>NC_041397.2:218038309-219245809 GCF_900747795.2 Erpetoichthys calabaricus | reverse complement strand
TGTTATGAGTGTTGCTGTCATATTATATATACATATACACATATATTTTTTATAGATATATATATATATATATATATATATATATATATATATATATATATATATATATATATACACATACATACATACATACATACATATACACACATAGATGCACTTACAATAACATAGAAATCAATATAAACAACATTAACATCATTATCATATGAGAATATGAAGTAATATATAAGAAGCACATTTCATATAAATATAAATTATTAAACAGTAAAATCTTCTTCTATAATTTGCTACCATGGCTTTTCGTTGGTCTGTCCAGGATCTTAAATCACCTGTAGCTTGCAAACCGTTTCACCTATTGACTTGAAATCTGGTACACATATAATACGTCACGTCTGCTATCCGCTTTATGGGTGATGATTGTATTACTCTTTTTATGTTTATTTTATTTTAGAATCAACTCCTATCTGCGCACACCAGGGCGGCCGTGGGCAGATGCGTATGGTGTATTCACTCCATGTTATCGTGCATTGCGCTGTCACTGGTATTTTGATAAAAGAATTTGAACAATATATAAGAAGCGTATAAATTATTAAACAGTAAAACATTAACATTTAAGAAGTAAAGTTACATTGAGTACTACTGCAGTGCCTTCGGGTATACCTCATTTTTTGTTTGCCCATTACATGCTTAAATGTATACATTTTTTGGTGTACCTACCCGAGAACACGCGACATATAACCGAGCGTGGGAGAAGCATGGATTTTAAACACGCGTTGAGTTCATCTGCTGGTCTCCCTCGTGGAATAACTGGTAATGTTTGACTAAAATGTACAGCGAGTAAAACGACATTACCTCCTTTTTTTTTTTTTACGATCTCTGAGATCTTGCTTTTTTCGGTTCAAGGCTTCATAAGCTCTTTTATGTGCCATGGTGTACTTAATAAGTACTAATTATCCCAAACCATCATCTTTGAATGTTGCAAGACTTTCGCCTTGTATGTAGATCGGGGTAATTACATTCATTGCATTCCTAGTCTGAATCACAATCTGATTGTATGGGTGGTTACCTGGCACTGTAGGGTTGCCACCCGTCCTTTAAAATACGGAATCGTGCCGCGTTTGAGAATGAAATTGCGCGTCCCGTTTTGAATCAATACTGGACGGGATTTATCCCGTATTTTTTTTATCATTTTTTTTTTAAAGCAGCGTGTCATGCAAATCATCCCACACGCATTTTATGAAGATGCCTCCTTTCCTACTTTTGATTGGGTAATACTTGATGTCATCATTAGTTTGATTGGTATTTTTAACTGTCCAGTGAGGAGGGCGTGTCTTTTAAGTAGAGTCTGTAGAGAAAAGCCAAGCAAAATGACACCTTTTATTGGCTAATAAAAAAAAAGGTGTCATTTTGCTTGGCTTTTCTCTACATTCATAATGGCTAACACGGTACAACACCGTAGTACTACAAGTAGAGTCTGCAAAGTGTTGGCACTGAGATGTGGCGTCAGCGCCATAGTTGAAGCCCCTAACGTTGCGGTCAGCAAGTCGGCTAACATCCACCATGTGCCGTCTTTCAGTTGCGAGAAGCAGATCATAGAATGGTTGAAACTGTTGCCCCTAACGTTGCGCCACGGCGTGTGGTTCGTTTATACCTCGTGTCTTCTCATTAAACTTTTATCTCGCGAATATGTTATTGCAATCCGCAGCGGGAGCGTTTCTATAAACTTAATTTAAAGTTACGTTTTACACCGTGCTTTGTTTCCCTTATGAACATGCTTGTATGCTTCGCTCGCTCCGTTCTCAATTGTTTAATTAATTTTTTGCTCTTCGCTGTTTCAGGCTCTTCCTCCATTTCCCCCTACTTCGTTCTTTTATCTCGCGAATATGTTATTGCAATCCTTAACGGGAGCGTTTCAATAAACTGATTGAAAATAGTTTTGCATTTACCTTTTTAGTAAAAGGCGAGCTTTTAAGCCTGAGAAATCACCCCGTAAATGCACACGTTTAATTGCACATGTGTTAATATGTATGGTTACACAGTATTAAAAGACAGTGAACAACGTCAGTTACCTTTGTTCCCGCGTTTGATAAAAGGTGAGCTTTTAAGCCTGAGAAATCACCCCGTAAATGCACACGTGTAATTGCACATGTGTCAATATGTATGCTTACACAGTATTAAAAGACAGTCAAAAATTAACGTCATTTACCTTCGTTCCCGCGTGTGACTCGTGCTGTAAATCTCTTCCTTGTTTTTAGTTCACGTGATTACGTAGGAGGCGTGATGACGCGATACGTGACTCCGCCTCCTCCATTACAGTGTATGGACAAAAAATATGTTCCAGTTATGACCATTACGCTTTGAATTTCGAAATGAAACCTGCCTAACTTTTGTAAGTAAGCTGTAAGGAATGAGCCTGCCAAATTTCAGCCTTCCACCTACACGGGAAGTTGGAGAATTAGTGATGAGTCAGTCAGTCAGTCAGTCAGTGAGTGAGTCAGTCAGTGAGGGCTTTGCCTTTTATTATTATAGATCAGATTTTTTTTCTTTTCTTTTGGCGTACAGATTTTTCTGATAACTGGCATACATGTAATTCCATGCTCAAAATCACATAAAGTTTAATAAATGAGGCCTCTGGTCTTTGGAATTGTGAGGCAACTGCATTAACCACCACTTGTGGTGCCACATCTTATGCATACATGAAAATGCAGAAGAAAATCTTTATTCATTACAAATATAGGTTAGTTTTATTCTGATTAATTACAAATTACACTATCTATGCAATAGATCTCTCTTTAATTAACTTACTAGGTATTTATGAGTCATGATAGTAATTAAATATAATGAAAAATAATATGCTCTGAGAAAACATGTTGATTAGCACATGCAAGTAAGAATTTCACTGTACTCTGGACATGTGGCAGTTACCTGTAATAGCCTAAGAAGATAATAATAATAAAACAGGTCATTTTTTTACAGCTTTACGCTAATTATATTACTGTATATCTCAATTATCTTACTTTCCTTTTTAAAGTCTTTCAAAATAATACTTAGGTCTCTTTGGAATAATAATCTGCAAATTATTTATTTTATTAAATTCATACACACATTCAGTCATTAAATGCAAGTTCATTGGGTTTTTTTCTCCTAATGTTCGACTATATTTAACAAGCAACACTTCATTTGAAATAA
Source organism: Erpetoichthys calabaricus (assembly GCF_900747795.2). Lineage (NCBI taxonomy): Eukaryota > Metazoa > Chordata > Cladistia > Polypteriformes > Polypteridae > Erpetoichthys > Erpetoichthys calabaricus. The sequence continues at coordinate 219,242,620 of NC_041397.2, read as the reverse complement.
TGATAATTATTATATTTGAGGAAAAAAAATGTTCTATCTCTAAAACATGATTTATTCATTTCCTGATGTTACTGTGCATCTGTGTGGTGTGAAATGACGAAGGGGGTTACAATGAATGCATTCAATTTGTCTGCAAAAGATGAATCATTAACATCAAGGGACAAATTGGTGGTGCACAGTAGACATATCACATTGCATTTTTGATACCCTCAATTTTCATTAGAAAACTACTTGTTCCAATTTACAAGCATTTGACCCTAACCAAACTAATCAAAAATAGCCCACTTTTTAATGAGTATTTTTTTATTTCATATACCACCTCATCAATCTCAGTTGTCCTTTAATTGTAGTAAATTATAAAATATTTTAAGAACTCAAATCTTTTCTTTAAAGAACCTTGCACAGTCAGTGGAGTCTTACATCATTCACTACATGTAACTAGTAAGAGATTTTTTTTTCAGTTTTATCTGTACAAATATTGACAGTGAATATATTTCATTCAGAACTTTAACACATTTTATTCAGGAAAACAAAAAGTATGCACTTCCCCACAGTACTTGTAAGTAGGGTATAGTGTCCACAAGATACTGGGATAAACTATACTGTATTGCCTGTTGAAATTACGCAGCTTGGTGGTTTAAAAGGCCCAGCAGTTTATAGGGTAATGGGAACTCAGGAATACATGAACAGAGGGGGCATTTAGTGGAGCTTTAGCTTCACCTGCCTATGTTTCATTTGTATGTGTTTGTGTATTTATTATATATATATATATATATATATATATATATATATATATATATATATATATATATATATATATATATTGTGATGAACAGCCAGCAGCTCAGCCACCCAAAGAGTGGAAGAATGGGGGAAGGCAGCTACATTGGGACACTGCCTCCCCCACGACACTAGATGGCAGCTTCCCTGGACTGTAGCGGTACCCCAGATTCCTGCAGGACACCATGGGACATGGAGTTTGTTTAAACAGCCCTGGGTATCGTGAGTGCCACCAAGGAATGCTGTGAGACAAGAATAGGAGGCGAAGTGCTCGCCTAGCCCGGAAGTACTAGAAGGTCACGGGAACAGAAGCTCAGAAGTTTTCTAACCGACCCGGAAGTGCTGGCAAGTCACATGCTAGGAAGGATGGAAGAACTTCCGGGTCAAACACTATTTAAAGGACTGCAGGACACCCAGCAGGCAAGCCAAAGTCGGGTGGATGAGGACGAAGCTTGCTTGGAGGTGTGGAGGAGAAAGAATAAAGAGAGAGAGAGAAGACTATTGTGCTTTGTGTTTATTACTTGCCTGTTTATTGTGGCCGTGGTGCTGGGCGGGCACTGTTTAAAGAAGAAAAGAATAAAAATATCTTCTTGGTGCTTTTACCCCGTGTCCTGTGTGTCTGTCTGTGGGGTTTAAGGGGCAACAGTGACCCCTAGTGTCCACAATATACACTCCCATTTAAAAGGCAATGGAAATTTAAAAAAAAACAAAAAAAAAATCTTTCTTACCTGAATAATTTACTCTTTCACATTTACCTTAACAGAAGTTATTTCAACTTATATATTTTTTATGTTTTCCTATTTTATTCTCAGTACCGTTATTGAAACACCAGTAATGTACTGCACACGGTAAAGATCTCAGCATCACATCAGCTGCTTTCATGAAACCCTGTCACACCAATGGACTTTTCTTCGTGCTTGAAGTTGTTACAGATAAAAAATTTTCTTTGTAAAGATAGAAAAAAGTCATTTCACTTATCTAGATATTAATGGAAGAGAGAGCAGCTCTCTTAGCGTGGCTCTGTAAGTTGTTATGCATACAGTCAATAGAAATGCACTTTACATTTATTGTCTGTTACATTAAAAACAACCTAATGTCTGCATTATCTTCTTATTAAAATGATTCACTGACATTGCAATTTATTAGCAAAGCACCACAATGACCATCATGGTCAACATGATTACAGCCTACAGTTTTACCTTGATACTTCAACAAATATTTTAACTCTCCATTGGGTACTTTATGTTGAACCAGGCCTGAAGGGATATTTAGGTTATCCGTCTCCCTTTCCCAGGCTAAGGGTTGAGATATGTAAAGGCAATAGCGACTTTAAGGCCCATTAAGGTTTACCCTGTAGTTCTAGTTCTCTGGTCCTAGCACCAGGTTTTGAGACTTTAACACATTTAGTTACCTGTTTCAGACCTTTGTCTCACTGACCTGTGTTTCCACTTTCCCTACTTAGCCCCTCAATGAAACCTCTAAGGTGACACCTCCACCACCTGAATTTATGAGACCAGAAAGACCAAATAAATATTAAAAGAATTTATGTATTAAAGAATAAGAATAAAATAAAAAATTAGAAGATTAAATGTAAAAATGTAAATACAGTAGAGTCTCGCTTATCCAACCTTCACTTATCCGAAATTCCGTATTATCCGATGTCCCACCGAAAAAAAAAAACGCATCATTCGGCAACAAGAACTGCAAATTGCGGGCGTGAGCGTAGTCTATTTTTTGTTGCTAAGTTCATTTTTTCAGTTAATTTTTTCTGTTGTTTTGTTGTAAAACATGATTATTAGGTTCACAATGTGTAAAATTATAACATAGTTTGATGTTTAATAGGCTTTTTCTTAACACCTCCCATTATCCGACATTTTCGCTTATCCGACGTTCTGCCGGCCCGTTTATGTTGGATAAGTGAGACTCTACTGTAATAGAAAAAATGATATTCTTACAGCAGTTTAGCAGCAATGACCCAGATTCAGAGTCTCCTCTCTATCTTCAAGATGATTCTGTCCTATTACAAATCTCATTCTGTTTATATAAGACATATTTGTGCCCTAGTGCCTAATCCTCCAATTAATTGATTACATTTTCTTTCATCTTGGACTTTCCCTTCCTGTTGAGGTGTACCACTTCCCTTTAGTCTGTTACTCAAAAAATAATGTTTCAAAAGTTCAGTTCCTTGTACCTTAGTTCACAGGGAGGTGTGGTCTTTAACTGACACTGAATTCTCATGTTCAGAAAATGACTCCATTTTAAATTTCTCAAATTGACAGTTATATTATCACAAATACATTTTAGGATTTGTTTATCTGAATCTCCCCAGCCTATCTCTAGCCCAATCTGGTTTTTAGGCTGAGCTTTTGCTAGCAGATCAGAGTGGTCTAGATTCATGGCAACTTACTTTAAAAAAAAAAATTATGTTTAAGAAATATGAACTACAATAAGCCATAGAACTCTCCACAACTGCCAACTAACAATAGTACATCAATGATGCAATTTTAACATCTCCTGAGTTCCAATGTAATCTATTTTAGCCACTGCAAGTTGGGTTTGATTTGTAACACCTGAATTACCAAAGCCTACGAAAAACTTATAAATCTGACCCACCTTAAATCCCTTCACACCTCTCCATCACCATATTTTTTCTTGTAAATGGCTTCAGCTGGGAGAACTTCTTGCTCTTTCTGCAGTGGTGGGGTTGATGGTATAGCAGGCTGTTTGCTGCTTGTGCTTATCGACACATTTACAAGACAAAAGATGCTGACAGAGAGGTGCGAAGGGATTTAAGATGGGCCGGATTTACAAGTTTTTTTTTTGGCTTTGGTAATTCTAGTGTTAATTACATGACACTCTAAATTCCATAACAGACCCATAGGGTGTTTATTGTTATGTTAGGGTTGGCATGAAAGTTTGCTGTGTGAAACATAAACAGACAAACTGGAGTTTAAAACAAAATAACAAACAATTCTTGATTCAGTATACATCAAATAGACTATTAGTGTGAAAGTGCTTTAAAGGTTACATACCCTGCAGACTGAATAGCAGTGCCAAAGAAGAACACATTAAAGCAGCAGGTGAAGTAATATAAAAACATTCCTCTAAAACCACCCATATAGTACAACTGTAGATCCCAGAGGAGGGTAGTAGGTAGAATGTTGAGGAAAAACATGGGTGTTTAATGAAGCTAAACAGGCATATATACAAAAAGTGTATTCTAAAAGTGATTTGCAAAAACTCAATATGAAAAACACTACAACATTTTAATGTGTCTATAATAATACAAAACTGATATAAGCATAAGGTGAAGCACTCATTGTTTCCACACAGATGATCATCACTTTACTGTCTTTAAGGGAGATTTTTTTTTTGTTATACATAATGTATGTGTTACATTTGAATTCTGAGTTAAAATTTTTCCAGGTGTTAATGGATTCCAGGGTGGAACTTTTTTTGTTGCAGATGGTTAGTTATATAGCACATTAAGACTTGTGAAAGACAATTATGATTTAAACAATAAGAGATCTTCGGTGGGCTGACGCCCTGCCCAGAATTTGTTCCTGCCTTGCGCCCTGTGTTGGCTGGGATTGACTCCAGCAGACCCCCGTGACCCTGTGTAGGATGTAGCAGGTTGGGAAATGACTGACTGACTGAATGACTGACAATAAGTGGTGAACAGAGTGTTTATCTATAATATTTGATATCTTGAGAGAAAGGTTGGGAGCAAGCGCTGATAGCGTGTCATTGCACTCAGCACATGACAAACCACCTGGATGGGACTCAAGTGCAGCGGGTGACATCTCAGCACCACACTGGAACAGAGTGAGGATTTTTACAGTGGCTGGAGTGTCAGTCTTGCCACTAACCCCCAAGTTTTCCCTGTAAGTTGGAGGACCTGTTTGTAGGGCTGGATGCAGATTAGTGTCATAACCAGGATGAACCAATTGCAGGTTAAGGGCCTTGCTCAAGAGTCAATTCTGGCGTTTACGGGTTTCAAACTGGCAACTTTCTGATTGCCGGCACAGATCCCTAGCCTTAGAGCCACCATCTTGAGATATTCAGGAAATTTGCCTACTGAATTTGTCATAAATTAATAGCTGGGATGTTGAAAAGTCTTGATTGACTGTTTTTTATAAATGTCCAAAAATATATATTTAATAGTTTTAATTAAAATATACAAATCCAATAGTAGTTATATAGTGGAGCCTTCAGTTTTATTCAGTATATAAACACTACTTAAACATGTTAGCATAAGAAATGGAACATTTTCATGGTATACTGTGTATTTTTGATAATATTACCTTGTACCACATCAAACAATAAATCTGCACTGGTAAAAATGTAGAAATTAAATACCTGAAAATGAATCTATGTATGAACCTGACAGACAGATGGGAGAAAGTCAATCAGAGCAGACTAGATTTTCTCCCTTCGATTAAACAAACAGGATTAACATTTGGAGCCCTAAAGTGAGGTGTCAAACACATGAGTCTTCCTGACATTAATGCTAAAGAGCATCCAGAGAATTCAGGACAAGCTGAAAGAAACGCTTTTCGTTTTATGAAAGGCAAAATACTCCTGAGACACACACATCAGATTACCAAGTTGAAACCTCTCATTATGTTACTACAAATGCTCACATGTGGAATGATCACTGAGATTAAAAAGCTGTAAGAAACTGACAAGCCAAGCACTGAGTGAAGGTAACAGTAAAAATCTGACACTTTCACCCTTAAGCAACTTTTCTGCTTTTTTTTTTTTTTTTTTTTTTTTACCTTATCTATACAAATGTATTCACTATGAACTCCTTAAGGGCTGGTTGACAATTAATTGCCTGTAATCATTTCTTGCTACATAGTGCAACTATTAATCTCAATAACACTGTCAATATTGACAGTAATTTAAGCTTAATTTAAATTCTGTCTTGTACTTACCAGGATAGCATCTGCTAAAAATGTGAATCTGCAAAATCTTCATAATGACAATTAAAATAATAAAAATAGGGAAAAGAATAAACGCATAAAAGCTTAGCCATTAAAACATGTACACACACATAGCAGGGATTATTTTAAACTGGAACACGGAACAGAAATGGGATATGTTCAACTGTGTTGACTTTCTAAAATTTAATTAATTTAACAGATTTTTTTTTTACTCACAAATTATTAGGCCTTGAGCTTGACTGCTTTAGAAAGATGTTTGGAAAAAAAATCTTTTCAGCCAAAGATATAGCTGGCAGTCACCCTCTGTATTTTCACTGGGCATTCAGGAACAATTTTAGTCACAATGCAGCAGCTCCTGGTAGAAATTATTGCTTTCAGCAACTTGATCCTAAGCAGCTCTGATGATTCCCTTTTTAACAATTCAGTGCTCCTCACAGTAATGGGACCTGAAACATGTAGCTCTGAGGCTCATTGTTTCCTCTGCTGCACCAGAAGAGCCATGATTTCTGCACCAAAATGAATACCAAGCCTGTTTATGTATACAGTTAACCTCAGTTTATCCTGTAATGTCAGTAACTTTGAAAAATATTGTGTACTGCTTAGATGATTTTCAGCATGGAAAATGCCACTATTTTAAATAATGTACTTACACTTAAGTGTTTGATTGCCAAAATTAAATTATGAAAATCGTTGTCATGCCAAAGACAACACCTGAAATTTTGGTGAAAATCATGAATAAGATCCTAATTAAGCCCTAATCAAGCAGTCACTATTTGAAATTGTTACTAGATATGTTAGCTGTTGGAGGGAAAGTTATGTGGTTTTGTGATTGGGAATGCCAAAAACGGCATCTTTACTTGAGGTGTATGCTGGTTTAAATTGCTTTGTATTTCATCCTTATAATTGAACAGAGGCTCACAGGGCTTATACGGATTTACAAACTGGTCACCAAGAAGTTCATAATCATTTAGTGTACATACCCACATATATCTCCTTAGATGGAGAATTAGAGAGAGATTCACAAATTAAAATGAAAATGTTATCTAGGTCATTCTAACCAAGGATCCGCTAATGAGAGATGCATCCAGTTGGCAAAAGAAGAAAGGAGAAATGCTAAATTCCACTCTTGGAGAAAATTAACTTTTGAGGCTTCCATAGTCCCTTGAAATAATTTGGTTGACTTTGGCCAACTGGCCTCAATACCTCTTATGGGAATCCTATAATATAATTTGGCAAATACTGTAGCTTATATTGACAGAGTTAAGTCCCGTGTAGTAAATGCCAGGGCGAGAAGCATGACTATGCCAGTTTGAGGGCTTAGACTGCTTATCATATAAATACATGGCAGAGTTACTTGTAAGCTGGCATCTGGTCATTTATGCTGAACAAAATGGAAATAAGAAACAAACTGACCATGCATTTTATATAGCATGTCAGGGTGGTAAGTATTAAAAACCTTTCAAGCCCACCACTTCCCTTTTCACCTTTCCTGACCGTATACACTCACTTTGATCTTTCTGTCCATGTTATGTGACAGGGGTTTAATGATACATGTGAAAGGAAGTTATAAAAGGTTAAAGTGATTCAGAGGGTGCAGCATTTTCAGCTGGAAAATATTCAAAATAATTCAATTTATTATTCAGTCTGCTCTATTTTTTTCTTCTTTTTGCATTCTGCACCTTAGGCATCCACAGTTCTTTCCTCTGGACTTCCACTTCCCCATCCCTCTATGTATTTTCACTCTTTTCCTTTTTTTAAAGAATAACTGATAATAATTCAGCAAATTGAATGCTGTGTTTGTAACATTTAGATAGATAGATTTATTACGTATAATGGATTTAGCTTCCATGTTATTTTCTTTTGCAGTTTCCAACTTAATGCTGAACCATCCTTTATATTTATTTTGTAAATGCAATATACTGTGTTTTTGTATAAAATGATATATTGAAATAGTGTTTGCTATCAAATGCTGTCTCATTGAATCATGCATCTTACAAAATACTACATATCAGAAGTGTCCAGGTTCAATCCAATCAAGTTTTCTTGCTGTGACTTTCTTAATCAGTAACTATTTTCTGCTGTTAACTGACTTCATTTCCCTACATTTTAATTGACTTTTTTATTAAGACTCAGTCCCCTGAACTGCTTTTTTTTTCCTTAGATGGCACCGAAGCAAAAATGAGATTTGCAGTGAGCCAGCAGATGACCAACCAAGTCAGGGCCTCAAACTCCAACCAATTCCGTTTATCAATTAGAAGCCAATTTGTGTTGTTAATTAAGCCCATTGCCCATTTAATTCCATGCCCTGCTGCTGCTCTCATTCTGCCACAACAGATATTTCCAAAAGTGTTGATTTTCTTTTTTCTAAGACCACAGTCAAAATGTTTTATAAACGTGAACAGATCAACATTACTGAGACCTTCACCTTTCTTTATTTTCAGATATTGTATGATGGACAGTGGTCAGCTGGTCATCATGTGTTAGCTTTTTTTGTACCTTGTTCCTATGAAAACCTGCAATTACTGTAGCCCTCCAGGACTGAAGTTGGATGCCCATGCTATATAGGATCATAACACATTACAATCAGATTTATTCATCTGTGTATGCATTTTCTACTTTGCTTATAAAGTTCTATTCAATTTAGTCTTTGAGAATATACTGTACAGAAGTGTAGTTCTGAGTTGGCACAGAGGTGTAATGGATATTGCTGCTGCCAAATCACTCCAGGTATCTCCTAGTATGGTGGATGTGTCTGCATGTTTTCTGTGCGTTTGCCTGGACTTTCTCTGGTATTTCTGCTTTCTCCCACATTTTAATTCTATACAGGTTAGAGTGAACAAAAAAATGCAATTAAATAATTAAGAAATTTAACAAAGTAGAAACAATAAAAATGAGCAAAAATGTTAAACCTAGAGGATTAAAAGTACCTGCACTATCAAAAAAGTAATGAAAATGTTAAGAGGGAATGTGATAAACAATAGCTTTTGAAGCTAAGGTAAAATAAAATACGTTCTATCCAGGAATAAAAAATAGTAAAGAGAATTTAAAAAGCCTCAGAGATGCACTGGGAAAAATTACTGAAAATAAATAAGTGTTTGGAATGAACAGGAGCTTCACCCCAGTTCCTCCTCACAGGGCCCCTCCTACCTGTGATTGTTGCTAAGCACCACCTAATATTTAGTAGTCACCCAATGGGAAAGCAGGAGAAATAAAACTGAGAAGCTCAAAGGAAGTGTTTGCTTGAGCATTCTGTACTGCTGACATCCATCCCCTGGGCTTCTCATTTTCAAGAGATTTTTTTGGTTCTTTGGCGGTTTTTGACTTTTTTGTATTGCGTGTTTTTGACTTGCCTGGTTATCTGCCTAACTTTTGGGTTTGGCCAGCCTTTTTACCCATTTGGTTTTGTGTTATCCTTTAAACTTAACTGTGTTTGACACTCTGCCCTCTTTTGTCAGTTCTTAGCAACAGTGCCATCCCTACTCAAACTAAGCTCTAAGCAGAATCTTCTTGGTGTGCCCACCCACCCCGCCTCTCCCTGAAACCACTATACTAATATGCCATATAACAGCTTTAATTTGAACAGTAAATATACAAATGGATAATAAATAAAGAAGCACACATGATAATTTTAACTGTAACTTTTAACATCAAATACAAATAGTTTTTTTGAAATAATCAAAACTTGAAAGTGAATGTTTAGGGGTTTAGTCATCACGTGGCAACTTCTATGCGAGGTCTGAGGTCTTGTGCCATGGATGACCTCAGATATGTCTTGATGGACTTAAGTTTTGAAACAGTGGTAATTGGTAGGGTTGCTGCAATCCGGGGAGGGCTACCCATAGATTTGGACTTCAATGGCATTTAATGGGAAAGATATACAAATTGATTTATTTCCTTTATAAATAAAGCCTTATTAATAACAATAATATAAAATACAACTACTAATATACAAAATACTACTAACAATAATAATGATACAATAACAGGTACTAATACTACTACTGAACCTGCTTAATAACTTTACTTAATGCAAAATGAAGCTGAATATTTAGATATTTCAAATATGAACATGTGAATATTTCTCCTATAATTATGAATTTAGCTAAACTTCATTTTTTCCTACAAATGACAGCAACTAGCACTAAGGCATTAAATCAGTAATGTTAGCTACCAATGAAATTAACCAAAAGTTGAAGTTAATCTGAGCTAATTGCTCTTTTCATATGTCAAAGTTGCTTGCTTGGTGCTTTCTCACAATTCAACAAATAACTAACTAGTGAGCAAGACAGCCTTTGTGTCAGTGAAATTTACAAATGTTTCCTCAATGCAATAAAACTCAGAGCACTTAATATGTCAACTAACATTAGAAGGCTTTAACAACATATAGAGGTCTTGTGGTTTATATGGCTGTAATAAATAAACCTCAACCATGTGACAGCTTGATATTGTAACATCAGGTAATATCTGTTTAATCTCTCGATTTCAAAACTATCGTGCATGCCATATTGCTACTCCTTTATTCCAGTAAACCGCTAGCTTTAGTGTAGTGGCAAATCATGTGGAATCCTATTGGCTGTCCAGCAGAGGTCCTGAATTGCAGAGGTCTAATGAACCTCCAGTGGGCCTTATCGGTCTCCTAATCAAGGGGTGACACAGAGTGCAAGTTCTGTGTTTAGGAAGGGACAACTCTGCTTAGCAATTAAAAATGTTTAAGTTGGCTTTTTTGGACCTGCATTCTACTTTTGGTTTGTGAAGCTAGTCAGACTTTACATAGAGGAGGTGAAAGAGAGAAGAGTAGTAGTAGTAGTAATGTCACATATACAGTGAAGTTCTTATTTGCAAGTCCAACTAACATGCAATGCTTTGCCACTTTCTTGAGCAAATATAAACCAGAATGTTATGTTGATTACGCAAAGAAACAGCTTTTAAGTTTAATGTAGTTATACACATAGTAGACACTGATAAAGTTACAGTGGTGCATATATTTCTTTTAGCTGCTTTTGTTAGATATTTTTTCTTTTTTGCACCATATTATGCTGAACATTTCTTTTCGCTTGTTATGTTTTCACCAAAATTAACATCTTTGAATTTTGTACTGAAGTTCTTAATTATTTAGTTCTTTATGCAATTACTTCTTCTTTTCAAGCTTGTTGATTAGTCCAGAGTGAATTTGTGTTTGGATTTTAAAGCAGAAAGCTGCTGCTTCAGACTTCATTTCCAACCTATGAGTCATGTGTGACCACACCATAGTGGGTCCTAAAAGCTTGGCTTTTTAGAAAGACTGGTGCAGGGAAACTGTGCTGCAAGCACTGTTGTTTTTGTAGGTGTGTATTATGGCCCCATACCGACTGCACAAGGTGGAATGGAAATAAAATTAGATGTTTCAAATTTTAAATAGCAAGCCAAAAGTCAAAACAGGAGAGATAAGAATCAAATACACAAGCTTCAGGATGCGTAGCAAAAATTTAGCAAAGAAATGGTACAGGGAATTTGTAAGCCAATAATTAAACATGTAACCAGAGCTAAATTGTAAGTCTTAAATTGTAGTCAATGAATGGAGTAAATTTTGCAACCAGCAAGGTCAAAATACAGCAAAAGATCAAATACTGTACCTAGAGTCTGGGGAGAACCCAAAATCTTGGATAATCATGTCCCAGCATAGGGCTGGATTATATATGGCCTGGCTTATGAATTCATAATAATAATAATAATAATAATAATACATTTTATTTATACAAGGCGCCTTTCAGAGAACTCAAGGACACCGAACAAACAATAAATAAATAAATAAATAAAAGACACAATTATAAACAACTTAAAACATCAGAAAATCTAAAAATTAAAACCAAACAAAACCACTATAATCAGAAGGAAAAAGAAAAAGCCATTTTAAACAGATGTGTTTTAAGTTTAGATTTGAAGGATGAATATGATTTGATATTTCGGAGATCCGCAGGTAATGAATTCCAGAGCTTGGGAGCAGAATGGCTGAAAGCTCTGCTCCCCATGGTGGTTAGACGGGCGGGAGGGACGGTCAGATGGGTGGAGGAAGAGGATCTAAGGTTACGGGATGGAATGGCAACATGAAGAAGGTCAGACAGATATGGAGGGGCGAGATTATGGATGGCCTTAAATGTTAATAGCAGAATCTTAAAATCAGTTCGAAACTTGATCGGGAGCCAATGAAGCTGTTGCAAGACCGGAGTAATATGGTGAATAGATGGGGTTTGAGTGATGATACGTGCTGCAGAATTCTGGACTAACTGAAGCTTATGAAAAGATTTATTAGGGAGACCAAAGAGGAGTGAATTGCAGTAGTCCAGCCGAGAAGTGACAACACTATGAACAAGAATGGCAGTGGTATGAGGAGTGAGGGAGGGGCGAATGCAATTAATTTTACGTAGATGGAAGTAAGCAGACCGGGTGATGTTATTAATATGACATTGGAAAGATAGAGTACTGTCGAGGATGACACCCAGACTCTTGACCTGAGATGATGGGGAAACAACAGAGTTATCAATAATAAGAGAAAGATTATTGTTTTTGGATAATGATGATTTTGAACCAATGAGGAGAACCCCAGTTTTGTCACTGTTTAATTTAAGGAAATTCGAAGAAAACCAGGATTTAATTTCAGAAATGCAGTCAATAAGTGAGGGTGGTGGAAAAGAGGAGGTGGGTTTACCAGCAAGGTAGAGCTGGGTGTCATCAGCATAACAGTGAAAATTAATGTTATATTTGCGAAAAATATTGCCAAGGGGAAGAAGGTAAATAATAAAAAAGAAGAGGCCCCAGGACATAGCCCTAGGGCACACCATAAGTAACAGCGGTGGGTTGGGATGTGAAGGTTTTAAGTTGTATGAACTGAGTGCGGCCTGAGAGGTAGGATCTAAACCAATCAAGTGGAGTGTGAGTAATGCCAATCAAAGATAATCTATTAAGGAGAGTGGTATGACAAATAGTATCAAAGGCCGCACTCAGATCAAGGAGGATGAGAATAGTGATTAGACCAGGGTCAGCAGCCATAAGGAGGTCATTGGTAATTTTAACAAGTGCTGTTTCTGTACTATGAAGAGGGCGAAAACCAGACTGGAACTTTTCATATAGATTATTGTGAGATAAGTGGTTGTGAAGTTGGATGGCTACTATTTTTTCAAGAATTTTGGAGATAAAGGGCAAGTTAGAAATAGGGCGAAAATTATTGAAATTAGTAGGATCAGCACCAGGTTTTTTTAGTATTGGGGTTATAGCAGCAGTTTTAAAAGATGAGGGAATAATACCAGTAGCAAGAGAAGAGTGAATGATGGCAGAAATGAGAGGGACTAGAGAGGGGAGGCAGGCTTTAACCAGAACTGTAGGCAGGGGGTCCAGCTGACAAGTAGATGACTTGGATTTGCAGATGAGATCTGAGATTTCAGAGAAGTGGGAAGCTGGAAAGAAGAGAAAGAGTGAATAGGCAAGTGTAGTTTAGAAGGAATACAGAGAGGATCTGGACCAAGGTGCTGATGTATCTTTTGGATTTTCTCATTGAAAAAAAACATAAGAGAATTACAGAAAGCAGTTGAGTAAAGGTGAGATGGTAAAGAGTCTGGAGGTTGTGTAACATTATTAAGTAAAGAAAACAAAGACTTGGTGTTACCTGTATTACAAGTAATTAACTGAGTGTAATAATTAGATTTGGTTTGGGCTATACAATCCTTGTAATAGAGCAGATGATTTTTATACATCTCTTTGTGGACAAAGAGTCCGGATTTTTTAAACAACCTTTCAAGTTGCCTGCCCTTAGCTTTCAGAAGCCCAAGATCAGGCGTAAACCAGGGGGCAGAAAAAGAAAAAGAAACCGATCTGGTTTTTAGCGGAGCAAGAGAATTAAGAATACCATCAAGACAAGTGTTATAATATTCATATTTATATATATTATAAATATAAATTATAAATATAATTATATATATTATATATTTATAGAATTCATATGATGTGACTTCCAAGACATGTCCCCTAACAACCAGTTGACATGTTATGGCACTCATAAGAAAGACAAAATGCTATACCAGTAAAAATGTAGTTAATGTTTAACATTGTTGAAACACAAAATAAATGTGACAGTGGATTCCTTTGTAGTGTGGTGTGCCATGGGTGCAGCAATGGGATTTTTTTATAGACTGCTTTTAGTTTTTAACGAGGTGTACATAGAAATGGATGTATGATGCCCTACTGGCCTCATTTTAATTGTATAATCACTAGTGGACAAATGAGGTTGATTATAAATTATCAGCCTGCAGAGGGGCTGGTAGGGTTAATGATAGTGGAAACATTTTTAGGCATTTTTAATGGCAGGTGTAATGTTGAGGTCAGTTGTTGCAAAGGATTGAGCTGATGGCATAGTGGAGTGATCTGAGAGGGAAAGGAGTGAAAGGAATAGTATTGTGGTGATGAAGGACCATGATACAGAGTGAGTTCTTAATGACTTTAAATTGCAAAGAGCAGGAGAGTAATTTAAGATGAGGCAGCAAGTACCAACTGGGAATATGTCTAGGAGACTGTGAGGTAGGATGTGCAGAGCCCTACCAAGAATATGATGAGAAGGAGTTGAGAAGGTAGGACAAACCATCGAGAGTTGTTAACAGTAGCGTATGATCACTGGAAATACCTCTTGGAGTTACAACATGGCGAAGTGAGGTGGGGAGGAACTCTGATGTCACAAAGCAGCGGCAACAAGAGCCACTAGGAATACTTTAGGCTCCAGATAGTACCAGAGCAGGAGTTTATACAGAGATGACTGGCACACTGTAATGGGCATACCTTTGGTAATGATGTGTGGACTGGATATTGATGATCATCATCATAGGTTGCCTCTTCTAGTGTCTCCAAGGACTGTAGTGAAGGTGGATTGTTCACTAGATATTGTTTCCACGCATCTGCTTAAAAATGCTTTTGAAGTGGTTGGGCCCAGCATTTTGGACATTACAAATAGATGTCCTGAGACTGGTTCAGTCCCAGCCTTTTTTAAATATGTTGTGGTGCAGCCTTTAATTAAAAAACAAATCTGGACTTTACAGACATGTCAAATTTCAGACCCATCTCCAAGTTGCCCTTTCTTTCTAAAATTCTGGAGAAGGTTGTATCTCTATAGCTTCAAACTATTTAAAATGAAAAGATTTGAAGTATTTCAGCCTGGTTTTAAGGTACACCACAGCACGGAGTTTGTAATTTTAAGGGTTCTAAACAATCACTTGTTAATAATTGACTCTGGGGATACACCTGCCTTGTTGCTGTTAGATCTAACTGCAGCATTTGATACAGTTGACCATGACATTCTTATCACCCATCTTGAGCAGTATGTGGGTATACAAGGAACTGCTTTGGAATGGTTCAGGTCATACCTCACAGGCAGAAGTTTTCGGTCAGCCTGGGCAATTTCTCCTCATCCTCGGTAAAAATACAGTATTTCTTTCCATTGCTATGCAGATGACACACACTGAAACAGATCAAAACAAATTCTCTTAAACCTTTATTTAAATGTCTGGAAGATATTAAAACATGGATGTCACTTAATTTTCTTAGTCTAAATTACAAAAAAACAGAGATTGTGTGTTTTGGACCTTCTGATCTTACTTGTGCTACATAAATTAATCTTGGCCACTTGACAACTTATTGTAAACCCTTTGCAAAAACTCTTGGTGTGATTTTTGATTATGCCCACAGATTTGATAAACAAATTAATATCATTGTTAAATAAGCTCAGGATATTGGCTAAGGTCAAGCCCTTTCTTTCTGTACATGGTTTTGAAACACTAATTCATGTGTTTGTCTTTTATTGGCTTAAATATTGCAACTCATTTTACATTGGAGTTAATCAGTCATCCCTTGCAAGTCCAGAACACTGCTGCCAGGCATCTAACAGGCACACGAAAACAGAATCACATCACCCCAGTCTTAGCTTCTCTTCACTGGCTTCCTGTTCACTACAGAATTAAGTTTAAAATTTTACTGTTTGTTTTTAAGTCCCTGAATGGTTTAGCCCCCTTTTGTCTTACTGACTTCGTACACTCTTACTTTCCTTCACAATCACTAAGGTCCTCTGACCAGAAGTTATTGGTTGTGCCAAGTTCTAGACTTAAGCTTAGAGGAGACCGTGCTTTTACAGTTACTGCCCCTAAGCTTTGGAACAGTCTACCTTTGTTTATTATATCAGCACCCACTTTGGTCACTTTTAAATCCTGCCTGAAAAATCTATGCTTTTTCCTTAGCTTTTTAAGCTTGTTTGTTACTATTTATTTATTGGTGAATTTATCTATTCTATATATATAAAATCGTAAGCCTAAAAGTGCAACGATTTTATGTGATGTTTTTATGTCACGTTTTTTGTCACGCTTTAAATTGGGTTTATTTTAAAACTAACATATATATGTTTGGTATCATTATTTTCAGAATTTATCGAACTTTAATGTGATGTTGTTAGATTTTCAGATTCTTATTCCGTTTTTAAATTTTAAACTAAAAAATATCAAGAACTCACCTCCTGCAAGATGAGAGTTTGTGCCAAAAGATGTAACCATGCCTGGGGCCGGAAATAAAAGACAAAGAGTAGAACAGATGCTGTACAGGCTTTTAAATGTTTGAAGCGCCATGCAAGATAAAAAAAAAATCACACGATCACACGGCACGGCAGCAGCAGGAAACCAGCAGCTGATCGAGCAAAGAGGAGGTAAAAACTGTATTTGTTTCCCCATTGTATCACTGTTTAAGAGGGTGTTTCAGAGAAGCGACTGCTTCTCCTTGTGGTGTATTCAGCCCCCCTCTTCACAACACAAGCAGCAGAGACGTGAAGCGGGTTGGGTGGTGAGCGAAGGGAGCAGGGAGATCCCCCTAGTTTTTATATATATATAAAATAATATATAATATAATATAAAATTTAAAAATATATATATTTTATTCTATTAGAGATAGGAAAGTATTACAGCACTTTGGTCAGCGTCTATTGTTTTTAAATGTGCTCTCATGTTGAAGAAGATGACTTTTGCCTTCCTGCATTTTACCCATTTTATTCTTTGGATTTATTGAACATTTTAATTATTTATTGTCTTGTTTAATTTATTGATCTACACAATTTTCACAATAAACTTTGTAACCGTTTTGCACTTTTTAAAAAAAGACCTATTTTATGTTTCTGACTTGCTGTTGTGTCCACTTTGGTTTATACACTACCAGGAGCTCTTAGTCTTTGGTACACCCCAGCACATTGACCTCTATGCATCCTTGGTCTCTAAAACCTGGAAATATAATGTCAAAAGAAAATTAGAAGGCCAAAAAACAGGAAAAATGAAAGTTGCAAATTAGATCATGATATGCGCTCCCCTGACAGAATGCATTGCCTAACAGCACAGGTCACCACCATAAACTTCCAGCAGACATGAAAACTTTGTTCACAAGAAAGTTAAAAAAATGTTGCTTTACGCACTCAAGTGGAAGACCATACTGTGTATTTTATCAAATGATATTTGAATCAGCTACATCACCACTTTCTATCTGTGCATGGAGAAAACCATTTCTTCAAAAACTGACTCCAGGATCAGATGAGTCCACTAAAACTATGACATGACAATTCTGATAAATTAAACCATTTATCCAAAGGAATGGTCAAAAATGTTAAGCAGAAGCTGATATATAAACAGCCAAACTCTTAGATGCACAAGGGGAATTCTACGTACTGTAGTTGCTCAAGTATTTATAAGCTTTTGTGACAGCCACTACTTGGAGCTCATCTTCAGCATCTAAAAGTTTGAAAATTGTTATGGTATGTTTTTTGTGCTTTTTTTTTTCTTTCTTAAATTTTCAGAATTTTCACTTAGTGATTGTAACCTTCTTGGTTTTTTTTTTTACTTTAGTCTGTTGTTTGAGGTTAGTTGTCCTTTGAAGGGTCTTGGCACTACTACATTCTGCATATCCATCCATCCATCCATCCATCCATCCATTATCTCCCGCTTATCCGAGGTCGGGTCACGGGGGCAGCAGCTTGAGCAGAGATGCCCAGACTTCCCTCTCCCCGGCCACTTCTTCTAGCTCTTCCGGGAGAATCCCAAGGCGTTCCCAGGCCAGTCGAGAGACATAGTCCCTCCAACGTGTCCTGGGTCTTCCCCAGGGCCTCCTCCCGGTTAGACATGCCTGGAACACCTCACCAGGGAGGCGTCCAGGAGGCATCCTGATCAGATGCCCGAGCCACCTCATCTGACTCCTCTCGATGCGGAGGAGCAGCGGCTCTACTCTGAGCCCCTCCCGGATGACTGAGCTTCTCACCCTATCTTTAAGGGAAAGCCCAGACACCCTGCGGAGGAAACTCATTTCAGCCGCTTGTATTCGCGATCTCGTTCTTTCGGTCACTACCCATAGCTCATGACCATAAGTGAGGGTAGGAACATAGATCGACTGGTAAATTGAGAGCTTCGCCTTGCGGCTCAGCTCCTTTTTCACCACAACAGACCGATGCAGAGTCCGCATTACTGCGGATGCCGCACCGATCCGCCTGTCGATCTCGCGCTCCATTCTTCCCTCACTCGTGAACAAGACCCCGAGATACTTGAACTCCTCCATTTGGGGTAAGATCTCGCTACCAACCCTGAGAGGGCACTCCACCCTTTTCCGGCTGAGGACCATGGTCTCGGATTTGGAGGTGC
The DNA here is from genome assembly GCF_900747795.2 of Erpetoichthys calabaricus. NCBI lineage: Eukaryota > Metazoa > Chordata > Cladistia > Polypteriformes > Polypteridae > Erpetoichthys > Erpetoichthys calabaricus. The sequence goes on along the minus strand of NC_041397.2, from coordinate 219,224,220 downwards.
TGATTCTCATTCCAGCCGCTTCACACTCGGCTGCGAACCGATCCAGAGAGAGCTGAAGATCACGGCCTGATGAAGCAAACAGGACAACATCATCTGCAAAAAGCAGTGACCCAATCCTGAGCCCACCAAACCGGACCCCCTCAACGCCCTGGCTGCGCCTAGAAATTCTGTCCATAAAAGTTATGAACAGAATCGGTGACAAAGGGCAGCCCTGGCGGAGTCCAACTCTCACTGGAAACGGGTTCGACTTACTGCCGGCAATGCGGACCAGGCTCTGGCAACGATCGTACAGGGACCGAACAGCCCTTATCAGGGGGGCCGGTACCCCATACTCTCGGAGTACCCCCCACAGGATTCCCCGAGGGACACGGTCGAATGCCTTTTCCAAGTCCACAAAACACAAGTACTCCCCCCACCGACCCACAACGTCCCGAGTCGAGGTCAGCAGTGCACCATCCCCACCATATACAGTGTTGACACTGCACTGAGACGCCGGATGGTGGACCAGAATCTCCTCGAAGCCGTCCGAAAGTCGTTCTCCATGGCCTCCCCAAACTCCTCCCACGCCCGAGTTTTTGCCTCAGAAACCACCAAAGCCGCATTCCGCTTGGCCTGCCGGTACCTATCAGCTGCCTCCAGGGTCCCACAGGACAAAAGGGTCCTGTAGGACTCCTTCTTCAGCTTGACGGCATCCTTCACCGCCGGTGTTCACCAACGGGTTCGGGGATTGCCGCCACGACAGGCACCGACCACCTTACGGCCACAGCTCCGGTCAGCTGCCTCAACAATAGAGGCACGGAACATGGCCCATTCGGACTCAATGTCCCCCACCTCCCTCGGGATGTGGTTGAAGTTCTGCCGGAGGTGGGAGTTGAAGCTACTTCTGACAGGGGGCTCTGCCAGATGTTCCCAGCAGACCCTCACAACACGTTTGGGCCTACCACGCCTGACCGGCATCCTCCCCCACCATCGAAGCCAACTCACCACCAGGTGGTGATCAGTTGACAGCTCCGCCCCTCTCTTCACCCGAGTGTCCAAGACATGTGGCCGCAAGTCAGATGACACGACCACAAAGTCGATCATCGAACTGAGGCCTAGGGTGTCCTGCTGCCAAGTGCACATATGAACACCCATTTTGCATATCTATTTGTAATATTTGACCATTTGTTAGTTTAATGAACTTGTCATTAAAACAGCTTTATCTACCAATTTGTCATATCTGTGTGTCAGTGGGCTCGTCCTGATCTGAATTTGAACATGGGTATATTTGGCCACCAGCACTTAGAACAGATAAAGAATAAATCAATATGTACTTGCATAACAAGTGCATCCCTGGAATAAAGGGCATGCCCTACTTTGACAAGCTGAGGGGGCATAGAAGGCTGTGTTGGGGTATAATCCAGTTATACAAATGTTTCAAAGGCATCAATTAGGCTTATCTAGTTGAATGTTTTCAGTTAAACAGTAATTTCTGTGCTAAAAGACACCAGTGGATGTTAACAGGAAGATGATTCAAGATGGAAGTATGGAAGCAATTGTCAACACAAACTGTCATGAAAAACTGGAATAAATTACTAAATCATGATGAATCCTTAACAATTTTATCTGGACAAAACATTTGGACAGCTTAACTATATGGTAAACAAACATATTTGACTGAACAAATAGTCATCTTTGTCAAAATCCTTAATTTTTTATTAATGACTATATCTGTAAATTGTATGACTGAAAGTAGACATGTTTGCCTTGCAAAAGACTGGTGTACCATCCTAAGTTGGTGCCTGTGCTGTACTTAGTCCTGCTAAGTTAGACCCTGACAACCTTACCCTAATTTAGATTAAATGGGTTTGAAAATGCATTGACGACAGTTGAAGTAAATGTAGCAATAATTTAAAAGCACATTTCCAGTTGACAAGCTTTGTGTACTGCATGCACTGATAAATATGTTTAAAATAAATGTACAAATCAAATGAAAGAAAAACATAAAATATAAGTACACCTTCTATTGGATATTTGAAATACAGTATACACTCCATGCAGTTTATCTATAGATATTTTTTTAAATATTGTTGCTTAAAGTTTCTAATGGTAATAACTTAAATAAATAAATTGTGGAAACACAAAATATCAGATTCCCATATACTTACAGCTCCAGGGACACTACTCTGTTAAGAGTAATTCTTTGTAATATTTACCTTTCTTTTTAACATCCTGAAGAGAAGAATGCATAGAGTAACTTGTATAACTTTATTTTTGCATTGCAAAGAAAGAAAAAGAGCAAAATTCTTGGACCATACTTCTTCTCAGTAACCTTTTATCTGGTCAATGAGACGTCAAAAAAATATTTTCCCTCATCTTTTTTCTGCCTTCTGACTTTCTTACCTTTTTATTAGTTTCGCTAATTTGAAGATAAAATGCATGTTTGAAGATTGCTGAAGGGATGAATATGCATAAAGTATCCCAACCTGAAAGATGTAATCTCTAAAATATTCATTGCATTAACTGTAGGTAATGAACAGAATTACGGAAGATAAAACATATATTACAGACTTTGAATAGAGGTACATTAATTTAAAATGTGCTCTACCAAAGGTGAGTTTTGCCAGTGGATGAATTACACCTGAATGTCTGCTTTAATATGTGAAATTAATGGGTCACTTGATTTTAAGGAAAAAAAATTTACATTTTTGTATTAGTAACCACTGGTTACTGTGTAAATATCAAACAATACATAATTGATATTGCACCCTTAAGGAAATTTCAAATTTTATGATATAAGGAATAAAATTAACACCCTTTTCACCTTTAATAAGGTCTTGTAACCAATAATTTTAAAGTATTTAAGTGAAAAAATAAATAATTTTTAAGAAGATAATTTAAAATGAAATACAAATAAACATTTTGGAAAGATGATGAAATTAATGCACAAAATATCCAAAACACAAATACTAGTACTTAATGACCCTCACTGGTAATGCTGGCTGATGAAATCGCTCATCTATTTTCCACTCTTCCACAACCACTCTTCTGTCCTTCTCGCTCCAGTCTCTGGATACCTATGTCTGAACTCACCTCCCAATTCTAAGACCAATGGGTCACTGGCAAGGGTATTTCTTTAAACATAAACAATTGTTTATTTCCAGGGCCGGGAACCCTCAACCATGCTGACCTTGTAAGACTGCTTAGTAAATCTGGTGAAAACTGATTTTAGAAACTGATTTATAAGTATAGGAAATGTCTGGTTCTGTCAAACCTTCATTTAAATTGGGTAAATTATAAAGCTGTAATTCATACCTGGGGACACACGATGCTTAAGTATTCTGATCCATAGTCCTGATATCAAATCCCAACCTTGGCACTGTCTTTTTGAAGTTTCCACATACCTCAAGTGATTCTAATTTGTCCCCTTGTAAATGAGTGTTGGTCTGTGTATGAGTCTGCCTTACAATGTGCTGGTACCAGCTTAGTAAACTCAAAAACTAACTTTACTTCAAATAATAAGACGCAAGAATCCATATGCAGCAGATAAAGAAAAATAGCCTGGCCTCAAACTCAAGAAGTAGAATTCAAGGAAATTATTGAAAAAAATATCACAATAGGAGGTGGAGGACTGTAAAACCCCTTGTCCACAATGACAAAACAGTGTTCCATTAATATATTTAAACAATTTAATAGAAGAAATTATATCAAAACTAGAACAAAAAGGAGCCAATTTGTTTTACCAGAACACAAGTCAAAAGTTGGAAAACATCAGTTCACAATCCAATAAGCTAAATTAAAACAGTTTGAAAACCAAGAAATCATAAATAAGCACTTAAGAATTCAGGAAACATCAAAATCTAAATATTTGCAAGACAAGAGGGAGAACCAAACAAACATTTACCAGAGTCTATGCCTTGGCTCCCTATTGGGCTCAGTATATTTAAATAACATTAATAACTGCTAAAGAGCTGAACATAACATTAATAAAATGTAATAAATAAACCAAGCCACATTTCAATAACACTTTGAATGTGAGGTACAAGTAAACTCATATGTCATTGAGCCTGTCAAGACACAACATACAAGAAAACTAATTTCTCAGTATACAACCATTAGAGAAGCAACCAACTTGCTGCTACATTTCAGTTACCTACTATAGAGCTGTCTTTTAGTGAATAACCATAGAATTTATTTTTGGTGGTATCATTTTGCAGAAAATAGTGTTATAGATAGACAATCAGTAGTTAAGTCTACACAAAAAAGGTATGAAGTTTCTGAAATTCTGAAACAATTAAATTTGTTGCAAGATGATTACTTTGATGACAGCGACAGTGATTGGGGTAGTGAGAATCAATTAGATGATGAGAAATCTGAAGGTTTTGGTAATGATGCAGATAGCCGTCCCAAAGACATTTCTTCTTCACAAGGCATCCGATTTGTCACGATTGTCTGGACAGCACTAAGTGCACATTCTGCCACCCACTGATTGCAAACAGTCACTAACTACCAAATGTGTTGCGTGCAAAAAGTGGGGAGAGCATGAAAAAACATGTTATATTTGAGGCACATGTGCTTCTATGCCTGTACTCTGTTTGGTGCCGTTTCTGGGACTCTTATTTAAATGGAGACTTTTAGTCATGTTACTGTTAAAAATAAAGTAATTAACAGTTTCTTTACATTTTTGACAGAGTTACTATTGATAATAAAACTCTTGCTTTTGTCACACACATGCGAGTAGGAGGCAGTCAAAGAGCCTAAAGGTGAGTGAACTATCGCGAGATATGGGTGTCACGTGGTACTTACCTGGATCTCTTCTTTCTACAGAAAAACTGAAGAAAAATAATGGCCTCCACTTCTGGGTATCAAAATGGCCGCGACTACGTCACTTCCAGCCATCGTCAACAACATCACGTCCAGCTCCTCAAGAACACCTCACTTCCGACTCACTTCAATGACGTTACTTCTGGTTCCTGTTCATAATGTCACTTCATGCCAACCATTTCCTTTTCCCATAATCCTGTCTGTATTTAAACGATCATTTTCACAAAGTAAAACTGTCAATTGTATTTTCAATCTTGAAGACTTTTGTTCTGTTTTTTTTCATATATTGTCTTAGAGCAATATACGGGGACGGTCCCCAAACCTTTTTCTTGTCTTTTGACTTGTTTTCTCGGGTTTTTCCCACACTTTCTAGTACATTTTCTAGTACAAGTTTTCATAGTGTTCATTATTTACCATATTTGCATAGACCTGTACTGCAGCATCCTGGTAATAAATGGTTCGGCAATGTGTTAAGAAATAATCAAAAATAAACAGTGAAAACACAAGCAGAACAACATAATATTTAAAACTGAAAAAAGAATACATAAAAAGAAAAGACACTAGAAGCAGGGCTATTTCATAACACCATCCAAAGTTAGTTTCTGCCTAATGCTATATAAGACTGTGATCCCCTTGACTCTGAACTGGATTAACTGACTTTGATAATAGACCAATAGACGAATTGGTGGACATTTTTATTCTCAAAAAACCCTTTGTATGTGTTTTGTAAGTAGGGCCCCTATAACACTTTTGGATGTTTTCACCCTCTTTTCCTCTCTCTTTCCTTCTCATTCACTATTCTTGAACCTCCCATATTAAAGCTCAATTAGCTACTGGCAGGAAGTGGCCTTTCAAACCCACTTTACGGTTACTTTTGGGTAATCAAAAGAGTCACTTCCAGAGTCAAAAATGCACTTTGAAATTATTGGTCTGTCTTCCCTGAAGTCTGTCTTGCAGCTTCACATATTACTTTGACGGCTTCAGTACTTCATGCACTTCATAACTTACAGAAAGGCATCGTGTTCTTCATGAGATTCCTCTACTGTCATGTAATAGTCTGAGGGAACTGACCCTGCTTGCTTAGTCTTACTTCAGTTATCCTCAAAGCAGCTACTTCCATTAAATGTGCATGGCACACTACTGACTGGTTACCCTCAGTGGTATTTTAGAGGTCTTAGTGGTCTTCTGTTATTTTCTAGCTTCCTTCCAGCCACTAGCAACACCTTATGCTTATCGGGTCCAAGCCAGAAAATTAGATGGTGAGTTTCAGGAACTGATACATGTGATGGCTTTGTTACTTGATATATTAAGTCTTATCACATCAAATGGCAGTAGACCTACAATACTAGCATTAGCCTTAATTGTATTGATCTCCTGCAAGCTACTCAAACATAACTGCATCTCCACTTCTGCTTGTCTGTGGCAGTCTCTCTGTCTCACTTTGTGAGTAATATCACGCCTACGAGCTGATATCACAGCCATGCTCATTTCTCATTCTCCAGACACCAACTCATTCTGTTAACTAAAGAATAAATCTTAGCTAAAAGTCAGGGAAAATGAAAGCAAGTGTCACAAGATATTTCTCAAGAAACCAATGACAAGAAGGAAGGACATTGTGTAAGGCTGTGTTCCAGAAGACAGTTCTGTATTTATGCTTCCTCTATAACTCATATTTCACAAGCACATTTGGGTTAAAATACCTTTTATGCTTTACAAGGGATGGGAAGTACTTGGGGTGATATTTAATTGGCTGATTAGAGGAGGGATGCTGAAATTTAGCAGAGGGATCATCTTGCTGGCAAAGTACCCCACAGAGTTTCAGTGGGAGTGTTTAACATCCACAGAGTGAAAAATGACACCGACAGATGGTAAGGGAGGAGGTGGCTATTCATCATCAGCATTTCTCTGCCAGCCTGGAGGTTGTAGTGGTCCAACAAAGTGCTGGTGAGAAATGAATTTAACAGTCCATAAAAAACTAGTCAGTGTATTGTGTTTCCTTAATTAGTATATCTTAAAATATTTATTTCTTGTATGTGTTTTTAAATGAATACTTTTCCTTTTAATGAATGTATTTAGGGCATTAAAGGCTGTATAAGGTGTGACTTTTTATTGTTTATTGTGCATTCTTTTTAACATTTTAATTCATTCATTAAGCAGCTTGGGATTATTTTATTTCATTGAACTGTGGTGAATCAGAGAATCTCTCTTATTCACTCCTGCCAAATCTTTCAATGCAGTAAATGTTAACTAGGAAGACAGAACAAAGTCATGCTAAGCAAATCATTATTTTCTAATTCTTACAGTAAACTACACAAAATGCATATCTAATTTTTCCCTCTTAGTAACATGAAGCAGCACTAGCAACAATAATAATAATAATGAATAATACATTTCACACTCATGAATATGTAGTGTTATATCATTTCTTTCTCAGATATGTCACAGTCATCTACTGCAGAAGTCGAAAGTGAAAAACTGTATTTAAAAAGTAGGGCTGCTTTTATAAGTATGATGTGAGGTTTTCATTTCATGTAGACTGTGCTTTATCTTGTTTTAGGTAATAATTTATAGTGTACTAGCCAACCCGAGGCGTAGCATACATAGCATAATTATTTATTTATGGGTGAACACTTCCTGAACGACACAGTTGTCCAAATGGGGTGGGTTTGAGGATACGACTGTGAGTGAATGAAAAGATGGAACTCTGGAGAGAGCAACATACAATTGTCCATGACTGAAAACTGGTTTTGGCAGATACCGGCATATCTTTTTGAAAGTTTGTCCCTGTGCCTTATTAATTGTCATTGCAAAGGCCAATCTAACAGGAAATTGTCTGCGTGTAAAAGTAAAAGGCAAATTTGAATCTGATGGGGTCAGGGAAATCCGGGGAATATGGACAGTTTGTGAGGTAGCAGTTGCGATTGTTTTACACTCTAGTACATTGCGGTGAATGCTGGTAACAGTCAGTCTAGTGCGTTTACAGAGACTTCTTGCTGGCATGAGGTTTCTGAGAAGCATGAACTAATTTTAAGTTTGAGTTTATGCGGAGGCATGTGAGTGGGAGTAAGACTGCTAAGAAAGTTGATGTGCGGGATCGTCTGTGACGATGGAGTCAATGCTGGTGAAAGTTACTTCGTCGGTAGGGATAAGTTTCAGTACCTGTTCATTAAGGTGTAGCGAGTCTTCACTGGTGACGCTTAATACAGCTCGCGTACTGAGTTGTTCCGGAGTCACAGTTGAAAAGTCGATGTCACCACATAGTTGTTGAACGGGATCAGAAATAAAAGGAAAACAATGTGGAGGTAATGTTGCAGGTGTTCCGTTTTTCCCATTTTGCGAAATCTTGTTTGTGAGGAAGAGCTGTCATATTTGTCGTCAGTGTAAGTACATGCATGTGACGCCACAAAGGTTGCATGTTAATGACAACTGGCGACAGTAAGTGCTAGAGTTGGCAGGCGGGGCTCTGTCGTGCATACCCCATGACGCAGGAGGAGGGTTAGAGTTGGTGGGCGGGGCTCTGTCGTGCGTACCCCATGACGCAGGAGGAGGGTTAGAGTTGGTGGGCGGGGCTCTGTCGTGCGTATCCCATGGTCTTAGAGTTGGTGGCCGGGGCTCTGTGAGTTGGCGGGCGTGGCTCTGTCTTGCGTGCGTCTTGCTTGCCATGGACTGGTCTCTGTCTTGCTTGCTATGGTCGGCTGCTTAGTAAATTGTTGGTGGGCAGGGCTCTGTCTTGTGTGCGTCTTGCTTGCCATGGACTTAGTGAATTACTGTATATATATAGATTTTCTCTCACTTACCATATGGTAATCACATAAAGAGTATATCTAGAAGCAGGATTTATCTAGAAGCAGGATTTATAAGTAAGGCTCTGGACTTTAAACCACAAGGCTCTTGGTGCAATCCTCGCTTTTGGCATATTGTGAGAACCTGAGCTAAAGATGTCTGCTCTCCACTTGTTAAAAAATAAGTTTCTAAATTTCTAAAGAAATGTATCCTGATCATACCTGTTAAAATTGGCCAACGTATCCACCTACATAACATAACATTTTCTCAAACCATTTAATCCAGTATAGGAGACCAGAGCCTATCTTGTTAGAATGCAAAATCGGAAAACAGCCTTGTACAGGGCCTAGTAGTACACACACCTCCACACTGGGCTAATTTGAAATCACCAGGTAAACACTACTGCACTGATGAGAGAGGAACACCAGAGTATCAAAAGATAAAAGCACCTAAATGCAGTAAACACAAGGACAATGACTAAATCTAGAACAATGGATCTTAATTGCTACAATGCTAATCACTGCTCCACCATGCCTCCCCATCTGTGTTGTGTTTTATAATTTGTCAAAATCCTCATTTCTTAGTATGGATGGTACACTGGAACATTAGAAACATGTTGCCCATAACAGGCCATTCAGCCCAAAGTTTCACTTCTTTTAGTTTGATGTCCAACCTCTCATGTAGATGTATTGTATGCTTTTTGATAATCAAGATAAATATATAACACATGCATCACTCTGATCATATCTTTTTGTTGCTTCTTCATTGGAATTCCAGCATATTAGTAACACAGGGCCAACCCATGCTGACTGTTCAGTTAAACTCCTGTTTTTCCCATGTGCTGCTCAATTGTCTCCCTAATATTTCCTTCCTTTAATTTACCTATGATTTTATTTTTTATATATGTATCCACTAACTTCTTTAAGCACTCGAGAATAAATTTTACCTGGGCCTGGTGATTTGTTAGATTTCTGTCAATTTAATCTAACCATTACTCCTCCCTGTAAAATTTCCAAATCACTAAGTACTTCCTTAGTAGTCCCTGTCCTTGTTATCCAGTTCTTCACATGTGAAAACCTCAAGAAAAATGCAAGTTTAGAGCATTCACTACCTCACTGTCTGTATATTTTAAATCACTTTACTATTCCTTGTACACTTCACCTCCTTCCTTGATTGTTCGTTTACTACTAAAATACTGAGAGAATCTCTTTGGGTCATCCTTTGCCTTTTCTGCAATATTTCTCTCTAAGTACCTTTTAGCTTTCCTGATATCCTTTTTAATGAAAAGATCTTTTACATTTATAGAGGCCCCTTCATTTTAAAATCATTCTCTCTTGCTGTTACCTATGTTACGTAAATACGCTTCACCTTAGATTTTGTTTTATTAGCTATATCTTTCCTCTCAAACAAGATTGATCACAACACTTTTATGGAAGAGCAATGCAATACAATGTTCTAATTAAACAAGTAGTATAAAACCTAATAGAAAAAATGTAGTTCATGAAGATTCAGCATTAAGAAGTAATGATTTCTTATAATAAGATATGAATCTTTTTTCTTATCTAGAGCATTGCATACACATTTCTGGGTAAACGTCTATGTGAAATGTGTCACTTAACAGGTTGGACTTGGGCGGCATGGTTGTTCAGTGGTTAGTTCTGCCCCAACACAGCTCTAGCGTCTTCAGCTGAAATCCCAGTGCAGGCACTGCATGGGTGGCACTTGCATGTTCTCCCTGTGTCTAAATGGGTTGTTCTCTGGGCATCTTAAAGATATGCTTGTTAACCTGTGACACTAAATTGAGTATGTGGCTGTGTAAGATTGAGACCTACAATGGATGGATGTCCTGTCCAGGCTTAGTTCATGTTTTGTAAATGATGCTGTCATACTCTCTCCCTACATATCAGAAACAGATAAGAAGGTTTGAAAATTGATTGATGGTTGAAGCTTGTACTTCAAAACAAAAAAAACAAACTTAGAGCATAGCTTCTGATAGAGAGAAAAGGTTTATAATAAATATTTATTTTTCATTTAAGTGAACTGTATAGAAATGAGTTGTACCAGTGCTATTTAATGTTCTAGTGAGCAGCATTCACGGTGGTGGATTGAAGTGCATAATTCTTTATGTGATCTCTATGTGATCTTTTTACATTTAGGTTAGAGTCTATTATAAGGCAGTGTAGCCCAAACAGTTGCCTCAGTGAATGTGTTAATTTATTTGCTTTTTGTATGTTGGCCAGCAATGTAATACATAATAATAATTCATTCACCCTATGGCTTTGTTGTTTGTGCTGCCAGGGAGAGTGCTATTCATCACAGAGGTGAAAGACTTGCATTTATTTATAGAATTCTTCTTCATAGCTTTTTTTAATCATGCAAATCTTTCACACATCCAGGCTTGATTAAGCTGATTATACTATAGCATCTGTAGTGCAGCCAAAAGAAGAAGGGTGGAGGTTTGGGTCAAGGACAGAGACAATGATAAGATTCACACAGTGGCCCTTCTCTTATTTTTATTTTTTAGTTGGTGTGGCTCAGTGTAACCATAACTGGCAAAATGCCCCCTACAGCACACAGAGTCTACCCAGCAGACATATAGATGCTTTTTCTTTACAGGGGTCTTGATATGTTTTTTTCTGTCCTGCTGTCCAATACAGAAAATAAGTCATCCTTTCTGTTCATGGTGCACACAGCAAACACAACTGTGCACAGACTATACTATTCCAAACTAGTGTATACATGATGAGTTTCAGGCGCTACACCAAACTGTATTATGGCACTCTCATGGCACTCTACTATTACTGACCTTTCACTTGAGCAACTTGGCATTGGATGCTGTTTCACTTCCACACTGTCCCTTCCTCAAAAATATGCTGCATTAAGTTTCTAAATGTATAAATCTTTGCATTCAATGTCCTTTGCCTTCCTCATTCCTTAATAATTCTATAATGTAGAGGCAACTAGATTATGGAAGTAAGGTATTTTGTTTCCTAAAGTTGACCAAGATACATCCCTTCCTCACATCCTTCAGGACTGTAGCACCGTAGTTTATCATCATTTGCTTTTTAGTAAGGGCAAGGTACCAGACGTCTTGTGGTCACTGCTACCATGTTTTGTGAATTGTCTCTTACTTCCGGTAGTGGATCTCTTCATGATAATAATCTTTGTCCTGACTCTTTGACGACTAGTATCTTGGTCTGTAGTTATTGTAAAAATGTACAAGATGCCCATGTCCTATCGTTATTCTTGATCTGGCATTTTATTCTGTACCCTTCCCTCTTTTACCTAAAACTGATTTTGTTTTCAGGGTTTTCTAGGCTTGGCTCTTTTTTTGCTGCCTCCTACAGAAACATAACTTCCTGCAACTATGGCATGCTGCCCTTTTTCCTCTGATAAGACACTGTGTCACTCAGCACCATCTGTGGTGTGGCCTTCTTCTCCTATAGAAGAGGCACAGCTTTGCTTTTCAATAGTTCTGGCACAGTGTTTTCCTAGATTAGAATGATAAACTCACTCCTACGCAACTATGGCATGCTATCCTCTTCCTAATTTGAGAGTGCAGCTTAATTTACCCCCTGCTGCAACATGCTGTCCAGTCCTATAGATGAACACAATTTTCTTTTTCATCAATTGTGGATTGTGCAATTATATAGCCTTGGTAGAAATACATTTTTAGTCTTCATCAAAGGTGTGGTACAAAATAAATATTTCTTATTATAGGCAGAACTTATATTTTTATTAAATGAACACCTCTGAATTCTTCTAAAAATTTGTCTTTTCTGCATGTGGTTTCTGCTTGTTGTGTAGCTCCTTCTTATCTGTGGCTACTGTATGTTGAAGGAGTTAGTTTTCATGCTTAGTCAATTCATATGTATTTTATTCTGTATTTGCAAGTGGTCTTTGTAAGAGTCATGGATTGCATTGTCCTCTAACATAGGTAGGTTTTAGAGTAATCTTTAATCTTGCCTTATTTGATAGTCTCTTTACTTGCCCAATGTGTCCTGCTTGCTTTTTCTTCTTGAGAAGAACTTTTCCTTATGGCAGGTTCTAGTCAGGTACATTTTTTTCTCTGTCCAAGCGGTTTTAGTAATCTAATAGCAAACAGTCAAGCCACATAGACTTAAGAGAACACTCTAGTTCCTGCCATGATTGCTTGTTTGTCCTTGGCTTTTAACATCACAACAAATCACAAAGCAGCCACTGTCACTCTTTTTCAGTGTACTAAGCCAACAATCTGTTTCATTCATTTATGTCTTAACGTTCCAGTAAATGACCTGGAAAACTAACTTCATTTTTTGTTGCATACCATTTGAGCATTTCTAACTACTTTTCCTATTACTCAGAGATGTGTTATTGGTGGAGCTGTAGATCTCATCAAATGGTATTGTCATTACTGATGTCCATCATAGCAGCACTCTTTGCTAGTCTAGAATGTCCACCAAGGTCTTTTCTACTGTTCCATTCTACTCTTTTTACACTAGTGCAGATGAGATCAAGCTAGGGATTCAGGGTTGAGATTTCCAATGAGTCTCTACTGTAATAACTGACTGATTCATCAGTAAAGACCTGGTGTAAAATGGATGTTCCTAACCCACAAAAGTTTCTTGACACACATACAGTCAATCCAAAACGTATACAGTAGTGTCATTAACCATGCAATCAAAACAGTCTTTCTCTGCCTACAATGCTCACTTGCTGTAGCTGTCAGATAAAGAAATTATGAGATTCATATAAGGCACATATATAATGTATTGTCATTGAATCACTCCATGCTCCATTCCAGGTGTTACATTTTGCATTCTTCAGTCACAAGCCTACAATGCATGGGTAATAAGGGCCCTCATGAGCAGTTTTCCTAAAGTGTTAGCTAAAGTAGACCTCCATTAACTGTTTGAGCAGGGACAGGTTGTAAGCAAAGCAAAGTGGAATGCTTCCTGTTGATGTCAAATTGTTATGATAAGGGCTGAAATTTGAGGTTTTATAGCCTTATCCTGTAATGGAAGCCATTTTTATAAATCATCATTAGAATTGTGTCCTGTGTTTCTAGAGGAGTGGCCTCCAGGGCTGTGACCTCAAATTAATCAGCAGATGGATAAAAGGTTAGCCTTTTACACTAAACTTTATCCGATCTGCAGATAAAAAATTTTAAATCTTTCTGAATTCTCTTTGTGATTACTTTTAGTGTCTTCCTTGGTTTTTGACTTATTGCCTTATTATTGACTGTGATTTTTGCCTCTTGTATGGGTTTTGGTTGCTTTGTTTTATTTTTGTTTTCCATGCATCTCCTGGAGTAACTCAAGAAACTACTTATCTGTTTTCCTGCCGAGTCAGGACAAAAGATTGGATCCAAAATGAGTAACCACAAGATGCTCCGTATTTTCAGATTCATGCAAGATATGCAGGGGGAAATGAAAACCTTAAAGAAAGAAGAGATATGCATTACCAAATATATTGTGGATTTCAGAAGTTTTAGGTACTAAGGCTTGTTGGGCTCACGTGGCACTAATGCCAGAGACTTTAACTGTTTTAAATCCAGACATGGATAATTCTTCAGCTACAGCAATGAAAACATCTAATACTGCAAAAATAATTATGCATTTTGTAATGGATCAGACTAAGGGAGATTTTTAAATCCTAACATTAGAGCATATTCCTTCTTCTTACAAGTTCATCATTGTTACTCAAGTATTGATTATTTCTTCATAAACAATACTTTTTTGCCCATTATCAAATCGTTTAAGTACAAAGCTAATGTTATCTCTGACCTCACCCATCTGATCATGGAGCTTAACCTAAGCCATGCCCTACACATTTATCTTGTAGCTGGTGTCTTAACCTTATTAACTGATGAGCACTGTACAGAATTCATATCCAAGCAAATTGAATATTTTCTGGAGACAAATACATCGCTCAAGGTCTTTGCAGGAATACTCTGGGAAACTCTGAAGGCATTTTCAAGAGGACAGGTTATTTCATATCTTTCAAAATAAATAAAAAAAAAAAAAAAAAATTGGAAACCAAAAATGCGTCTGAGTTAATCAGAGAGATTACCAGAATAGAACTAGAATATATCAGGTCTCCAAATGAGGCACTTTATAGGAAAAGGCAGGTTTTGCAATCAGAATTTAACCTCTTGACTACTAAAGAAATGGAACAGCTCATCTTTAAATCATGACATCATTATTATGAACACGGTGAGATTAGAACATTAGAACACTCTAGACGAGAACAGGCCATTCAGCCCAACAAAGCTCACCAGTCCTATCCACTTATTTCTTCCAAGAAAACATCAAGTCGAGTTTTGAAAGACCCTAACGTCTTACTGTCTACCACACTACTTGGTAGCTTATTCCAAGTTTCTATCGTTCTTTGTGTAAAGAAAAACTTCCTAATGTTTGTGCGAAATTTACCCTTAACAAGTTTCCAACTGTGTCCCCGTGTTCTTCATGAACTCATTTTAAAATAACAGTCTCGATCCACTGCACTAATTCCCTTCATAATTTTAAATAATTCAATCATGTCACCTCTTAATCTTCTTTTGCTTAAACTGTAAAGGCTCAGCTCTTTTAATCTTTCCTCATAATTCAACCCCTGTAGCCCTGGAATCAGCCTAGTCGCTCTTCTCTGGACCTTTTCTAGCGCTGCTATGTCCTTTTTGTAGCCTGGAGACCAAAACTGCACACAGTACTCAAGATAAGGCCTCACCAGTGCATTATAAAGGTTGAGCATAACCTCCTTGGACTTGTACTCCACACATTGTGTTATATAACCTAACATTCTGTTAGCCTTCTTAATAGCTTCTGAACACTGTCAGGAAGTCGATAGCTTAAAGTCCACTATGACTCCTAAATCTTTCTCATAAGGTGTACTCTCGATTTTCCGACCACCCATTGTGTATTCAAACCTAACATTTTTACTTCCTATGTGTAATATTTTACATTTACTGACATTAAATTTCATCTGCCACAAATCTGCCCAAGGCTGTATGCTATCCAAGTCCTTCTGTAATGATATAACGGATTCCAAATTATCTGCTAATCCACCTATCTTGGTATAATCTGCAAATTTAACCAATGTTACTTATATTACTATCTAAATCATTTATATATATTAAACATAGCAGCGGCCCTAACACTGACCCCTGTGGAACACCCCTCTTAACATCGGCCAATTCTGAAGAGGTTCCTCGCACCATCACCTTCTGCTTCCTGTGTCTGAGCCAATTCTGCACCCATCTAAAAACATCACCCTGAACTCCTACTTCTTTTAATTTGATGCCCAACCTCTCATGTGGCACCTTATCAAATGCTTTTTGAAAGTCAAGATAAATAATATTATATGCTCCACTTTGATCATATCCTTTTGTTGCCTCCTCATAGAATTCCAGCATGTTAGTAAAACACGACCTCCCTCTTCTGAACCTATGCTGACTGTTCCTAATAACTCCTGTCTTTGCCAGGTGTTGCTCGATCTTATCCTTAATAATTCCTTCCATTAATTTTCCTGTGATGCATGTTAAGCTTATTGCCTATAGTTGCTTGGATCTGCCCTGTCACCCTTTTTATATAATGGGATGATATTTGCCATTTTCTAGTCCTTCAGAATCTCTCCAGTGCATGATGACATCCTAAAAATATGTGTCAAAGGTTTATACAGTGATCCCTCGCTATATAGCGCTTCGCCTTTCGCGGCTTCACTCCATCGCGGATTTTATATGTAAGCATATTTAAATATATATCGCGGATTTTTTGCTGGTTTGCGGATTTCTGCGGACAATGGGTCTTTTAATTTCTGGTACATGCTTCCTCAGTTGGTTTGCCCAGTTGATTTCATACAAGGGACGCTATTGGCAGATGGCTGAGAAGCTACCCAACTTACTTTTCTCTGTCTCTCTTGCGCTGACTTTCTCTGATCCTGACGTAGGGGGATTGAGCAGGGGGGCTGTTCGCACACCTAGACGATACGGACGCTTGTCTAAAAATGCTGAAAGATTATCTTCACGTTGCTATCTTTTGTGCAGCTGCTTCCTGAAACGACATGCTGCACAGTGCTTCGCATACTTAAAAGCTCGAAGGGCACGTATTGATTTTTGACTGAAAAATAAACTCTGTCTCTCTCTCTCTCTCTCTCTCCATGCTCCTGACGGAGGGGGTGTGAGCTGCCGCCTTCAACAGCTTTGTGCCGCGGTGCTTCGCATACTTAAAAGAAAAACAGCCCTATTGATTTGTTTGCTAGAGGTTGTTTTCTCTATCTATGTGACATTCTGTGCTCCTGACACGCACTCCTTTGAAGAGGAAGATATGTTTGCATTCTTTTAATTGTGAGACAGAACTGTCATCTCTGTCTTGTCATGGAGCACAGTTTAAACTTTTGAAAAAGAGACAAATGTTTGTTTGCAGTGTTTGAATAACGTTCCCGTCTCTCTACAACCTCCTGTGTTTCTGCGCAAATCTGTGACCCAAGCATGACAATATAAAAATAACCATATAAACATATGGTTTCTACTTTGCGGATTTTCTTATTTCGCGGGTGGCTCTGGAACGCAACCCCCGCGATGGAGGAGGGATTACTGTATATGTACTTACTAGCCTCCTTAAGAACTCGAGGATAAATATTATCTGGTCCTGGTGATTTGTTTGATTTCAGCTTATTTAATCTGAGCAGTACTTCTCCCTCTACAATTTCCAAATCCCTCAATACCTCCCTAGTAATCGTGTTTACCTCTGGGAGGTTATCCACTTGCTCACTTGTGAACACCTCAGAAAAATGTAAGTTTAGGGTATCCGCTATTTCATTGTCTGTATCTTTTAATTCCCCTTTACCATTTCTGATGCATTTCACCTCCTCCTTGACTATTCTTTTACTACTAAAATACTGAAAGAATCTCTTAGGGTCTTCTTTCACCTTATCTGCTATATTCCTCTCCAACTGTCTTTTAGCCTCCCTGATATCCTTCTTAATGGTTGCCCTCATGTTCTCATACACTCTGTGATTCACTTTGCAGTCATTAGTCTTATATGCCTTATAAAGCAGTTATTTCCTTTGCAACTTCATTTTTAAATTTGTATTAATCCACCGTGGAGTTTTTTTTTAAAATTTCCTATTAATTCCAAATTTAGGTATGTATCTGTCCTGCTTTACATGTAAAACGTTTTTAAACCTGTTCCACTGCTCTTCAACTGTCTCCACACTTAAAAGCTTATCCCAGTGTATCCTACTTAGACTTTGTCACATCTGGTCAAAATTAGCCCTACCAAGTTCAACTTCATTGACCTGCAGTTCAATCTCCCTAATGATGGAGTACCCAACTATTACTACCTCTCTCTTTTTGGAACTGGTTTTGAGGTGGCCTGTTGGGGCTCCTCATCCCTGCCTACCACCTCAGAATTATCAGAGACACCATCCAGTTCCGCAAGAACATGATAACGGTTTGACACTTCTAATTCTGGGGTTGATGCCCCCGGACAGTGTGCGCCCTTTACCTTACGCCTTGTGATCATGACCCACCTATTTCTACATGTCTGGTCTGGAATCTCCTCCCGTTCCACCTTGGGGGTGCACACTATCTCTCTAAAGGACACCTGGGCCAAGTCCGTCAATTCTCTATTACAACGCAAGTCAGCCAACTCCTCCTCCAGGTCAGCGACCCTGAGCTCGAGGTGCTGGATCAACTGGTATCTCTTGCAGATGCAGCCCTCAAAAACAACTGGCTCTTCCAAACCATCATCTAAAAAGTCCAACATTCAACAGGACTTGCATTGCACTGACCTCATTATTAAAATTTGATGTGGGATTAGTAAAAACTGCCTTAACTTTTTTTTTCTTAAAATTAAATAATTTAACTTAAATGGTAACACTAAGATCTGCTACTGCTTTTTTACACCTTTTCCCCTTACGCTCCTGTACTGTTCTTCCTCTCAACAGCCTGCTATTTGTCTTTCTATGAGGTTAACTTTACTTTTCACTCTCTCTTCTCCTAACTTTGCGCTCCTCTTACTTCCTGTATAAGCTGTCCACTCGCACGGTTTGTATTCCCCCGTATCAATGAACCCTTAAGCTGTCGCCCGCTTAACTGTTCTACCTCTGGACCGCTAAGTACTGTTCAATCAAAAATAAACAAATAAATAGAACTTTACTACCTTATCTGCTCCTACAGCCCCTTGTGCCTGATCGGCATCTTAACGATGGCCGCTTACCTGCGCACCGCAGTCGCGGCTGCGGCCTTTTTCTTTTTGTTTTTCTTTTCCTTTAAACTAAGGAATCACTGTTACGATGACGTGGCTATTTGCTTACAAATGCCGATATCAGTTACTGCTGCTTTCTACCCTGCCTCCTCGATGCTAATTCAAATACAGATAACAAGAACAAGCACACATACAAGTAACAAGTAACTTTTCCAAGCGCACCTCCAAACACCCAGCTACTTTTTCTCTCGTGTGGGTGAAAAAAAAGCAAAAAAAAAACCTTCTAAAGGGAAAAAAGCTTTAAAAATTCCCACACGGTCCCTTAGCGGCAACCAAAACCCAAGTTATTAAGATCAAAATGTATTTGTTTATTTAAATCTCACACCACTGAACAGACCAAAAACTCTCAACAGCCTCTAGCGTTGCACGTCAGCATGTGGTCATGTCATGATTACAACTGAAATTTGAGATCTTACAGCCTTTTCCCGTTTTGGAAGCCATTTTTGTAAACTGTTGTTAGAGTAGGATCCTGCATTTCTAGAGGTGGGGCCTCTGGGGTCGTAACTGCAAATTAATCATCAGATGGGATAAAAGGTGAGCCTTTTGTATTGAGCCTTATCTGATCTGCAGATAAAACCTTCTAAAGCTTTTTGAACTCACTTTTTGATTATTCTTCATGTCTTGCCTGGTTTTTGGCTTATTGCTTGATTACTGACTATGATTTTTTCTTCTTGCATGGGCATTGGTCGCTTTGTTTTATTTTTATTTTCATCTGTTTTGAATTTTGCACAAATCCCCCAGTTTAACTCAAGAAACTAGTTATTTGTTTGCCTGGTGAGTCAGGACACAGATGAGCTCTCTCACTCATCCCCCAATGTTCTGCACGTTCATCCACAGTGCAAATGCTGCAGACTACACTAAGTGTATTGTTGTAGAATCACATCATCCTCCAATACAGGTGTCACATTTTGCACTATGCAAATAGCTGGTGGTCAACCTCAAACCTACTATGTCTAGAATACAAATACTGTCAGTAGCAGTGTTTACTAAAGGAGAACTCGATTAATTGTTCACACAGGGACAGATTGGAATCAATGGTTCCTGGTGATGTCAGCTGAGCTCTGTCTCATGGTTCTTTCTTTACATATAGTGCAAAATCTCTTAAATTTTAAAATTTATATTACAATTCCAGAATACTGACCATGGGCATTGTTTCTCTGTTACACTACTCTGTGCTTTAATAGAAATACGCTTGTAACCCCTTCTCAGTTTTTGGCAATACCAGAGGTGTCTGTGCTTCTGTTTATGTTAGTAGCCTTCTGAGGAGCTCTGTCAGAGAATGGGCTTAGTATATAATTTTTTGCTTTGCATTGATAGTCTTTAGATCTCTGATTCTTGTTTTGAACAAACTTATTCTACCATTACTTAAAGTATCTGGCCAGCTTTCATTCAGCTTTCTTCAAATTCTGCTTACTTTTGTTGTGAGCATATTTGTAATCCATAGTCCAAGTTTATAAATAATAAAACCTACAACAGTTACTTGGGAGAAGTAAACACAGTATAATTGTTCTATAAGTGCAGAAGATGGATCACTAAGTGTGCTGGTCAGACACTCTCATCAGTTATTTGATGATTTCTTCCATTTGCTAAAAATGTTTGACAAGAGGGAACACATCAAACAACTATTACTGTATATGCAGTATATTTTCATGTTATATATACTGTAGGAATAGAACGGGCATCACATGGAGGATGATTTATTACCTGGGCGGGAAGCCAGTGCAGAACAACAAGCGAATTGGCCAGAAGGACAAAGAAATAACTTTGTTCCTGGCTGGTGTGTTATAACAGATGGACCAGCAGAAGATGAGAGTCAGGAGCTGTTTCATCCCCCATCCACCAGGTGGCAGTGGCCCTTATATGGCAACTCAGTCAGGACACCCGTAGTGGTGCTTGGGAGATGGAATCCAGAAGTGCAGCCCTGTCAGGGTCCCTGCATACTGATAGAAAGTGCTGTCAGTGGAGGACCTCCCTACTGTTTTTATGGATCAGAAGTGACATGGTGTGGCACTGGAATCATTCCTGGGTGTAGCTTAAAAGGAAGCCAGCTGCATCACATTAGTGAGTCAGAGTCGGGAGGTAGCAAGCAACACTCAACGGAGGGAGAGAGGAGAGAGGAAGAATTGTGCATTTATTGTATAATTGCGTTTGATCTTTGGAAAGGTGATTGCAGAGACATGTATTGGAGAAATAAATACTTTTAATTTTATTCTAATAAAATAAATTGTTGGGTGTTACTGTGTCTTGGGTTTGGGGCTCAGTTGCACCCCCATGTGGTCACAATACTCTCATTCAATTACTTTCATTCACACTCAAAGATGCTTCAAATGAGAATTGTAGAACTTCCAATTTTCTACAAGGTAAAACTTCTTTTAAAAAGTGGAAAACGTTTAGGGTCATTTCATTTAATTTTTGTTTTGTTTTGTTTTTAAATAGGATGAACCACAACTGGTGGTATAATGGAGGATGCTATTTGTGCATAGTGTGATAATTATGGCCTCCATCAGACATCCAGACAGTTCAATGCAGTTTTAAGCAAATTTGGTGTGCTGGAAGTTGTGATAGCCTTGCCACAAGGAAACATTTTGGCAGGTTGTTTCACTGCATGACTGTTCTGTTTTTTCATTGAGGTTGCATGATAACTAATGTGTGAGCTAGGTACAGGAGTTTTGGACCACCCATGTTGATGATGAAATCTGGGACCAGGCCTGCAAACCTGGATGTACTGCCCCAGAAACAAAATGACGAGGCAAGTACAGGTTGGTCACAGGCCACTGGCAGGCTAATGATTGAACATGCTGTTTCTAATGGCATTAGGTTCATCTGGATCTAAAGCTCTCATGGATGGCTCATCTCTGAATGGAATCAAGCAGGAAAAAGCTGATCAAGAGGTGCACTAAGAGGCAGCAATACTCTTTGGCCATCTGAACAAAATTTCAGTATGCTATCAATAGTGTAGAAGGAGGTAACTCTGAGACAAAGCAACTTAGGAGCAGCCCTGCTCTAGTATGGATTTGACGTGACCTTTATAAGAGAGATGATGGTTGAAGCTAACAAGGATAAGAGCAAGAAAGATCTTCTCAGTTAGTGTACTAGCCTTGAATACAAATGCAGAATGGGATGTTTCACTGTCTTGAGCATACTGAGTTCCTTTTCTTCCAAGCATTGAAAAAAAACTGTACACCAAGACTCATCCCATTTAGTTATCTTAGAAAGGTCTTCATATTTTGTCCATGTGTTGGTACTCCAGTTGTCTCCCATATCCCAAACAAATGCAAGGTTAGGTTATACATTGTGCTGGTATGAGTTAGTGTACCCTAACTTGCTAGCTGCTCTATATTGGAATAAGCAGTTTTGTAAAATATATAAAAGACTGAGCTTTAAAATAATGAATACTTGAACAAGTTTTGCCATTTGCTTGAGGAACTTTACTGACAACATTAATTTGGCCGTGATGACACAGTGGTTAGCATTGCTTCTTTACTTCTTCAGGACTCTGGGACTCTGGGATCAGTTCAAAACCTGGTCACTCCATGTGTGGCGTTTGCCTGCTCTCCTTATATTAACTTGGTATTTGCTTGGGTGCTCTGGCTTCCAGCCAAGGAAATGTGTATTGCTGATTAGAACTGTGGCTGTGTGTCTCTTTGGGTGTACGTGTGAGAATGGGCAGCGCTGGACTTGCCTTTTTCAATGTTGATCAATCCTTGTGCTGCTAGATTTGGACATCGTTATATGTAATCCTTTAGTGAGTATTAAACAGCAGAATGTTCAATGGTCAAACAGCAATCACCTTTGAATAATGTGCATTCCTGTATATGAGTTAGACACTGGTATTTCTGTTGTAAATAGGTACACAATTTAAGCCAACTTACAACAAACAATATTGTTTTTATATTCTCAGATACAGTCTCCTTCTTTTTACGCTTTATGGTTAGCCATGTTGATATAAAACGCATTAGAAATCAAATGAATGAATTTTAAAGTACATAATTTCTGTAGTCTTACCTGATTCTAAAGAGTATTCTAAACAACTCTCAAATATTTATCCTAGATCCTTTATTTCAAATTCTTAGGAACAAGCTGTGTTTTTAACCTTGTCTACATGCAGAGACAGAAACAACGAGGTAGACACTGACTTTATTAACAATAGCTTTGGTTATCTGACATACTGCTTGAATATGAAAAAGGCCAGAGTGTTTAGGCAGTTCACTAGAAAGCACATTATCTATCACCCCAATAAACGTTAAGGAGCTCTCCATTTACTTATAGTCTCACATTCTCTGACTGCCTCAGGGTATCAACTCTAATACACAGCTGAACTTTAGCCAGTATTTAATCTGCAAGCAACAAGCTTGGAGAATGAAACCAAAGGTAAATTATCTTTCTCTCAGTTGTTTATTACTATTTTTTGTATTATGAACTAACAATTCACAACTTATACAGCTAACATAAATTTTATTACTTTTTCAGCATATTTTTTGCTTGGAAAAATGTGTCTACATATCTACAAATAAAATATATACATATTTATACAGGCTAAATATTTTTATAGCAGGAGACAAAACAAAATACAGATGGGTGTAAAACACAATGTGTCATGTAAATTTTAATTCAGTGATGCCTGTAAGGAAGTGATTTAGATATAAAAATAATAGTGCACGGGGCAACTGTGAAGAATTAAATGAAACAAATAACATTTAAATTAAATTAAAATGAAATTAAATTTAACAATTATGCATTCACATTGTAAAGTTAATCATTTTTAGTGCATTGCTTTTTAAATACTTTGCTACTTTAGATTCTAACAAAATGATTAATGTGCTATTGATTACACTAATGTGTAGTGTTGTTTCAAAAAATACAAGCAATATTTGACTAAGAATCTTGGTGCTACATGAAAATGGGGAAAGTTGTAGAAAGAATTGCTGAATCCACAGAAGTTACTTGAAATATTGAAACCACAGCCTCAATGTTTTTATCAAGGTCATATACAGTCTATGAAAATTGGAATTTTACCACTAGCAGCCTTTGTTAAAAACCTATATTATCTGTCCACAGTGCACCCATCTTAAAACATGCAACAGAAGAATAAACAACAATTTATTTCTTGTATAGTCCAAAATCACACAAGGAATGCATCAATGGGCTTTAACAGGCCTTGCTTTTTGACAACCCTTATGCTTGAATCTCAATACCCAAAAAAATAAACTTGTAGAGACAGGCATTTCAGAGAGAGAGCCCTTTCCAGGAAGTTTGAACACACATTGGGTGTCAAAAAATGGGGAAATACAATACACAAAACTGAACACAAGTAATTCTCATCACAGAGCTAGATAGACAATCTATCATTGTCACCTCAGAATTACAATATAGTAATACAATAGTAATGGTACAAACTACTTTGTTCTTGCATAGCTCTCCTCATCAAGTGCAGGTGCGGAGGGCCATGACAACTGTCAAGGCAAAATGTGTTTAACATTTCTTGCATTCCTCACATTTCCTGTCATCATACATGTAAATAGATTGTTGTAGACACAGAACACACATGAAATGCATGTGTTCCAAATAACGATACATTATTTACCCTATACAACTCCAGGCACCTCACACCCAGATAAGCAGACTGGAGTCTGGAGAAGTTTTTGCCCGAGTTGAGCTGCAGCGGTGGGGGGATGGGACAGCAGGCTGCTTACTGCTTGTGGTGATCAACACAATTGCAAAACATAATATTCTAATGAAGAGGTTTGAAGGAATTTAAGGTGGCCTGGGATTACGTGTTTTTTTGTAAACTTCAGGGATTCTAGTGTTAAAGGAATAGTACATAATTAACAAATCAATAAACATAATAAAATTAACATGGAAACATCTTCTTATATAATACTCTACTGTGGCTGTCCGTTTGTCTGTCCAGGATTTTAAAATCACCTGTAGCTCCCAAACCGTTTGAACTATTGACCTGAAATCTGGTACATATATACTACATGACGTCTACTATCCACTTTCTGGGTGATGATTGACCTCCAAGGTTATTCCTCTTTTCATTTTTATTTTATTGTATTGTAGAATCGCAGGGCGACCATGCGGCACATGTGTACGGTGCCATTCTCAGCCCTACCACTTTCGCCATCACTTCCCCTACCTCTCATATCTTAAGTCATTCTTGAGGCAGATTGAAGACTTAAGTACCAGCTTAAGTGAAAAATTAAAGAAAACTTACTAAGCAATTGCAAAACAAACACTGACTTAATCAGTTTTAACATGAAAAGATACCGACGAAAGAAGAGAAGAAGCGGGCCAATAGGGTGGGGAAAAGAAGAGCTGCTCAGGAAGCAACAAGCGCATCAACCTCTGAGCAAACGAATGCTAAATGTACAGAGAAAGAGTTTGAATACTGAATGCTCATGTCAAGTGTATTCACTGCACATTATAGTGCAGTGCGCCGTTACTGGTGGAGAATAATAGACTTAAATTGACAAAGTCAACAATAAAACAGAAAATACAGAAAAGCCCAGGTTGGGACATAACAATCAGAATGACAGACTCTGGGACAAAAGGATCATGGGTAAGATTCTGGTCTGTAGCTGAGCTCTTTGCCATTTTCTTTTGTCCAAGTAACTGTTCAAAGAAACTATCTAAAGGTTGAAGGGCTTGATGAACTTAAACAAAGCAATGCTCATATATTAAACAATTGTGGTTGATGGACAGCTACTAAAAAGTTTTTTTTTTATATAAATATAAATAGTGCAATAAATGATAAATTTCGTATAATAAATGCCACATGTTTCTGCTTCTCTCTGTAACCATATTACTCTGGCAAGTTCTTGGTTATATATAGTAATTGATGTTGTGTTTAACATTTAGCTATAAATTTGCAGTTTGTCAAGGTAAATATTTCATGTGTATAACACAAGATAAACCTCTGTGTAAATATGTCAATATAGCAACAATGTATGTGCATAAAGCCATTTAAAGCATAATTTAGAGTGATGTACTGATTATTTTTTACTGTGCACTACATCTCAATGATACTAGGCTCTAGTACCTCATCCTACTGCTTAATAATGTAAAATATTAATTAATCTCCAAAGTAGGATACTGTAATGCAGGATTACAAGAAGAAGTACTTTAACTGCTCCTGTCAATTTAGGGTTGCCAGAGATTAGAGCCTATTCCTAGAAGCACTGGATGCCATGCAGGAAACTGCCCTGGACAGTGCAAGTCCATCACAGTGCTAACTCATGCATGCACGGGCCAGTTCAGAATTACAAATTAATTTAATCTGTACCTATTTGGAAATGTGGAGGGTAACCCTGGGTACCTAGAGGAAAGTTCACATGGGCATGTGGAGAGCGTGATGACACTCCAGACAACATCTGGGTGAAGGATGCTGTGTCCATGATATGGCAGCACTGTCCATTACACCACTGTGCCAACTTTCAACTTGAATAGTAAAATGTAGTTAATGAACGTTCAGTTGAATTAAACAACATTATTGTCCCATTGATTTAAATTAAAGGTCATTAAAATTGGAACATGTTGAACTTACAAGTGAAAGCCTTCTTGCATTTGTTTTAATCTTTGTGTGTAAATATTCTGCTATGCTTGGAGTTGAGCCACCCTAAGGACATGATTCAGCTGGGAAGCAGTGGATAAAAAAATTTGAAGAAAGGAAACTGGGTTCTTGTGAATGATTTAGGATTATACATATCCACAGAGAGGATGTGTACATTGTGACAGCTGTCTTCAAGTTTTTCTTTTAATTATTTTGTATTTCTTTTTGCTCCCTCTCTCTGGTGATATTGTCGTCAGATTTATTTTTAAGATATATCACTTTCTGAGTTTTGTTGACAGTACCTCAAATGTAAAAAGTACATAGAGGAACTTGTGTTTCTCTTATCTGTCTTCTGGGGCTGAATCTTCTTTTGCTGACACTGCCAATATGTCTTTTTGCAGTAATGCAGTGCCATTACTATTGGGATTAATAACGTAAATATCATTATGCAAAATGTGCCTCATAATGAATTTAGATTTGTACTTGACAAAAATTATAGAAAGCTATGTTCAATTCAGAACAAATCCACATAATATAAACAGAGAATATTATTTTCAATTTTAAATTCAGTAATAACAAATATTTAATAATTGTTTATCTTTTCTTTATTTTTCACTTCCATTTTTCCATTCTTCACCCCAGTCAGGATAATGTTCTCTGATTTTTTCAGTCCCTTAAAATACCATTCTGTCTCATCAACTGGGGAAAAAGCTCAAGACTTTAAATCTTGACGACCCCACAATCTCCCGTATCATGGACTACCTGACCAATAGACTGCAGTTTATGAGGCTGAGGGACTGTGTGTGAGAAATGGTGGTGTATAGTACTGGAGAACCTCAAGGAACTGTCGTGACTCCCTTCTCCTTGTTTATCCTCTACACAACAGACTTCCATCACAATACCAGAGCTTTCTATGTATAGAAATTACCACATGACTCTTCCATCATCAGAGTACTGCAAGTTTTTGGAGGGCTTTGTCTTGTGGTGCAGGGCCAACAGCCTGCAGATCAGCATCAGCAAGACAAAATAACTCAAAAGACACACAATGTCTCATCAAACTTTTCAGGAAATCCTGCTCCATCACAGGGCAAACGCTAGACTCATTGGAAGCTGTGGTGAAAAAGAGGATGGTGGCAAAATTAGATCCCGCCATGAAAAATCCTCTCCATTCTCTCTAGGAGGCACTCTCTTGGATCACTTTTAGCCATAGGTTCATTCCACCATGGAGTGCTAAGAAGGGCCTCAGGGGGTGGTTTCTGCCCACACTATCAGGCAATTCAGTGCTTCCTTCTGATGTACTTGTTAAGTTCATTTTGAAATATCTGCACAATATACATTTATTTATTTATATTTATTTATGTATTTATCAATTGATTAACTGATTGGATGCATCATGTAGGTCTGTATCTTTGTTTTTGATTTTTCTGCTGCTGTATGCATCTGAATTTCCAGTTGTGATTAATAAAGTTTATGTTATGTAATGTAATTTGGTTTGGGAATTATGCTATAATTTTATTGAAGCCTTAATAGCTTGTAAAACATGAATAAACACAGCCCTAAAAAATTTTAAATCACCAGTAGATATGGAAAGATTATTTGGGCCAGTGAAATATGCCATCCCTGGTGGAAGGAAGAGTTGAGTCTGATTAAAAATTAAAGTAAAAAGTATTTTGTGATGTTGCAATTGAAGGTAGTGGGCAGTTTATGCCACCTGATAATGTGTCTCATAAAGTCCCTTTCAGTTAGTCACAACTTTTCTTTTTTTCATTTTTGCTTTGTGAATCTTATTTTAAGGGATTTCCAGACTAACAGAAGAAGACAAAAGGAACCCACATTCGTAACTGGAGAAAACCAGAGCTTTCTTGAGAAGACAGACAGGGGACACTAGGAGAAAGTACAAAAAATTAAAAAGTCTACATTAATTCAACACCCAATAAACAAAGGTTTTCAAAAATAGTTAAAAAATGTGTTGAGTGAGTAACATAGTGGCTATCTCTGATTCTTTACAGCTCCAACAAACTGGTATCCAATCCAGTCCTGGTCACAATCTGTGTGGAATTTCCATGTCTGGGTGGGCTTTTGTTTGGGCACTTGGTTTTAATTCCCATCCTTTGAGGATGTCAATTGACTGATTAATTGGCCAGGTGGAAGTAATTATACTGTAAGTGTGTGCATGACTGCCTTGAAGTACACTTATGCTCCGACTGCAGCAGATTGCTGCCTTGTACCCAACACTGCTAGGATTATGTGGCTTACAAGCTTGAAATTGTTTTAAAGGGTAATGCTGTGTTTCATTTACATTGGAAGTCTGATGCTGGAGATTGGAATGGCACCATACCCGAGTTGATTGCATTGTAGTAACACTTTGGGAAAAACAATATTGACATGTCCAGAAAAACCTTTGTTTTGCTTGCTCCATTAGAATAAATTACAGTGGATAACAATGCATTTTGTGGTATTTTGCATATCCAAATATCGTAGCAATTTGTCTACAGATAGAAGTTGGGCAGTGTTGTGTGTACGATTGATTTAATGAGACACAAATAAACAGAAATGTAATGAACAGTATAATACAGGGTAAGCCAAAAAGAAGTACCAATTTCAAATGTTTGTTCTACAAAAACGCTACAAGATAAAACAAATTTCATTACGACACAAGAAAGGGTATACAAAATAGATTTTTTTTCACTGTTTTAATATTGATGTCTTCAAGGTGTTGGTCATCATTAGCAATACACTCTTTGAGACTATTTCTGACTCATTTGGACATTTCAAGGGGAATTGCGGCGATTTTGTGGTGGATAGCATCTTTGAGGGCTGCAAGGTTTTGAGGAAGGTGTATGTATACCTTCGAGTTGAGAATTCCAACAAGAAGAAATCGTATGGAGCAAGATCAGGTGAACCAGAAGGCCTCCCGACATCACTGCGCAGGGAGATCAGCTGGAAATATCACCCGCAAAACTTGCAATAATCTCAGCACCGTATGAGCTGTTACTCTATCCTGTTGAAACCAGGCATCCACCACATCCATTTCTTCCAGTTAAAGGGCTGTAAAAAGTTCTTTAGCATTTCAATGTAGCGTTCTGAAGTGACGGTGACCATTGCTCCACTCTCCTCAAAAAAGTAAGGGACTACAATGCCAAATTTTGCAACGGCGCACCAAACTGTAACATGTTCACTGTGCAGGGGTCTCTTATGAAGTTCACAGGGGTTGGTTCCAGTCCAATAGCGAAAGTTTTGCTTATTTACAATTCAAATGGAAATGTGCCTCGTCACTGCACATGATGATGGCATCTCGATGAACGGTTTGCAGAACGTTCGTGCACGGCTCTCCCAGTCTCTCTCAGTGAGTTCCTGCACTACCATCATGTATGAATGGAAATTAAGGTCCTCATGCAAAATCCTCCTCAAAGACATGTTAGAAATGCATAAGGCAGAAGCATGTTTGCTCGCTGAACATCTAGGAAACTGCAAAATGGATGCCCTTACAGCTTAGATGTTTTCAGACATTCGTACAGTCCGAGGACGGTATGGAGATTTTCTGTTCAATGTTGTACCCGCTTGTGTACATTTAGTCACCCACTGAAGAATTGTTTTCCGATTTGGGATGTCACCGTTAGGAGAAATACTGAAGTGCGTTCGGAAGGCACATTGCATAGTGATGATGGATTTGTTGTTTTTGAAGAATGCTTCGACAGGGACTACAAGGGATCGCCTATCAAAGGACCCCAACCCACTTGGCTGCCTCTACCTCGCGCAATGACCTTCAGAAATGTGGTACTTCATTTTGGCTTGCCCTGTACTACAGCTTTCACTAAAGTTCACAGTGTACATCGCAATTTTGGATTGATGTCATGATCTGAAGTTGAATAAACTTAGACTTGTCAGACCAGCCCCAAATTTCCAAGTTAGAAATCCGACATAACTTCCTTAGCGTTAGACCCAAGCATCACTCGGGCTGTGAAAACAGTCTCAAAATAGTTAGTCCTGACTGTCACTTATGCAACTGCGTAGACACATCTCGCATAAGGATTGCTCGGGCTGTAAAAGTGCTAACAGAGTTAGTCCTGAGCGTTACTCGGGCAACGGTATAGGTGTGTCTTACATAAGCATCAGGCCTAAGCATTATCCAGGCAACAGCGTTTAGATGTATCTTCTCCTAGCCTTATAATGGTGTCTCACAAGGAACATTTTTCAGGAGCCCAGGTGTTGTATGCTCTTGACAGTAATGATGAAGTGAATCTGTCTTCAGGCATTGAATTTGAAATGGACAGTGAGACAAAAAGCAAATCTGATGAATCCAAAAGTGACACTCGTGTTTGGGTTTCTTTTGACCCTGCTTTAAATAAACTAGCACCAACTTATATTGATTTTGTGGGGTAGCCAGGACTAAAAGTGAATGTTGACAGCCAAGATCCACTTACTTACTTAACCTGAAAATATTTCTTGGTAATGATGTGATTGAAAGAATTCTTGTTGAGATCTTGTTGTTGAACCATGTTGGGTAAAATGACTGTACACTGTTACACATGTGTGAGTAGGAGGCAGCTAAAGGGTCTGAGTAAGTGTAATAAAATATCCGACCAGGGGGCGGCGAAGTGTGCTGACTGTTTTTCTCAGTTCCCTACAGACCATACAGACCTTTCCTGGGAAATCCTTCAAGGTTCCAGCGCCTCAGCTGACGTCACTTCCGAAGCCGACCCCTTTGCTGATGTCACTTCTGAAGCCGGCCCCTTTGCTGACGTCACTTCTGGTTCTGGACATTTTGATGACATCAGTTCCTCTACAGGCTTTTAAAGCCTCCATCTTGGGCTACTATAGTCAGTTCTGTTTTGGACTCTAATATGCACATCGTGCTAATTATTGCAACCCTTTTGCAGCTGGGAAAAACAATATACAGGTGGCTGCCCCAAACCTTTATAATGTCTTGGACTCTTGATTATCACAACACCTAAGCAGTTTTCCCATTCAAAGATATACTCCACAAAAGGCGTATATTGACATCATCATTATTATACTTTTTATACTTCTGAAAGTAGAAAGATGATATTTAATAAAAATATAATTTTTCAAGCCAAAAAATGAAATGCTTTTTACATGTTTTTTTGTGAAAAAATGCAATGCCTAATAAGGAGGTTAAGGGGGTGTTCAAGTTGACAATTTCAGCTAGCTTGACTTTTCACTA
Source organism: Erpetoichthys calabaricus (assembly GCF_900747795.2). Classification (NCBI taxonomy): domain Eukaryota; kingdom Metazoa; phylum Chordata; class Cladistia; order Polypteriformes; family Polypteridae; genus Erpetoichthys; species Erpetoichthys calabaricus. The sequence continues at coordinate 219,192,653 of NC_041397.2, read as the reverse complement.
CATTCATAATGGCTAACACGGTACAACACCCTAGTACAACTAGGAACTCAGAAATTCCAACTTCCCACTTCAAATGGAACACAGCATAAGTCCAGTATTTTTGAAGATAATGTCATTTTTTAACAGTCATGTCATATATTTGTCTCCCCCGGAAGCCTGTTTTTTTGAGTAAAACTATATTTACAAAACAATGCACCTTCCCCAGTGGCTTACAATTGTAATGAATAGTGCGCCAGATGAAGTGTTAAATACAGGCCTTGCAACTTGCAGAATACATTGATTTCAAACTAGTAAATGTTCTAGTTTAAGAAAACATGCCTTCATAGTTTCTGAGTTATGTTTATGCCAACAAAATGAAATAATGTATTTTCATCACAAATTGTTGCCACTGTTGGAAGGATACTTGTTTTTGAATTCATTATTATGTAACCAGCATCACATGAAGGATGTTAGAGAGCCAATTGTTATGGCAAGACAAATCCAGAAATAAACATGCATTTGTATCTGTACAGTATGACATTGCCTTTCAGCTAAAATGGCTTGGAAATGCACACACCCATGATGTTGAAAGTACTGTGTATATTTTTCATCACTATTGAAGTGGATGGATCTGGTAATTTTTTGGATTTTGTTTCACGTTTCTTCTGGTGCTTCATCAATGGTAATTGTAACTTTACAAATACAGCACATTGAACAAGGCAGGTCTGAAGGGAAAATTAAGATATGACATTATTATTAAAAACTGTCTGACTTCAAACATGCTGAACTTATCCTTTAAGGGTGTGTTTATAAAATGGATGAACTGAAGAACAAAATGCATGTTCTCCCCGTGTCTGTGTGGGTTTCCTCCGGGCGCTCCGGTTTCCTCCCACAGTCCAAAGACATGCAGGTTAGGTGGATTGGTGATTCTAAATTGGCCCCAGTGTGTGCTTGGTGTGTGGGTGTGTTTGTGTGTGTCCTGCGGTGGGTTGGCACCCTGCCCAGGATTGGTTCCTGCCTTGTGCCCTGTGTTGGCTGGGATTGGCTCCAGCAGACCCCCGTGACCCTGTGTTCGGATTCAGCGGGTTGGAAAATGGATGGATGGATGGATGAAGAACAAAATGTAAAAAATAAAGACATTCATTGTCAGACAAAGGAGATGACATCTAACATCATATACATGAACTCTCTCCTTTTGTAATCATCTACTTCACTGCTGTAATAATCCAGAAATTATTGTAAAAATAAAATCTCTGTAAACAATATAGACCTAATAGATGAAAAAATCTTCCAGGAAACAAGTCTTATTACTAGAAAGAACAACACCAGATGGCTGAAATAAATGGAATATGGTGCAAAAACAACTACACTCACCCTTACTGTGCAACAAAGTCTTCTGGGAAGCTAAATTTGGACAACAGCCAAGAAAGACAGAAATATTTTTTGTTACGAGTTTGTTGTGTTATAGCCTTTTTACTGGTTCATGTGATATTAGGCATATTTTTGGACTGGAAATTGTTTGTATTTCGACTTTTTTTACCTTTCACTTAAAGTTAACCCCCACCTTCCTGAAATAGAATAAATCAGAATACTCAACACTTAACATTTTAAGAAGCAAATGAATGTGCAAACTGAGAATCTGTTGAGCTCCATGTAGAAGTGTCTTGCTAAACATCCCCAAAAGTTTTAAACCTTCCTAAAAGGAATTGATAGTGGCAAGGATAAAAACTTCTCAATCCTTCCTTTTCAGGATAATGGGACATCTGGTAGATGAAGAATGAGCTTAATTCAAGTTAATGCACTTTCCTGCAACTTAGCCTTTAAATAGTGGTGCCTTTGCTCCTTAAAACATGCCATGCTCTGTCTCCTTCACTTATTTGCACAGTGTTGGCAGCAGATAAATTATGGGTGCCTAGAACTGCCAGGGCTCATTGTGTGGCAGACTAAACAGGGAGTGTCTTTATAAAGTTCTATTCATGTCTGAGGTGATAGTAAAATCAGCACAAACACTAGAAACAATTACGTTTACAAGAATGTAATGTCGAAATGAATGTCAAATAAATGTCGAAAGGAAAGAACTGAAAATTGTTGCTAGTCTTTCTAAAGTACTGCAGGAGAGACCCTCTTTTTTAGAAAACAGACAAGGTAATGAAGAAGCTTCTGAATTTATAGAAGAATATACTGTAGACATGATTAATGATAATTGCTGTACCCTCAATATGAGTATATGAGGGAGACCTCTGCTTGCATTTGGGGTGCAAACATCATTGTCTGACATAAATCATTTTACAATAAGGGGTGACAAATCTCTTTGGAACTGCCAGTGGAATAGAGGATAGCAGAGGTTGAAAGGTAATGACAGCGAGGTTCAATGATGTACCACAGGTAGTACATTTACTGCCTAATTCCACCTTCTATTGGAATCATTCAAAAAATTTGGATTTGTAAAAGGAAGTAGACACCATCAATGGAAAACACACATAAATAGTTTGCCAAAAAAGGAATCAAAGTGAAGCTGGTGAACTCTGATTTCATTTCAAAAATGCTGCTGAAAACAAAAGCAGGTCATCTATCCGGAGGAAAAGCAAAACCAGCTGGGAGAAACCAACAAGAATGGAAAAAAATGAAGTGAAGCACCAAGGCACCACAGGATGGGAAATGTCTTCATTGACAAAACTGGCTAGCAGAGATCACTTTACCTGGCATAAGCCAGTTGTAGCACATGAGGCTTCAGGGAGCCAGAATGGTTCCTCATTGAGAGCTGTTGTATAAAGTGAAAGACTGTTTTAATGTAGAATTTCAGAAACTGACCCAACATCTATTACACGACTTGCTATTTATTATATTCTATATAATCCTAGGAAGTTGAGTCTTCCAACATGTATAAAGGTTTCTTTCTGCACAAACAATGTGTTCCATGTAGAACAAAATGATTAAAACTCTGTAATGGGCAAACCACCTTTCAATATACTAGAAGGGGCCCGATATTGACCTTCTGACACCTTCTTCTTCTTCTTTCGGCTGTCCCATTAGGGGTTGCCACAGTGCATCGCCTTGTCCCATATCTTTCTGTCCTCTGCATCTTCCTCTGCTACACCCATCACCTGCATGTCCTCTCTCACCACATCCATAAACCTTCTCTTAGGCCTTCCTCTTTTCCTCTAACCTGGCAGCTCCATCCTTAGCATCCTAAACTTTTCCCAATATACCCAGCATCTCTCCTTTGCACATGTCCAAACCAACGCAATCTCGCCTCTCTGACTTTGTCTCCCAACCGTCCAACTTGAGCTGACCCTCTAATGTATTCATTTCTAATCCTGTCCATCCTTGTCACACCCAATGCAAATCTTAGCATCTTTAACTCTGCCACCTCCAGCTCTGTCTCCTGCTTTCAAGAAGTCAATGGAAAGGGATATTAAAACTGAGCCAAGGGATATTGGCAACTAATGAATGCAATAAAATAGTCTCTGCTCTGTTTAACTTTTACATTATTTAAAAAAAAAATATTATCTAAAATATTTTATTTTCATGTTATGGCAAATATATCTACTTGGGAGTATGCATAATAACAAGAGCAATGATGAAATGATACAAAACAGCAAAAGCAACGAAGAGAAAGGTCACTTTGAGTTTGTAATGAAGTGCCTAGTAAAAGTCTAACAAGGGAACCTGCACTAGAACATCAACAAACATCACTGCACCTGTGAAACAAGTACCTCCGTCTGTACAAACAGCTGTGCACCACGTCCATATCTTGTTAGATAATATCCATTGTCTTTATATGTATGGGCTTAGCCACACTGAACATATTTCTCTGGCAATTGATGAATCAACAAACAATACTAATGTTGTATAACTGCATTTTTTACCTTGAGATTTAGCCCACACAGCAAAATTGTCAGTGTTAAATTAACACTTAAAGTATATATGAAAAACTTTTTCTTTATGCATGCCTGGACAGGGTTATTTTAACACTGTAATTGTTAACTGAATACTGATTTTTTTATGTATCTTTGGGCAAAAAACAAGCATTTCATAAAATGCATTTTTTATGTTAATTCAACATTATTTATTATAGAGTTTTAATAAAACAGAAAATGAGTTATTTACCTTTTTTACTATTTTCTTTATCTCTTTCTTTATTGTTTATGGAGTTCTAAACATTTTACAAATTCAATTCATGTATGGATACTTTATTTCAAGGGTTCTTGCTTCAGCCTGCTGGATTCCACTGCTGCTGCAGTGCTCATATGCTAGAAAGTGTGTAGTGTGTAGTAAAACTGTCAGTAGAGACTGATTCAATGTGATTTGTACTGTGTAGACAGCGACTGACACAGTCTGATCTTTATCATCAGTATAATACAATTTTAAAATCTCTGTTATGCTCAGCAAATACTCATATATGTGATAGCCCAGTTAAAAACCACACACTATAGGAGTATGAATTCCAAATACTTTTTTACTCTAGCATTCTGAACAATCCATCCATTATTAAAACAGAGGTGCACTCCAATCTGGTTGGATGTTGGAATTCAATCCTGATGCTGTGCTTATACAAAGGGGTCTAATACATTCCACTCACAATTAAACCACCACAATTTGCATTAATGACATCTGGCACAATGAATGCCTGGATTCAATGGGTACATTCTGGTCTCTCTTTAGTGTACACCAGCAACAAGCAGCATGCTGCAAAACAAACAATGTTTTCTAATGTTCTAGTGTCCTCTTTTTGAGCTCTTTAGCCTTGTACAATTACACATGTTTGCTTTTTTTTCCAACAGGAGTGAAGGCTGTTTCCCCATCAGTAAAAAAATTAAAAGAATTTTTTAATTCTGATATGAATATGTTATTCAGATGGTATTTGAATAAATGTTACCAATTTGTTACTCTGAACAAGTCATGTTATTCCTGTTTTCTCCTTTCATCAGTGCTATGTTCTGATTTCAGGACTGTCATTTTTTTAGTGGTGCTCATTACTGACACATCAGTGACTCTATCAAACATGAAAACCCAAGCCACACTGCTACTGCTGATATAATTATGCATTTCTGTATTGTATTCAGTACCATGTTGTACTCAAAACCAATGCATTAGTTTTGGCTATTCTCCTGCTGCATTAAACACTCACATGGACACACACACAGTCTACCTGCTTACAAAGCAGTACCTACATACAGTATATGATGTGGTCATATGCAACAGTACTTCATAAAATGGCCATTCTGTGTAGGTAAAACTGACTTGCATTTTTACTAATTTTATACTAATATTATATTCTATTTTCAGAACATTTACTACTGTGTCTTTTTTCTCATGGCTAACTTGAAGAATGTTTCTAGGATATAAAATGAATTTAAAGAGAAATTTTAAAAAAAAACCTCTGTGTTCCCTTCCACACAAGCATAACACATGATGGGTACTTTAATGAAAGAAAGGGAATTAAAATGACCAAATGGAGACTTTAAACACCAAGTTTGCTGATTCAGTTTCTGTCTCACACTGTGTTACTGTATGTCCCTCCTTAACCTCCTTATGCTCCAACTATGAATTATATCTGTAAATAGCAGTAGTACTGAAAGCAGCAATATCAGATGTACAAAGTTAATTGAATTCTTACTTGCATGTCCAACTAACATGTAAGACATCTCCACTCTCTGGTTCTGTGATAAACATGATCGAGCAAGTTCACACTATCATCCTTCATGTAAATCACATTAACTGTGTGTCCATAGTAACATAGCTGTTCTTGCTCCAATTATAATGTATCCTGATGTTGTAAGTCAGATTGGATAAAGATGGCAGCTAAATGCAAAATAATATGAATGCTGCACAATATCACATTTAGAGTACTGCAAACTGTTAATATGATATTGTGTTGTTTAATAATTGAATTAAGTAGATCATACATTGAATTTTAAGTGTAATACAAATATAAACCTTTATATGAACGACATAGCCACCTGTAAAAAACAATATGTATCAGCCACATCCTATGGAAACAAGATTGTAGAATATAACAGACAGAGTCTAAAAAGTTCTCTAAATATCACCCCATTTTAAAAACACAGGTGTCTTAGTTACATCAGGGTTAAGAGAAATGGGTTACTTGAATGACAGGTTTTAACAATGGTGCGACTGAACAGTCTGTACTCTCTGCTCATCTGTCCGCTTTAATGTCTTCTTCCAAGCATGGCCTTCATTCACACCCGCTCTGCAGGAGCCACTTCAGATGGTGTGCAACTGCTGCTGCTGCTCCTCCTTCCCATCTGCAAAACAAAAACAGTTCAGGTTGCCAAGTGTCAGCAAGTTGTCTAATGATAATGAGTGCCCTAAGATATGCATGTAGGGAGAAGAGTTCAATGTAATAGGTATGAATAAAAAGGAATCATCTAAAAATGTAAACCCTGTACACAATGAACTATATGTGTATCAAAAGGTTAAGAGATTATAGATTGCTTAGTCAATATAAATCCTGTATACTGTACTGTTTTCAGTATAATAATCTGTTTGGTATAATATGAGTAGCCAATATGTTTTGCTTGACAGCTCAGTTTGGACCATTTTTCATCTGGTTTCCATTCTTTAATTCTTTTAATGAGGTGTCAAAAATGTTGTGGTCTAGGTGGGAAAACATTCAGCCAACTCTTCTGACATTCCTCAAATATCTTTTATTATTATGTGATGTGTCTCAAAGAATCTTATCTATTCAGTGTTCATCTGGCTGGGATTGGCGTTGGCATTATGCCAGCCATCATTCATAAAGTTTATTTTCAAAACACTCTGCATCAAGGGCATTTTACATCAGTATAATAATGTGCACTGTGCGACTCCCTCCAATTATTCCATCAATAATGAGCAGCATAACAGAGACCAGCCAAGCTAATTACAATAGCAGATAATGCATGAATGCACAGAACCTCCTTAGAACTGTGAAGGATGATTTATACATTATCAGTTAGGAGTTTGGCAATGGGGAATATGTTAAATACTTTAATGATAAGTCATCAGTAAAGGAGATATGTGACAAGGCAATGAGTTGGAAAGAAAAGCAAGAATGTCTCCTTGTTTCATACAGTCTGTTTTTGAAAGTGGAAAAGAAGTCATTTATTAGTGCAGAAGAATTCTTGAATTGTGAATTTTCTATGATTAAATGATATTTCAGTTTACAATTCAAAATAAAAATACACCTGAGCATCGCAACACTTTCATGATATGCCACTTGTAGTTACACAGGAACTGATCATAGAAATTCTGCAAAAAATTTAACCTAAACATTTTCTTACCAACAAGGCATGAAGAGTTGGAACAAATTCTGTTTGGCATATTTGTTCAAGGCGGCACAGTGGTGCAGTGGTAGCGCTGCTGCCTCGCAGTAAGAAGACCTGGGTTCGCTTCCTGGGTCTTCCCTGCAGTTTGCATGTTCTCCCTGTGTCTCAGTGGGTTTCCTCCGGGTGTTCTGGTTTCCTTCCACAGTCCAAAGACATGCAGGTTAGGTGCATTGGCGATCCTAAATTGTCCCTAGTGTGTGCTTGGCGTGTGTGTGTGAGTGCCCTGCGGTGGGCTGGCGCCCTGTCCAGGGATTTGTTTCCTGCCTTGCGCCCTGTGTTGGCTGGGATTGGCTCCAGCAGACCCCCGTGACCCTGTGTTAGGATATAGCAGGTTGGATAATGGCTGACTGACATTTGTTCAATCCTCATTCTATTTTTTTTAGTTGAATCTCACAAATGACGATTCATCCATTTTTTCTTTAACAAGATTGAAGAAACAGATCTGATGTCACAGGCCACATTATCAAAGCAAACCCACCTGTATTAAATGAACACCACTGTTCACATACTGCTATCACACTGGTGATTTTGTTGTGATTTCACATACTCTGTCTCATACTGGGTCACATCTTTGTGAAAGTGATAAAAACAGTTTCTGAAGAAAACAAACCTGTGTATGGGGTAATGTGTATACAGTACTTTATATACAGACTCTATTTTGGCTATAATTTGAACTGAGAACCCTGAAATGGTCCAACTGCGTTTCTGTGCCACTGAGTTTGTAAAGGATCTAGAGCCTTGGGCTCAAGAATTCTAGAGCTTTGCAACAGGATTGGTAACCAATGTACCACCGAGTTTCTAAAAGTTCTGAATGAGCTCTTGGCTCATTTTATTTCATTGCTAAAATGAAAATAAGTTGACCCTTGTCTCTGTGAATGGTATGCTGAAATATTTCCAGCTGTCTCAGCCATTACATTCCTTTCTCAACTAAATAGAAACACGAGTAATGTTAATATGAATGAAATGTCTTTGCCCTTTCCATGGAAATGTGCTGAAGGACGTATTTATCACTAGAAGCCTGTTTTTTTTTCAGCCCATGGAAATATAATGGAAGTTCTTATATCATGCATGGATTTATACATTCAAAATTTGACATTCTACTCAGGTTTTTGTAATTTTTTTTCCTGCCTTGAATTAGATACTGCCAGTTAAACGCTGCCGTTTCAGTCCTACACACAGTATATTGGTTGAACATATATATATATATATATACAGGTGCTGGTCATAAAATTAGAATATCATGAAAAAGTTGATTTATTTCAGTAATTCCATTCAAAAAGTGAAACTTGTATATTAGATTCATTCATTACACACAGACTGATGTATTTCAAATGTTTATTTCTTTTAATGTTGATGATTATAACTGACAACTAATGAAAGTCCCAAATTCAGTATCTCGGAAAATTAGAATATTGTGAAAAGGTTCAATATTGAAGACACCTGGTGCCACACTCTAATCAGCTAATTAACTCCAAACACCTGCAAAAGCCTTTAAATGGTCTCTCAGTCTAGTTCTGTAGGCTACACAATCATGGGGAAGACTGCTGACTTGACAGTTGTCCAAAAGATGACCATTGACACCTTGCACAAGGACAGCAAGATACAAAAGGTCATTGCTAAAGAGGCTGGCTGTTCACAGAGCTCTGTGTCCAAGCACATTAATAGAGAGGCAAAGGGAAGGACAAGATGTGGTAGAAAAAAGTGTCCAAGCAATAGGGATAACAGCACCCTGGAGAGGATTGTGAAATAAAACCCATTCAAAAATGTGGGGGAGATTCACAAAGAGTGGACTGCAGCTGGAGTCAGTGCTTCAAGAACCACCACGCACAGACGTATGTAAGACATGGGTTTCAGCTGTCGCATTCCTTGTGTCAAGCCACTCTTGAACAAGAGACAGCGTCAGAAGCGTCTCGCCTTTGGACTGCTGCTGAGTGGTCCAAAGTTATGTTCTCTGATGAAAGTAAATTTTGCATTTCCTTTGGAAATCAAGGTCCCAGAGTCTGGAGGAAGAGAGGAGAGACACAGAATCCACATTGCGTGAGGTCCAGTGTAAAGTTTCCACAGTCAGTGATGGTTTGGGGTGCTATGTCATCTGCTGGTGTTGGTCCATTGTGTTTTCTGAAGTCCAAGGTCAATGCAGACGTCTACCAAGATGTTTTAGAGCACTTCATGCTTCCTGCTGCTGACGAACTTTATGGAGATGCAGATTTCATTTTCCAACAGGACCTGGCACCTGCACACAGTGCCAAAGCTACCAGTAGCTGGTTTAAGGACCATGGTATCCCTGTTCTTGATTGGCCAGCAAACTCGCCTGACCTTAACCCCCATAGAAAATCTATGGGGTATTGTGAAGAGGAAGATGCAATACTCCAGACTCAACAATTCAGAAGAGCTGAAGGCCACTATCAGAGCAACATGGGCTCTCATAACACCTGAGCAGTGCCACAGACTGATCGACTCCATGCCACGCCGCATTGCTGCAGTAATCCAGGCCAAAGGAGCCCCAACTAAATACTGAGTGCTGTATATGCTCATACTTTTCATGTTCATACCTTTCAGTTGGCCAACATTTCTAAAAATCCTTTTTTTGCATTGGTCTTAATTGATATTCTAATTTTCCGAAATACTGAATTTGGGACTTTCATTAGTTGTCAGTTATAATCATCAACGTTAAAAGAAATAAACATTTGAAATGCAACAGTCTGTGTGTAATGAACGAATCTAATATACAAGTTTCACTTTTTGAATGGAATTACTGAAATAAATCAACTTTGTCATGATATTCTAATTTTATGACCAGCACCTGTATGTACTATGGCAGGCGGCTGGGGTCCATGCCCAGCCAGGATGCCCCTGCACACTATATTCAGGGGGAGCAGCCCTGGACAATGCAATAACTCCCCCTGGATGCTAGATGGCTGCCCCTCTGGGTTGGAGTGGTGCCTCGGATTCCCGCAGAGCTCCATGGGACTTGGAGTTGGGTGTAGCCCTGTTGGGTCCCGCAGGCACCACCAAGGGGTGCTGTACCTGGGACTGCTGAGCCCGCGTGGGCAGCATATTCGTCACACCCGGAAGTGCAGCTGGAATTCGGCGATTCCAGGTGAACTATAAAAGGAGTTAGCGACCACCACTCAGCAGCCAGAATTGGGAGGAAGAGGATGAGGTTGCCATGGAGGAGTGGTGGAGGAAGAGAAAGTACTGTGTTACTTTGTGTGCTTATTGTACTGTGCTTGGGACTGAGTTGTGGCCTGAGGAATTACGGGGAAGACGTGCCCTCCAGCTGAAGAAAAATAAATAGTTTATGTATTTTACCCGTGCCTCCCGTGTGAATCTGTGTCGGGTTGGGCGCAATATAGCGCCTTTTCTTACAGTATGTATGTATGTATATACATATGTATATGTATGTGCCTCACAGTGCTTGAAACTCGGCTCACTTTGATCCTGTGGAAAATTATTTGTGTAATACATGCTTATTTCAAGTACCCCAAAGTTCTGAGCTAAAAGACCACTGTGTTCTTCTCAGAAGCTGCACATTTAGGCCTGTCTTGTACAGGCTTGATGACATATATAAGGAGAATGGAGTTTAGTTACACCTGACTGTGTATGAACAGGATTACGGCTACCCAACTGTAAAATATTACAATTGTTAGAAAGTGCAGTGACTGTACCTCAGAGAGTTTAACTTGCCTATTCAATGCTTGCTCTAGCTATACAAACTGATAACAGCATTGTCCAGGTTATAGCTGGTATATTATGAATTTTTTTGTCCTTCTCGCTAGCAGTTTTTTGGCAACAGAGTGCTCTCTTCCTCTTGCTAAACAAAGAGTGAAGCTTGATAATTGCACAGCTCCTCCTGTAGGGTTTGTTCTTTCCATTTCAAGTGTTTGTTTCTTTGGGTACCCCACTTTCATCTGAAGATGTGCTGTCAAGTGAACACTAAACTGGCACAATTTGAGCAATTGGGACTGTGTGGCAGACGGTGGACTAGTCTTTTCATTTTACATGGTTTCACATCTTAGACCTGTTCCTCCCACTGGCCACCTTAACTTAAGCAGAAAAAAAAAAGAAAAGAAAATCAAAGGATGAATTTTAGTCTGAAAGAATTTCTCCTAAAATAGTACAGGTCAAAGCTCATGCAAAGTTTTAATGCCACCACATGCTACATAACATAGAAAATTCTAATATAGAAAGAAGTACCCACATATTTTTTGTTCTCTCATTTGCACATAGGAACATATGAACTAAAGACTAAAGGAATAGACTGAAATGCCTGCAATGAACGTAAAACATTACTTTTCTTTCTTTTTTTATTTCTAGCGATCAATAGTTTGTTTTTTCTTAAAAACAGTGTATTATATGAACACTTTAATGAAACGCTCTTATTCCTTCTTTTTTGCATTCTGTCTTCCATCATTAATCGTCAGTCAACATTTTCAAAAATAAAATTCACATAAAGTCTTAAACACAGTCTCTACTTGAAAATCATGGCACAGATGGATTTCTTGCAATATGATACACTTGAGTGGTGTGTGACAGTGCTGTACAGATGACAGTGAGGACTGGTTGTTATTGCTTGGCTGAGATTGATTGAGTCACTGATGCAACCACATGGTAAGTGTAAAAAAAAAGTTACCCTCAATTTGACTTTAGTGGCACCACTCAGCTAAGATGAGATTCTTTGTCACAGTTTTCTCTGCAGCAGTACTGCATGAAATCATAGATGGATATTAATGGTAAATCATTAGTATGTTTATGTTTGCAAGCTGCTGTGAATTTATATAGTTTAGTAAATGGTAAATAAAGAAATTTAAAGGTATGGTAGAAGGCAGATTGCAATAATATGTAAACATAAGAAAAACATGTTGATTATATAAAAATATGAGATTTTAATAAAAATCTGTGATTACAAAAGGTTTATCCATCCATCCATTATCCAACCCGCTATATCCTAACTACAGGGTCACAGGGGTCTGCTGTGCGACTATGCGACTCTTCAGTTCCACCCGGGGGGGGGGGTAAACGTTAACATTATAAAAAGTTATTGTCTGTTTTTACCTGCATTATTATCAATCTTTAATTTAATATTGTTTTTTTGTATCAGTATGCTGCTGCTGGAGAATGTGAATTTCCCCTTGGGATTAATAAAGTATCTATCTATCTATCTATCTATCTATCTATCTATCTATCTATCTATCTATCTATCTATCTATCTATCTATCTATCTATCTATCTATCTATCTATCTATCTATCTATCTATCTATCTATCTATCTATCTATCTAGAGCCAATCCCAGCCAACACAGGGCGCAAGGCAGGAAACAAACCCCCGGCAGGGTGCCAGCCCACCGCAGTACAAAAGGTTTATTTTCAGAAAAAAAAATTACTGGATTTACTTATACTAGTTAAGCCAGCATGTGCCACACAACTAAAATGGGTGATTAGCAATAGACTTTAGACTTTATTACATAAATTCAGTTTAACAATCTCTTTTCACAAGCAACCACACATATCATTTCCACATAAGATGTGTTACTAATACAGACAACAGCCTGGTTGTGTTTTAAATGTGTACTAGTAGTAATAAAAGCTTGTATTCTGTAAGATATGTTGTTTTTCTTGTGAAATGGATAACAGTTATCATGATATTACAAATGCAAACAGAAGAATTTATAGAATTTTAAGAATTATGTACTTGTGAAGTGGAGTGATCATTTTAAACCAGCAACTAAATAACTGTGCAGGAGCAAGTCAAATTTGAACTAATAAGAACAAAGAAGAATAGACACAGACGGTGATGGCTTTGATTTCTAAAGGGATGTTTGTAAAGTAATCAGTTTAAATTACAGAATAAAAAAGACAGCAATGCAAAGGATTTTCTTATTCCTCTAGATAATAAAGTATTATAAAATAAATGCACATCTTAATTCATAAGAACCAGAAAGAAATAAAGACTGAAATAAATATCTTAATTTTTACAACAATGTGAGACATTTTTTTTTCTATAACAAGCTAATTTTATAGTAATAAACAATTTTTTATTAATTTTTTATGATTTTTTTTTCACAATCATTATACTTATTGTTCTGCATATATTGCTACACTCATTCATTCATTTTCCACCAATTACCCGAAACTGGGTTGTGGGACCAAGAGTCTTAGCAGTGAGGCTCATACATCTCTTTCATCAACCACACTTGCCAACACATAACTGCAGGATCCCAAGGCATTCCCAGTCCATCTAGGAGATATAATCTTTCCAGCAAACCCTAGGTTTTCCCAATATCTCCTCCCAGCTGGTTGTGCCCGGAAAACCTCCATAGGGAGGCGTCTAGGAGGCATCCGTATCAGATTCCAGAACCACCTTAATTGGCTCCTCTCAATGCAGAGGGTCAGAGGCTCTACTTAGGGCTTCCCCAGGCATTGCCACTTTATTGTGGTGGAGAGTTTTGTGTGCCCTTGTGACCCTGGCAGCTATGTTCTCTGGAGCAGAAGCTCCTGATAGGGCCTCTCAAGGCAAATTGGTCCCTGGTGAGGGGTCAGACAAGGAGCTATTTACAGACCCATATGAAGCTACACGACAGATTTAAAAAGAGTACCCCACTTGGCATGGGGTTACCAGAGTTTCTTCCTGGAGCCAAGCCCACAAGGCCTGGTCAAGCACAGCCCAAAATTGCAACGTGGGACCACATTCCTATAGTCCCATCCACCTGTAGCAGGAATAGGAACCAGGTGCAATTTAACTTGGTGGCAGTCTAAGGCAGAGGCTTTGGCTGACTGCAACCCAAACACACAAACTGACTCTTGAGAAATATTTTTACATGTGAAACATAAACAGGATCAAAATAAAAATGGATAAAGGTGAAACTGGACCCCTGAAGCTGCTGACTTTGAAGTTGGACATGTTACCATCTACACTATTCTGCAACCAAAACAAGCTGGCATTTAAATAACATTTCGAAATGTTCAGTGTTAAACATCATTACATTTTTCACAGAGTTTATTTTTACATTAACTTTTTAACAAAGCTGGATTTTTGTGGGCCTCTGAGCCATGATATTGATCCATTAGTGATCTGCAAATAGCCAAGAACATCTTGTTATTCAGTGAGTGACTGAATTAGAGACATGTATATATATATATATATAATGTTAAAAAATTTTACTAGACATGTAATGTAAATCTTGTTCCATATTACAGGAATTTTATTGTGACTTGCTTTTTAAAAGACCAAAGGGAGCACGAGAAGGAGCATGCTTATTTCATGGATCTGCTAAACTTCTGAGGATCACAGCTGTTTGTGCAATGAATGACAGCATAAATTTACAAAGGACAGCACTAAGTTTCATACAAGATTTCTCAGACTTTCTTGGTATAACTGTGCCTAAATGGGTTAAGTTTTTAATTGTGGGGGATTTTAATATTCATATTTGCTGTCGTGATGGATTTTATTAATTTAATCTGACTCAATCTGTTTTCGGACCAATGCATAAATGTGGCCACATATTGCATTTGGTTTTATCATATAGCTTTAATATCAGTGATTTGCAAATATGTACACACCTTATTTCTGATCATATGCCTATTGTGTTTAGCACTAACATCCCAGGTTTTGTTGGGAAGTGTTGTTCTCCACCCTGCTACTCACAGGCTATCAATAAATTGACAATAACCCAGTTTGCTAGCACTTTTACTGCTATGACCACTGTATTAAATCCATTTAGAAATTTTACTTCAGATGAGTTGCTGCACAGTTCTAATTCATCCTATGAAACCATCCTGGACTCTGTGGCCCATTTTAAGGTTAGGAGATCGATAGCAAAGCCTCAGCCATGGCTCAATAAAACCACCAGAGCACTGAGGCAAGCCTGCAGAAGGACAGGAAGAAAGTGGAAGAAAGATAGGCTACAGATCTTTTATGAAATCCTAAAAAATTCCTTAGCTGTTTTCCAAGAGGCCATTAAGTCAGCTAGAGCAAAACACAAGCACCAACCAAATGTCCTTTTCAATACATTAAGCACTTTAATAAACCCCCCTGAGACATGACAATGGTAAATATATCTTCAAAGCGTTGTCATATTTTCTTGAATTTCTTTGTTAATAAGATATCTGCTGTCCGTGCTCATGTATATTCGAGGGGTGCACTAGTAGTAGCTACTCCAGCATGCACACCTACCTTAAAAAACTTTCATCCTATTTCTTTTTCTCTTTTTCTCCGATATGAAATCTTCCACAAATCCATTAGACCCTATTCCACCTTGGGTCCTGAAAGAGGTATTTGACAGCTTATGTCTTTTAATTCTGTCAGTTATAAATAGTTCACTAACTTCTGGACAAGTACCAGCACTTTCTAAACATGCAGGTGTGCAGCCTTTCTGCAAAAAGGCCGGTCTGGACCCAAGTGATCCGAGTAACTATAGGCCAATTTCGATCACCACATTCTTCTAGGGGACCTGGAAAATTGGGCCAGCATTTCAGCCTCTGCTCTCAAATGGTTTACTTCTTTTTTGGAAAAGAGAACGTTTTCAGTTTCTTTTAATGGATCATCATCTGATCCTGCCCCCATCCTGTATGGGCTACCACAAGGATCAGTGAATAGCTGTATTTTATTTTCATTGTACATGTTACGCCTAAGCCACTTTATAAAAAAGCATGGAGAGTCCTATCACTGTTGTGCTGATGATACACAGTTGTACCTCCCTTTGAGATCTGGCAGCCCAGATGCACTAAAATGTCTGTTTGACTGCCTAAGCGTCCTTAACCAATGGATGGGGGAAGACACAAATTATTATATTAACAAGTTTCAGAAGTCCAAAACTTAAAATTTCCAATCTAGGGCCAATCTCCGGTTATGTCAAATCCTATGCGAAAAATCTTGGCATTTTATTTGATTCCGATTTTAAATTTGATAAGCAAATAAATGCTGTTGGGCGGCACGGTGGCGCAGTGGGTAGCGCTGCTGCCTCGCAGTTGGGAGACCTGGGGACCTGTGTTCGCTTCCCGGGTCCTCCCTGCGTGGAGTTTGCATGTTCTCCCCGTGTCTGTGTGGGTTTCCTCCGGGCGCTCCGGTTTCCTCCCACAGTCCAAAGACATGCAGGTTAGGTGGATTGGTGATTCTAAATTGGCCCTAGTGTGTGCTTGGTGTGTGGGTGTGTTTGTGTGTGTCCTGCGGTGGGTTGGCACCCTGCCCGGGATTGGTTCCTGCCTTGTGCCCTGTGTTGGCTGGGATTGGCTCCAGCAGACCCCCGTGACCCTGTGTTCGGATTCTGCGGGTTGGAAAATGGATGGATGGATGGATAAATGCTGTTGGTAAGGCCTCTTTTTATCATCTGAAAGTCTTACACAAAGTCAGGCACATGTTCTCTTTTAGAGATTTTGCGACATTAATCCATGCTTTCATTTCTTCTCGTCTGGGTTACTGTAATGGGCTGTATTTTGAGGTTAGTCAGACTACTCTGTCTCGTCTTCAGCTTGTGCAAAATGCAGCCACATATCTGCTAACAAAAACAAAGAATATTACCCCATTTTTAGCATCTTTAGGCTGGTTACCTGTGAAACTTAAAGTTAATTTTAAAATGTTACTGTTCATCTTTAAAGTTTTAAACGGGTTAGATCCAGCTTACCTTATTGACCTCATACATCCCCTACTGTCCTTGTAGAGCTTGGTGGTCAACTGATAAGCTGTTGCTTTCTGTCTCAAACAGTCGTTTGAGGTGTAAAGGTGACCATGCTTTCTCCTTGGCTGGGTCTAAATTGGGTCTAAATTGTGAAATAGTCGTCCTCTCCATGTTCAATCAGCCCCCACCAATGAATGTTTTAAATCTAGGCTAAAAACCCACTTATGTACTCAGGCTTTCAGGTGTTTTAATGGTGTGTTTATATGTATTTTTTGTTTTACTCTATTACCCATATGTTGTTATATGTTTTATTTATTTATTTATATTAATTTATTTATTGTTAAGGCTGTAAAGCACTTGGTTAATCACTAGTTGTTTTTAAATTGTGCCATATTAATAAACTAAACTAAACTAAGTTCTTAGGCAATGAAGACAAAGGTTTTGAGGAAAGGTCGCTATTTAAAGTAAGTAAAACAGAAAATTAGGTAAGCTAGTTATACACTCTAATCAAGGCACCTCAGTGTGGTGGCGTGTTGCATGTTGACCTTGTGCAAGTAAAAATTTAAATGTATTCTGTACATTGGACAATAATGACCCTGTAAACTTATCAGTGTACCTCTACTCTCTAGGGAGCTTCAGAGATGATGGACCTCATTTTTTAAAAAATTTTAAAAAATTATATTGTGTCTTACCACTTTGGATATGTTTATAAAAATTTAGACGATGGCATAGAATGCAGGTTGTTAAGTAAAAACTGAATACACTAAAGACTCTACCCCAATCACTTTCTGCTGAGGCTAAAGTTAAACGGGCACAGAGAGTGGTGTAATTCCTGCTATGGAGAATGCCCTACTAGAGCAGACAACAGCCCCTAAATAACAGTACCAGGTGGAGGCTCCTATTGAACAGGAGGCCACTGACATCCTTCAACCATTTCTCCGTAACAGCATAGGCGGGAGACCCTCATGAAATATGCAGTCAGTTTTATCTATATCTCAATTTAAACTAAAATATTCTGATCACAGCACATTGCTTTATCAGGTTTCTTGTGGTATGTTCTCCATCTGACCAAAATGTGGAGACTACGGCTGACACCGTCATCTGAGAATTAGAAAGCCATCTGTGCTATGCTTTGACAAGGGCACAAATGCTGAAGAGTCAAGTATTCTATTATGTACACAGTATGAAGATTTCACAGTCATTTTCCATACCATAGCCTCCTATGGCTACAGACTGACAGTTTGCTTCATTGTCAACTCTTATAACACGGTCTACCCTTACCATATTGCAGGACCAGCAGGAATGATAACAGCAGTTGCTCTTGGTTCTACTTGTCTAATGCCCTGCTGTGTGGGGATTGTAAATGCTGGGGCAGGATGGCCTCCTGATTCCCCAGCTTAGGTTCTGAGCCATGAGTATGCTTTATCATTGTATAAATGCTATGAGACAGTTCAGGTTTTCAACAGGAGCCATATCTAAGTGACAGGGGCAATGGAGGCTTTCTGAGGTTCAGTCAGGGTGAATAGTAACAGAAGGCAGATATAAAATGATTATTAAGAGCATCCCACATTCTGTTAAGGTAAACAAGATTTGAAATACAGGAGCAAAAATATAAAATAGAAACAACATTGATGAAAGAGCAAGGTTTTTGGCTGGATAGAGAAAAGAACAGTTAAACAGGCAAACATATGTTTTTGTATTTCTAAAAATGTGCTCCATATTGAAGAAGTAGAATTTATCATCAGTTTTAGACTTTTGTGCATCCTCATTTCACCCATAAATTCAACACAAGTATTTACTTATAGGTTCAAATTTATAGTTTTTTATTTTTCTTCGAATTTATTAACCCACACCCAGATAGTAAAAGAATATCTTCTGTTATTAAATATATAATAACTGTCATGTAAATATTAAAATACTGTACATATTTAATTGAATTTAGTTATACTTAGGTAAAACATTCTGGAGCCTACATGTGTAACAATAAATGATTTATTACAAATTTTAATACATTTCAGGTTGTGACACAATCAAAAATGCATATATAGGGTTTCAGTACAAATAAAAGTTCTGTGGTAATTAACTGTGGCAAAAAAACAAAAAAAAAAACAATGATCCATTGTTTTAATGACTTTTAAGGAGTTTTGCTTTAGCTCAAGCTGGATTTGAATTTCATGAGAGGAAGAAAGTTTACCTAAGTTGAATGAAGACAGACACAATATGATTTTGGAGCTGTTTATACTAGTTCTTATTTTGTGCTTTTATGGACTAATTTTGTTCATTTTTATAATGGTATTTTTTTATTGCTATGTTTATTTATCATTTCACTGCTATTTCATTTATCCTGGGCACCACCATTGTGCAGGAGTTTCAGGTTAAAATAGCTTAGCTATTGCTGATGAAGTGTTCCTGTTGCTACCATGTGACACCATAAAGAGTGCCTAACGGCATCGTCACAGATTCTTCATTTAAGATGCATACTGATCCTACCATCCATGATTTTATATCAATTCTAAAAGAAAACTTTATGGTGTTACTTAGTAGTTTAAAAAGTTTAGAAGGTATTTGGAACTTGGAATGAATTAAGATTTAGATACTGGCTTGAGTTTTTGCGCTTCAGTACTTTGGTTAGTTTGAATTCCTGGTGTTGACCATTGCCTGTTATGACTTTGAGCTTTCTCTTATTTAGTTTTGGTCACATTTTACTTGAAAACTGTGAAAGAACTGAGACTTTACACCATCACATTGATGGTTCAGGGAGGTTTTATTCAATACTAGCAGAGACAACAGGACATAATACTTGTAAAATATAAAGTTCATATACAGTCGACCCTTGATATACGACCAGCCTGACATGCGAACAACTTGCTTTACGACCAAAATTTTTGTTTTGAATTACGACCAACATCTTGCGTTACGACCCGAATGCGGTCACGTGTATCCGCTTGTGCGATTGTAAACAAACAGCCGAGAGCGTTTGTAAGTGTCAGTCGGAGCCCAGATACATGTGTTTGTGGATGTAATTTCGGTCAGTGCAGTGATTTATATAATTTATTTCGATAATTGCTAAGGAAGGAAGCGAAAGTAAAGAAAGCGATCACAATCGAAACGAAGAAGGAAATTGTATGGACATATGAGAGTGGCGTTCATGTGACCGATCTCGCTAATATGTACAGCATGTCGAAATCCACCATCTCGACAATTTTACAAAGGAAAGATTTGTATAAGGAAACTCTTTCCAAACAATAACCACCTTCCATTTCATTCTACTCCTCCTTCCTTCCTGCAAGCCAAAGATGTCAACTTAAATGGTGAGTACAGTATGAAATTGTTTCTGGTAGGCTAGGCACTTTTTCTAACTTTTTGGTTAGTACATTAGAAAAATTATTGGTGTTTTTGATAAATTATACACATTATACAACCCTTTTCTATTAAAAAAAGTTAATTAAGTGTTGCAGTGGGCGGTTCGGAACACATTAAGGGCATTTCCATTATTTCTTATGGGAAAAATAGTCTTGACTTACAACCAACTTGAGTTACAACAAGCCCTCGCGAATGAATTGAGTTTGTAAGTCAAGGGTCCACTGTACTGTGAAATGCATGACAACTCCTAAGAGACCCATGTGAATATAGTAGCTCTTGTATGAATGACTTGAAAATACGCCTCTTCACAAAGCATCCTGGGACAGCGCAGACTTTCTAACTCTTTCTCTACTAGATCTATAGCTGTACTGACACTGTAAACTGTCAGCTGTTATGTTTGTGCCAGGGTAGGATTTATGTTTAAATTATTTATGTCTTTTTTTTAATTTTTATTTTTTTTATAATTGTCATTATTGTTACATTTTTGTCAGTGTTTTTATTATTTAGCTTCTATTTGTGAGAATTTGTTCTACCAAGTTCCTTGTATTTTGTGGTTTCCCAAGAGACAGGGCCGCCTGTTCACCTTTCTGTAGGGACTACCCTCAGCCATATAAAGGCTAAGGTGGCAGAATGTTAAAAGCAGTACATTGTATGTGCTGGGTGTTTGCATGTGTTTTGCTTATTTTTGATTGATTTTTGATCTTTTTGCTCTGTTTGTTTTAGCACATTATAAAAATGTGTTTTGGCACTCTGCTTGTTACTGGATTGCCTTTTTTAGGCAGCTTCTTTTGTGTCTTTCTGCTTTTTGAGCTTGTTTTGTTATACACAGCATTTCTGAAATAAATCATTTATTTATAAAGATTCTTCATTTTCAATTTTCATCTCCTAGCCAGGGATTTGTGTTTCTCCCTCCTCTAGCTGGGCATTTTTGATATACTGTGATTTTTAAGAATATATATTTAATTTAAGAGTGCATTTTGGCCCTGGTGTAGGCCGAAGCCAGTTAGTCTTGATAGATCTCAGGCTGTCTTTGTGTGCACCCTTTCTGGGCAGACCGGTGGAGACTCCAGCCTGCTTTCATGACCATTTGGTGGCCTCACACCACGTTGCCCATTTCAAGTGAGTGGAACACTACATCAGCCAAATTAGGTTATATTAGATGACCAGTTTTTAGCTAGGCTTAGGATGGATTAACTGAGAAAAGGCTATCCCTTTTATGTATGACAATAGTGGATGTTAATATAATTATAAAATTATAAATAGGCTGTTGCAGTAAGTACTATGAGGTCTGAAATTTCTGCAATGTTATCTAAGTCTGGTGTAATATATCAACTGGTTAGTCTTATGGTTTAGTCAGGGCACTGTCCTTTTTTTAGTTTCTGAATAAGACTTTGTTTTCTTTCTTTTTTGCATTTTATTATTTTTTAAATAATATTTGTGTGTTTAATATGAATTTCAATTTAGGCTGTTTTTTGCCTTAATCTGTTGTTAGCTCATATTTACAGTAACAAGACTAACTTTCGGGTTTAGTGTTGTTTCAGTATACCTCTGAGATGCGGACTTGCAGCAGACCAAGACTAAGACTAAGTGCAGTTGCAGTGTGCTTTTTGGAGCCGGAGAAGGGAAACAAAGTTGTGTAGTAACTTAGAATACATTGTGAGTAGATTTAATGGAATTTGTATAGTGGGTAATGGCGCAAAATTAATTCTGCACACATCTTAAAGACTGTTATGCACAAGAAAAACCACAAATGCCGTTAAAAAAATATAGAACAAATTTATATATTTGAAATGTAGTATAGTGTGATAATGAAACACATATGTTTAACTTATTGCCCAGAAAAAGACAAAAGCGATACACTGAAATATTTTTTATTGTGTAATATAACAAATAGAAAAATACAGATCAAAACATAGATCAACATACCTTTAACCATTAATCTTCAGTACAAAGATGCAAAGTCGTTTCTAATTAAGTGCTTGGGTGCCAGATCAAAAAGTGCGCATTGAAAGGTTCTACCAGTTTCTTCCACATTGTATTTACTCAGAGTTTTATGAAGATGACATGTCTTTAAGATTCCCCTCCAGATCTGATATGAGATCTGTATAATATGCATCACACAGAGTTTGCGTTCTATTGTGAAATGTGCACTACAACAAGAAATACTTTACGAATATTGTCCTGCCTCTGACTTGGTATTTTGTAAATGCTTTAGTGACTGCAGTGGCATAGCTAGGGGCGGGTGGAGGGGGCGGTCCGCCCCGGGCGGCACTTTATTGGCCAAAAGGCTCAGAACACTTCATGTGTAAGCAGCAGGGTTCGGAAAAATATCATTCATGAATGAAAAAAAGTCAAATTCTCTGATTTTCATCCACAAATGCTTCAAAAATCATTTTCAGACGGTCCTTCTGTGACGGCATCAGACACGGACAGTTGAAATTTATGAGGCAATAACAAAAATAAACAGAAACATTACACCGATAATAATTTCTAGGAAGATAAACAACTAATTCACAATGTATAATTTCGTTTCGTTATCAATCCGAATGCGTTCTTGCTCATCCCCACCTATCACTTGTACATCACACCGGTTCTGGTTTTCGCAGCGTAATTATATTAAACTAATAATCAGAACACGGCTTATCAGTGAGTCTGTACTATATTCTTGTCTAGTTGATGCTTATAAATAATTATGTGTGAAAAAAATATTGCTGTTTCTGTATATATAAATAAATATATGCAAAATGTATCTTATTTTTTCTCAATACGTCATTTTAATTTTCTGTTTAAATAAGTTAACATATTCAGATACGTTGGAGGGTGGTAAATTGAAGCCCCTCCCCGCCCCGAGTGGCGCGAACTCGAGCTACGCCACTGAGTGACTGGTTATTTATGAAAAACTAGGTTCATAATTAATGACACGTATCAACCCTTCTGTACTTTCTACATAATTAGGAAATGAGTTACAAGAAGACCAGCTGCCCCCCAGAGTCTCCATCCCATCACATATAGAAATAAAACAGGTAGGAGGTGGTTTTCCTCGGCAGCGGCCACTCATATATTAGATCGAGGGGTGGTGATATAATGTATGAGTAACATGTGTTGCATGTAAGAATGCAGGATAAAAGCTGAAAAATGCTGGAATTGCTTTTTATTCGCATATGCCAAGGCCCCAGGTTGTGCAAGTAGGTTACTCTGATGGTAGATCCACCCATGTGTTACAAAGAGAAAGTTATGCTTCAGATTTTCTAATAATTTTATTAAAATTTACCTTTCATTGCCATTATTTTCCATATAGGGATTAATTTAAAGATCTATTCATGCATTTACAACAACCTGTACAATAACGACAGCAACACTCATTTAGATCTAATGTACTTTGGCAACTGCAATTTGTTTTTTAATAAGTTTACAAGAGGACATACTTTTTCCCTGTGCTCTGTCTTTTCAAATCAACAGGAATGTGTAGATGCAAGTCCTTAATTGAGAGAGAGTGAGATGTTAATTGCCGACTTTCCACTGTTAACAGGCAATCAGAGGGCCAGTTGAGCAAACTGAGGAGAAACACAAGGCGAAAATATGATTACCTACGTATTAATTATACATGGTATTGATCCAGTTCTGCTGTTAAATACTGAATTGTCTTTAGAGTATTGGCATTTGGACTTTGCAATATTTTCTTGACTGCCTAATTTTTGCTGCAATCTTGTTTTTTAAGTTTTTGATAATAAACTCTTTAATTGTATAAAATATTTTTATCATGTTGGGCTGGAGTTCTATGGTTCACCTCTCCCATTTTGGTTCCTTTTTCGTGTGCAGGGCTTACTTTGAACTTGAGGCCTGGCATTTTCAGACATGTTAGAAATACAGAATAATTTTGAGTTTGATGGCTGTTCAAGAGTTTTGTGAAGCCACATCATAAGAACAGCATAGCTTTCTCGTCTAACTTCAAATACACATGTGTTTGATTTTTTGTTATCCCTAATATACAGTACAATTTCTAAAATTTTAGAGTTTTAACTATTTTTCTCAAATCTTCTTCTCTGGGAAATACATCACCTCATTTAGTAAAGAGAATTTTCTATACAACTGAACATTACCACAGAAGAAACTGACTTAAGCATCGCTGAAGTTTTCTGGTGGTATATTGTTTTTTTAGTTTAATTTCTACTGTTGGAATGTTAGAAGTAAATATTAATCTTTTCATGTGTTTATAGATAACACCTGCTGTTTATTTTTTCCAGATAAAATTTGTAGTACATGCAGTGTTTGTTTCCCAGTCTTTCATTCTCTTCTGTTTTTCAGCATAGCTTGTCACAAAGCAATTTACAATTTATATGCTCAACAGCATTTTTTATTTTGAATAACTGCACGGGTCTGATCAGAATGCTGTGCTTTACAAAAATAAACACAATTGAATTTAACAGCTAGTACCCTATAATCACATTTTATAATCACTTTTAACATTCATTCAAATGTCCCAAGTACTGCAACACTGAAGTATCTATTCAAAATACTAGATAATAAAAGGTTGAGACAGTTAAAAACAGTTTAAAAATTCAATGAAAATGCAATTAAACATTTTCTTAATTATCAAAATATTATGAACATATATTTCACATTTCATTCATTTACATTAATTTAAAGATAATAATATATGCCATTAATTATTTAATAAGGCACAACATTCTAGTTATTATAAGTGTATCTCTGACTTAAAAAGCTGTTTCAGATAATACTACAAATATTAAAGATGCTTCTTTTTTTAAAAAGAATCACAGTTTGACTTAAAAGAGGACATTATTTTTATAAAAAGTTTGAAGATATTCATCACTAATCACATCCTAACAACACATGGGCAAGATTTGGATCTTAGCCTTATAATGTCTATATTGATGAGTTATGTATAATAAAAGTAAAGAATTAATAATTATAATACAAGTAAGCAGTAACAAAGAAAGGATTTATTGCTTTATATCCACAATTCGGAACAATGGCTAAACAAGATTTATTTCTTTTTAGACTGTTAAGTGTACATACCACTATTTTTAAGATAACCTTATTGAAGGGTCTTGTTATTAAAAAATATGATGCATCTGTGTACTTTCTGTTTCTTCACAAATGCCAATGCTTTTATTGTAGATAGTAAGCATCAAGATGCTTTAACATCATAATGAAAAAAAATCATACTGAATAAAAGTGAAAAGGTCCCTTCAGTATATGAGATGGCAATTTTCTAAGCATGTTGCAGGCCTCTGGCCATTAACGCTACTTAAATAATATATTTAAGGTGCCCCCTAAAAATAACAGCTGTTATATATTTTGTTGCATGTATGAGGACTAAAGTTTAGTCATAAGAAAACTTATTCATTTTGTTAATTGAAATAATTATATACAGGAAGTTTGTTCCTTAAATAGTAATGCATGGAACTAACTTTTTTAAAATTTTGAATCCCAAACAACTATTTATCATATTCAGAAATCCTTTTTTTGTAAAAATTGATCTATTTGTATGGAATGATTACAATAAAATCAATAAAATAAAAAAAACAAACAAAAAAAAAAAAACACCAACTAAGATATAGGCTAGGTTAATTGCCAGTGTGAGCAGACCCTTTGATGGTCTGGCAACCCATCCAAGGCTATTTCATGTCTTGTGCCCAGTGCTGTTGTTATAAGCACCAGTCACCCCTCCTAACCCTAAATTGGATTATGTTGGTTTGAGAGTGTTATGCTACACTTTTGTTGTGATTTATACCCTGGGTAGTGAAATTATATTCAAAGGAAGTTGTTTGTCATCTATGTGAATAATAAAATATAACAACAGGTAATTATTAATTATAATATTTTTTTTCTTATTATTGAATTTAACTATAAATAATAACTAAATGAAAATTGTAAACAAATGACTTCTGTTTGCCTTATTTTTTAAACTGACTTGGCGGTTTTGTGACATTGTATAAGTCCATGTTGCATTTATTGCATTTTTGTTTTTTTTAGTTTTTATGTCTTCTCATTATTTGCATTAAACTAATTATGTGCTTTGGAGGAGTTGCCAATAAATTCACAGTTTAATTACCACAGCTAAAACTCTATTAAAGTCCAAAAAATCATTGCTTGGTTTTTGGTTTCTTTTCATATTCTCTACAAAAATAAAGGTGACTAAGCCATGAAATTTACAAGCCAACACAGTTCAGGTGGTCATACACAGACAGTAATATCAATATTGTTGTATCAATTCATCAACCAACAGATTTTCTGAACCAGCTTTTTCTGATTTAGGTTTTAGCACAGCAAGAGATTTAGATGCAAAAGCAGGAAGCAGTTAAGTGTGGGGTGTAAGTCTACCATTAGATAAACCTACTGGGTCAGTTGCAATGTGTGAGCTTGGGGTGATCCCGTGCTGATCTGGTTTCAGTACATATTTAAGATAACAAGAGTAACTTTCGGGTTTAGTGCTGTCACAGTGTGCCAATGAGCTGCAGACTAGCAGCAGACCAAGACTAAGAGTGTGCAGTTGCAGTGTGCTTTTTGGAGTCAGAGAAAGGGAACAACGTTCCTTACTAACTTAGACCTTCTTATGAGCAGGTTTAATGGGCTTAGTTCAGTGGATAATGTTACAAAATGAATTCCGCATTCATCACAGACTGTTACGAACATGAAAAAGCAAAAATATGTCATATTTTAAATTTATATTTGGAATTAAGTATAGCATGTTACTGGATCAGATTTTTTGACTAAATGCCACAGCGCAATACAATGGAAAACACGTGAAATATTTATATTGAGTAATATAAGAAAAAGAAAAATATGGATTATCATACACCTAACCATTAATCTCGTCAGTGTCCCTAATTAAGAAATCACCTGGGCTGCTGTTCAGAAATTGTGTATTCAAAGTTGCTGCCAGTTTCCTGAGATTGGTCTAAGCAGCTATGCTCTGTTGGGAGACTTTCTTCAATATGTGGAGATATCTTTGCATATCCTCTAGATCCGATATGACATCTCTCACAATATGTATTATATAGAACCTGCACTCTATTTTGAAGGTTCTGCTGTGATGACACATTCTTTACGAATATTACCTCACCTCTAACTAGGTATTTTATACATTTTGGTGACTTGTTAGGTTAACTTGGGTATATTGTTAAAACTGTGTGCATGATGAATGACAAGTATCAGAACTTCTTTACAAGTAAGCCCGCAATTCGCCAGCGAATCGGAAATCCAAGAATGGCAATCAGTTTCTGTGTGTTGAAATATCATGGAGGGTATATGCGGTGGTGTGGGCGGTCGCGTCCGGGCGGCTGTACAACGTGGCGTGCACGCTTTACCTCAGGTGTAGTTCAAAGGTCGTACGCATGGTAAAGTTTCCATTTAATTCACTAACCCTATTTGAACTAAAGTGGTTTCTTTGTGTGGGCACCTTCATTGTTTGTATCCATGACTGTACAGGTTGTGTTGTTTGGGCGCTCACAGGTTGTGTTGTCTGGGCGCCACTTACTGACTCTGGGAAGCCGCTGCTTTTGACTCTGGGGCGGGCGACACGGCGCAGCACGTTGAGTTATTTGGGTGCCACCTACAGAGTCTGGGAAGCCGCTGCGTTTGACTCTGGGGTGGGTGCCGCCGCGTTTTGGGAAGCCGCTGCATTTGACTCTGGACTCTGGAGCGGGTGCCAACACCGCAGTGTGCATGCGGTGGTGTGGGCGGACGCGTCCGGGCGGCTGTAGAACCTGGCGTGCACGCTGTACCTCAGGTTTAGTTCACAGGTCGTGGGCATGGTAAAGTCCGTTATGTGATTCAAACATGCCACACAGACCGCTGGCACATACATACTACTGTCTCTGGGAGGCCGCTGCATTTGACTGTGGGTTGTGGTGTTTGGGCGGTGTTTGGGCGCCACCTACTGACTCTGGGAAGCCGCTGCGTTTGACTCTGGGGCGCCGCGGCGCAGTGCGCATGCGTGTCGGTGCCTCCGTGCATAAATGAAAACTGTGGTTTAGTAATGTAGATTATCTATGTATTTAAGAAATGAGTTACAGCAATAATAGACTAAGATCCCCAAAGGCATCAGGGTGTCACGTGCATATATATAAACTCTGTGAACATCACATATAAAAATTTAACAAGCCTGGGGGGTTGTCCCCTTTGGTGATTTGAGCAAGCAGTCAATCATGCACTACATCTGGCAGGCAATATTATGTACAAGTCACCGTATATGTGTGTTGCATGGAAGAGTACAAGGTAAAAACAGAAGCAGAAAAATATTGGCATTACTTTTCCTCGTTGGTGACCAGAGCCCCAGGACACACCACCAAAGTCACACTGATGGAAGATCTGCCCATAAGTTACAGAGAAACAATTATGCTTCACATATGATTCTGATAACATTTGCTTCTCATCATAATAATGTTTACAATAGTGACAGTGGATATAAGGTAGTTTAACGATTGTAATTGTTTTTAAAAGTTTACATTAGGACATACTTTTTTCCTGTGCTCTGTCCCTTTAAATTGAGAAGAATATGTAACTGCAAGTCGTTAACTGAGAGACGGCAAAATGTTAATTGCTGGTACACCACCATTAATGGCCAATCAGACAACCGGCTGAGTAAACTGAGGAGGAACACAAAGAGAAAACAAAACTAGCTGCGTATTAGTTAAACTTTGTATTGATGTTGTTTTGCTGTTTACTGCAACAGCACTTAGACCAGATCATCACCTCTGACTATATTCATCATATAGATATGGTATCTGTTCTTGACTTCACTGCTAGTATGAAACTATCTCAGGTACACTGCAACTGACCCACAATGACTAAATTTGGAGTTGCCAGTTCACCTAACATGCACAACTTTGGGATGCTGGTGGAAAACCATTGCACCTGTAGACAACATGAGCAGGATATGTAAAACCCATACATAGCCGATATCACAGCAATAGCAGGTAATACATAATCTTATGTTAATGTGAAATATTTTTTGTGAGGTATCGATTATTGTTTTCCTTGTTGACTAATTGACAAAGCATACCAAAATATAGTATGTTATTATAGTAAATTTCAGCAGTCCACGTTAACCCTATTATAAAATGGCAATGGCAACAATCAAGAATGGAAAAAAAAAATAACAAAAAGTAATAATGGTTATATTTGTAAGGCATCTTCATTAAATAATTCAGCAAACAAAAACAAATATTTTTGTAGTTCCATTAAAGTCATTTGCATAATGATATTACTTTTTCAATTAACTAGATACAATCTTAATATATACAAATAATGAGTTCCCATTGCTAAACAAATTGTTCTGGAACCATACTGTGCATGTGCCCCAATTATTGCTTTGTTAAACAATGTATATATTTTTACAAGACACACAGTTCTTTTTTTCTTATGACTCTTTATTATTACTAAAACTGTTCTAATACTACTAAGACTGAAATACTTCAGAAATATTATTAATTGTACACATTGCAAACAATAGATAAATTGTACCAGTTCCAGTCTCTACCTGGTTATAAGGTATTTAGTGTTTTTTTTCTGACATTTCAGAATTAAATAAGTAGTCTTAATACTAATTTTAAAATGCAAGACAGCATTAACAAATTTAAATATTAATTTTCAAAAAACTCAAAAAAAAGTTGGAAAGATTAACGGAGAAAATAATACAGAAAAGCTTGAGGAAGCATTGCTAAAAGGATATAAGTAAGGAATAAGTAATCTGATTAATACAGAAATTTTCAGTCAAATTAATATTTTAGCAAAAATCAGTTGGATTACATATTAACAATTACCATGATATTTAAAGAAGAGGCAAACAAACTTCAGGAAATTCTCTGACAAATAAATATGTTAGTCCTTTAATGAGGAAGCAGATACCTGCTTATTAAGTTTCTCTTGTTGTCATATTCACTAATTAATTGAAGCTACAATATAGCAAACAATACTTACAGGAGAAATACTGACAAATTTGCAGAAAACAGCATACCTGTATTCTGTATGTATTGTACATGTATTCTACTGAAAAACACAAAATATTTCCTTCACCACCCCTTTCTCTCTCTATAGCCTGGGGTCTTTCTTTTTCCAACCAGTCAACTCCATCCCCAAATCTACACTGTAGTAACTTCTGCTCTGAATTTGGTTTTAAAACAAAATAATTAGGATTTATTGTATTATCAGATCATCTAACATGAAAGGTACCAACTAACCAGGGCCAAATCATTTTAGCTGCCCCTGGCGAAGCTGTAAATGATACCTTCCCCATCACCCCACTCCGCTACATTTCAGAAATGTATGATTTTTAGTATTTTACATATTGATATAGTATTACCTATATACTGTAACATTTTATATATAATCTGCTGTATGCATTAAGGAGTATATTTCTTTTAATGAATTGTATAATTCTTGGTAAATTATACCAAAGGAAACTAGCAGTTTACTACAGATATTATGTAAATTAATATAAATTTGACTTAGTTTTTAGTACAGAGTATATTTTATTTACAAAATTTATAAACACAACTAATATATACACATACATTTTATAACATACTAAAAAAAGCCAAGCAAAATGACACATTTTATTGGCTAACTAAAAAGATTACAATATGCAAGCTTTCGAGGCAACTCGGGCCCCTTCTTCAGGCAAGATGTAAGAAGAGGCCTGAGTTGCCTCGAAAGCTTCCATCCATCCATCCATTTTCCAACCCGCTGAATCCGAACACAGGGTCACGGGGGTCTGCTGGAGCCAATCCCAGCCAACACAGGGTACAAGGCAGGAAACAATCCTGGGCAGGGTGCCAACCCACCGCAGGACACACACAAACACACCCACACACCAAGCACACACTAGGGCCAATTTAGAATCGCCAATCCACCTAACCTGCATGTCTTTGGAATGTGGGAGGAAACCGGAGTGCCCGGAGGAAACCCACGCAGACACGGGGAGAACATGCAAACTCCACGCAGGGAGGACCCGGGAATCGAACCCAGGTCCCCAGGTCTCACAACTGCGAGGCAGCGGCGCTACCCACTGCGCCACCATGCCGCCCTGCCTCGAAAGCTTGCATATTGTAATCTTTTTAGTTAGCCAATAAAAGGTGTCATTTTGCTTAGCTTTTCTCTACATTCATAATGGCTAACATGGTACAACACCCTAGTACTATAACATACTAATAAATATATTAATTGCTTGGTGTTAGCTTCCTTTTACAAAGATAATACCAGTTTTAAAAAGTAAATAATATGTATAAAGTAATTTACAATTACAAAAATATAAGTCCTTGAACTTCAAAACTGCTTTTTTCTTAATTTCATCTTTGCAAACTAAGAACAAACTTCTTTTTAATCCACTGTTTCATCTAACTCTCTCTTTGATAAGGTTGCTGAGAATTATTTGAATCAAAAGGATACATGCTTACATATTACTATTACTTACAACTGGGCATTTTCATCTTTCTAAAAGTACACTTTTACAAAGTAATTGTTTCAGATAAGGAAGACAAAAGTTTTGAGGGAAGGTTGTTATACTCACTAATCATGGTGATGGAGAGTATTGATGTGTTGTATATTGATTAACACATGCAAGTAAGAAGGTGGTCCCTGTGTGGAGTTTGCATGTTCTCTCAGTATTCACAAGGGTTTCCTCTGGGCGCTCTGATTTCCTACCAGAGTCCAAAGACATGCAGGTTAAGTGGATTGGTGATGATAAATTATCCTTATTGAATGACCGTGTGTGTATGTGCTTGTGTGTATTCACCTTGCAATTGACTGGTACCCTGAAGCCTGCTGGTATAGGCTTCAGCTGCCCTATTAATGGATGGATGGATGTATGTGTGTGTGTGTGTGTTTACAACAGAGCGTCTGGATAGGAAGAGATGTCAAAAACAGCTATATAAAAGTTACCCGTAACCTCTTACCTGTCTCACTGTCGGTATTCTAAATCCTCGTAGGGCCCTCTAATGGCAAGCTGCTTGCTAACTGGGAACGACTTTATTTACACTGTTTATTTGACTCAGTTTTACCAAGCAATACAGGAATTCTCAAAAGTGACTTTAACGTAATGAAGATAGGACATTTTATTTTGAAGTTTTTCATAGCCCAGATAATGCTTCAGACATTGTTATCAGAAGTTCCCAGTTAATTTTCTGAGACTCCCAGGTAAGCATAAAAAGTTTAAAATAATAATTAAAAAAAAAAAAACAAACTCCAAAGTCCTACTTAGTGTTCCAGTATGCATTGCACTTCCGCTCAGCATGACAAGATTTCAGACTAGAAGTAAAAGGTCTCTTACCTGAACAGTTTAAAACATCTCCTTTACCATCCCTATAACCACCAAGGTCAATTCTGGTCCAGCCTTGGAAATACTTCCAGGGTTAAGGGCAGGCCTTAATAATAATAATAATAATTATTATTTACATTTATATAGCACTTTTCTGACTACTCAAAGCACATTATTAAGTGGGGCACAACTTCAACCACCACTAATGTGTATCATCCACCTGGATGATGTGACGACAGCCACTTTTGCACCAGTGTGCTCACTACACATTAGCTATTAGGTGGTGAACTGGTGAGAGGGATAGCCAATTAGAAACAGAAGATGATTAGGAGGCCAGAATGACTAAGCCGTGGTGGGCAATGTAGCCTGGGCATTGGGCTACACTGTACTCTTTACAATACATGCCCAAGGATCTTTTAAGACCACAGAAAGTCAGGACCTTGGTTTTAGATCTCTTCTGAAGGACGGTGTCATTTTAACAGCACAGTGTACCCATCACTGCACCAAGGCATTGGGATCCACATTCAGACTACAGGGTAAGCACCACCTGCTGGAATCACCAACAACTCTTAGAGAAGCAACCCAAGCTTTCCTAGATGGTCTCCCATTCAAGTACTGGTCAGGCCCAAACATGCTTAGCTTCAGGTGGATGACTGCTTCTGAAGTGTATGTGGTATGGCTGCTGGCTCAAAGAACAGTAGACCTCCCCACTGGGGCACCTACATAAGATATACTGCCCATATTATTGCACTGGCATTATTTGGGCTTGTTGTCTATATCCTTTGCTGCATTGTCCTAAAATTATGGCCTATTACTCACTGTCTCTTGCAAGCACTTGCTACAATTTTAGGTAAAGTAGCATCTCTTGCTTGGTTGCATTTGTTAGAAATTTCCAGTATGGTTAAGTAAAAAATAATAAAGTAAGTACATATTATCTACACTTGTACATATTAATCTCTCATGAGAAATCCTTGAAGCATTCATGTGATCAAACATTTCAAACATCAGTCGTTTTATAATGCTATTTTAAACATATGGACATATGCTGTTTTGTACTTGGAAGACTTGCCCCTAGCTCCCATCTGTAATAGGATGGATTTTTCAGGTTGTTGATCACACTTGCTTAGATGGAAATCTGTGGTTTACTGACACAATGCTGTTGTAAAATATTTGCGGTCTCTTGAGGGCAATGTAAATTTATGCCATAATCTTGCATAGATGACAGTCCCTGACAGTATATGCAGCATGCTGTACACAAAATCTGTTTATATTGCTCACAACTTTCTTTTTGACATAATACACAAGCTGACTCCTCAATACAAATGTGCTATATGAAATATAAAGGAAAATAAATATTGTGTTACTATAGTATCACAGTATATCAATTTTGCAAAGTCACTTGCAGTATTTTTCATTCAAAACCATAGTTTTCAGTGGTATATTTTTAATGTACACAAGCATAAAAGTATATGGATACTTAATTTTAACTTGGCAATGCAGAAGACAACTCTCTAGACATAACAAGAAACAAAGCCCTCAATGAGCTTTAACAGGCCCTGTTTTTTGATAGAGCCCAAGCCTTGAAGGGTATAATATGCAGTAAGCCTTAAATAATCTCGCTCCATCCTATATTTCAGAATGCCTTTCACCTTACACTCCAAATCATAACCTTAGATCTTCAAATGAGTGTCTGCTTATAATTCCAAGAGCTAAACTTAAAAGAAGTGGTGAGGCAGCCTTCTGCTCTTATGCACCTAAAATCTGGAATAGCTTACTGATAGAAAATCGTCACTAACATGATGGAGCATTTTAATAAACTGCTAAACTGCTAAAACCCATTATTTTAATATGGCTTTTTTATAGCTTCATTTTAGCATAACTCTGATATTCTGTATATGCATTTAATTTTCATTTTTATCATGGCTCTGCAATCCATAATACCCCCTTACTTTCTCTGCTGTTCTTTTTCT
The DNA here is from genome assembly GCF_900747795.2 of Erpetoichthys calabaricus. NCBI lineage: Eukaryota > Metazoa > Chordata > Cladistia > Polypteriformes > Polypteridae > Erpetoichthys > Erpetoichthys calabaricus. The sequence goes on along the minus strand of NC_041397.2, from coordinate 219,158,113 downwards.
GGTTTTCTGTTGTGACAATCTGCGCCACCACCTACTGATCAAGGCACCATGCTTTCCCTACATTGATGGATTGGAGGCCAGATATCCACATGACCATCTTCATCTAATTCTTCCATGTGAAGCCTGAAAACCATAAGGACCGATTTCGATCATTTATGTTAGGTACAATGCCCAGTGGAGACTGGGTGGTCTCGTGGCCTTGGAACCCCTGAAGATTTTTTTTGTTTGTTTTTTCCAGCACTCTGGAGTTTTTTGTTTTTTTCTGTCACCCCCAGTCACCAGACCTTACTTTATTCTTAGTTAGTTGGCATTGCCTAATCATATTTTTATACTTTTGTTTTTTATAAACTTTTCTTTCTTCATCTTGTAACTCACTTTGAGCAACATCATTTGTATGAAAATGTGCTATATAAATAAATGTTGTTGATGTTGTAATGTCCAGTCACTGCAGAAGTGTGTCATTTGACAGTCCATGAAATAATAGAAAGCAGCCAAAATGATGATCAAGTTGCTTTATCTGTTTATGGAAGGTAAAAACTGTTTCTAAACGATCAAAGTGTCTGCAGTGGATAATTCATGTTACGTACCAATGAATTCAGAAAATAATTATTCAGACCCCTTCACTTTTTTCCATGTTGCAGCCTTGTGTTAAATTCATTTACATTTATTTTTCCCCCCATCAATCAACACTCAAAACCCCAGAGGGACAAAGTGAGAACAGGATTTTAGAAATTTTTGTAAATTTATTAAAAATGAAAAATCAAAATGTCACTTTGACACAAGTATGCAGACCCTTTACATAGTTCTTTGTTGAAACATCTTTGGCAGCAGTTACAGGCTTCAGTCTTCTTGGATATGATTCAACAAGCTTACGCACCTGGATTTGGGGTGTTTGTAGCGTTCTTCTCTGCAGATCCTCACAAGCTGTGTCAGATTGAGTGGAGACTGCTGGAGGAAAGCTATTTTCAGATCTCTCCATAGATGTTCAGTTGGATTCAATTCTGGATTCTAGCTGGGCAACTCAAACAAATTTCCATAGTTGTCTCTAAGCCACTCCTGTGTTATCTTTGCTTTGTGCTTAGGGTCATTGATCCGTTGACTGGTGAAACTTTGTCAAAGTCTAAGGTCCAGAGTGCTCTGGAGAAGGTTTTCATTAAGAACGTTTCTGTACATTGCTCCTTTCAGCTCTCCCTCAAACCTGTCTGGTCTCAGTCCCAGCCAATGCAAAACAACCACACCATGCTTCACAATTGGAATGGTATTGCACAGATGATGAGCTGTGCCTTATTTCCTGCAGACATGATGGTAATTTTGGTTTCCTCAGACAAGAGAATCTTGTTTCTTACAGTGTGAGAGTCCTTTGCATGCCCTGTTGCAAATACTACCTTTTACTGAGGGGCGACTTCTATCTGGTCACTCTTCATAAAAACCAAATTGGTGGATGTTGTAGTGATGTTTGTCCTTCTGGAAGTTTCTCCCATCTCCACAAAGGTTATTTGGAACTCAGCCAGGGTGACCATCGGGTTCTGGGTTACCCTTCTTATCATGGCCCTTCTACCACAATTACTCAGTTTGGCCGGATGGCCAGCTCTAGGAAGAGTCATGTTTGGTCCAAACTTATTACTAAGTTCTGCAAACAATTCTTTAGACCTCATAGCTTTTGTTCTGATACACATTTTCAACTGTTGGACATTCTATAGACAAATGTATGCCTTTCCTGATCACGTGAAATCAATTGAACTGACCAAAGATTGACTCCAAAAAAAGATGTGAAAACATCTCAATAATGATCACTAGAATGGAATGCACCAAATTTCACATGTCATAGCAAAGAGTCTGAATACTTGAGGTAATGTGATATTTCAGTATTTTATTTTTAATACATTTGCAAAAATGTGTTTTGCTTTGTAATTCTGGGGTATTGAGTGTTGGTTGAAGTGGGGATAAATACATGAAAATGATTTAAGCACATCACTGCAACATAGCAAAAACATGATAATATGCCTGAATACTTTCTGAATCCAATGTACCATGTGCATATTATATTAGTATTAGCAGAAGACTTCTTTAATTGATGATAAGTTAAAGATGGTAATTTTACTCTACCTCATGGTGGTGCCCCCAGTCACAGTAATTTCTTAATTGCCACTTACTTATTTCTGAGGTGTGAATTTTGCCTTAGCATTTTGGTGAGTTCACCCAAAGACCATTTTCAGGACAGGACAGGGCAGAGGTGAGGACTCTTCAAATATCAAAAAAGATAGACTGTCAGGGCAGATGTGAAAAAAGAAACACAGCCTTGTGAAGTAAATTAAGTTTCATCTGTACAATTATAGTTGTTTTTTTTACTGATATACTTCTGAAATATTCAGATAGTTAGATTAAGTACAAAGTATAATACGCTCTGCTGAACTGCAAGTCAAGTATTGCTTGTGTATTCATGCTTTTGTTGATAAGAGATAAGAAGCCAGTGTAAATCAATTGTATAACTGCTACCATAATCCACATAAGAATTCATAAGCCATTTCCAAGTTTTATAAATATGCCCTTTTGAGCCCCATTTATAATGTCATAAGCTAAAGCAGCTGATTGTGGGGACAATGTTTTAGTTTTATGAACTTTGGATACTTGCAAAGAGCTTTATTAGTTCAGGAAAGGAGCTGCTCAGGAAAGAAGTGGGTTTCAAACCAAGAATGTTCTGACTTACTGCTGACACTTCAAGCAACGCAAGAAATCAGCCACCTACAAAGACAAAACATATGGCAGCACCTGGTTGCAAAATGTACCTTGCCCCACCTTATTTTCTTTTCACTTATGGCACTATTTAAATATTGCTTAAAGATTAAAATTTATTAAAGACAGCTCTCCTGCCTGTCCATTTTCTTCATTTTAACCATCAGGAGCTGAGGACTAAGTTTCTTTCTTAACTAGGTCAGTCAGGGGTGAGGAAGAGAGATCACTCTCAATAGAAAAGCTACAGTGACAGTCATACTTGGGTGAAGTCTGAAGAAACTACTGACAGAAGGCAGTGGACTGTAGTTTTAGGTGCAACTGCATTGCAACTGTGAAGTATATACATATTTCCAAAGGTTAACAACTGTAAGAATAAGCAAACTAAACCAGTTACAGAGAATTAAACATTATACAGTGGGTCCTCATTAAAAAGAATCTGTCTATTTGAAAAGGGGTTTATGTTTTCAGGGAAGTGTCCCCAAAACATTTCCATGATAAAACACTTGTATATTTTGTTTCTAAAGCAATTTCTTTGCTTGGCTATTCACCTTTGTATTAACCTACTCTACAGTCAAGTGCACACCCTTTTCAGAGAGCAGAAAGCTCATACAGAAATGCATTATGTGCTTGCCTGTGCTGGCTCATGACATATATTGGTAGATCAGTGAAGATTTGGGTCACAGTAGCATTAGCTTGTTCCTCTGCAGAGTTAACTTGGTAGGTAAATATATTCTGGCAGGTCAACATCTCCTAAAATATGATCTGAAATCATCTGCTGGCAGCATTTGCTAGTGCAAAATTAACAGTGCCAGAGATTGCTCAATTTTCAATTTTGCAAAACCAAAAATAGCAGTCATTGCTCCTTGTTTTATTTTTGATATTGTCATTGCTGGAAAAACATACAGTAAAAAGACAATAACAAATGCCCTGGGTGACTTCCTGCTTCTCCGTGCACAAAAACTTTTGCCCAAGGCTGACTTGTACATTTGTGTGCTTTTCACCTGAAAATTTAAAAGGTGTGTGTCAAATTGTGGTAGGTCTGATATATTATCATATCAGGCTGCTAACTAACACCTGCATAACATAACTACAAGAGAAGCAATGTGTACAACATAAATTTGTGATAAAAAGAATTCAGTTAGCATTTTACTTTTATGCTTAAGTTATAAAACACTCAATTATAGAAAGCTTACACTTTAAATTATAAGAGAAGTCTCCAAACTTTCATACATCACCTTTCAGATGAGCTTGTGCCTCATTCAGGAGGGCTGAGACCCCCTCACATGCCTTTGTATTTCACGGCATCTTTTGTACCTCTTTCAGTCTTTACAAAGTCATAAACAAAGAAAATGTATAGCGCAGCGCCTGCACTAGCTTTGAAGAGCTACAACATTCAAACTCCTAGTAGATGAGTTTTTAATGTGTATTTGTAACCACCTGCAAAAATATAAAATCCAAACATAGAAGATAATAGAGGCTCACATTTCTCAATCTGAAGAGTATATTACTGAGATAATAATAATAATGATAATTTTTTACATTTATATAGTGCTTTTCTCACTACTCAAAAGCGCTCTTCACACAGGGAGGACCCGGGAAGCGAATCCACAATCTCCTTACTGCAAAGCAGCAGCACTACCACTGTACCACCTGTGAGGATAGATATTGATTGCTTTAAAGTCAGAGCTCTAGTAAACAAACAGCACATTAACATAAGGAGCCTCACCTTACAAGATGGTGAAGGTGAACATATTAGGCCAAAAAGACTACAACATACTAGACCTTTTAATATTATAGGGAAATTGGAGTGATTCTAGAACAACAAAAATGTTGCCTTTGGGAGTCATCCATTCAAAGCAGCTGTCACAGTTATCAAGTATGTTGTTTGTAGCTTGTTTTCTAAGGCAGTGCCAATATGATAGGTTATTCAAACACATGTAAAATGAGATGTTTGAAATGTTATTGAATGCAAAGGGTAGCTGTTCTGGAAAAGTCTTGAGCATACAGAGTGAAGTTACTACTACTTTGTGGGTCTTTACCTTCAAGAATTCACTGTTCATGTCAGAGTTTAGTGAGTTGCAGTGTTGTAGAATGCCGCTGGGAGAAGCCAAGAAAAGGTTTGGTGTTTACAGTTTCAAAATAGGTGTAAAATGTATTCAGCTCATCCAGAATTAAATTGTCACCGGAATTCTCTTTATGGTTGGTCATAGCTTGCAGGCCCGACCATATGTGCTGTGATTCAGAGCACTCAGATGCTATTTAACTTTAGTCTTTTTTTTTTTTTTTTTTTTGACCTAATAGCTTTTTTCAAGGTCATAGTGGAATTTTCTTAGTACAGCTCACTATTGCCTTAATTAGATCCAGAAGTTCATATTTTAATATTAAGGCAAATGTGATTATTTATCCAATGTTCCCCTTTTAAGTGGTAATAAATTTCTGCACACACTATTTAATACAGAATAAAACTGACTATGTTCATTAAAATCTGTGAAAGAGACTTTGAATTTACTCCAGCTAGATCTTTCAAAGCAGTTCATCAGCTGTTGCTCAGCAGTATCTGAACAAAGCTCAATAGTTTTCTCAATAGGAGGGATGCTCTTTAGAAAGTAGGAGAATGGAGGCATATTCAAATTTATCAAAGTGAGAATGTGAATAAAGCTGTATGCTCTCTTAGCAAGCAAGCTAGATACAATTTTATTTGTCTAATGTAAGATATTTGGCTTTATTTATAGAAGTCCAATATACAAACAATTAAATACATAAGTATTATAACAAACAAATACACACAAGAATTAAAAAAAAAATAAAACTTTGGACGTCAGCGTCAGTAATCTTTTCTCCTAGGAACCAAGTCACCCAAACTATTCTATAACATTTAGTAGTTACTGTATTTACCACTCTGATGCTGATCTTTCTGATCATAAAATAGGTAATTACAATAGCAATTGATGAGAAGAATTCATAATTAATTGCAGAATTACAGTATCTGAGAGTTCCTCTAGAGTGCCTCTTTTTCTTGCATAATGTGCCTCAAAAACTAATCAGCACATTGTCATCTCATAACAGGCTTAAGTTTCAAGTTTGGTATTTTTCCATCCAGCCTTTTAGCTCTAGACCATCCTCAAGAAACTGTGATACACATACACACACACACAGACAAACACACATACCCATCATTGATATATCGATGTTTTCGGTATCAGGGGACCCTAAAACATAGAGATTCATCGAATACCAGAGATCGATTTTTTTTTAATAAATCAAAAGCTTTCACTCATTCCCCCTTAGATGATAGGTTATAGTGGGGTGGGGGGGAAATCACAAAGCAAAAAGTAATCACAGTCACAGTGATCTCTTACACAGGCGTATTGCCATTGGTATAAAGGAATCCCAGTAGCATTTATGGTGTTTAAAGTTAGTGTGTCATAGAGAGGATGTGCAGCTTTATTCATAATGAAGACAAAACTGATGGCCATTATCTCCCCTGCTACTACTCCAGGGGGTCAAGAGCATGTTCCATAACTGAGCCTGCCTACTTAATTAGCTTGTTAATTTGATGGATCTCTGTTGAAGTGTCAGGGCTAGAAATCTAAAGCAATGGTCATTTTACTGAAAATAATTTTGTTAATACAGTACAAATGGAACCATTTATTGAACATATTCTGAAGATATAAAAGAAAATTGTTTGAGCTGATTTACATTTATCCACTATTGCAAAATTCAGTAAATGACCCAACCCTAAATGAGGTGCCAGTACATTGCACATCTGACTTCAGCATACTCCAAAGCTTATTTTAGTACACTTGATCAATCTAACATCCATGTCTTTAGATGTGGGAGAAGCATCACCATGTGCTGAAAACCTTCACAAAGAAATACAGAGAATGAGCAGAATCCACACAGACAGTGGAATTTAAACTCAGTTTCTTGAAGCAGCACACCACTCTGGCAAGCCTACTAGCCCTTCCCTAAACACTCTTTATATAAGCTGCTAACTATCTGCAGGATAGTATAGTCAGTTCTATCCAAAAAAAAAGCAGCCATCCCCTATCTGCAGTTTCAAATGTTGCTGTTGGGTCTTATGTAGTAATTACATGTTTTGGCATGTGGGTTTTTTTATCATGTGAAATTGATTTGTGAGAATTGCTAATCATTTTTTTTTTTTCACAAAGTTTGTATTTCATTTTGATCTACTACAGTGGTGCCTTGTTTTGCAAGCATAATTTGTTCTGGAAACGTGCTTGTAATCCAAAGCACTCTTATATCACAACGAATTTCCCCATAAGAAATAATGGAAACTCAGATGATTCGTTCCACAACCAAAAATGTTCATGTAAAAAAAATTTTATACAAAATATAAAGTAAAAATACATAAAACAAATTAACCTGAACTTTACCTTTGAAAAGAATTGTGGCTGTTGTGAGGGAGATGAGAAAGAGGAGAGGAGGAGGAGGGTTATTGTGTAGGACGACTTTCACTATAGCTAACAGAATCACTGCTATCTGTTGGCTCTCTGGAACCTTTTTTTTTTTGCGACTTTAACAAGGAACCTATCCAATGACAGTTGCTTTTGCCTCCTTTTGAGGATTTCGTGGAAATGTGACATTGCATTGTCGTTAAACAGATTCATCACTCGCACACAAAATAAAAAAATGCTTTATGCACACACACGTGGTCACAATTCTATAGTAAACAGTATATGCTCGTACAGATGTTGACTATACGAGTGAGGCATGCCAACTGAAACCGAGCAGGGAGACAATTACCCACAATCCTACAGCGAGAGAGAGAGTAAAACCATCGGCTCAGCTGTGATTATATGACACTCCAGACAAAGCGTATACAGTATATACTACTCGTATTGCAAGACCTCGCTCGTTTATCAAGTTAAAATTTATTTAAAATTTTTGCTCATCTTGCAAAACACTCATAGACCACGTTTTACTGTATATTGTTCATGTGACTTGGGAGATGTGTCATGTGACTACGATTTACACATTTTTTGATGTGATAAGCAGTAGTAAGTACGATGTTTAATGATGCTTAGTGATAGTTTGCAACTCAGGTAGGCCAAGTGCTAAGTTTTGTTTCTTCTGACTTTGCCTCTGTATTTTGTTCACAAGTGTTTCTTTTTGATCAACTAGATCCTAACTATGATTTTTGACTCATTTTATTATGTCCCAGTTTTGTCTTTCAGAATAATATCTGGAGATGCTGTCTTGTGACACCTTACAAATAAAATCTCATATCTGTTATATTTATTTTAAAAAATGTTTCTTCTTTGTTTGGATAGATAGATAGATAGATAGATAGATAGATAGATAGATAGATAGATAGATAGATAGATAGATAGACAGATAGATAGATAGATAGATAGATAGATAGATAGATAGATAGATACTTTATTAATCCCAAGGGGAAATTCACATTTGCAGTTTCCTGGTAAGTAATATTTGTTCATACATATACATATGGTAGTACACTGCATACACGTACATTAGCAAACATACAAATATACGATTCTGTTTATATGCTCAGTATTTGTCCTTTAATATTAAAAAAACAACAACAATGCAGTAACTGAGCATTAAAGACAAGAAAAAAAAAATTTGAATAATACACTGGCCAAATAAACTGAGAATGAAGAGAAGGGACAGGAGTAGTGGTGTAGTGGTGGCTTTATTGCTAAGGGCATGTTGATGATTGTGGTGGTGGGTAAGAGACTGTTGGAGGAAAAAATAAAGACAAAGTGGCACTTGTTTCAGGTGGAATCCCGTTGTAACGATTTTCATTGGACCTTAAAAATATTTTGTTATAACAGAAATTGTGTTATAACAAATATGAGGAAAATACATATACTGTTGGTGATTCACCATCTCTGACAGCAGCGGTACAAGGACAGCTCTGTGGCTGCTCTGCTGCATCTAACCACGAAACGTGCTTGTTATATGATGTTTAGAACATTTAACATCAACCTCTCACATGCACCTAACTCTGTGACCCAAGCTTCACAATACTTGTATAAAAAAAAGCTTCTAAAACTGCAAAAAGTATGTTATTTGAAATTGACTCATTAGATATAACTGGTTTTTTTAGATATACAGGTATGAATACAGAATGAAAATGAGACGTTAGATGTAACATTTTTTAATAGAAATACAAACTCTCTTTTAAGTTTTTTTTTGTGTTCAGGTCCCAGTGCCTCATCTTCTCTTCCATTTTTTTCCGATCCTTCAAAATCTTTGACTGCGTTGAAGGTATGATTCCAAATGCTTTCACCATGTCATTTTCTTCATTCTGTAGTCAACTTTTTCCAGAATTGTTCATTTTTCTTTCAGCGTAAACTGACGCCATTTCTCAATTTTTTGTTCACCACAAAGAAAACTTTGAGAAGTGCTATGAAAATCGCTATCAGCACTGACTCAGAATTCGCCTATGTGTATGATGTCTCGCCTACACTTGCACTGAGCCTTGCAGAGACTGCCCAAGACCAGAAAATTCACTACAGATGGTCGCTTTCTTTTGGTCTAATAAGAAAGAGACAGCCAGTTGCCAGTTTTCTTGAAACTTGGTGAAAGTGTAGGTGCGGCATTTTTTTGTATTGTATTAGTATCTTTGGTATAACATTTGTTATAATGAAATTTGCATTTTGTTAAAACGGAATCCATTTAACATGATGTTGTATGAACATTTGTGCTGGCCAACAAAAACCATTCATTAGTCTGAAAACTTAGCTAATTAGGTATTCACTATAATGGGATTTGACCTGTATAATGTGGATTTTATTAAATTTTTTCTGATTTCTATACCATATTTTTCTTTTCTCACTCTTCTGGTGGTATGTTACAGCTGGGGGTTGCTCCTTTGCTTCTGTTTATTTTTCTTTTTATTCTTATCTTATTTTTGTTAATACTTTTCACTTTATTTTGTTTTTATGTCATTTTTGTAAAACCTTGTTTTATATAAATGCTGTTTAATTGTTTTGAAGTACATATATCTCACTCCCTGTGATTTTTTTTATTCACAAAAATAAAACTGAGAAAGAAGGGAAAAAGATTTTCTACCATGTTGGAAATCCTAGAGAAAATTTACCAGGGGCTCTGGACATGGCAACAAAAGACGAATGTAAAAATATTAACAGGAATGGGAAGAGTGCTGGGAAAAGTGTATTGCATCTCAAGGAGAGTGTTTTGACAGTGATTAACAGGGAATCGCTGTCGCAAAATAATGTGTTTTTTTAAACAACTGTAGGAATTTTTTGGTCTTTACATCAACCCAGTCTAATTCTGCATTGTACAAAGGTAGAAAACACTTTAACTCCGTATTTACTGAATATATAATTTGTAATGGCTTTGCTCAAAGCAAACTCATCATTCAACATCTAGTGTTGAGAGAGATACATGATCTACCATCAATAGAGTGAATTAAGTAAATCTTTGTTCTTTCATGGTTAAGGTCAAGTATAACAATCAAATTATTCATCTTCCTTGGGACTTTTGACATTTTATTGAGTATGATGTGGAATGTGCGATCTGAGGGCTATAAGGATATTTGAGATATGTTATTTAAAGTAATGTTGACAATAAAACTACAAATTGTGTCAAGCAGAAAACAAGAAAGTTAAGAATTTTAATGGTTAAAAAAATTGCACTAATTCACTGCAGTGCCTTTTTCACATGCAACCTATGTGTGTAATGTATTGAGTTTTTGTTTATTTTTAGATTTATTTTGAGTTTTTTTTCATGTCTTTTATTTTTATTGGCTTCATATGTGTTAAATATGACGATGTTCCATGTTCTTTGTAGGTGAAAATCCAAGTGGCAGGACCATCCTGACATCACCATGGAGACTTAGCATGTGGGAATCATTTGCTGTGAGCTGGAGTTGTATTTCTCTTTGTAATTGTTTTTTTTCTGCATTTTTTTTATTATTTTTGTGTTTTTGGAACTTATCTGTAGATTGTCTTTAATGCATCTTTTTGCTCTATGGAGCTTTTTCCATATTTTTTGATATTTTGCAAATAAATCTTTGTTTTGTTGGCCAATCTGTGGACAAGTTGAGGGTTACGGATACAGGCTTTTGTGATATTTAAAGATATTGAAGATTATTTTGGGACCAACATCCCTTTTAGGACTGCAATGTCTCTGTAAGGATTGGCCCAGCAGGGTGAGGTTTATTCCAGGAAGGCAGTAAATGCCTAGCCTGGCCAGGAATGTCTTTGTGGAGCATTATTGGAGCCTCACACCATTTCTCATTCATGGAGGCTCAAATTCATAACACTGTGTAATGTTAGCATCTAAAAATCTAATGTAGATTAAATATCACCCAAATGTACTAGGCAGTAAAACATATAAACAGCTTACAGTACGCACAGAAAAACATACTGTAATGTGCCCTAAATAATTATTGCAACAGTACATTCAATATTTATGTTTACAATAACAACTTGAATTTAAAATAACATGAATTTGAAACAACAGTACAAAGTTATTTATTTTCTGCATATATACATTTAGCAACCTCTTTATTAGGTCTCTTTAATACCAACTAGAATCCTGAGATTTTTGACTGCTGAACAATGCTGATTTCATAACATAATGGAGTTCCTGCATTAATTTCAGCAAAAGGTTTATGCTGCAAACCTCCTGTGCAACCTTATTCAAAATCGGCTCAGTTGAACTGAAACAGTGGCATTTGAATGACACTGAATTTGTAATAAGAGTCTAAATATGTACCCAGAAAACACTTCCCTCACCATTACTTTACAACTGGAAGCTTGAACAGTTGGCACATGGCAGGGTGGCTACATTTTGCCAAATCCTCATATAAATGTTTCCATAAAAGTCACAAGTTTTCAGACCAGGCAAGATTTTAAGATCTTAAATCATCATGTGATTTTAAGAACCTAAATCATTTATTGTCATGTTCACGCTCCCCCTGATCTGATCTCACACCTGTTTTCAAATAAACACATGCTATAACAAGAGGTGAACTCAGATGAGAATGAGCAAGGCATGCCAAGCTCGGCAAAGTATCATGCAAAGTTTTTTTTGTGATTATGTTTTGTGATGGTTTTAATATAAAAAACATGTATATGTTCCCTATATAAAAGCCACATTGAATGTTATTTACCTGTTTGTTTACCTTGATTTATTTACCTATCTTCCTGGAGTGTAAAGTCACAAGTAGACTACAGAGCTTCCTGTGTTTGATTGACACGGGAATGCTGACAAAGTATACCTGTATGTGTAATGCCACTAAAAGTGCAGTGGCAGCTTTCACATGCAGCTATAGACTCTTCAGTAGGCGAGCGACTTTCCACACTAGTGTTTAGATCTGATGGTGCCATGCTGACAATTCAGTATGCAAGCATAGTATGAGAATAAACTAGGCTTGAGCTGGAAGAACGTTTTGCTCAAGTTGAGCTGCGGAGGTTGGGGGGATGGGACGACAATCTGCTTGCTGCTTGTGCTGACCGACACATTTACAAAACAAAAGACGCTGATGGTAGAGGTGCGAAGGAATTTAAGGTTGGCCAGGATTACGAGTTTTTTCGTAGGCTTCAAGGATTCTAGTGTTAAACAGCATTTACACAAATCTGAAATCAGATACAGTCTCTTGTTTTCAGCCAAATTGAAAGTGAATATTGATGACCAATTCTACATCTTTAATTCTCCTGAAGAAGCAGAAAAACAGTTAAAGACACTGATCCCGACATCATTCAAAATATGAACATGAATCACATTGTGTCCTGGAAATGCAAAGACGAGTCTGCTTGCAACTTGTTCTATCTGTAATTATCCATACCTATACACACTTTTGCTTTTTGGCAATTTTTGTTTTTTTTCTTCGCTTACCATATTGAAATTTATTCTATTAAGTATATGTATATTTTGGTAACCATTGTTATTTTTTACACCAACAACTGTAACTACCATCATAATAATCCTTAGCTATAATACCTGACAATAACATGATATCTAGGCTAAAGCTATTGTATGAAACAACAAACTACGTTTACTTAAGATTACAAAATGTCCTCAAAAGTTCAGGAGAAGTGTCTCTGTAACCAGACAGTGAACTTTGTGTGCTTAAATGCCAAAGGTTTAATAGTAATCTAAAGAGAAAAAAGTATTTTCTCAACTAACAGGACTAAATGCAAGATCGTATTTTTTACAGGAGACTCACTTAATAAGTAAGGAGCAGTTTCAGTTTTCGGTTTGGATTGGCCAAATCTTTCACTCCAGCTATACAAAGAAGACTAGAGGTGTGGGAGTCTTAATATATAAAACAATCTCATTTGTTGCATCAGATGTAGCATCTGATCCTGAAGGGTGATATGTCATGGTGATGGGTAATTTATTTAAATCTAAAGTAATTTTGATAAATATTTAAACACCTAAGGTTGATGATAGAGATTTAATCCAAAACGTATTTGCATCTATTCCTAAAATGAACACTCTGAAAATTATAATGGCCAGAGACTTTAATTGTGTTTTAAATCCAGACCTGGATCGGTCTTCAACTACAGTGGTGATAACATCGCACAGCTTGTAATGGATCATAACTTATCAGACCCATGTAGATTTTTAAATCCAAACTGAAGAGCATATTCCTTCTACTCATCAGTACATCAAGATTACTAAAGTATCGATTATTTCTTGAAAGATAATAATTTACTGCCCACTATCAAATCTTGCAAGTACAACATTGTTGTTATTTCCGATCACGCCCCTCTGATCATGGAACTTAAATCACTATGCCCTACATACATATTTTGTAGCTGGGGTCTTAACCCCAAGTTATTGGCAGATGAGAACTGTACAGAATTGATCTCCAAGCAAATAGACTATTTTTTAGAGACAAATGCATCCTCAGAGGTCTCAGTAGGAATGCTCAGGGAAACTCTGAAGGCATTTTTTAAGAGGACAGAATATTTCATATCTTTTCCACAGTAATAAATTGGAAGCCAAGAAGGCGTCAGAGTCAATCGGCAAAATTACCATAATAGATCAAGAATGCGCCAGGTCTTCAAATGATGCACTTTATAGGAAAAGATAGGTTTTACAATCAGAATTTGACCACTTGACAACAAAGGAAATGGAACAGCTCATCTTTAAATCAGAACATCATTACTATGAACACAGAGAGAAGGCTAATAACATCTTAACTCAACAAATCCACAAGCAGGAAATTCACAGTACAATAATAGAATTAACCAACACAGATGGAGAAAAATTATTGACCATAAAAATATAACCCACACATTTAGAAAATAATATAAGTCCTAATATTCTACTCAGTTTAAAGAAGATAAGACACAATGTAATGAGTTTTTTGATGCATTACAAATACCACAGGTAGATACTCTTAGTACTGAGGAACTGAATAAATCTCTAACACTCTCAGAAGTACTGGATGCTATAAACTCAGTCTAAAGTGGGAAAGCAGCAGACCCTGATGGCTACCCAGTGGATTTTTATAAAAAAAAAAATCAAATAAGTTAGCTCCACTATTACTAGCAATGTTTATAGCAAATCTAGAGACAACAAGTCATACCTCAAACTTTTTGCAATGCATTAATTACTGTCTTTCCAAAGAAAAGTAAGGACATATTACAATGTACATTATACAGACCAATTTCACTTCTGAATAATGATAAGATACTCTCCAAAGCTCTAGCTAGAAAGATTGAGAACGTGGTTCTCTCTGTAATATCACAAGACCAAACCAGATTTATTAAAGGTAGACACTTAGCTTCTAATCTTCAATGTTTGTTTCATGTACCATACGTATGCATGGATAAAACTACTCTATACCAGTGCTGAAGCCTCTGTCTGTATTAACAACATTATCTCAAACTACTTCAAACTACATTGTGGTACTCGACAAGGATGCCCTCTATCACCATTGCTTTTGCAGTCATCATTGGCCATTCACTTTCAAAATGCATCAGAGATGATGGGGATTACCAGATAAAGATTTGAACAGAAAATATCATTATATGCAGATGATATGGTACTGTATATATCAGTCCTACAATCTTCTGTACGAGTAGCCCTTAATGAACTAGCAGAATTTCAACAGTTATCTAGATTCAGTGAACGCTCTAGCACACAATATTAGACTGGTCACCTACCCATTTATTTTAGCAGAACAGTTTAAACACTTAGGGGTAAACATCACAAATAAATATAAAGATCTTTTTCAACAAAATTTTAATATAAGCATGGAAAAATTAAACAAGCTGTGAACAGGTGGTCTACCCTCTATCTCAGATTAGCAAGGAGTATCAACACTATGAAGATGACATCCTTCCCAAGCTTCTTTTTCTATTTCAGAGAATCCCCATATACATTAACAAATCGTTCTTTAAGAAATTAGACTCAATTATAACCTAATTTATTTGGAATTCAAAACATCTATGTATCCAAAGGGCGACTCTAAAGCAGAAAGCGGCATGGCACTACCTAACTTTCAGTTATATTACTGGGCAGCAAATACAGAAGCTATAAAGACCTAGAAATTGACACAAATTGATGAATATACACAAGCCTGGTCTGCAATAGAAACAAAATCTTGCTGTAATTCTTTTATTATGCCTTGCGTTTTAGAGCTATTTTGTGTCCCAGACAAGAAAATCTACCAAACCCCCCCTCGCCCCTTTCACACCACCATACACTGACCCCCCCCCCCACACACACACGCACAGACACCCTCCCCCACACACACACACTATTAATACAGGTTAATCACTTATTTAATTAAAAATAAATGAATGTAAATAGAGTAATAGTAATATAACAATAGAACTCTTTTGCATATAAATTGTGTATGCACCAAAACATACAAAACTTATATAGAACAATAATATTAACCACTTTATATGTAAATAAATTATTTAACGGATTCTACAAACTTTATATAGAAAAAGGAAGTACAGCAAATAAATATTAGAAATATGCCGCTGGTAAATAGAGGGACTTAACATTGCAAATAAAGTCTTTTTAAAATTGTACACAACTTTACTTTCTTACAGAAAAATAAGTTATAATATCATCATATACTGCACTCCTAGACACGTTTCTTAATATTCAGCATTGCAAGGCCATCAAGACGGTTTTGTGACATTGCAGACCTCAAGTAATTTTTAGGAGTTTCAGTTTTAAGAAACCTCTCTGCAGAAGCTACAGTTATGGGAGTAGTAGCTGCAATACTGAGGGCTATCCACATATTTAGATGTATTTCATTTAAATTAGTTTCTTGCAAGAAAGATAACAAGTTCAGTGTGGTCATGATAGCTTTAGGAAAATCCAGGAAATCTTCCACTTCTTGTGTCAGTGCTTTCCTATCAAGGTTTGACTGATCATTGTAGCATCACCAGCGACCTTGGGTTTGTGAAAGGCGCTCAATAAATGTAACCTATTATTATTATTATTATTATTATTATTATTATAACCACCAGTGCCTCTTTGTGGGGAGGGACAATTACTTCTGTAGTGCTAAATATCTCAATGCATAATATCCCCCTGGAGTGGATGTATTCATTAAAATTCCCTAGTTTTGTAGTGGCCAGCGTGTCCTTGTTGTAGTGACAGTGCTCCTGCCCCAAGATGCTCTCCCCTCAGGCTCACTCTCTCACCTTAGTGCCTCCTGACCCAGGGAACAAGCCAAGTAGGTGGCGGCAATGACCAGAGGAAGCTGCCTGGACTCAGTGGCTCACTGGAGGAGGATGGGACTGAGACCCAGCTGTATGCACATCTGGTAGGCTGCGCGTCACATGGGAAGACCAGGTAGTGAATCCAGACTCCTGGGGCCTCATGTATAAACGGTGCGTATGCACAGAAATGTTGCGTAAGAACGTTTCCATGTTCAAATCGCGATGTATAAAACCTAAACTTGGCGTAAAGCCACGCACATTTCCACGGTACCTCATATCCTGTCATACGCAAGTTCTCCGCTCGGTTTTGCAGACTGGCGGCACCCAGCGTCAAAGCAGTGCTACTGTTCCTGTGTGGTTTATCATTCTTTTTCAGATCCACATCCCTGACGCGGCTTTATAAATACACTGAAATTAACTGCATATTGTTTATTAGTTTAACGCATCTGATTGTAATTAACCAGTAACAATATAATGGTCCAAGGAATGGTCAAACTATTCCAAATACCATAACTGCTTTAACATTATTACTCTCACTGCACCTTCTTCTTCTTTCAGCTGCTCCTGTTAGGGGATGCCTCAGCAGATCATGTTTTTCCATATTACTCTCACTGCACCATCTCGGAGCAGCTGATCGGAAAGAGAATTATTGGTATACAGCATCAAGCACACGCTGCCTCAGCCATGCTTCCTATTTTAACTGCTTCTCACATGGCAAACGCTTCAAACCTTTCCTGTACAGACCTCGCAGTTCAGAAAGAGTTTCACCCCAAGAGCTCTAAACAAACTCAATCAGTCCATCAACTGCTCCTTGTAGAACTGTTTGGACTTGCACTACAGTTATAATATTGCATAACCTGAGCCACTTTATAAAGCGCGTATTTACATATGATGACAATATCATTTTTAAGATGAAATGCAGCAAAATATGTTTATTATACAGATAAAAGCACTGTATGCTTCACTGGGACAGGCGTGAACGATAGAATAAAAACATGTACTACGAAGATATTTCAATGTTCCTTAAAAGTTTTGAAGAATCTGTGTTTTAAGCTTACAGATGGCTTAAAGCCTATTACAGAGCTGATTGTGTGGCAATCGGTTACTTGGAGAAAGAAAAGGAAGGACAGGAATTGGAGGTTAGTACGTTTGAAAGAGACAGTACTGCAGGGGCGGCCTTAGGCATGTGCAAACTGTGCACCTGCACAATGCCGCCAAATCCCAGGGTCCGCCACACCAATATATATTGAATATAAAACAGAAAGAGAAAATAACGACACAGCTAAAAATGCAGCGGCAAATTTCAGCAAAAGGTAAACACTTGTGTCATGAGCACAAGGTGGCTAAGCAGTGTCCACAATGGACGTGGCCATCCGCTGTGCATAAGATACCATATTGACATTGACAAGGGGCCACCGATTCTTTCTCTGCCCAGGGCCACCGTGAGCCTAGAGCCGCCCCTGAGTACTGCTGCAATAAATTATTTCATCGAAGGTCACGCACAATCACTGCGCCACCGTGTTCCATTGTTTAATAACGTGCTTTAACTCCTATCATCATGAAAATGATATCACATATACATCTCAGTATTTTAGTTATTCTGAGAGCTGTAATATCACGAATGTAATGGATTCTGTGTCCTGTCGGAGGAAGAGAAAGCCAGTTTAAGAAGCACATAGTGATTCACACACAGAGAGCACATAGAAGAACACATACAAAACAAAGCATTTAATGTGCTACTTTAATTACGATGTTATTTGAGAAACTGGTTAATTAAACGATTTTAAGATGAAGTTTATGATGGTCTACTTTAATGACAAAATAAACTATGTAATTAAAGTGGAAATTTCGAGATTGAAGTTGACATTTCGTGCTTTTTCCCCACTATGTGCCTTTTTTTTTCTCTGTACCCTAATAAGCTTTCATTTGACACTCAGATGGTGGGCTACGTCTCGCCTTTTCACGGCGACTTTGATATCTGACAACTTCTTTTTTATTTCGGGCACTGTGCGACTTTGTGAACTTGAGCTTTCGAGTTTCTTCGACACACTGTCAGTTGATTAGCTTCCTTTTGTTGTTTATATCACTGTTTAAACTAACAAATAGTATGTTTTTCCTTGCCTCCACTTGGTATTCGCTGAAATTCTTCCATTTTCCCTCTTGCTTTTCCCATTGTCTTTTCACACTGATCTTAAGGGCTATTTATATTGCTTTGCATATTCAAAGAGGTGTAATTCTGGAAGGAGTTGGAGCAGGTGACAGCAGGCGCATGCACGAGCGTTACTCTTCACGCTGATCGAGATTTATGTACGGAAGAACGTGGAAGTTTGCGTACACACAGATTCCTGCATCTGGATTTTTCTGTGCATAAGCACATTTCAGCTTTTGTGCTTACATCATGTTATAGTGCGAATTCTACGCACGGCGTTATGCATGAGGCCCCTGGTCCTGGCAAACTGCTGAAGTTAAAGTGGCTCTACCTCATACCTACATAGCCTATACCCAGAAATTGACCTGCCCACTAAATACAAATTATCATCAATATATAAATAATCCAATTGTCCATGAGTCATGCAGAATATGGAACCATTGCAGGAAGCACTTTGAGGCAGAGAAGCTTTTATCTAGTGTACCTCTACATGATTATCACCTTTTTCTACTCTCTCATACTTACACAGTATTTAATGTTCAGAAAATGTCTGGGTTTAAAACATTTAGAGAACTGTATATATCGATAATGTCTTTGCATCTTTTGAACTATTATGCTTTAAATTTAACTTCCCATCAACATAATTTTTCTACTACTTGCAAATCAGAAACAGGAACCTGCCCATTTTTTCTCACTTCCTATCTATTTCTATTCCAGAAGAAATACTGATCAGTCTTCTAGGATCTCAATAATATATAAAAATATTTTAAAGTCCCTTCCTGTCAAGGGGCCCAGGGTACATTGGGGAAAGGATCTTTTACTTAACGTCTCGTCAAAGTAGTGGAAGGCAGCCATGCATATGATACACTCCAGATCCATTCAATTATTAAACTTAAAATTTTTTATTGATCACATTTAGGTTGTTTAAAATTGTCCAAAATGTATCTAGGCCAAGATTCAACCTGTGAACGTTGCAATCTAGCTCCAGCCTTCCTAGGCCATATGTTTTGGGAGAGCACAAAATTAACATAATTTTGGAGAAAAATCTTTGAATGCCTATCAGACAGCCTTGGTGTCACAATCCCTCCTAATCCACTAACATCTGTGTTTAGTGTACTCCCAGACAGGCTTAAAGCGGAGAAGGACAAATTGATTGTAATTGCCTTTACCTCACTATTAGCACGTAGACTTTTTCTTGCACAAGCAGAAGAATCCCAGCCCACCTGTTATAAATCAGTGGGTAACTAATGTTCTATACTATTTGGCTTTGGAAAAGATCAAATTTTCATTTAGAGGACCAATTCAAAATTTTTTAAAAATATTGTAAGATCTAACTAAAATAAAATTAGAATAAGCATTTATATTGGGGGGAGGCGGAAGGACATTTTCCCTTCTTTGCTGTTTTTAAAGATATGCTCTTGCTCTTTGCGCTCCTGTCTTTCTCTCGGGTGGGGGCTGAATTCTGGTTGTGTTAAGTTTGACTTGGTTATATGCAGTGTTATTTTTTGTTGTATAAGATAAACTTTATTGTATATAATGTTTTTTTTTCTTCTAGCAAAATCGATTTAAAAAGTTCACAATTTTTTAAGTAAATCATTATAATATTAAACTTCTGTTTCTGGTGCTGATGGGAGTTTACTGTATTGAAGTGTATAACCAATATGCTATAATTTTTGTTCCTGTGGGCTTATTTATATCCAAACAGCAATGTCAATTTTTCTAGTTTTTATGGGAAATAACATAAAGTGATCTTCTGGACAATATTTTTGTTTTTTTTTAACGTCTTTGGATTGCCTTGTGTTTACCTACTTATCACTGGGGTGAAAAATCTCCTATACTTTGAGTGTATTTGTTTGATGAGAAGCAGTCATGTAGGTTAACATCAATCTTGCAGGTACCCTATTCACCAGGGTCAAATCAATAACTTCAAATTAGCCCGTCTGGATCGGTAAGACTTACTGATTTTTTTCCTCCTTTGTCTGCAGCTATTAAAATTTGCTTGCATATTATACAAGTTTTTACATGGAATTATATTTTACATTATTATTATAATTTGAAACATAACACAATTTTGAAAAAGCAGAGTGAGATTGATTCACAATGGCCTAGGCCTTCATCCTGCATTGACTGCATGGGAGTTCTGAAAAACACCTCTAGCTGGCAATGCCAAAAATCCCCTTTTTTGTTTTAGTTCACTTTAGTTTATCCTGTATTTAGTTTTCTTTATTAAACTCTACCTACTCACTGCTGTTGTAACTATGATGTATAGATCTATCAAACATTGCATTTACCGATGGTGTGAACCTCTTGACAGCAAAAAATGATTAATGCACAAATTTGCATTCAGTGTGGGCTCGGACATCAATAACTCAGCTGAAGTAAACATGAGCTTTGCTTAATTTATTAGCTTCATTATAGATAGCTTGTTCAAGCTGAAATCCCTAGTGATGGCAAAGTGATCTTTGTGCTCCTGAAATAAATCCTGATGGGTGAATTAAGTTGCTTAATATTTGTACAGATTTAATTGTATCTTTCTTTTTGGAATAATGTATTCTTAGGTATTGGTTTTTGTTGCTTGTCCCACGTTTTTCACATTTTGGAAAACAAATTACAATATAGAGTATGAAATAATAATGTCATCTGTCATTATGGTGAATAAAAACATGTTTAAAGTTTGAATAAATCCATTAACATATCAAATAATTAATAGTGACCATGGAAACAGATATTGATCAGTCACTATTTATAACCTAAATGATGCAGCAGTCTTAAGATTTCTAAAGCATACTGTGGTGTAAGTATTTTCTAAGGAGTATGCAAATCAATAAGGTAAATTAGATTAAAACAAAAATATACCTTAAGATTAAATAATGTAGTCCTTACCTTATACTACAATGACAACAATAACAGTGAGTGGAATGTAACATGTTTGTCAACAGTACTCTCATTTCCATCTTTGTCACAAATTCATTTTCCAGAATCCTAATAGGGTAAACATCAATCCATCCCTCCCTTATCAAATCTGATTAATTCAATTTATGACAATTGGAGCGGAAGTCATCCTGGCAGCAATAGTATGAAGGCAGGAGATAAAAAATCAGCCTTCAGTATAATTGATAAAGTAGCATTCCTGTCATTCCTAGTATTTGCAAAGAGATGAATTTAAATTTTAAAAAGTATACATATAATATATATTAGGATGATGAGTGGCAAACAGGATCTTTAAATGGAATTACTTAAGCACTAGCCTGTTCTGGATAATCATAAAGTGTCAGGCACTACAAAAAGAATGAGAGAGAAACCTATGTGCATTAATATGAGAACAAAACGTTGTGTTGGGTCAGACATGAAGTAAAAGTGAGGCAGGTGGTGGTAAGTATCTATCTATCTATCTATCTATCTATCTATCTATCTATCTATCTATCTATCTATCTATCTATCTATCTATCTATCTATCTAATGCACTGTTTTTTTGCAGGCAGTTTAAATTAATGTCCGAGAAAGACCTGAAACACCTTTGTGGCCTCAATTCACCTGAAATTTGTTTGTGGTTTCAATTCAACCAATCATCAAAGAAAAGTTAAAGAAAAGTTTTACATTTCAACAAAACAGAATTCAAAGTGTGAATACTACAAACACGAATAACTGTTTAATAACTGACAAAACAGCAAGGAAGATGTACATTTCTTCAAAAATTATATGTTCCCATATCAGACTTTTATACATCATATGTAACTCTTTAAAAATATAATATATGCTAACAATATACACACAATCATCTATAAGTACTTTTAAAAATATAATATGTGGTAACAATATACACATAATCAGTCATTTGTAAATAATCTGCTGCCAAGATCACCAAACATATTATTAGCCCATGTTGTCAATTCATATGCAGTAGGTTGCTTTGCATTATATTAACTTTTTCAAAATATGTTATATTCCAAATTAGTCCATTCATCTATCTATTATCCAACCTGCTATATCCTAACTACAGGGTCACGGGGTTCTGCTGGAGCCAATCCTAGCCAACACAGGGCTCAAGGCAGGAAACAAACCCCGGGCAGGCCAGCCCACCGCAGTCCAAATTAGTCAGTATATAAATAGTTAAAGTTATCATTAACTGTCTTGCCTAGCTGTATACTGCTGCAGAGTTCATAGTGTAAAAGCTTTCTAAAGTTAGGTTAGTCACATTAAATTGAACAGAGCCAGAGTCTTTATTGACTGTCAGTGAGGTAGATCAATACAGCAGTGCAAAGTCATATTGATAGGGCTTCCTACAAATAAGGTGTCATTCCATTGTCTTGATTAGTTCTGGTTCATGTTGAGGCTGTATCTTTGGTGGTTTGAATTGAAACTTCACAGCTACCTTATATTAAATCATCAGTCCCAGCTATAGTCTCAAGGGCATTTGTGTGCGACATTTTCAACTTGAGCACTTATATTTTAAAAGCTGCAAGGGCAACAGACAAACAGGACAAAATTATTTACTGAGATTTCAGCACACTGATTATCAGCTGCGAACTGGGGCAGAGCTGGTGGTCCTTTGAGAATTCAAGGCAAAGGAAAGTGAAAATGAGACATACTATATACTGTGTGTATATATATATATATATATATATATATATATATATATATATATATATATATATATATATATATATATATATATATATATATATATATATATATATATATATATATATATACACACACAAAGTTAATTGTATTAATGATAAATTCTTTTTTCATTAGATGATGCCAAATATTCATACTTGGGTGACAGCACTTAGATTTGTTGGCCTTTACACTGAGACTACCCAGTTAAATTGCAAGCACTCATGATGGTTCCATTTTGCTGCTGTACTGAAAAAAAGGCCCAGAGAACATCCTGCATGACATACAGTCAAGACCCTTTCACTTCATGACAATGACAATGACAATATATACCAATGAACACTTAAATATTTAAATTTTACTGTATAATTTCTGGGCAGCACGGTGGCGCAGTGGTAGCGCTGCTGCCTCGCAGTTAGGAGACCTGGGTTCGCTTCCCGGGTCCACCCTGCGTAGAGTTTGCATGTTCTCCCCGTGTCTGCGTGGGTTTCCTCCGGGCGCTCCGGTTTCCTCCCACGGTCCAAAGACATGCAGGTTAGGTGGATTGGTGATTCTAAATTGGCCCTAGTGTGTGCTTGGTGTGTGGGTGTGTTTGTGTGTGTCCTGCGGTGGGTTGGCACCCTGCCCGGGATTGGTTCCCTGCCTTGTTGGCTGGGATTGGCTCCAGCAGACCCCCGTGACCCTGTGTTCGGATTCAGCGGGTTGGAAAATGGATGGATGTATAATTTCTGGTATTTTAGAATGTCAGTTGTATAAGTCAAATGCGGAACACTCACGCTGTTGGTCTAGGAGATGATGATATGCTAACGCCCACCTGAGAGAATAACCACGGAGCACACTGCATTTTTTTTCTATGTGTGTGCGGCAATGCGCTGTATCAGCGCGTGATCCTAACCTCTCACTATTGTGCCTACGTGACCACATGGTAATCCCCGAACTATTCTGAAGAAACGTTTGCACTGATTTGTGTTTTTTGTATCTCACACCCTCATACACCTTTATCGCAAGAGCATCCCTTATCTACAATGGAGCATTCGATCAGAAGAAAATATGAAGCTGGTGTGAGATTTGCTCGGACACCACCAGTCGGAAACCACATCTTTATAAATTGCACATGTTTATTAAACATTAATAAACACAGTCCCAACACTACACACAATGCACTCAGCAATAATCACCCCAATAAATCTGTTTCTCAGTCCTTGGCCGCCTCTATTCTCCTCCTGGGAGGTTCGTCCTGCTCCCACTCCCGACTCTGGCTCCCCGACTGTAGGAAGGTGGCGCCTTTTATCCCTGCCCGGATGTGCTCCAGATGTCTGATGACGTCCATCCGGCAGCACTTCCTGGTGTGGCGGAAGTGCTGCCCTTTGCACCAGAAGCACTCCAGGCATCCCTGGCAGGTTCCTCCGCCATCTTGCCGAGTGTGGTGGAAGTAACTATTTCCAAGTCCTACGAGGCTTGAGGCGCCCCCTTGCGCTGGCCACGGGCCCCAACAGGCCAGAAGCTCTTTGTTCTTCTCCCGTGGTCCTCTCCTGCTCCAGGGCGGTTGCCCCCTTGTGGCCCGGAAGCTATTCCTGCCACCTTCCGGTCCTTTTAGGCATCCCGGCCATCTGCCACACTGGTTTTAAATTAAACGTCATTAAAGTAACGAAAGAAATTGGTAATAAAAATCGATGCATCTGAGAAACTGGTGCAAGATTGGAGATTGGAGGAGGCAAGAAGATGTATATACGGGTGTATAAGTCGGGGTCTGATATTATGATTGATTTTTTGGGTTTCAAGACCAGACTTATACATGAGTACATACGGTAATTTTCATCAGAACATAAATGGAATAACTATTGCAAAAGTTCATAATTAATTGAACTCACTACGAAGCACACACCAACTGGATAGTCTTTTGTTTCCAGTCCAGTCACAGACAGCCCAGATATCTCCTGGAATTAAATTTATATGGTTGCTTCAATGACTGCGTATTGCCCTGCCCAAGCTAATTAACATAGCAACCAGCACAAAGAAACAGTGGTGCCCATAAATAAAACATACAGAGAAAGAGAGACACGTGATAATAGTAACTAAATAACTCATATACAGTATGTAATTATATTTTTTATTAACTAATGCTCTGTTGTAATGCTTGTAGTAGAATGTATACGTTGTAACAAGGCGCTATATAGGTGCCTGACCCAACACAGAGTTACACCGGAGGCACGTATAAAACCAAGAACTTTTTATTTTTCTTCACCTGTGGGGGACATCTTCCCTGTGACCCCCACAGGCACAACACAGTCCCAAGTAGACAAAAACACAAGCACAAACACTCTTCTTTTGCACCACCACTCCTCCTCCCAGCTTTGTCCTCCTCCTCCCGACTCTGGCCATTGAATGGTGGCTGCTGGCCCCTTTATAGTCCACCTGGAAGTGCTCCTGGTGGTTGACTGTCGAGTTCTGGCTGCACATCTGGGTGTGGCGAATACACTGCCCATACAGGCTCAGGAGTCCCAGCTGCAGTACCCCCTGGCGGCGCCTGCGGGACCAACAGGGTTGCACCCAACTCCAATTCCCATGGAGCCCTGCGGGAAACTGAGGCACTGCTCCAACCCAGGGTGGCGGCCATCTAGTGCCCAGGGAGAGGTATTGCACAGTCCATGGCTGCTCCACCTGAACATATAGCGAAGGGGCTTCCTGGCCAGGCATGGACCCCAGGCGTCTGCCACTACGTATATAGTATCTTTCACCCACACTGACACTATCCACAAAAAAACGGTTTAAAAAAACTAGAAGGATGTCCTCAAATCATGAAAGCTACATTATCTAAACCTTACAAGTTGTTACATATGTCAAACCAACAATGAGAACAAAAAAGAAGCATACCTCCTTGTGGTATGCAAATTACTAGCCACAAACTGTGAAATTTTTGTATAAAAATAAGTCACCATCACTGACAGCTGAAAGTACAATTTAACATATTCTTTCTTAGGTAGTGATAATGGGTCTGTCATCCTCTGGGTGACGGCTGTATTTTCACTTGAAGAGATCTGTCATAGGGCGCATACGTGATTGGGGTAAGTACCTAGATATAGACCTAGCTGACATGGGTTCCCGGCCTATGAACTTCACAATGGTAAATCTTGTCTAGTATGAGTAGAACTGATGTTTTTGATAATTAAAGCAAGCAAGTAACAGTACTAACAAATTAGGAGCATGTAGAATATGGGACAGGTATAGATATTTTGGTCTAAATTGAGGCTGATATACAGGACTTTCCCAGGAAATACAGAGTATCTGGTCATCCTACAGATATAAAGTAAGATTACTTGTTTCTATTTCATCTAACATATAGGTTTTTGGCATTTGAGAAGAATGCAGAACACATGAAGAAATACAGAAAACATATAAAACATATTAATAGATTTAATTTAATTTATTTATTTTTGGTTACATTTAAGGGCCCTTGATAAAGGATCAACCTAGGGTAAGAAAAAGCACATACTCTTCCCTCCAAACACTGCTGGCTCTTCCACAGACCAAAAATAACTGAAAAATGTAAACTTTGCCTATCAGAGAGAATGACTAAAATAGAGAAGAATTAAAAAATATTTTTTAAATCAAAGTACAATATACTTATAATAAGTTTTATGAGAGGAGGGCATAGGATAAATAACATGGCAATACACCGCATAAAATGCTGTCCCAGACTATATAATCTTCAGGTCTTTAGTAGGTCAATAAATGCATTAGTTTCTGCACTTTAATACAATTTAATATATGATATCTGTGTCTGTGATGTGCATACATATAGGTAGTCAAGCCTACCACCAGTAAAAAAAGGCTGGTATATTTTATTGGTGTTTAACCAAGGACATCAGTGTCTTAAAGACCTGGTGGCTTTAAATAGCAAAGGCACTAAACATTCAGACTATGAAGAGTCTGATAAAATTCATAAACAGGTAAAATTCAAGAAAAGGACATATATTGGTGTGTGTTTACATTTGTCACTTATAGGGTTCACCTCAGGGTATATTTGTTGCAATTTTGC
This sequence comes from Erpetoichthys calabaricus, assembly GCF_900747795.2. Taxonomy (NCBI): domain Eukaryota; kingdom Metazoa; phylum Chordata; class Cladistia; order Polypteriformes; family Polypteridae; genus Erpetoichthys; species Erpetoichthys calabaricus. The sequence goes on along the minus strand of NC_041397.2, from coordinate 219,130,911 downwards.
TTTAGCCATATGAAGCCAATGCAATACCTTAAACTGCATTAAGGTGTGTCATGAACAAATAGATGATGAATGTATTCTATTAAACCCAGAAGCCCATTTATTACTGAATGCACACCTTCCTTAGCGGTTGAGTTCAGGACATGCCACACTGCTCTCATTTCTATCTTAGTAGAGGGGAGGCCATTCTCAGTCAGTGTGCCAGCCTTGCAGATGTTTTTTTCTTTATGGCCTAAATTCATTGTCACTACATCAAGCTGTTTTCCTTAGTATATGTTAAAAAACAAAGGCAAATCCTCTTAAAATATTTAAAAATTGACAAATAACCATTATTGTATGCGGTGCCTTTCTATGGTGAACATCATCCAAAGATGTTGTCCAAATACAAAAATCCTGAAGAATTGTCTGCCTGTATACAGTATGTTTATAATTGGAAAATACACCAGTAAGTGATTTTATTAGGGGTACACACAGTAAGAAGAAGGAAGGAATAAACCAAGGACTATGTGGCTTGAAGCCCATATTATTAACCACTGTTTAGTGCAGTCATCCAAAAAAATAGAACAGAAATGAGCATGTGGTGGCACAAATGAAACAGGCGTCATATCTGCCCTTTTAGCCTTAATGGCTTTTCTAAACAATCTGCTCTCTCTTGCAGGTCTGTGTTGGGAAGCTTGTACAGTACATACAGGATGAAGTTCTGCCAACTAAGATGGCATCCTCCATGAGCCCTCTGCTTCATACAATCTCTGCCTTAAGGGTCTCTACCTTAAGGGCTTACTTCAATGGGAGCAGGGCTGAGTGGCCCTCCATGGGTGGTTTCTTCGAGCTGGGGAAGGGAAAAGAGAAGATATGGTTAGCTTTGGTGCCCCCTCCTGTCCTGGTGGGTTATTGCATACCTGGTTCGAGCCAGGAAGGTGATCCTCAAGCGCTCATGCATGACAGGGGATATGACTGAAATTACAACCCCAATTCCAATGAAGTTGGGACATTGTGTAAAACGTATTTAAAAACAGAATACAATGATTTGCAAATCCTTTTCAACCTATATTCAATTGAATACACTACAAAGACAAGATATTGAATGTTCAAACTGATAAACTTTATTGTTGTTTTGCAAATCTTCACTTATTTTGAATTTGATGTCTGTTTTAACTTGCAATTGTAGATGTAGCGACGAACTGTGTTAACTGACAATGGTTTTCTGAAGTATTCCTGAGCCCACGTGGTAATATCCTTTATAGAATGATGTCGGTTTTTAATGCAGTGCCGCCTGAGGGATGGAAGGTCATGGGCATCCAGTGTTGGTATTCGGCCTTGCCGCTTACGTGCAGAGATTTCTCCAGATTCTCTGAATCTTTTGATGATATTATGGACAGTAGATGATGAAATCCCTAGATTCCTTGCAATTGTACCTTGAGAAATGTTCTTCTTAAACTGCTGGACTATTTGCCCACGCAGTTGTTCACAAAGTGGTGAACCTCGCCCCATTCTTGCTTGTGAACGACTGAGCCTTTTGGGGATGCTCCTTTTATACCCAATCATGACAAACACCTGTTTCCAATTAACCTGTTCACCTGTGGAATGTTCAAAACAGGTGTTTTTTGAACATTCTTCAATTTCCAGTCTTTTGCTGCCCCGTCCCAGCTTTTTTGGAACGTGTTGCAGGCATCAAATTCAAAATGAGTGAAGATTTGCAAAACAACAATAAATTTTTATCAGTTTGAACATTCTATATCTTGTCTTCATAGTGTATTCAATTGAATATAGGTTGAAAAGGATTTGCAAATCATTGTATTCTGTTTTTATTTATGTTTTACACAACGTTCCAACTTCATTGGAATTGGGGTTGTAAAAACTAAAACATTATACAGTATGTCAGAAGGAATATTTTGAAATTCACCCTAAATGAAACTGGAAGCCAGTATAAAAACTTAAGAACAGGGGTTAAATGGACATATTTGCAGCAGCATTTTGAATTTTTAGAAAGCTACAAATAGAACAATTTCAGCAGGATATGAATAACACAATTCAACTATCAATCCTAGAATAAATAATTGCATTAAATAATTTCTATACATCCTGCTTACTAAGAAAACATTAATACAGTAATCCATCCTCCATCGCGGGGGTTACGTTCCAGAGCCACCCGCGAAATAAGAAAATCCGCGAAGTAGAAACCATATGTTTATATGGTTATTTTTATATTGTCATGCTTGGGTCACAGATTTGCGCAGAAACACAGGAGGTTGTAGAGAGACAGGAACGTTATTCAAACACTGCAAACAAACATTTGTCTCTTTTTCAAAAGTTTAAACTGTGCTCCATGACAAGACAGAGATGACAGTTCAGTCTCACAATTAACAGAATGCAAACATATCTTCCTCTTCAAAGGAGCAAACAAATCAATAGGGCTGTTTGGCTTGTAAGTATGCGAAGCACCGCGGCACAAAGCTGTTGAAGGCGGCCGCTCACACCCCCTCCGTCAGGAGCAGAGAGAGAGAGAGAGAGTTAGAGAGAGATAGAGAGAGACGGATAAAAAAATCAATACGTGCCCTTTGAGCTTTTAAGTATGCGAAGCACCGTGCAGCATACTTAAAAGCTGCACACAGAAGGTAGCAACGTGAAGATAATCTTTCAGCATTTTTAGACGTGCGTCCGTATCGTCTAGGTGTGCGAACAGCCCCCCTGCTCACACCCCCTACGTCAGGATCACAGATAGTCAGCGCAAGAGAGAGAGAAAGAAAAGTAAGTTGGGTAGCTTCTCAGCCATCTGCCAATAGCGTCCCTTGTATGAAATCAACTGGGCAAACCAACTGAGGAAGCATGTACCAGAAATTAAAAGACCCATTGTCCTCAGAAACCCGCGAAGCAGCGAAAAATCCACGATATATATTTAAATATGCTTACATATAAAATCCGCGATGGAGTGAAGCCGCGAAAGGCAAAGCGCGATATAGCGAGGGATTACTGTATTCCTAGAATTGCTTGAGTGAAAAAAGCAAGTTTTCAATATTTGAATTATGTAAGTTAACATATTATGTAACAGTGGCATCACTAGGGTTGGTGTCACAGAGTGTGGTAGCCAAGGCCGGATTAAGACCCCCCACAGCACAAACAAGCATAAACAGTTGCAGCAAACCCCATATAATTTATAAGAAAATGCAAAGTAAACATCTATGCAGACACAAGTCTCTAGAGTGCTCTAAGATGGTGATGCTTTTGGTTAAGTACAGACCAGACAGAAAGAGGCGGGACCAGAGGACAGACACCAGAAGTGACGTCAGAGGTGGTAGAGCGGTCATTCGTCTGGTCTGTAGAGGGAGAAAGAGAAGAGGTATTAGTAAACCATTGCCACCTTGCAGATCAGTGAGGAATTACCACCACCAGCTCCTTTAAGCTGTCCCCAAGGTGCATGTGTGTGATACAGATGACTGATATATATATATACACACATACAGTGGATTCAGAAAGTATTCAGACCCCTTCACTTTCTGCAAACTTTTTTGTATTGTCATATTAATCTTAAATGGATAAATTAGCCATTTTACACTTTCAGTCTACAGTCAATAATCTCTAATGACAAAGTGAAAACAATTCTCCAAATTGTCATCTGGTCTTTTTGCTTTAACTGTCCTTGTGATGTGTCGAAAACTTGAGAGAATTCACTTGTGGCGAAATGATCTGACATGACTGGACATCATTTAGAAAATCACACATGCGTATATAACGCCCCACGATTCACACTGCAAGTCATGACAAAAACAAAGCCATGAAGTCCAAGGAACTCTCTGTAGACCCCCATGGTAAAACTGTGGTGAGGCATAGATCAGTACAAAGGTATAAAACCATTTCTAAAGCTTATAGTGTCCCCAGGAGCACACTACTGTGTGGCTGAGCTTGTACATTGAAAACCTGCCATAAAGTGCAAGCAACTTTGGGATGACAGTTCACTTTCCAGCTCGACAACAACCCAAAGCATACAGCCAAGACAACACTGGAGTGGTTTTGGAACAAGTCTCTGGCTGTCCTTTAGGGGCCTAGCCAAACTCCAGATTTAAACCTAATAGCACAATTGCGAAAAGACCTGAAGATAACGGTTTTTAGACAGCTCCCATCCAGTCTAATAGAAGATGGAGCATGAGAGGATCTGTCAGGAAGAAAATAATAAACTGCTCAGATTCAGGTGTGCAAAGATTAGAGAGACTTGGCCAAGAAGTTTTGAAGCTGTAGCTGCTGCCAAAGGCTTCTACGAAGTACTGAATTAAGGCTATGAATACTAATGAATGATGTTAGTTTTTGATTTTTAATAAATTTGCAAACATTTCTTAAAATATATTTTCACTTTGTCATTCTGGGTTATTCTGCATAGACTGATGGGCAAAAATGGCAAATTTATTTTAAAATTAAATCTACAACATAATAAAATTTGAAGAAAGTTCAGGGGTCTGAATATTTTCTGAATCCACTGTATATACACACACAAACTGTATATGGCTCACCAACAAAAGTACTCAGGACAAATGCACGTCAACAAAAGCTTATGGTGTGACAAATGCTGTCATCTAGGAGGTTGCTCTTATTAATCTAAGACAGATGCCTGTGGATTTTATTTTAGTGGAATTTTTCAAAAAAGGAATAGCACAAATTATATATTAATTAATTTTATTAATATTATCAGCTTTCAGGTTTGAGTCTTGTTATGGTGTTCCCGCTTTTTTTTAAAGAGCTTGTGGATGATTTCCCTCTAGAGGTAGAGGTGGCAAATTTAGGTATGTCCAGCTTAACTGTTACCTGCAACAATGATTACCGATATATAAATGGGTGCCACATTTAGATTTTTTTGTAAGGGACTGCATATGATGCAACACTCTACATTGCACATCATGGTTAATGTTTAATTTAAACGGTTTGTGTTTTCCCTTAATGTACAGTATGTACAGTGTTTCTCCTCATATTATAAAGTCACAATTCAAGTATAATTTTATAATTCATGAGAGGCATGTATAATCAGTCAGTCAGTCAGTCATTATCCAACCCGCTATATCCTAACACAGGGTCACGGGGGTCTGCTGGAGCCAGTCCCGGCCAACACAGGGCGCAAGGCAGGAACAAACCCCGGGCAGGGCGCCAGCCCACCGCAGGGCATGTATATCATAATGTAAATTTTATTTATTTGTGTACTGTATATGTAATAGAGAAAGTATTTCCCAGGATGGGGTTGTTTGCTAGGAACTCGCATTGGTTTCTGCATGCATTTTTCATCTCTGCATTTGTCACTGCCCACTTTTGTCAGTGCGCTTCTGTTCCGCATGTTTTAGTCATGCCATCTATACTGCATATAACAAAAAATGAACTTTAGCAATATGAACAAGCTTTGATATCAGTACAGATTGACCCTACAGAGTAAATATCATTCACACATATGTTCTTTTTTGACATTTGTTCCAGGGTAACTCTGAACTGTTCACTAGTCCCTCACAAACATGCACACATATGCATACTGATATTGGGACACTTTAGATACTACAGTCAGATTAGCATACATATCCATTAATAAAAATACACTACCAAGAACATACCCACAGGCCAGGCAAACATACAAACTTGGCACAGACAATGGCTTGACCAGTATTTAAACCCTGATCCTTGGCTCTGCACAAAGCACCACAGGGCCTAGCTTCTCTGCAATGAATTAATTTCTGATGCACTGTACTATGTAACTGAGAATTTGGAGACCTTTCCTTTTTATTTAGGTCTTTTGAGAGGGGCTTATTAGTCATGTAAGCACAGATTCTATATGCAAGAATGCTTAAAAAGTATTTGGGGATACAGAACGTAATGTAATGAAATAGTCAGAATACTTCTGGAGGAACAGTATGTTCATTTACATTTATTAATGCAGAGTGCTAGTAATGAGAAAAATCTGACCAGCTGGTCTATTAATTTTTTCTACCTGTGGATCCAGTAGTGCTAAAAAAGATGCCTGAAGAGATTCTTGTGGGATCTTGTGATGAATATCCCAAGGTACATGAATTTATCTTGCACATGTTTACAAAATTGTGAGCTCAAAGAAATAAATCTTGTTAGATGTGTCTGTAATTGGAAACAGGTTGCTTTTATTTAGGTTACGGTTTATGTTTATTCAGGTTAATTTACTAGCAAGCTATACCACCATGCTTTTCAGATGAGAGTAAACATGTTGCATCGGTTATATATAAAATATAACTATCATGTGTGTGAGGATTTCTGCAGGTCTCCACTTTCACAAAGCACAAGATATACAGCATGTATTGATTTTTAAGTTATACAATGACTGGAGGTTCAAAGGCAACAGCCAGAATCCAGAGTTATCTTGAGCTACAGTGAGTTTAGCAGAGTATTTTACAATAATAGGATTGATTATGGTTGAGGTAACAGATAATGGGTTAAGTGTTCTAAGCGTGAAAGTTAATATTTAATATAAATTTCATGTGCTATGTAAAAGTATTTGTATAGGCCAGTTCACAGGTCTTGCACTTGGACTCAGTTCTTTTGCTGCAGCTCCACTTAATAGCACATCCAGTTCAGCTAAAGAAACATGTTCATGCCCAAGTGTATAACAGTTTCATGGGAACTGAGGAACCTCACCATTTTGTACAGACAAATTCAGCATCCTCAGCAAAATGTAATGGCTGTGCGATAGCTATCAGAAATGTAAGCAGTCCATATGCCGTCATGTGACTTCATAAGTGCTTCTGCTGCTATGGTGTGGCACAGTGGACCCTTTTCCTTGAGGAGCTGAGAACCTTACAATTTTGCTGTAAATGTAAAGACTTTCCCAATTCCAAAAAAATTGTGCATTATTTTCTAAGAATGAGATGCAGCGTGTAGTAATACTAACAAATTCAGCTGAATTACAAAATGAAATACTTTAATTATAAGCCTTGGCAGTTTTGCAGCAGTACTTTTAATGAAGTTAAATTCCAAGGGTTGTTTTTAGGGCGGGTGGCACGGTGGCGCAGTGGGTAGCACTGCTGCCTCGCAGTTAGGAGACCCGGGTTCGCTTCCTGGGTCCTCCCTGCGTGGAGTTTGAATATTCCTCCGGGTGCTCCGGTTTCCTCCCACAGTCCAAAGACATGCAGGTTAGGTGTATTGGTGATTCTAAATTGTCCCCAGTGTGTGCTTGGTGTGTGTGTGTGCCCTGCGGTGGGTTGGCACCCTGCCCGGGGTTTGTTTCTTGCCTTGTGCCCTGTGTTGGCTGGGATTGGCTCCAGAAGACCCCCATGACCCTGTAGTTAGGATATAGAGTGCTGGATAATGGATGGATGTTTTTTAGGGCAGTAATACTGCAGTCTTGGCCCAAGATGAGTAAATGACAAGAGAATTTTGAAGATTTGTTTAAGTACTAGTTTGAAAATTGAAATAATGCTGAAAATAGTGACATAAAATGAAGATAGTCATGGAAGACAAAAATCAATAATGGCAACAACTCAAATTAAAATGTAACATTGTGTGAGAGTTTATCCCCGTGAAAAAACAAGTCTTGAAACAAGAAAAAGGTTTGGGGACCATCCCCGTATATTGTCCTCAGACAATATGAAAAAAACAGATCAAAAGTCTTATTTTTAAAGCTCAATTGACAGTTTTATTTTTGAGAAAATGGTGGTTTTATACAAGAAGGATTATGGGAACAGGAAATGGTTGACATGAAGTGACGTTAGAGACAGGAACCGGAACCAACATCATTGTAGTGAGCCAGAAGTGACGTGATCTGAAAGAGCCGGAAGTGATGTCATTGATGATGGCCGGAAGTTACGTTGTCGCGGCCATTTTGATACCCGGAAGTATAGGTAATTATTTTCCTTCTGGTTTTCTGTGGAAAGAAGAGATTCAGGTGAGTACCACGTGACAAGCCCATATCTCGCGATAGTTCACTCACCTTTAGGCTCTTTGACTGCCTCCTAATCGCACGTGTGTGACAATCGATATTAACAAGGAAACACTTTCAGACAGATGTCTTTCTTCAAAGAAATCTTTAAGTTTTTTTTTTTTTTATATTAGCAGTGCAATCCCTGTCGTACTTGTCAGAGGAAGAAGTATCAACAGTTGATTTTGCAGTATACAGATCATAGTAAACATTGTTAAATTAAAGTAGTTACAAGACACTGACTACTGTACACCCGAGTAGCGCATACCTAGTGTGCCATCTTAGAATTGTTTCAGGAGTACTGGAGGATTGATCCAACTAATATGTCAGAGGTATTTTAGCTTTCTTGTTATACTCATGTAATGAGAATAGGTTGAGAAAAGTCAAATAAAAGTCAACTTCTATTTTTCATCTTTGCTTTTAGCAACCAGGTTAAAGAATAGGCATCATTTTCCAAAAAGGCAACACAAAACACAGAATACTGAAGTAGTGTTAATTAAGAAGGAATCTCTGTGTGAGAATGTGTAATGCAGGTGTGAAAAAAACAACTTCCACCTCATGTAGAAATCACATGGGAAGAGAAAAAAGCAGTATTACATAAAAATTCCTAGCACACCATAACTAAATCAGAAGGTGCAGTATACCTGCAGAATGAACTGTTACTGTATTAAAGAGACAGCATTTCAACTGGCTCCCTGTAATTACTGTTCAGCTCAGTCACTTTAGATCAGACAGGCGAAAAATCTGAGAAAACAGATTTGTTGTCTCTTTAAGGGTCTAACCTTTTGCTAAAACTACAGATATAATGTGGTGTTTGGCAAGTACAACAATGAAATTGCCATGATTAGATACATAGTTCAATGTATCTGTTAAAGCTAATAAACTCATTACTGATACATTTTCAGCACCTCAGTGTGCACATCCTTACTAATTGTGACGCTGCTTTGCACTGCTTCTGGTAAAAAAAACACTACTTTTCTACATATTATACCTTGTTTACTTCCTATCAAGCTCTGTCTAAAATAATGTGCCTCGTTATTAATCATCTTAGTCATTAAAGTAATAGTTTCATTATTGTACATAAGCAACCCTCATTTATTAAATTTTACACCATTGCCAAAATATTTTTGAAGCTAGAAAGGAAAATGTAAATTGTACATATTACAGATGAAACGAGGAACCAGGAGATGAAACATGTCTTATAATTTCTACAAGATGCATCTCTAATACACCATGCCCAACCAGGCAATAGAATGATAAGCACATATTAGATGCTGCTGAGTTGCCAGGATTATAGAGAGATATTTCAGGAACAGAATATGATTGGAAGCCTTAGTACTAACCTTAAAAGGGAGTCCATAGTGGAGGTTTTATTGCAGAACCTGGCATGTCTTACTGCACTAGCCTGATTCTGCATAGTCCATAGTGACTCAATAAAAGTAGGTCTTATGAACACAAGAATAACACCAAAATAGTTATAAAACAAATATAAGAAAAAAACCACATTGAAGCCTCAAATGAAATAAAAGAAAAATATATAACTATTGCAAAAAAGGCAACATGTAAAACCCATCGAAGGAGAAAAAAGACTACCAATAGAAGATGCAGATAATAGAATCACTAAGATGGTGCCTGGTCTTCTATCTTAGATCAGAAAAGCCAACTTCTGGGTCCATCTTTATAGGGAATTTTTGTGGGTTACAGTGTCATACGCACAACAAGTAGTTATATTTGCTTGTGGACAAATACAACAATTACTGGCATAACTGTCTTTTAACCTCACAAGGATGAGAGCATGCACTGATACAGTGCATTGCCGCACTTACAAGGCAGAAGAAAAAAGAGGTAGCAAAAATAAATGATAAAAAAAGGAAAACAGTGCAAAATGTGCTCAAGTCATAACATTATGTAAGTTTACAGCCACCAAAGTCTGGACCAATGGTCAATAATTAAAGCAATGGAGAAAAGTATAAACCCATTCTTCACTCCACTACATAAATCTGTGCATGAACCAAAAAATAAACTACAAGAATGGACACATCAATGAGAAACAAAAGTGCTATGTAGGAAAGAAAGTGGTAGTTTCTCCCCAGGAAACCAGAGCTCAAGCTTCCCAGCAGACAACACGAATATTTTCAACCATTACATACACATGCATGGATGTTTGACCCTTTAAATAAACACATACACTACTGTAGAGTTTTTGGACACCTGATCGTCACATCTGTTTCAGCTTGTTGGCAATCCCTTTTCAAAACCATAGGCATTAAAATAATTAATTAATTAAAATAAATAAGCAGTAGCGTCACTATTTTCCTTTAGTTTATTTTATATTTTTATGTTAAAGCTATGTTTATACCTCATACCACATTATTTATGTTTTTTCCCTCCTTCATTTTTATTCTGGGTGCGGATGGTTTCCATAACTGGATATATAGCACAGGACAGAAAGAAATGTCATTAGAGTTTTCATTAGAACAAGGACAGATTCTTGTTATTTTGTAGGAAATTTAAAAAAACAAAATCAAAACAATAAAATTATTAAATAATTACACATATGAATCTACTAGAGACAAAGTCTGTTTACACTATATCTTAGGCTTTAGTAGTTTTTTTTTCTGTTTTACATTGAATCTTCTGACATTTTCTTTGCTTTGAATTTTGACAGGCTACATAACCTTTTCCATTCAAATTAGTAGTGCTTAGTGTTCCTTAAACATACTCTCCCTCTCTCTTGCTCTCTTTATATATATATATATATATATATATATATATATATATATATATATATATATATATATATATATATATTACAAACCATCTGATGGTTTGAAATAGCAAAAACAAGTCATGAATGCAGTACCCATTTGTCACTGAACAGCTGACAAAAATCTTTGCTACAATATTTTAAAGAATACTGCAAGGTCAATCATTCACTCAAAATCTCAAGCTGAATGAGCAAATTCGTATGCACATTGGACTTTCCATTGAGTCTAATAATGAAATTAAAGTCTGTTTATTGTGTCTGACTTGAATACATTAACTGCTCTTTTCTTAATTGCCAAATAATGGGAGCAACTATAATTTTTTTTTTCAAGCAGTCTCTCAACAGACAGATTCAGTGTTGTCACTCAGGAAAGCTACAGATGCCACCCAAAATAGGCAAGATATTGACTAAAAGGACAAATCCAGACTATACATATTCATGCATTACCAAGGCAATATTAGCTCTACCTAGCTTTGGGTTTATTTTATAGGTTGACAAAATATTGCAGTAGTTGGTTGCTTGAAGTGGCTGGACCCTGCTTTACATTCAGTGCTTCCAGGACAGGCTGCAAACTCCTGCAATGCTAACATTTGATTAAGCAAGTTTGAGAATGCATGGATGGGATGTTTTGATAAATGCTTTCGTAAATCTTTTATCATTTTTTAAAATTCTTTTCAGATTTTTCTTACAGTTGCACAATTCTTGATTAAACAGAAATCACAATTCAATGGCTTAGAAATGAGATTCTGATTTATGAGTTTTTCACACAGCAGTTTTTATTAAAGAACAATATATTTCATAACTTACCCCTTACGGTATATCTTTTGATTTTTGCCTAATAACATGTTATTACAAAAATACAGACAAAACTATAAATAAATTGCCTTCTACAATTAGACTTATTTTGAAGGTGCTCAGTCAAAGTCTCAGGAAACCATGTGGTTGTGGGTTTTTAAAGCTAAAATCAAGCATGATTTAAGAAACTTTGAAAATAAACTATAAACAAACTTATTGCAAAAATTCTGTACAGAACCATAAAAAAATGTCTTATTTAAAAGGTAAACAAAGAGCTTGTTTTTAAAGTATTAAATGGTTCTTGTCAAAAATATTGCTGTTTTCTAAGGATTAACATAATCCTTACCTTACACATCACAAGCAACTGCTTAAGCATTCTTGGGAAAGAAGACCAGCATGTCAACACTTTCAGGCTTTAGTGAAGAATGTAGGCAAATCAGAATGTTTCTCCCTGCATGGATCACTCTCTCTAATGGTGACTTCATGGCTGAGACTGTCACCTAAATATAGATGGCATTAGGAGTTAACCCATCCATCCATCCATTTTCCAACCGGCTGAATCCAAACACATGGTCACAGGGGTCTGCTGGAGCCAATCCCAGCCAACACAGGGCACAAGGCAGGAACCAATCCCGGGCAGGGTGCCAACCCACCGCAGGACACACACAAACACACCCTCACACCAAGCACACACTAGGGCCAATTTAGAATCGCCAATCCACCTAACCTGCATGTCTTTGGACTGTGGGAGGAAACCGGAGCGCCCAGAGGAAACCCACGCAGACACGGGGAGAACATGCAAACTCCACACAAGGAGGACCCGGGAAGCAAACCCAGGTCCCCAGGTCTCCCAACTGCGAGGCAGCAGCGCTACCCACTGCGCCACTGTGCCGCCCTAGGAGTTAACCTTCTCATTTAATTGCAGATTTATTATGAGAAATTTACACATCCAAGAAAACCTGGAATAAATAGCTTTCCCATTTCAAGGTGTCACATGTGCCCAAATACTTGAGTCTTTGCCATTTGTTAAAAAGAAACTTCTTTCACAACATTCAACCTGTTATCAGTTGTTGTGCAGCTCTTCTTCTCCTCTTGTAAATTCCTTTAACTCCTGTGCAATATTCACACCTTCATGACAATTGTCTCCAAACTATGTTTATCCATAATGGCTCCTCAGAGTAATAAAGTAATAACACATTATATTAGTAATAAAGTTAACTTTTAAGCAAATACAGTGTCCCATGGTTCTGCTACACCATAAATCTTTCGTAGCCACAAAATATTCAGAATGTCTCAAATCTATTTTATTTTAAGCTAAATATCTGGTATATAGAGCAGGAAATGCAATTTTGGTTTATTTAGCAAAAAATCTGCCAATGCGATGAGCAAAATTTACTTGACAAGACTTTTTTTTAAATAAGCTGAATAATTGTCAATAATAATTGTGTCAATAAATCTTACAGTAATGGTAACATAATTTGATAGCTTGATATAAAAAACTTTTCACTTGCTTACATTACATTTTTGCAGTGTACTTTGTTCACTCAAAAATTTGTTTTTGAGCATATTGCCAGTTGGGAGGGAGTGCATTTCTATAGTATTAATATTATTATTAGCTGATTTACATTTTTTATGTCATTCACTCCAGTATTTGTTTTCGCGTTTTTTGTCCATTATACTGTATAGTAAAGCTTTATATATATATATATATATATATATATATATATATATATATATATATATATATATATTTTTTTATTTAATTGATGTCTTTATCCCAAAAGCCATCGGCAAACAATAAAGTTCTAACAATGAATCATATCTTACTTTTACTTATTACAAATAGCAATGATGTTTACAGTCTGCACATTTATATGACACAAGTAGTAAATGAAACGTTTGCATTTTTGAGGTTGTTTTCTCTCTATAAATGTTCTAACAATAGTCACTAATGTAGACAACCAAGGAAAAAGCTTATGAGGGAATAGTGAGGCACAAAAAGGGAGAGATGTAAGGATTGTACTGAAAAGAATAGGTGAGAAGGAATAATATTGTGAAATACTGTTTGTGTGGTGTGCATCCCCACTCAGTTCTGGCCATGGGGAACCCCTTAACTGGCCTGTGCTACATTTAAAACAACCAAGGGACACTTTCTCTCCTGGCTTCTCTTGGACCCAAGGACACCACTTCTTCTTTTATTTCTCTCCCCTACCCTTTTTGCTCCTGGCTAAGCAACATCTATGCTCACAACCACAGCACCTGGCAACTGCACTCAAGCTTTATGACACGTTTGCTAACCACATTGTTCGTGAACTTCACCAAACTTTCCTCCTTCCACTTAACAGCTCACTCTCCACGCAAAATGTCATCCCATCTCTTTTTTCTGTCCAGGAACCTCCCCTGTTTCCCTCATCTGTCTACTCTATTGGTCAGTGCTGCTTTTCATTTACCCCTTCCATTGCTTCTGCTGGTGCCCTTTATTTGCATAAACTGGCAAGCTACAAACAACTGGCTGGCTCTTTTTCATCTCAATGCTATGCCAAGAAAAGGATGCAGCACGTTTGCATAGCCTGCTTGCTACAGTGTTTTTATTATCGACAAATAAAAAACACAGGTCAGGTATTTTTCTTTATTCTATAATGACATCAAATTTTAATTAAACCTTTCAAAAATAGTTTAGATTTTAGGATATTTTGTTTCTTTATTGTAAGGGTAAATATTGATATACTGTAATGCCCTTTCTTAGCAGCTATATACTGCCCTAGATGGACAATCGTGCCAAACTTTAGTTTTGTAAATTAAATCTGAGTAAGTCAGCTTTGCATTTTATATTTATAGATTAGACTTTTTGTTTTCTTCTTTTTCTATAACTTTATATGCTTAACTCGTGTCCCAGATGGATGGGGACCCTACTCAGCTGGGACGCCTGGATGGTCCCCGTGATGGACAATACTTCCCCTGGGCCACGAGGGGGCAGCCACCCGGGTCTGCTTATGGGCCACTGGACCGGAGTTGGGACACTCATCCCTGCCGGAGGACGTGGTCACCACCAGGGGGCGCCCAGACAGTCGTGAAGTCCTGGATGGCAGCACTTCCGCCACACCAGGAAGTGCTGCCGGAAGAATTCCCAGGGGCACCTGGAGTGCTTCCGGGGGCTCTCTTGACACTTCCGCCACACCAGGAAGTGTCATCAAGGGGAGCACCTGGGGCTCATCCGGGTCAGTATATAGGGGACTGCCTCCCTCCAGAAGCTGAGCCAGAGTTGGGAGGAAGGAGACGAAGCTTGTGAGGAGGTCGGAAAGAGAAAGAGAAAAGAAAGAAAGGAGGAAAAGAGTGTTGGAGGAAGGCATTTTGGTGCGTAAAGGAAGTTAAAAGAAGTGTTTTGGACATTCTGGGGTCTGTCTGTGTCCGAGGGTATGCTTTCCACAATGGCGGCCAATGTGGGGCCCTCCTCCTGCTAAAAGGAGGGGACCCCGTTTTCAAAAAAATAATTTTGTGGAGGCTGCCCGCATAGCGGATGAAGATGCACGCCTACCGCAGCACGCATTCCTGGGCCTACAACTCCAGAAAACACTCGCCGAGGACCACGTCTACCGGACACCTAGTACATTGGGATGGAAGAAGGGCAAAAATGCCCTGAAGGCAGCGATGCCTGTACCCCGCGTCGTCGTTGCGGATGCACGGGTCGGCGGAGCAACGGAAGAGGCCACACAGCCACAGCACGCTCAAGCAGACGGGATTCAGGAGCTAAGCCTTGCGTATGACGGCGATACACTTGGCGGGGCTTACCCTGCGGTCTCCTGGTCTTGCTTTTTAGCAGGGGATTGCCCGGATCCGCATCTGTGGCCAAAGCACGCCGACCCATGGAGCGATGATGAGACTGCGACGGGAGACAAAGAAGAGCCACTGCTAACTGCAGAAGGGCTGCGGGGCGGACGCTGCCCAGAAGACTCTTCCCCAACCGAGTCCGCTCATAGGGTGGAGGGAGCGTTGGAGGACTGGAAGTCCCTCCCAGAGACAGGCACAGGATTGGACGGAGTGTGTTGTGTACCCGCCGGTGAGTGGTCGAAGGCAGGACTAACGAACGTCAATCCTGGGACGGTCGAAGACCCAACTGAGCAGGCGCAGGAGCTCTATGGCTCCCAGCCGGATGGGAAAACTGAACAAACTGTAAGTTCCGTGCCGGCTGATGTTTTGGTTTTGCTGGCGGCTGTACGAGAGCTGGAGGATGCCCTTTGGCCCGTATAGTCGCTGTTTCAGGTCCTGCGCTTGATGAGAGAGGTGATCGACGGGCTGGAGAAGAAAACGAAGGCTTCCCTGACGACCATAAAGCAGTGGGGGGGTAAGTACACCGTGGGATTCTCCAGCCAGAGTGTTGATGCGGTGCGGGTAGGTATTACTAGCACCGTAAAGGAAAGGGGAAGCCCTAGCGAAGGGACCCGTGACGGCAGTGACCGGAGTTGAACAGCAGGGCGTCCCACAGTAGATCAGGGAACGAGTACTGAGCAAGCAGCGGGAGAAGAGACGGGGGGACAGTGCCAGCTTGTATGTGTCGGCACCCAAACCGCCCTGCTCCAAGAAGCTGCAGCACTCGGAACCCGATCGAGAGGACTGCAAACAGCACGGGGTCCCTCTTTGTCCCATAAGGGGATCCAGGCTGTTGCAGCACCCCAGAGTAACGGGAGGCCCCGGAGAAAGAAGGGGGGGTTTCCCGACAGAAAGAACCGGGGTCCGGAAAGCTCGCAGGTGGTGAGAGAGCTCTCCCCACGGCGGTGGAGAGCAGTCCCAAACCTAACTGAGGAGAAACAGGCACGGGCGTTCCCATCTTGTTTTCAGGTCCGGAGGGCACCGGAAAGACGAGGGGGCCGCTAGTGTTACAAGTGCCATGGGGCCAGTCATCTGTGGAGATGTTGTCCGTACGCCAGTAGGCGGCGTCGGGACGACGTCTCCGCCTCTTTTACATCATGTTTTGCAGGACCGGACCATGGACGATGGTATGCCGGCGCCCCGCCATGGGAAACACATAGCCCTCGCAGGACGGGCCACTTTGCCTTACGGGCTTCAGCTGGTGCTGGGGCAGTGTCCCAGATGGATGGGGACCCTACCCAGCCGGGACGCCTGGATGGTCCCCGTGATGGACAATACTTCCCCTGGGCCACGAGGGGGCAGCCGCCCGGTTCTGCTTATGGGCCACTGGACCGAAGTTGGGACACTCATCCCTGCCGGAGGACGTGGTCACCACCAGGGGGCGCCCAGACAGTCGTGAAGTCCTGGATGGCAGCACTTCCGCCACACCAGGAATTGCTGCCAGAAGAATTCCCAGGGGCACCCGGAGTGCTTCCGGGGACTCTCTTGACACTTCCGCCACACCAGGAAGTGTCATCAAGGGGAGCACCTGGGGCTCATCCGGGTCAGTATATAGGGGACCGCCTCCCTCCAGAAGCTGAGCCAGAGTTGGGAGGAAGGAGACGAAGCTTGTGAGGAGGTCGGAAAGAGAAAGAGAAAAGAAAGAAAGGAGGAAAAGAGTGTTGGAGGAAGGCATTGTGGTGCATAAAGGAAATAAAAAGAAGTGTTTTGGACATTCTGGGGTCTGTCTGTCTGTCTGTGTCCGGGGGTATGCTTTCCACACTCGCTTTGCTGCTTTCCTATTGATTTACCTTTCTTCTGTGTAGTTTGTTTCCTTAATTGTATCCTCATAATGACAATTAATATCAAGCAGAGCAAGCATTCCAGGCCAGTAACACTGAACTCGGAAAGGCTGCAACTACTTCATCCTCAGACCCACTAACATGCTCATTAGTAAATAATGGACTAAATAACCAGAATTACCTTGACAAGCAGAAGGAAAATCATTTAAATGAAAAAAATTGTAAAACCCAACTTAAAATACTGAGCTGTCCACATGCAGCCTACACATATTCTTGGTATATTTTAATAAAAATTCACCAATTTAGTTTTCTAATTCGACGTTGACCCCAACACATACACACTGGGAAATAACAGCTTTACTAAATTAGGCAATTAAAAACAGAAATTTATTGAAAGAAAACTGCAGCTACAAACTGAGATCATGATTTTAATACGATTAATTGTGTAGCCCTGATTCTACTTGGTCACTTGGTTCTACTTGGTATCTTCTTTTAATGACCCAATTTACATAAATGACATCCAGACTAAATTGCTTCAGTAGTTCTAAGTTGAAACTATTTTAGTTTAACTGTTAAGCATTAAGGAAAGGAACACAATAAAAGTTTATAAGAACAGCTATACGTGTTATGACTATTGATTGTGTTCTGATCATTTTTTAGGAATAGGTTTATGTGTTTCCATATTATATAGTTCAGAAATCAAGTACTGATTCGCCAGCATCCAAACACATGCTTCACAAAGGGAGGATGAATGCATCACTGCCTCCATTTTAACCCTGGCCCAACCTGATGTCATTTGCAGTTACAAGGGTCTAAACAACAAGGGCACAGTTCTACTCTAAACTACTATACCTTAAAAATAAATAAGTGCTACATGTTAGTTTATTTTTTATTACCAGAAATCTGGTTGAAAATGCACAAACAAACAACAGACAAAGAAAGAAGACTACAGAATAGAAAAGATACTCGTTCAAAAGATTTAGAGAGAAAAGAGAATAAAGACAGAATGTTTTATTAACTTTTAAATATGCCCAAACCTCAATACACACACTTTGCATAGATTAAACAAAAAAAAATGAAGACTGCAAACATCTGAGAATTGGCAAATGTTGTTTAATATAAAGAGCATTTGTACATAGGTATACTCAAAGGCAGGGTAAAAAAGTTTAACATTAAAATTGCAGAATAGGCTATGGTGGGTAAAAGATCTTTAAGCCAATAAGTAGCATTTAGTATTTGTTAGCTGCAGGGTCAAGCTAATACAGAACAAAAACATGCCATGTTTAGACTTCCGTTCGTTTGATCTCATGGTCAGTGACCCAGCAAATAACATTAAGACCTCTCAACTTCAGTCATACTTGGGGACGTTATTATTATTATTATCATGTAAGCTTTTCATGATTCAGTAGTCACATATTACTCCTTTCTTCACATCTACACAAACCTTGACTGCTCACTCCATCAATCATTGACCTCTATGACTTGTATTTTAAAATGACCTTCAACTTTCTCTTTTGTCATGATGTGAGCGAGAATAAAATTGGTTCTCACTCGGTTATTTCACAACTCTCAATCCAGATGTCATGATTTTTGCCCTTTTGTTCCAATGTCCAAATGGAAAATAGCATTACATTGACAAACATTGGTACTGCAAGAATATAATATATTGCAAAAGCATGTAGTCCCTGCACAAACATGAAGCAGCAAACATAGACATGACAGTGGATTCATTCAACAAATGAAAGACCTTACCGGGTGTTGGCTAGCATGATGTATGATATCATAAAGTGTTTCCTTGGGTAACACAGACACAGAATGTTCTGTGTAATCTGAATACCTCAAAAACAAAAAGTACCCTGAAGGAGAATAAAACCCATATCATATCATATTATCGATATAAGCTTTGTAGAATTCAGTGATTTTTCCAATGTATACAACAACAACAACATTTATTTATATAGCACATTTTCATACAAATGATGTAGCTCAAAGTACTTTACTGGATGAAGAAAGAGAAGAAAGACAAAATCTCCTAGAACATCAACCTCTACAATCCATGCCAGTCTTGTCCACTTTACCTGTCTGTGAAACAAACAGCATGAGAGTGTCTATCTGGCATTCATCAAAAAAATGAAATAAAATTGAATTTATTACCTACTAGCCATCCCCCGCGGCTCTGTCCATGTATAGTGAAACAGGACAGTGAGGAGGGCCATGCCCAGCTCTCCACTCCTGACATCACGCTTCCCCCTCCCTTCAGCCTGAAGCCTCTGTCTTGGATTCACATAGATATATTGCTCCTGCAAGAAAACTATGATTCTTAACGCAATGAGAGAAGTCGCAAAATCAACCGGAATGTTCAAGCAAATTATAGAAAAAAGCCAGATCTAAATCCGTTTAAGTGTAAGTGAGGAGGGCCTCACCACCTCTTCTCGGTGCGCTGCGTGTCTGTCGGATTCACTCAAATAATTTGGTACCACAAGCAACTATGATACTTAGCATAATGAGAGAAATCACAAAATCAACCGGAACGTTCAAGCAAATTATAGAAAAATAACCCCATCTAAATCTGTTAAGTAGCTCTCTCATGAAAAGCAGACAGACATACACACAAACAGATTCAGATAAGTGCATTGTTTCATATTGAGTGTATAGGGATTGAAGGAAAAAAGGAAGTGATATTCTCAGGAATTTACATTAACTATCATTTTTATATGTAACATTATATTGTGCTTTTATGATATTCACCATCCACAAGCATTTTACAAGTTAATTATAATATTGAATAAAGGTACATATTCCAATACTTAAATCACATGCAATTAAACAAATAGGTTAAAATCCTGCAAAAGATGGAAGTGATGTTTAGATATCTATGGAATTAAAGCCTAATTCAAACAAGATGAAAAAATACTAAATCATTTATCTTCTTATTCCAATTGTCAGCACGAGTGCTTGGGGAACAGCTTAAGGACCCGATTTGCACTGCGACAAGTTCTGCCGGGGGACAACGGCAGTGTGCTAGCCTCTCTCTCTTTGTTTCTTCAGAAAGACCGAGACACCGCCGCCATAAAGACCACCCAGATGACTTAAAGAGATGCCCTCTGCTTCCCCATTGATGACTTCAGACTCCCATACACCACCACAACTCTCCCAGCATTCCACGTTCTAATTTCCGGTCCTTCCCTATAAACTACGCTTCCCTACCCTTCAATGTCTTTTGAGTTTTGTAAAACAATTGACATGATTTTTCTTGCAGTATACAGGGCTAAAACCCCAAACCTTTATGAGTGTCTCATCTGGTTATTACACAATGTAGAATATTGATTTTAATTTTAGTGAACAGTAAATATAATTTAAAAATGCAAAGTAAGCTAAAACAGTTATAAAAATTCAATTTGTAGGGGAATCATGTTCTACCTGATTGCTGCTGGGATTTAGTACTCCAGCTGCACCAAACTTTCTGACTCATCTAGAGCTAACTAGCCAACTACAGTATTCAATCAGAAGCCTTTGACACACCAAAGGAATCCTCATGGCCTCTATCGGATACTGATGAATTAGAATCCTCTAATTGGAGGATGATGAAGAATCTCTTCATGAATTCAAGAGAATACACTAAATGATAATATGCAAGCTCACTTGACAATCTGAGAAAATGCCAATATCAAGCTGGACCAAGTCTAGATTCAAAAACATACTTACCTGATAGAGCAATGAAACTGGAGCCTTTTCAAAGGGAAATTGTACCACTGAAAATGAAGTTGGTAGACCAGGTTTACAGAGGTTATTGTAAAAATGTATGAATTGTGGGTCTACTTGTATTGTAAAGGATTATATTTGCTAGTCCTGACTATGGCCGAGATGATTTCTTGCATTAAATGGTGGCACCTTGCAGACTGAACTCACAATATATTTTTTGATCTAAATAATCTCAGTTAAGACCATTGTTTCTCATTATATGGTTTTTAAGATATGCTAATAGGTAGTGTGCACTTACCAACATGCATAAGATGCTGCGGGTTATTCACAAGGGTTCACGCATCAAGTTTTCCAAGACTACAGTGTGGTGAAAGATATGAATTCAGTAATCAATAGAAACAGAATTTCAACAGTGGATGCTATAGTGAACTTTTAATGTTAACTCAGACTGTTTTGTCCAAGTATGGCAAAATTCTGTATAATGAACTATTATGCTGATTGTTTCTACTAATTAAGGCAATCTGCTTTGTGCTACTAGTATTGTGGACAGTTACTGGGTTGCTAGTATTTGACTTAAATGCTGTTTTTACTTTTGGTCTGCATATGTCCTTAGTCTATGTTTCGTAGGGTGTACTTACATTAGGCACATTTGATCTGTAACCGTGCCCAAGCACAATTGTGATTCCCTACTCTCCCGCTGGCATGTACTCACACTGCTCTTTAATGTTCTGGGCCCAGGTAAGCTTTCATCATCACCATGAGACTTTGTGTAAAATCAAAACAAGACGGAGTGACACAATGCATGTCAAAATGTTTTTCATATTTTGTGGATATTATGGAGTCATGTAGGGCAGGATGATGATCTACCTTCTTACAGATTAATTGAGTATGCAGCATTTTGCTATTAATCATGCTGCATGTACAAGAAGATTTTTAGAGACAAATGATGTTAAAAGAGGAATTTGCAACTACAATTTACATTTATCTGTAAAGCTAGAATAAAAACCTGTTTTTAACTCAAATGGTATTGAATGAAATGACGTCTCATCATTGACGTCACATCTGTGTCAAGTTTAGTGATCACACTGTTCCCAACCCCTACTGAACTGTGCCCAGGACCACCTCTTCCAAGCAGGACATAGTGCGATTGGCCCGGCATGGAGGGATCACACTAGTCAAACGAACTAGACTTTGGGGGCTTACATGCAGACAGATGTGCTCTAACACAGAACAAACTGCTAGTGTGAATACACCCTTACTCTTCCTCCTTCTGATCCCTGCTGCTGGATGAATTGTGGCTTTGATGTTCATACATATTTTCATAACAGTTTTAAGATCCCTGGTCCAATTTGTTTAATTTTTGAAATTTCCTCTAATAATTTCTCATTCACTTCCATACTACCCATGCATGTGTCATTTTTACTTTCACCACATGTTGGCACATTTTAGTTGTTATAGCAATGAATATTAGTTTGATTACAAAAACCCAGAAAACAACATAAAGTTAATGTTTCGATTTCACCAATTAAACCTTCTGTATTAGTAGCCCTGCTGGCTGTGTGTCTCCAAGATTATGTGCTTTCGTTAACATGTAACGTTAGAGAACTGCCTAGTGCTTCAAAGCTATATGAGCTGAGACACCATAGTGTCTGGGCAATGTGGACATTTTGAAACTCCCAACTAAATACATTTCATTTTAAAATGAATCCATGGAGCAGCAGATTTTATCACTCATTTAAAAAGACATGTGTCAGAGTGATGCATCATCCAATAATTCCTGCTTTGTGCTCAGTATACCTATAATAAGGACCAACACACCTGACAATCTTGAACTGAATAAGTTGGTAATAAAATGGAAGGTTGGTTAGACACACAACTGTAGCCATGCTCATTACTATCAGAGGAAAGCTTCTTGTCATTTAGCAGGGCAATGTATGGTTCTGTATTAAAAGACAATTAAAATTGCCATCATTTCAACTCCCTTATTCAAATGTGCAATACTGAACATTAACAAAGACTGAAACTGGCCTCTGATTGACCTCATTGAGCCTTCAAATCAAGCACAAATGAGGTAATTTTCTTTATCTCTGAACCAATTCCATAAATGGATAAAAGTGTTAATAATTAAATCTTTTGTTTTCTTTACATATTCATATACTATTTTCTTTTTTCTTTTGTTCCCTTTTGCATTACTCTGTAACTCCTCATGTTTCATAGGTTCAGAACTACTAGGCTAGATTAAATGATTTTTTTTAGATAAAACTGGCCTGTTATGATCCACAATTCATTTGGGCAGTTACAATGTACCACACTGGAGACTCTTCAATCTCAATTCTATCTCAAAATTTGCAAAATTTAAAATATGCTAACCTTGAATATTGGTTTCATGACCTGGAAAACACATGACTCTACTTAGTGGCTAAAAATCATGAAGTTACAAGTTTGTGAAGTACAGCTGAGGTAAACAAATTCCTGTTTCAACAGGCTGACCTTCAGATCCATTGCACAATTGTTCAAAATTGACCTTTTGGCAACAATGTTCTCATCTTCACTTTGAAATACTGGATGTGATAACCATAGTTTAAACACAGCAATTATTAAGCCTCCTGTTAAGAAAAGATTGACAGAAAGAGGGAAGGATAGGGGCAACCAGGAAAAGAAAGACAGAAGGGCAAGGAAATATTGAAAGTCTGAAAACAGGCTGGGGTCAAAAAGTCAGACAAAGGAAAATATAAAGTTCATCAACCAAATCAAAATATTTTTTTTTCACATTTACATGTACATCTGGTACATCACTACAGTGATTGATGAAAGCAAAGTAGCTTGGACACATACAGTAGATCCATAAAACATACATCTAGTTCTCTGTATTATAACATACTATATGTTTAATGTATGAAGCCGACAGACAATGGAAAAGACAAAAGACAACTCACATAGTAAACTGTGCAGACAATATTTTCTGGGAAGTTGGTAAGAAGCACCATGGTTTCATGGATCCAGTGTCCTTGCTTCAAATCTTTTCTCTTGTTAATTGTCTCTGTTGTGTCTGAACAGTTAAAAGGGTTGAATTTTCTCTGGTTGTTCTGTTTTTCCTCTCTCATCACCAAAAAATGTGTGTTTGGTTTACTGGTGATTCTAAATTGGCCCCATAGCAGTCTGTATGTGTACATGAGTGGATCTTGTCTTGAGACCAACAGTACAGGGAGTATAATCTATCGCTGAGATTAGGTGTGTACTGTAATTGGAAGTAAAAATAAAAGGTATAAAGGCCAGCAAGATATTATGCAATTATCCAATCTAGAAGATATTCTAAAGCAAGAGTTAATCTAAGGTAGTAGACTTTAACAGTATGTGCCGTGGTTTAAGGCTAGGAAGCATTACTTGTCTAAAGATGAAAGCTAAACAAAGGACCTTAAAACAGAATGAAATGATAATAGGTAACAGTCAAAACATATAAGCATAAACCTGATCTAGATGTAAATTTCAGACAATTTTCCACATGAACAGCTGTACTGGCAGCTCTAACAGGAGCAAGCTAAGTTAAAATGATGGTTCTTCTGCTTCATTTTAAATTCTGAGATCGATGGGGCATCCCTCACATTTTCTGGCATGTAGAATAATTCTGAAACTTAAGATCCATGTAACGTAATGCTCTACTTCCTACAGTAATTTTATTTATCCTTGGTATTATAAGACTGTCTGCTTCTTGTGATCACAGAGTACACTCTGGGGTATACATATTAATAAGTTCAGCAAGATAAAGGGGAACATCTTTATAATTTGAAAGGAGATTTAAAACTTGACTTCAAAATCCTAACTGGAAGCCAAATTCATGTATTAACATCACCAAGTCAAAGACAATTAACCTACAGTAGTAGTATTTTGCTTTTAAGCGTAGCTCAATATAAGTTTTATCCACAGGAAAGTTCTTGAGCCAATTAATAATAAAAAAAAACTCAGTCTATGTAAATTATAAATAAAAAATCACTTCAGTGTGAAAGAAAGTAATCACTCAGGTGTTTTTAAAATTTTCTGCCCTGGTTATATTCCACGGGAAGCTGCTCTTATGCTAATGCTAATACTTTCATACCCAATGTAATCAGCCCTTTAACAGGGAGCACTTACAAAGAAAATAAAATTTAAAAAATATGTAGTAATAAATGCACTAAAACGTCATAACAGTCATGTATTTTTTACTTATGTAATTAAGATCACCATTGTAGTATATAGGCTTTAAATACTTTATAATTACAATTAAATGAATGCTGAATACTTTCTACTACTAATTATTAAAATTCTAAAAATTACCTACCATTTTTATAATAATTTAAATTATTTTATTTAATTTTGTGCATTTGTATATATTAGTATTCATATGCGTGTCTCTTTTCAAACTATCACACTACTTTAGTCAGATTAGTATGGAAAATAAAGTGTCCCAGTTGGGAAACACAGCTTTGTCACGTATGGATCAGTTTCCACCTGCAACTGGAGAGTGACAATGGTGAGTACTTCTTTTGGCAAGTACTGTTTATCAGAGCTCTTCTACTGTAAGTGGCATACATCTGAAGCATAGTATATTTTGACTGAAGATTTTAACAGTAGGACAAACTGAGAACTTTTTTCAGGGAAACTGTTTTGCCTGGGGTAAAATAAGCCAGCCATTATTAATGTTCACTTGATTTTCATTTTCTGCAAAAACAGACTAGTACTGGGTGTTATTATTTTATTTTTTACTTTTCTATTTATGTATTTCTGTGTCTGTTCTGAGCTATTATAAATAATGTATATAGTTTATGTGTATGGATAATACATTATGGATTTAAGCATTTCGCTCGTGTGATCGACAGGTTGATGGGGGGTATTTTACAATAATATTGGTTTAATCTTGGCCTTAAAATATCCGTCCCATATTATCAGGCATAGCAGCCTAATGGCCTCTACAATTTGTGGGTTTGCTAAAAATTAGGGTCAAAAAGAATATTAAGACAGTCAAGGAGAGATTTCCAGTGCTTGATAACAGTATATGTGGTGGATGTCTCTTTTTTGTTGTTTTGCTGCATTTAAACTCTTAGTGTATGAAGAGTTATGCCAAATAATAAATCAAAATGAGTTGCTTCCTTGACTAATCCCTTGTTTGTTTGTTGATAAACTTGTACTTGATACTTATTACTATCTATGTCTTTAATTAGTTTACTGCTGATATAAGTTAAGCTAATTCCCCTCTGGCTCTTAGGAAAAGCAAAATCACATTTTTTTATAATTGGATTACCAGTTTCCATTTTTTAGGAATTGCTTTAGAATGTAATTATTAATAAAAATGAAGAGTTAATGGTCTTATTTTGTGACCACTGAAATTATGCAAATAGGCAAGAAAAACCTAAAATGTAAATTAAGAAATAATAATCAAACAAGCACAACCAAGTCAATGGAATGTGTCATTTTCCTCTCTAAATTAATTGCCACCAAAGAGGCAGATTTTTTAAATGTTTTGAGATAAAGTCTGAATACTAAACACTGCACGACACCTTGTTAAAAAGGGGGAAAATGATTGGACAATTCATCACATGACCTATATATAACAACAAGCAAGGCAACCGTAAACAATATGCCTGCAGCCATGTAAAAATTATACATACAATTTACCAGGTGGCTTTACGCTTGTATTAAAATGTCTCTTTCCATTCTTGAGGAATATATATTTAATATAATAATTTAACTTACTTAAAATGTTTAAAAAATATTTTCAAAGTATTGTTGCCAACTAACCTCTAATGTCCCTTTCTTTTTTTAACCACCCTTAATAGAACTGCATCTTGCAGTAGCCCCAGGTTTACCATACCACTGGACAGCTTTCAGCTATTGCTGCTGGGAGAAAGAAGAATAGGCACTGAATTTAAAACAGAGTTGCAAGAAACCAGATCATAATTGTCTTGTGTGTTTCCATTGCTTTCACCACTACAGTGAACTTTTCAGATTATAATTACCCATTCTCTAGGGATTACAATTTGCACTGGGTTTGTGCTCTTGCTCTGTACCTGCCTGTTCATGTGTTTTTTATCTGGCTTGGGAATTGTTGGTGACAGAGTGCTCCCCAGTCATTTGTAAATCATCCTCAAATATTCAAAAGCACGATAGGACGATTGTTACATCTCTTTCAGAAAGCTGTTCACTGGGGACATTTCATCCATACATCCTTGCATCTGTGAAACTGGACTGTGTTTTGGACATTGCTGTGACTGATTAACATTTATCATTTAGTGCATAGCATCTTGTTGGTTTTCTTTTGTATTTGTGTTTAGTTAATTAATTATTGGTGTCAGGCTTTATGTAAGTGGGTTTGTGTGTATGCATTGTTTAATGGTTTTTGCATTTATCCTTTAATGAATACATTCTTTCTCATTTATTTATTTAACTTCTGTGTTATGTGTCTCTGTGTGACAGCTAAGTCAAGGCTAGGTGCAATCTTGGGGTTAACTAAATAAAAAAACAAAATATAGGCAAATCTGAGTGCCTCGCAACTAATAGAGAATTGAAAGAAAAGTCAAAACAAGTTATACTATCATTGTCCATATTGTAAATCTGCAAATTCAGCCCCAGGGACCTGTAACAGCAGGATGCTTCCTGACTGGAACTGTCTTTATTTCCAAACTTTTATCTTCAACCTAGTTCTACCACCAATAGAGAGCTTAAGGGACTGCAGCTAGACAAGGAATCGACAATGTAGCTTTTGGAGTGCTAATAATAATTAGATAAAGATACTGACTTTTAAGGTTTAACTTTAAAATTATGTTTATTTGTGTCAAACTCATTAATAGAAAATATATGGTTATGCAAAGAATCATAAAACCGGGGTACTTTAAATCTTCTTTAGTCCAAGCAGAAATAATATGATGCTGCTGATCTTTCCACTCCATTGTGTCATCAATGTTCTCAAGCAAGGTAAAGATATAGCAGTAAAGAGACAGAGAACTCTTACCTCTCATCAGCAAGCACAAATGAGGAAGCACACATCAGTACCAGAGTAAATTTACATTAACTTGCACTTTGTCACAGAGCACAGAAAATGTCCTGCTTCTTATTCCAACTTAACCAGTATGCACTACACGTCTGTTTAGTCTTCAAACTGGAACCAAAAGACCTCTTACGTGAACAGTTTAAAGTATCTCCTGTACAGACATCCCATTTGTAATCAGGGCAGTAAGAATGTTACCCCCACCCCTCATACGAGTATTAGAAATAAACTTGATCCATTAGGCTTAAAAGTCAAGATAGACGTAAAGAATTTTGGGGTACTTATTGACTCTGACCTAAATTTTAAATCACATATTAATCAGATTACTAGGACAGCATTTTTTTCACTTAAGAAATATAGCAAATGTTAGGTCCCTTATAACTTTGCAAGATGCTGAAAAATGAGTTCACACTTTTGTTTTTAGTTGACTAGATTACTGTAACGCACTCCTCTCAGGACTATTCAAAAAAGACATCAATTGGTTGCCACTAGTGCAGAATGCAGCTGCTAGAATCTTAACTAGGAAAAGAAAATCAGAGCACATCTCTCCAGTTTTGATGTCACTACATTGGTTACCCGTGTCATTTCAATTTGACTTTAAAATACTGCTTTTGGTTTACAAAGCCTTAAATAATCTCGCTCCACCTATATTTCAGAATGCCTCTCACCTTACACTCCAAATCGTAACCTTAGACCTTCAAATGAGTGTCTGCTTTAATTCTGAGAGCTAAACTTAAAAGAAGTGGTTAGGCAGCCTTCTGCTGTTATGCACCTAAAATCTGGAATAGCTTACCGATAGAAAAATCGCCAGACGAATACAGTGGAACACTAAAATAAACTGCTAAAAACCCATTATTTTAATATAGCTTCATTTTAGTGTAACCCTGATATTCTGCATATGCATTGAATTATCATTTTTATCATGGCTCTGCAATCCATACTAACCCCTACTTTATCTCTGGTGTTCTTTTTTCTGTGGTGGTGATCTGGCCACTGACCTGATCAAGGCACCATGCAGTCACTACATTGATGGATTGAAGGCCAGATGTCCACAAGGACTGATTTAGATTATTATGTTAGGTAGAATGCCCGGTGGGTGCTGGGTGGTCTCGTGGCCTCGGAACCCCTGCAGATTTTGTTTTTTTTCTCCACCCCTCTGGATTTTTTTTCTGTTCTCCTGCCCATCAGATCTTAATTGATTCTTTGTTATTTAGTATTGCCTCATCTTATTTTGATTTTTTATAAACTTTTCTTTCTTCATCTTGTAAAGTACTTTGAGCTACATCATTTGCATGAAAATATGCTATATAAATAAATGTTACTGTTGTTTCCATCTCCGTGAGCATCCAAAATATGTTACTACTTTTCAGAAGTGTAAATTACACTTAAAGAGTACAGTATAATTAACTCACTCTTGTAAAATAAAACTACATTTGAAATTAAAATAACAATGTGAAGATGTAAAGTATGAAAAATCAACACTGAGAGGTCAACTCTACACATCATTTGGGATACAGTATTACCTCTTGGAAATTTGCTATGTTTTGCACAGTTTTACCAGTATAGGTTACCTCCATCATGACCCTAAATCTGAATTAAAGAGGATTAGAAAATGGATGGATATTTGCTAGATTTACTTGAAGGTTGCAGATTAAAATGTACAAACATATTCATATCTGTTAATTTAAACTGGTGTACATATCCACTCCTGCCTCATGGCTATTGAATTTTGGGCTCAACTTCTTTCCTGGGCATCGACTGTAGATTTTACACATTTTTTTTTTGCACGTTTTTCCTGGGTACTCTTTTACCCTCTCACATCCTCTTGTAAGCAATAGTTTAATTAATCAAAACACATTAAAATAAATAAGTGGATAAAGTCATAATAAGCATTATCAGAAAAGCTTGGTTATACTTCTTAAAATTAGCTGGTAGATTCTAATGAAAATAAAATAAACCTGATAGGGAATTTCTGGACTAATGTAAAAAAAAAAAAAAAAAAAAAAAAAAACAACAAACATTATGTTTAATTAAGATAAAAAATTAAAGACACTCTGCAGCTACTGTGGCCCTCCTCGAGTCAGCCCACAATGCATTCTGCAATTGGGGAAAAGTCTAGCAGAAATGCCATTTCACTGCTGCAAACACAATCCCCTTTGGGATGCAAACTCAGATTACAGTAGATAGTGCCATCTCTCCACATTAAGGCAAAAAACAAGCCTCTTAATTAATAGAGGTAAAGGAACTTCTCTTAGTCTGAGTGACTGCTATGGACTTTTACTGCACACGATGACATCTCTCACAATATTTACTATAAAGTGTGATAAACGGCAGGACTGGGCCAACATCCAGGGTAGGATAAACCCCAGAATGTTTCCTTGTAGGGATGCCAGTATCGTGGATAGACAAGAGTACATGCTTCCCTGACACACAGGGTGGCAGCATTCCTGGACCAGTATGCCCACTCATGTGCCTGCAGGGCATGCTGAAGTTCCAGTTGGGGAGGGCCAACCCTATAATTTTTGGCGCATCCACCTGATCCGGGAGTGATGCCTCCTTCCTAGGTTCATCATAAAAGGGACCTCCCCTTTCCACTCAGTAGTCAGAGTCTGGAGAAGGTGAATGAGACTGCATGGTAGGTGGAAGTGGAGAAGACAAAGGGGAAACTTATTGCTTTGCTTGGTAGCTTGGAAAGAATAAAATTGAAACCCAGTGGAGGTATTGTGTGAAATAAACTCCTTGTATTTGAACTAAGGACTGTTAGTATTATGTAGTTGTGTCTGGGGGTTTAGGGTACTTCAATGCCCCCTACAGGTCACAAATGTAATATATTTTGTAAGAAGCTCAACCGGCCTTATTGCATTCTCTTTGTGGTGAAACATCCCATGATGGCTAGGATATATCAGTACACTGAATGTGAGTTACTAGAGCTGGTATTTTGCCACCATAAGTAGGCTGTCCCCTTTGACATGCTAATTTAATCATTGGTTGTTTTGCTCTTTTACAAAGTTGCACCAAAAAAAGTAGGACAACCAATTAAGCAAAAAAAGAGTCTCTTTTAGCCACTTTGACAATCAGGCCTTTTCATTACAAGTGGCAATGTCTCTCCTTTTTTGTATGCCATTATTTTTTAAATTGGAACACATGGTGCACACATGGTGCACACACTACTAAAGGACAATGCAAAAAAAAATCTACAATCTCTGCTTCCTCAATAGCTGCATGGTTCCTGTTTTACAAAGCACAACATTTTAAAGAAACCACAGCTTCACGGTTGGCAAAGCCATAAAAACAGAGTTTGTTTCAAACCACTCTTTAAGGATTCTCTATTCTAAAACAGGTTAACATTCTAATCAGGCACTACCATGTCATAAGCTAAGCCTTGAACTCATTCCTCTCATTGCAGAACATATTGTCAAAAGTTGTAGAATAAGCCTGAAATGCTGCCTGTATAGTAGCATACTATAGTTCTGCAATCCATAACAAAACCCTGAAGTAAAACTCTGAATTTGTTATGGCAGACTGACCTGCTAGACAGTACAATCATCATTTGTAATCTTTATAAACAGATTCTTGATGTCCAAAAACCCCCAAGGGAATCAGTAATTGGAAAGAACAAATAACTGTGTCCTGAGAATAGTGATGTTGCTTGTGGTATATTATGTACACTGACAACCAATCAACATTGAATGAATAGTAAATTTCATGCTGCTCAGATAAACACTTCATTTTGAAGGACATATTTACCTTGCAGTAGTGCTAGAAGGAGATTTGAAAAGAAAATGACAATGAAAATGCTTGAAATTGTAGTAGTATTCAAAATTAGTGCCACCCACTCACATCGCTAGAAAATTCTCCATAATCTCTGTGACCTTTCATGATGCCCTCACTTAACAATTGTACAAAGCTGATACTCAACTTCAGACTGTTCTCTTGATTCTGAACTTTATTTTTCACTCATAGCTAGAGAAAGAAATTCAGAAAATGTTAAAAAATGAAACAAAAGAAATGTCATTCACTAATCTCAAAATATGACATGGAATATATATAAATGGACTGGAAGACTGTCACACTTAACAGCGAATGCTGCTGTGAAAGACTAGTAGGGAAAAAATGGAAGAAACCTTGGGAAAGGCAGTTCAATGAGAGACCCCTTTCCAGGTAGGTTGGGCATGCAGTGGGTGTCAAAAATAAGGGGGAAAATACAATACACAGAACAGAACACAAGTAAGCCTCATTACAATATAATAGTGCAACAGAAACATTACAAGTACAGAGCTGAATTCAACATTAGATAATATTACATAAAATGATTTGAAAATAATACATAATAAAAAATAAATCTTGAGTATCATCCACATAAAAATAATTTTTGCCACAGTTACACATCATTTAGTTTTCACTTCAACTTCCACCAAGTAGCAATTTCTTGTATATTTTACTGGAGTAATCATCCAATTAATTCATTATGTTCATCCATCCATTATCCAACCCGCTATATCCTAACTACAGGGTCACGGGGGTTTGCTGGAGCCAATCCCAGCAAACACAGGGCACAAGGCAGGAAACAAACCTTGGGCAGGGCACCAGCCCACTGCAGGGTACGCACACACACACACACCCACACACACTCTAGGGATAGTTTAGAATCGCCAATGCACCTAACCTGCACGTCTTTGCACTGTGCGAGGAAACCGGAGCACCCAGATGAAACCCACGCAGACATGGGGAGAACATGCAAACTCCACGTAGGGAGGACCCAGGAAGCGAACCTGGGTCTCCTGACTGCGAGGCAGCAGCGCTACCCACTGTGTCACCATGCCACCTAATTCATTATGTGAACCTGCTAAATCTAATTTACGGTCACAGGGTAATGATAGATTTATTTTTGTTCTACATTGCTCGAACATTGTTCAATTAATTACCAAATAGTTAATACTTTTAACTATCCATGCATATTTTTAAAATTCATATTTGTGAATCTTGGGAGATGTTACAACTTTTAATATAAAAATTAAGCTCAATTATACATATTTTATTACATATTAAAGAAAAAAATATTAAATTTGTAAATGAAATAAGATTCACAACAGCATGTTTAAAGGAATTCAACTAGAAAATTAAAAAGAAAATCCACAAATACTCTTGTTTCATAGTGTTCTTTGACATATCTGGAATATTTTTTTTTTGTAATATCCCAATTGTACCAATAGCAAATTATTGATTTATTTCTTTAATTGTACAGTTGCATCGTGTTTGCAACTTTAGGATTTTTCTTTCTATTTGCCTTCTTCTGTCATCTTTTCTTCTTGTAATTAAATGACACAAACCACCTACTGAAAATTTGGCAGTCATTTTAACAGCAAAAACAAAAGTGTACATCAAACAATGGCAAAATATAATGATCATCATCTGCATGTTCAATTTCTATGCATTATATTTTTCTTTTCAGTCACCATCTTTCCCTTCATGACAGTATATGTACCAGTACAGCACATACTGTATATCATTCTTATATTTATATATATTTTTTGAAAGAGTACTGTATATAGTTCTGGTAAGAATAGCCCATTAAAGCCATTATACTTCTTTGCTCGCAGTCTACTCAGGAAAGGGTATTGAGTCAAGACTGTAAGATGTTCATTGGTAACTTGTTCCATGTATTTATAGTTCACTCCATAAACAAATATTTTCTTACACATGTTCAAAATTTAAATTTAACCATTTTCTATTTTTGTGTCTTTGTTCTGATTTAATTACAAATTTTAAAGTAACGACTAATTGTCACCTTACATAACCCCTTCACAATGTGAATTACATTCAACACGTCAGATTCCAAGCCCTGTTCGTGAATCCTGAAAATATTTAATAACATTTGAATTAATGCATTACCTTAAGTTTGTGAAATTTCATAGGTGTTAATTTCATCTACAATACTTGATAAATAATTTGTTCTGTGCGCTGTGTCTCTAATTCTTTGTGTACAATATATAACCAGCTCCCAAATGTGCCCTTTTTTCCTTGCTGAAGAACCTATTTTAAAAGAACACCTAGCATTTACCTTAGTTACTTTCTTACTCCTTTCATAATTTAAACACTGTACTCTTATCTTCTCTTAATTTCTGCTTGTTTTAAGCTTTTTTTCATGACCCTTGCTCAACAAAGTAAATGGTTTTTTAAAGAAAAAGTAATTGTTTCTTAAGCTATTAAAAAACTACAGATGAGACAATATCTTTTAGTCAGTACATGTTTGAA
Organism: Erpetoichthys calabaricus; assembly: GCF_900747795.2. Taxonomy (NCBI): domain Eukaryota; kingdom Metazoa; phylum Chordata; class Cladistia; order Polypteriformes; family Polypteridae; genus Erpetoichthys; species Erpetoichthys calabaricus. The sequence continues at coordinate 219,096,820 of NC_041397.2, read as the reverse complement.
AATTATTTCTATTATTACATTTCCATTAGTTATTTATCTTTATTTTCAATCAATATTTATTTTTGTTTACATCATCAGAGTATAATTTTATTATGATGTTCTAATGGCTGTGGCTTTCTTGCTCGAGTGGCTACCATTTGATGTGATGCTGGCATGCAGGTGATGAGACCGCACCACCATTACTTAATATGGCAGTGTGCATCTCCTGGTATTCTGTCACTGAATTCTTTTCTTTATTGCTCAGACCTCAGTAGCATAGGGAAAGGTTAATAAACACATGCAAGAAGATTAAATGTTAGGGCCTTTTTCTTGTGTTGTTGCCCAAAATGACCCGTTTTTAATTATGACTTACAAATTTTGTCTCCCTCACTCCATGTTTTCACCTCGCCTGGTCCCTAATAATGATTTTTTTGTCTCTATAACTGCTTTGATTTACAGGTTGTCTTCCTTTAAATTAAAGTTAGAACAGTTTTCACAGTTGAAATACATTTCACAGTTAAATGGAATACATAGTAAACAAGAACTGATTAGAGTAGACAGCATTATGTTCATGAGTATTTAGATATCATTATTTAAAATATAAACATTAAGTCCTGTTGCATGGGACATTCAGCTGAATGACATACAACACAAAAAAGTATTTAACAAAAGACTATTGTCAGCCACTCAGCCCTAATAAATTAATATTGTACATAAAAACTAAAAATCTTTACTCTGCATATGCATCATACAATGACTGCTTAAAACATTCATGAACTTACATTGTATTACAAATTATAGAAAAGTAGTGTTTTGCAGCTTATTCAATATGATATATCACATTTGTGAATGATATGAATTACCATTGCATTCATTAGAATGTTGCAATTTAAAATAACAATTCTAATGATACAAATTGCACTGATCCTGTTCAATTTGATGCTTTCCACTGTGAAAAGTCTTGCAAATCACTCAGTCACTGTGGATCTCCAATAATCAAGTGATTTCCTTAACCTGCTTTATTCAGCAAATGGTCTTGAGGGAGAATGGTGCCTAAACAGATCACATCTAACACAATGCAGGAATCAATCCTGATCTAAGGAATCTTAGACAGTTCTTGTATTTTGATGGCTTTCTAACCAACATTTAATCACATTTTATTTTTACATCCCACTTAACATCTTTACATCCCACTGCACTTTACAGAGCACGCAAAAAATATTTTAAAGGAACAAAGTGCAGTGCTTTTGCAAATCAGTGCCTCAGCAGTTAACAGAAATATGCTAGGCATGTATTCACTCTGGCATGTGAGACTAAGTGTAAAGAAATAAAAATAAAACAAAGCAAGCACTATTAAAAATAACTGGGGTGTGCATATAGACTGTCACCCATCAAGTATCACTGTTTATTTAAATCCTTTGTAAAAATCAAAGGAAAAAACATTGTTCTGTTTTCAAGTAACCATGCTTTTTTTGAATATGTTGATTTCTTAAAGGTGTTTATGTTAGAGCTAATTTTGGTTCGGGATTGAATTCAGGTTTGTTAAGATTGACTCGATTGTATGTAATGTTATTTTCTTTGTTGTAAATGTAAGTCTTGATTGTATGAAATGTTATTTTCTACAAATAAAATCTATTTAAAAATGAAGCTCAATGAGTATTTTCTGTCCATCCAGTTTCTTTTTAAATTTTTATCCAGTTTAAGATCACTAGAAAGCAGAGCCTATTCTGGCACCACTAAGCACATATTGAGTTTTAAAACCCGGATTAAGCTACAGTCTATCACAAGGCACACCTCTCCATATACTGCCACACCAGATTAATTTGGAGTTGGCAGTTAACATATCATGCACATGTTTACAATGTAGGAGGAAACCAAGGGAAAATCTTCCCAGACATGTACTCTTAAAAATAAAGGTAGCCTACCAGAGTGGTCCTCCAGAGCAATGCCATAGGGGAACCATTTTTGGTTACCAAAAGACCTATCCACATGAAGGTTTCAGAAAGAACCTTTATGTATTTAGATTTATAACAGGCTCCATACAGTGTATAACCACGAATAGATGGTAACAGATTTGTAAAATACCAATGAGGATCTCTGCATACGTCCAGTAACACAAACTGAGTCCAAGGTTTCTTAATCTGTTAGTGTCCTGCAGCCCATGTTACATTAAAGTCTTTGTTTTATCTTTTTTTCTACATATTAGGAAGTTTTTCAAAGCACAAAGAACCAATTGCATATGCAAGGAACCCATCCCAGAATGAAATGGTGCTTGGTCAAGCAATGGAGCTATGATGGACCACACAACATTGCAAAAAGCCATATAGTGTCATTAAAGAACCATTATTTTAAAGAGCTGGGGAGAGTTTGTAAACTCCACCCAGCCAGTATTAAAAACTGCGCACCACCTTCTTCTTCCTCTTCATTTTTTCCCATTTCAATGTGAGGTTGATGTGCTTGATAAACCTTCTCCAAACATCTCAGACCTGTACCTTTTACTCAGTCAAGCCTTTTTCCTTCAAATCTTCTTCTTTTCATCCACCTCCAGTATGACCACCCTTGTTTTCTCATCCCTGTACTTCCATTCCCATCTTTTGCCCACATATTTTTGTCTATAATCCTTAATATCTGCTTCATTCATGTTGTGTTTGAAGCACATTTTTATATTTCATAAGACCGAAAATAAATAGTTGCACAACATGACAACTTTTGTTTGTCAATGAACACATTTGATTTTTCACAATTTTCTTACGGACTCTTTATTGCATTTTATTAAACAAGGAACGGTGTATATTATCCAAGCTTTCATTTCTATTCGTCCATTTATTTTATAGACAGTTTATTCAGTTCAGATGTGTAGAGGCCACTGGCTGTCTTGTCATCATTGAGTTCAAGATTTGAACCAAACATAAAAAGCGGCAGTCATTACAAGATACACAGATACACCTCTACCCTTTTATACTGGAAAAAGTTTGAGTTGCCATTTAGTCTCATGCCCGTGTTAAAGGGAATCTAGTGTACTTGGAAACAAAACAATTAAGAGACTGGGAAAATGCTGTAATATTCACTTAGACAGTGATGCATTTGGGAAGCTATAAGGCAACATCACTAACCACCATTACTGCAACACCATTCTGTCCTACTCTATAAGTACTAAAGACCACTGAATACTAAAACCAATGTCAGCACAAACACTGTCAACAATTAAAATGCTTATTAACTCAACCCAAGTGTAACTTCTTAAATCTCTAGAAAAATGGCCAATTTAAAAAACAAAGACATGTCAGCTCAACACTAATTTAGATCACCTGAAAATAACATTTGATGTGTGAGTCAACAGACAGTAAAAGATCCTGTAAGATGTTGAAGTAATTACTTTCTGCAGTGTTTTTTTTTTTTTTTTTGCTTCTTTAGGTAACTGAAAGCTGCAGCTTCAAGATCAGCAGCTCTGCCTCAGGACACATGTCAGCTAACTGTGAAATAGTTATTTTGAAAAATGAAATGGAATATCTACAGGTAGACTGATAGCTAATTGAATTGGTAAGGAGGTTACTATAGCAAAGATACAGAATGTCAAAACATATATCTCACATTCCATTGAGATTGCTCATTACAATGACAAAGTATTAAAATTCCCATCAAACAATTCAGCTTCTACTTTTAATTATACTGACAACCCTGGTTAAGCCATTGCTATGCCTTTGCAGGTATGGGGTTGGTGAAAAAGTAAAAATATTATGTTCTGTAGCAAAATTTTAAACTTTGTCAACTGAGTGCAACATATTTACTGTTTTGCTGTGATTCTGACATATGACCTTATGATTCTTGTTCTATGTTGTAATGAAGAGCACATTTTTTTATTTTGTTGTCTAACAATATCATATTTTAAAATGTTTAAACAGGCATGAATGTTAATGTCTAAATTTAAAATGTAGGGAAGCTGTATGAGCAAGTCCTTGGTCTGGGACATTTATGACTTACTAGATCAGACAAAACCTTTATTAAGTGCTGGACTAGAGGATTTAGGGCTTTGCATCAAGAGAGTTAGCCTGGGGGAATACAGGTGTCTGAGATGAAGATGGTAATCTGGCTTTGGGATATATAATGGGGCAGAGTAGTGCTGAAACAGGACTGTAATGAATCAGGGAGTTAAAGGGAGCTGCCTTGCACACTATGACATCCAATTGGTCTGGAAGGTACATCAAGGAAGCTGGACTAACAAAGTGGTAACAAAGAAGCCTAGTCTCCTGCCTGGTACTCTAACTTGGTGCATGAGGTGACAGATATAAAAAGTAGTGTAACATACTGTATGAGGGCTATAGTAGGTCTACATAATAAAGAATATAAAAGGTAGAATATGATCACTCTAAGACCATGCCATGACAAAACATATGTTATCTTAGTATTTTACTGATTTTTTTTGTCATCCGTCACTTATAGTAAAAGGACAGTAGTCTGCTTATACAAATAATTACACTTTGAAATAAAATATGTTTTTAATAGACAAGGAACATTGCAAATGTTTATTGTTTAATATTTTCAACAAAAAGACATATTAGCAATGTGAAAGGATAATGAAGTAGAAGGTAATAAATAACAAACTGAGTATCTATGGTCAAGCCACCACCTGAATAAGTGTAATTTCATAAAGCATTTTGTAAATATGTGAAACTATACAAGGATGAATACATTCATTTAATATAAAACAATGTCAGCTATCAATAAAAACTCACTGGAATTATTTATTAGAAATTTCTATAGCTATAATGAAGTTTTTGTTTTAGACAGTGTTTTTGAAATATTTAGCCTTGCTGAGGCATGTAATCCTAGAACAGTTTGTATGGCAAATATAAAAAAAACCAAAACCCATAAAATAGAAACTTTCAAACTTTATAAAAGTATATCACAATTGAACATCACAGATTGCAAACAGGAGACTAGGGTTCCTGGCCTGGGTGCTCCCTGTGTGGGGTTTGCACGTCCTTCCAATGTCTGTGTGGGTTTCTTCTTGGTGATCCGTTTCCTCTGACAGTACAAAGACATTCAGGTTATGTGGATTGGTTGGTGATGCTAAATTGGCCCCTGAGGTGTGTATTTTGTTCACCCTGGCGTCCTAACCAGGGATTGTTCCTAACTTTCACCTGATGCCTGCTGGGATGGGCTTCAGCTTTCCCACAACTGTGAAGCGGATAAGCGGGTTTGGAAGGTTGATGGATGGATTTATTTGCTGGAAGATCATAACATAGACAAACAGGATTTGCAAAGTCAAGTAATAATCTTTACTTAATATATGCTCCAACACTTCATATACAAGTAGAAAATTTGGAATGGCTACCTGTGCTTTGTTTGAAGAATGCAATTGGAAAGGTGGCTCCTTCAGAAAAGGAAACATAGAAAATAAAAAAAAACGTTTTTGGATTTTTTGACATACATTTTTTCTTCTTTTTTTTGTCTCTTAATATAGGGCTTGTTCACCACAGGGATGTGACTATGTTGCTACCCAGATCTAGAATCTTGGATTGTAAAAAATATTTGAGTGGAGTTGTGTATGCCTTTCCTGTGCTGTATGAATTTTTCTCGATGTACTTTGATTTTTTCTCCAACGTCCCAAAAATGTACTGTGTGATTCTAATTGGCAGGGCCTCAAGTTATGATGTATTACTGTCTTAATAATGAATCAATCTAAACGAAATAAAGATCACAGTATTCCTGGATAAATGTATGAACGAATGAGGCATAGCAATCTTTTGTCGAGACTTTCGGCGGGCGGCAGAATGTCGCGCCTGTCTGCCAGACTGGCACCTACAGTGAGCTCCTGTGTAACAAAGTTAATGTATTGGCAGTTCTCATCTTAGCAATTCCAAAGTGGCCATTTAAAATTGCATATGAATATAAGTGAGAACACGTTGCATATTGCACTAGCATCAGTCACCCTGTCAAAGGTTGGTTTTTACCTTCCTCCATATATTCTATATCCATTATGACCTCATACTGCATTGAGTGGATAAGGAAATAGACGGGTAATAAAGACTTGGGAGCCCTGGTCTTAGTTGAAGCTCCTGACTGTCTCACACTGAGCTATACATGTGCCCTGTTCTTGAAAAGCTAGTAGTGTCTTGCTGAGCAAAAGCCATCTTGCCCTGCCAAGCCTGCCATGTAATGCCAATTACTACAGTTTGTTCCTTAGAAGATGGCAATACCAAATTGTGCGTGTACACTGCTTCTGAAGGGAGTCATCTCATACCAAATACCTTTTTTTTCCAGGAAGGAACTCTTGTAAATCTTGTAACTTTTTTTTTTTAAACTAGTTTTAGTGATTTGACTCCATGTATTTACTGCTTGTAAATTTCATATACTTGTGTACATATGATAAATATAAGACCACAAGAGGCATAAAAAAGTACTGCAGATCCACCTCGGATGTCCCGTTCCAATTGTTACAATCAAAGGGTGGAATCAAAACAAATTAAATAAGAAAGTTCCTGCTTCGGTAACACCAATGTGGTTTTGTACTTAGTGCATACTCTGGATTATCAGGATTGTCTGTTTTTGGAGGTTCTTTGAAACAGTTCATTGTGATCATTGGTTTATCATGCTTAGTTAACACAAATTAAAAAATAACACACTGTCACATTGTCATTTAATTCGGCCTAATGCTATAGAGGGCACACTTTCAGCTATTTCAACAATAAGAACATATTGCAAGCATGACTTTCAACCAGACTGGAATCTCGAAATTCAGTGTCAGATAGTCAATGGCCAGGTCATGATGGTGTCCCCAAAAGAATATGTGGATGGTAAGTGTTGAATGCTTTTAATAATTTAAAGTCTTAACACACTTCATATTTACCTCAATGCTCTGTTTACCCACTAGTTGGACTGCAGCTGTGTTATATTCCTCCCATGCTCTGATATTGCTTCAGTTTTGAGATGTGTCCAAAGTTTCCAGATGTTTTTCAGCAGGGTTATACAGTGCAGTGCTTCATCTTTAACTGATTTAATAACCTTACCAAGCTAAGCTAGCTATGATAGCCAAATATTTGGAGAAACTCCTGGCTTCTTGTTTATTAGGATACACTGTAGATATAAACAATTTCATACTGAGATTCACTTCAAGGGCTATAATACTCTAGCAGGGAGCTCCTGTTGATAGGCTGCATACCTTTGTCCTTGTAGTCCTCTCTTTCTCTTTCTTTTCCCCTCTCAATGTTTCTCTTCCTAATAAAGATCAGTTCTCTTTTTATCGTTCTTCATCCTTTGTGGTTCTGGTAGAAAGTCAGATAACTTCTTTTCAGCAATAAAAGATGTCTAAAGATGTTCACTGAAGAGAAAACAAGTACAACTTTAACACAGCCATTGGTCTGCCACTTCTGGCATCCTGATCAAATATTTCTCTATAATAAAATCCAGTTGTTGAACCATTCTATGACTATGATAGTATATACTGTAGGAGGTAACCCAATCAGGATGAAGATTATAGGCAGGAGATGTCACAGGACAAGGGCGTGACCTTTCAGAGCCGTAACAGCAAGAGGGGAATCCGAACCTGTATTGTCCCTAAAGTTGCCATGCTAATTTTAGAAAATGGCCCAAGCTGGTGGTTATGTGTACCCTCTGGATGTTTTTCCAGAAGGGCAGCAGGTAGGAGCACCAGCATTAAAGAGAAAGAAATGCAACCTGTAGAGAAACATGTCATGTTCCATCAGGACAAGAAAATGGAGGTGATCCTGCAGTTTCTAGGGTTGCCTGGTCTCCTGCTAAAACATAAAATGAGGCCAAAGGTAAAATGAAAAAACAAGAGAAAGTGTTGGAAGATGTAAAAAGAAATGCTTATGAGAGGCACAATAAGGTAGGCACGTGGACGAGCCACTCTACCTGGTAAGCAAGTTCTTGAACACATATAGTTAGGCCTTGTTCTTATTTATGTAATTTGTTCTTTATGTTTATATACTTTTAGCACCATATGGAATCACCTAGAACAGGGGTAGGCAACGTCGGTCCTGGAGTGCCACAGTATGTGCAGGTTTTTGTTCCAACCCAGTTCCTTAACGAGAACTCAATTATTGCTGATGAAGCACATATTGCTTAAGTGACATTTTAATGCTTCATTTTAGTGGTCTCGCTTGTTAAGGTTCTCCAACCTTAATTGCTTATTTCAATCTTAAACTGCTGCATTCAGTGTTTTAATTGCTCCTTATTAGCAATAAGATGTAAAAGACAAAGCAGCCAGCAGTTCTCCAGCTAGCTTTTTTCCAATTACATCTGTGTGTGTTCATCATGCACGGTTTGATTTAATAAAACTCTTAATAGAAAAATGTGACAGACTGAAAATTATCTGTTTTAGGCTTCAAATCATTTGGATGATATCCTTGGAAAGGAAAAAAATCTACGATATATAAGCCTTACATTGCACAGACTAACAAGCCATAAAATTAAATAAGGTCTGAGATTGGCAATGATTGGTTTCTAATTAAGCAATTGGGTTGGAATGAAAACCTGTAGCCACTGCGGCTCACCAGGACCGACATTGCCTACCCCTGTTTTACATCTTACTGCTAATAACGAGCAATTAAAACACTGAATGCAGCAGTTTAAGATTGAAATAAGCAATTAAGGTTGGAGAACCTTAACAAGCGAGACCACTAAAATGAAGCATTAAAATGTCACTTAAGCAATATGTGCTTCATCAGCAATAATTGAGTTCTCGTTAAGGAACTGGGTTGGAACAAAAACCTGCACATACTGTGGCACTCCAGGACCGACGTTGCCTACCCCTGACCTAGAATGTATCCCACGAAAATGTTTTATTACTAATTATTTTTCAAAAGCTAATTTTAAACTATACTATAGAGATGTTTATTTGCAAAGAATAGATATTTGGTGCATTATTTAGAGATGCATACCCTGAGGTGGATATATCACAATTTAACAACTCCTTGTGGGTACTGTAAAAAGATATCTGTTTTAGATCTATATGTATTCCAAGTTAAATCTACATAAAGTAAAAGCTAGATGTGAGAGACACGCTGTAGTTTAATGTGGCACATCAAAAACAGTTTTTAAATTTAAGAGGACTTAAAAAGGAGGAGAATAAAATGGTCTAAATGATTTTTTAAAGAAAGAAGACTGCATTTTTAAAATCATACTAGCATATGAGATATTTCAGTATGTTTCAAAAAATGTCATGAGAGCTAATACTGGCCTTATTTAAAGACTAGTTGACTAAATACTTTTGATTTCTTGAACATTTTTAATTTAAATGTTTTACCATTTTTTTCAAATGCTTATAACATAATGAAAAATATTAAAAATATTGCACATTTTACATACAATTCCATTACATACACTATCACAGTTTTCTTTTTCAAACTTATGCAAATAGCTTAATCATTATTGATTATTAACACCTTTTATATCAGTATCAAGTTAATGTTTTGAAGTTTTGCAAATTAAACTGTATATACATAGATATTTATGTTTGTGAAAATGGCTGCAAAAAGAACAGCGAACCTAAGGGACTTGAGACTGTAAGGGTCAAGTCTCAAGCTGCTTGAGCCCTCATGCAAAGAACATCTCTGATTAACAGTGCTCCTCACCATTCCTCTGTGATTTTATGCTTGGCTAGTTTGGCCATATCTGTCATTAGCCACATTGTTTGCATCATTGATCTAGGCTAGAGGTATACTGATACTGCAAGGCTATCGTAAAGGACTACAAAAATAAAAACAGAAATATTCAGTATGAGAAGAAAACATAATTATAACATTTACTATGTGTGTACATGTGATATAGATACTCTATGACTATCCATGGTACCTGTCAAAGACAGGTAATAGAAAAAATAAAATTTTTTTGCTATCTCCTGCTCTATGTGGACCTTCAGAAGAGGGATACCACTTCCACTGTATTTGCATTTGTGACTGTTTCTTAATCGCTACTCCTTTTCTCGAGTGCGTTCTCATAAAGCCTGCTTCTCAGACTCGGACATTATTTTCAAGGCAATTTTCTCACCTTCTGTCCAGTTTCATCTTTGAAGGTGACTCTCTCAGCATGCCTCATATGCCTTTACTCCTCCTTGTGCATCCACACTTGCACTTCCTCTTTCGTTGCATTACTAAAGCCAAACTGACCAATCAGATTGCTCAGGAGGACTGGACAGACAGAACTTTGTGTTTTATTATATAGTAAATGTATATATAGTATGATATATATTGGCACATTGCCTGGCTAGAAAATGGTTGCCATGTCAAAATGATCACCAAAATTTCACGATGAATATATGCCTGGGTGATCTTAACAACTGAAGAGGCATTTAGGAGCTTTGATTAAGGATAGTGTATGCTAAACAACCTAAAACAGGGTTCCACACACCCCTATCAATAAAATAATGAAGTCATACTTAATCCAGAAACAGATGGCATCCTCGGGAAAAGGTTTGGCATGTTGTTTCTCTGATTTTTAATGGAATACACCATTACAGCAACACAACAGTATTTTTTTTTTTAGGTTTTCCTTGAAGATCATTGCTTTACTGCTATGTAAATTACCTTTTACTGTCGTGCAGTGTAATTTAATTGACTTCTTGATATGTTATGTAAGTCACTGTATACGAGATTACATAGATTGCTTGTTTAATATCTTGTGCAACAGTCTTTAGTTAGTGTTATTAGTCACAGGACTCAAACATTGTAATAATCTTAACTGCTTCCTCTGGTGCATTACTGAAGATTCCTAATTCAGGAGTTGGATTTCCATTTATTTCTTGTAGATGTATAACTTGATTTTGCTAATTCACTATTATTGACATATGTAGGTTGAGTTTTGATATTGAGTTCTATATCTTGATGAAGGATGTTTTGCCTGAAATATGTTAGTGGCTCTTCACCATTTTTTAAAAGGCTCTAAAGTAATCTCAGAAAATGTTATTATGTGATTAAGTAATATAGAGTATTCTGTTTGCACCTGCCCTAGAAATCAGGCATTTAGAATGCAACTAGCAAAATACCCGCGCTTCGCAGTGGCAAAGTACTGCCCTAAAATTGTTATTAAGAAGAAAAGTAAACATTTTTAAACTGAGGGAAAATATACAAATAATTATTTGTTAAGGATCTCTTTATATACCACGTTGTCAGTTCGGCCCTCCGGTTGTAATATGACCAAGCTGTGCGCTGAGCTTACTCTTGAGCATGCAACGTACAGTTGGCCATGTGAAAAGCAATCTTGCCTCAAATCAATGCCAACCTTTTGTAGGGTTTGTCCCTGAGACTTATTAATTGTCATTGCGAAGCAGAGCCTTACTGGAAATTGGAGGCTGTGGAATATGACCCGGACACAGACAGGCAGACATATTTAAATCACCCCACACACGTTTATTTTGGGTCTCCATTATACAGTCCATCAATACTCACAAGCCTCAATACCCCACAGTCCAGGCCTTATCACAATGCCTTCTCTCTTTGTCTCTTCAGACCGCCTCCTTCTCTCCTTCAGCAACCTTGTCCTCTCTTCCACCCGACTCAAGTCCATCTCTGAAGGGAGGCGGCCCCTTTAAATAAGCACCCGGATGTGCTCCAGGTGTGTTCCCGGCAATCTCCCACCGACATGCTCCAGTGTGGTGGAAGTGCCAGCTGTCTCCCCGGAAGCACTCCGGGTGTCCCTGTTCCTCTTCCCCCCAGCACTTCCTGGTGTGGCGGAAGTGCTGCGGTCCAGGGTCCTCCAGGTATTGGGGTCTCCCTGGCGGTGACCACGGGCCCCTACAGGGTCGAGCTTCCCAGCTCTGTACCCGTGGCCCCCAATACAACCAGGGTGGACGCCCCCTCGCATTCTGGAGGAGGAATGAGCCCTCCTTCTGTCCTCCTAGGCGTCCCGGCCGGGCATGGACGCCCACCGGGCACCACAAGGTGTTTGAATTGAAATGGGAGATCAGAGGGTATAACGGGGATGCGAGGAATAAAAACTCTCTCCCCTGAGCCACTGCCAGTAAAAATAGTTGCCTCAATTAGGTTCTTTTGCAGACACGTGACCTGAAGTCTCGTGCCATTACAAAGTTTTGGTGGCTGTGCGCAAATCCACAATCGGCTTTTTTGAGCCAAACCTGTTGTTTTCGTATGAGCCGCTTTTTATTATTGGGATCGTACCTAGAAACAGAAGCTCTATTAACTTGTGGATTTGCATGCAAATATTTAGCGGCAGCGTCTCTATTAACTTGTGGATTTGCCTGCAAGTATTTGGCGGCAGCGTCACGAAGTTGTTTCCGTCTAGCTGCATCAGAAAATGTACCATGACGTCTGACATGCCTCCTTTTTACTGTTTTCTCACAGCTTGGATTGCTGCTGTCATAATCGGTTTGAGTTTCATGGTTTGTTTCAATTACGTTAGTATTTGCAGGACTTGTTGTGTTGAAGTGACATTCGGCATCTGTAAAGCGTTGTAAGCATACAACCGGTTTCATCGATAACTTCACATCCAGCTTTTGAGAGTTGAAACATTCATAAACATCAAAGTGTCCACTACTCAAATCGTCACCTGTGAATCTAAGATGTTTAAGAGGCATTGGCGGTTCTCCAAACGTGTAAAATAGGCAGGCAGCCAACTATGTGGGAGGCGTGGGGATGGAGGACGCAATATAGACAAGCAGCCAACTACGTGGGAGGCCGGGGGATGCAGGACGCAACCCTGCCTTACACAGTGACCGATCTGCAGGCTATGGACGTAAGTAGGATTCAGTTATGACCGTTACGTGTAGAATTTCGAAATGAAACCTGCTTAACTTTTGTAAGTAAGCTGTAAGGAATGAGCCTGCCAAATTTCAGCCTTCTACCTACACGGGAAGTTGGAGAATTAGTGATGAGTGAGTCAGTGAGTGAGGGCTTTGCCTTTTATTAGTACAGATTAGGTATAGCTAAAATGATTCTGAAAGTGTCAGAGCCTTGATATGTGTATGTCATGACTGCAATCTGAAAAAACAAAAACCTTTTGGAAAGTACACTAAGTGCATTTTAGTGATTTGTCCAGATCGTTGCCACAAAAGGGAGATATTACCATCACAGCCCAAATACCCTATAGTGTTAAGCTAAGAAAGAAATGTATAAACAGCTCACCTGATTCTGTTTAGTAAAAAGTCGGTCTTTGTCTCAAAATAACTTGTATGCATTGAACAATGTCTATAAATTATGTTCAATAATAACAGATCCAAGTGGACATTAGGAATTTTATGATTGAGAATTGAAAGTCTTTGTCATTAGTATGTCACTATTCCTCTAGCATGTCATAACATTGCACTATACTAGGTTGGTGCAAAGAAGGACATATATCATTACAAATTCTTTGGCAATACCCTCCTGATGATGAGATAACGTAAAAACATGAGAGCTAAAAAGCATGGGAAAGGTTAAGAACATAGTATCCTGTTGGGCAAAAACATGATTTGTAATAGTCCAAGACCTGATGAAGTATTAGGAGGCAGGGCAGATGAAACTGAGGTAGTGGGTAAGAGGTGTGAGGGAGTACAAGAATTCTGACTTAGAGTTTTGGAAGTATGAGGAGAAAATTGGGTGTACTGGTGGAAGTGCTAAATAGAAAGAGAGCAAATGTGTGTTTGTGGTCGGGCGGTGGAAGGACAGACTGGAAACAGTCGGAATGTTGGGACACCAACCAGGTCGTCCCTTTTTAGCGTCACCAGATGAACAGACAAAATATAAACAAAAAGCAACGAAAATAGCACTTCAGTGCTGTTCCGAACTGGGACCTCTTTCAGCACAACAGTCCTTTCGAGAGTCACATGCTCCACTGTGCAGCTCATTCCAGTCTCCCGGCAAAAGACATCTTTCTTTTTGCCAGCACTTCCTTTATAGTGGTATTTCTGGAAAGGGAGGGGTTAAGTGCTCTTGCCGGGCGGCTTCTCAGAGCTGTGAGGGAAGAAGAACAGGATAAGGTCAGTGGTAGCCCCCCTCTCATCTCGGCGGGCTATTGTATACCTTTCCCTGGCCCTTAGAGGAGTCCTCCAATGCCCATGCGTGACAGTATTGTATAGAGAATATGAGACAAGATGAAAAGAAATAAAGTTACAAGAATACTTATTGGAAATAATGGAAGGTACAAGGTTTTTTTTTTTTTGCATGGGAAAAGTGATGGTAGTTCTAGCACTGATTAATGTACTGATTATGTGGTGATGGTGAAGAAGGTGATTGATCTTGTTGTAATTATTAACATCTTGATTGTTAAACAACTGATGAGTATAGTCTTAGTATGTGATCCACAGATTTGCACAAGTGATGAAGATACATTTTGGAACTTCGTGGTGGAGATGACATTGGGGTGCCTCAGAGAAAGGTGTTTGTAATGAATGGTGACTTTAACAGTCATTCTGGAGCCAGTTTTGAAGGACAACATGGAGGCTTCAGCGTCGGTACTGGAAAAGTTGTGGGTGGGAGTATTCAGGAATTTGGTGTTGTAATGGAAAAAAGTTTGTGACCTATGAATATACAGTAGTGGTGTAAAGATAATGATATACTGCAAACTCAGTTTTTGTAAGAGATCTACAAGTCAGATGCATGAAGAAAAGAAAATGGATATATGACCTGATGCTCAGGGTCTGTATGTTGAATAAGGAGAGTGTGATAAGCAAATTTGTAGAAACACTGGTAGCAAGAGAGAATGATGTTTGAGAACCATTAGGTTTGAATGGCAAGTAAGAAATAATAAAGAGTGTCTGGTTGAAAACAATAGATGATGTATGACAAAGGGACCACCAAGAAACAATAAAACACGGTGGTGGAGTCCTGAGGTATAGATGTCAGCCAAGGTAAAGGGAAGATGCTCTAAGGAGTGGCAGAAAACAAAGGCAGAATGTGCCAGGGTGCTCTTTAAGGAAACAAAGTGAAATAGTAGAAAAACAGCTTCAAGACTGGAGTTTACGAGAGAGTGCAGAATGAGGAAGAAAGAGGAACATGTTCAGAATTGCAAAGCAGATAGCAATGTGCTTGAGAGAGTTCTAGAGAAAAGAATCAGGGATCAGGGTAAAATATAGCAAAATGCAATGTGGGGAAGGAAACAAGAGATGTTAGTTTTTCCCGTCTGGTAAAAAAGCAAAAGCATCAGGCAAAGGGAGAGAAGCTGCATTATGCCACAAGAGGTGGTGAAATGGGAATTAAGAGTTCATATTACGAATAATTGCATGAGCTTTTGCCATGTATTCTTTACTAGCAAAATACCCGCGCTTTGCAGCGGAGAAGTAGTGTGTTAAAGAGGTTATGTAAACATATATATACATATACATATATATACATATCTACATATACATATATCTATATATACATATATATACATATATATATATATTCACATATACACATCCACATATCAACAAATATATACATATACATATACGCACATACATACACACACATATACATATATACATATACACATACATACATAGTGCGTTGTAACACGGGCTGTGCTTGTTACATGGGAGGGAGACGACAAATCACAGCTTCCCGCTTTCTAATCGGGCCTGTGATTGGTGCTTTGACTGATGCCTAGATCCCACAGTATCTCCCCTTAGGAGAGGCGTCAGGCAAGTGTAATTGAATAGTGGTGCTGCAAGTTTAGCTTTACACCTGTTTTTAAGGCTTATTGACTGAAAGAGGCTTTCATGAAAAAAGTTAGGGCTTTGCTACAGGATACACCCTCCACAAGTTAAGGAAGTAAAAATAAAGGTATATATTTCTGTTTTATTTAAACCTTTTAAGTTTGTATGCGGGCGGCATGGTGGCACAGTGAAAGGTGCCAGTTAGGAGACCCGGGTTCGCTTCCCTGTGTGGAGTTTGAATGTTCTCCCCATGTCTGTCTGGGTTTCCTCCAAGTACTCCGGTTTCCTCCCACAGTCCAAAGACATGCAGGTTAGGTGCATTGGCGATTCTAAATTGTCCCTGGTGTGTGGGTGTGTGCGCCCTGCGGTGGGCTGGCACCTTGCCCGGGGTTTGTTTCCTGCCTTGTGCCCTGTGTTGGCAGGGATTGGCTCATGTATTTAGGATATAGCGGGTTGGATAATGGATGGATGGACATTTGTATGCATAGCACCATTTGCCCGTTTTCGTTTTTTTTCTTCAGTAATATTTCAGCAAACCCGGAGCTTGTCAGTTCAAATCCTGGTACTGACACCACTGTGTGACCCTGAGGAAGTCACTTCACCTGCCTGTGCTGCAAAAAACAAAAGTAATGTAAAAATTGTACCTCAGATGTTGCAAGTTGCCGGAATAAAGGCATTAGTCAAATAGATAAATATGTATTATACACATAGGAACTATTCATTTATTTTCAGTTAAGTCATCTGCAGCAAACCTTTAGAAATGAAGGTTTCTCCTTTTTAGATAGTGCAAACTGTTTCTTCTTCACTGAGGTTTTCTCTTGGAGAGCTTTTTTCATTTCATTGAAAATTAAAGCAGCAGCTGCCAAAATATGTAGCTTTCTTATTAATTTTTCAACATTGTGTAAAATAATTTTATAAAGTAACATAAAAGGTTTAAATACTGGTTATCCTTTTACACTAAAATATTACTAAAGAGATACAAAAAAAGTAAAATGCATATGTTGTTTCTCTTTAAGGAGATTAAATATTACTGAAGAAAGAAAAAAAAAACTAAAACAGCCAAATGGGGCTATGCATACGAACTTAAAAGGTTCAAATAAAACAGAAATATATACCTTTATTTTTACTTCCTTAACTTGTGGAGGGTGTATCCTGTAGCAAAGCCCTAACTTATTTTGTGAAAGCCCGTTTCAGTCAATAAGTCTTAAAAACAGGTGTAAAGATATTGACAATAAGCCACGCAAACCCACCAAGACATGGAATCGTTTAAATCAAGGCGCTGCGCTACCTTCTTCCAGATTGGCCCCAAGGAGTTCATATTTTTCCAAAGCAGTTCTGGGGCCTCATGTATAACGCCGTGCGTAGAACTCACACTATAACATGGCGTAAGCACAAAAGCAGGAATGTGCGTACGCACAGAAAAATCCAGATGCAGGAATCTGTACGTACGCAAACTTTCACGTTCTTCCACTACATAAATCCCGCTCAGCGTGAAAAGTAACGTACATGCACGCACCTTCTGTCCCGCCCCAACTCCTCCCAGAATTACGCCTCTTTGAATATGCAAATCAATATAAAATAGCCTTCTGTGAAAAGACAATGGGAAAAGCACGGGAGGAAATATAAGAATTTCGGCGAATACCAAGTGGAGGCAAAGGAAAAACGAACTATTTGTTAGTTTAAACAGTGGTATAATCAACAAAAGGAAGTTGATCAAGTGACAGAGTGTCGGAGAAACTCGAAAGCTCAATTTCACAAAGTCGCACAGTGCCCGACATAAAAAAGAAATCACATATCAAAGTTGCCGTGAAAAGGCGAGTCGTAGCCCACCGTCTGAGTGTCATATGAAAGCTTATTAGGGTACAGACAAAAAAAATAGGCACACAGTGGGAAAAAAGCACGAAATGTCAGCTTTAATCTCGAAATTTCCACTTTAATCACGTAGTTTATTTTGCCATTAAAGTAGAACATCATAAACTTCATCTTAAAATCGTTTAATTTACTAGTTTCTCAAATCCCATTGTAACTAAAGTGGCACATTAAATGCTTTGTTCTGTATTTGATCTTCTATGTGCTCTGTGTGGGCTTTCTCTTTCTCCGACAGGACACATAATCCATTACATTCGTGATATTACAGCTCTCTGAATAATTAAAATACTGAGATGTATACGTGATATCTTTTTCATGATGATAGGAATGAAAGCATGTTATTAAACATGGGAACACGGTGGCGCAGTGCTTGTTCATGTCTCATGCAAGAGGCTTGCAGCGCCATGCACGACCTTCGATGAAATAATTTATTACAGAAGTTCTGTCTCTTTCAAACGTACTAACCTCCAATTCCTGTCCTTATTTTTCTTTCTCCAAAAATCCAATCGGCACACAATCAGCTATATAGACGTGAAGCCATCTGTAAGCTTAAAACGCCGATTCTTCAAAACTTTTAAGGAGCATTGAAATATCTTCGTAGTACATGTTTAATTATTCTATCCGTCTAGCATTCCAGTGTCGCGTCAGCACCAGCAAGAATACAACGCAATGCAGGAACAATCCCTGAACTAGCTAGCACTGCGGCACTGTGTCCTCACATGTTTAATTATTAACAATACAGATTATTTAAATGAAGTTAAAGTTGTATCTGTATAATATAATCAACATATTTTGCTGCATTTTATCTTAAAAATGAATATCGTCATCATATGTAAATACGCGCTTTATAAAGTGGCGCAGGTTGTGCAATATTATAACTGTAGTGCAAGTTTACAGTGAGGTAATTGTACTTACTGTATAAGTAAACAGTTCTACAAGGAGCACTTGATGGACTGATTGAGTGCGTTTATAGTTCTTGGGATGAAACCTTTTCTGAACTGTGAAGTCCATACTGGGAAGTCTCTAAAGCGTTTTGCCTTGGCTCAGGCAGCGTCTGCTTCATGCTGTATACCGATACTTCTCTTTCCGATCAGCTGCTGCTGTGATTCCTCACTCAGATACAGTGATATAAATACTCCGAGTGGTACAGTGAGAGTAATATGGAAAAAGATGATCTGCTGTGGCAACCCTTAACGGGAGCAGCTGAAAGAAGAAGATGCAGTGAGAGTTACAACGCTAAAGCAGTTATGGTATTTGGAATACTATGGCTATTCCCTGGACCATTATATTGCTGCAGGTTAATTACAATCAGATGCATTACACTAATAAACAATATGCAGCTAATTTCAGTGTATTTATAAAGCCGCGCCAGGAATGTGGGTCTAAGAAAGAAAGGGTGATCACACAGGAACAGTAGCACTGCTTTGACGCTGGGTGCTGCCAGTCTGCAAAACCGAGCGGAGAAATTGCGTACGCCAAGGTATGAGTTACCGTGGAAATGTGCGTGGCTTTACGCCAAGTTTAGGTTTTATACATCGCGATTTGAGTGTGGAAACGGGAGTACGCAACATTTCTGTGCGTACACACCATTTATACATGAGGCCCCTGGTCTCCATCGGCATCTGTAGCTGAGTCGAGAAACACCATCCCATACTATTAGTTAACGATTAACACATTTCTATATGTATTGTAAGCATACAATACAACTGATAATATGTTGCGCTTATTTATCTGGTGTACCGACATTTTTGCGCGTTTAACGGCTGAAATCCAACGTGGTTTGTGCCCTTCAGAATGAAAACAGTTTGCATTTACCTTTTTAATAAAAGGCGAGCTTTTCAGCCTGAGAAATCACCCCGTAAATGCACACGTTTAATTGCACATGTGTTAATATGTATGCTTACACAGTATTAAAAGACACTCAACAATTAACATCATTTACCTTCGTTCCCGCATTTGAGTCGTGCTGTAAATTCTTACTGCGAAATATAATTGACAAATAATTTGGTGAATGAACTTGTGAAGAAGGTGGAGCTTGAGTATTACGTCACTTCATTAACGAAAATGCCGTGATGTGCGGAAGGGCGGGGGGAGTGTGGGGGTTGACGGAGAATGCGAATTTCTTCAGCGCTCTTTGGGGCTCTTCCTTGTTTTCAGTTCACGTGATTACGTAGGAGGCGTGATGACGCGATATGCAACTCCGCCTCCTCCATTACAGTATATGGACAAAAAAGAGGTTCCAGTTATGACCGTTACTCTTTGAATTTCGAAATGAAACCTGCCTAACTTTTGTAAGTAAGCTGTAAGGAATGAGCCTGCCAAATTTCAGCCTTCCACCTACACGAGAAGTTGGACAATTAGTGATGAGTGAGTGAGTGAGTGAGTGAGTGAGTGAGGGCTTTGCCTTTTATTAGTATAGATCACTGGCATTTGGTGTGTATACATTAAGCACAGTCAGTTTACATTCATATAGATTCTCTACCAGCATTATATGCCACCCTCAACTGTCTCATACTATATCAAAGACTATGAAGACAATTGTTTTATGGATTAAAATTCCCATTCCTCTGGTTTTCTTACAGTATTTGGAGAGAAATGTTGACCAATCCAATCTCAATTTAGCAAAAATTTATATTTACTATTTCAGTGGGTCTCTCACAAAAATACCATCTCTGTCATCAAAGAGAAAAGATATGAAAGCACTTTTTTCCTTTTAAGGTCATGATTTAGACCTTTCATATTCGAGGTACCAAAATTTCACCAGTTTTTCTATTTTAGGAGAGTCATTGTTCCCAGGTATGACAGAAAGGTGGCATCCTTTCAAAATATGACTTTAGCCACCCATTAAATATAAACACAAAATAAATAAAAACTCAGAAGAGTAAAGTGAACATAAAAATTGAAAATAACAGGTGACTCCCCTCCAATATTTCCCATCATAGATGTAATAATGTTCTGAAATACAAAGTAGCATGTCTAGGAAAGAAGTAAAAATCAAAAGAAGCAAAGAGGAATGCAAATGATGAAAAGAAGCATGCCTTGTTTAATGCCATGCCTGAAACAAACACCATTATCCCCCACCTCCACCCCAAAAGCACTTACTAAACTGGTTAAATATCAATACCCACAAAAACATTGGGGGACACAACATAAATTCATGCCCACACCTAAGTTATTAGCAAACAGATGAAAAACCTAGTGATGATAATAATTACCTAGAAAAAATCCATAAATAGAAGGGCTGTCATATTAGTGAAAACTATATATTCTAGGCAAAATCTATTCTTAATATTAATTTCAAGAAGCATTATACAAGTGCCACACCTTATCAAAGTACTTTCTCAAATTTTCCTTATGATTTGTCAATGACAATATTATTACTGTTGGAGTGCTTATTCACATTTTAAAAGTTGTGCCTGCCTGGTACCCATAGTTAGTAGCTGTATTTTCACCATTAGAAAAATGGTCTTTCCTGCTGTTGGAACATGGAAATGTATAAAAATGTAAATCATATTATTAAAAAAAGAAATGTCACAAAAAATGAAATGTAAAGCATTTTCAGCCTTGACCCTTTTTAATTAAGCATATTGTTTTCACCTTTTCTTCTTGATCTTTCTTCAGATGCCCCAGTTTCTGCTCAAAGTGGTATCTTCGCAAATTAACTCATCCTTTACACCTTTATTTGTATGCTAAGTTCTTTGTGTTCCTTCATTCATTTCTGTTTTCATTTCTTTCATATCTACCCAAAGATTAATTACCAGTATGTATGTATGTATGTATGTATGTATGTATGTATGTATGTGTATGCACAGTGCTCAGAAGCAGAGGTTTCAGATGAAAAAGTGCCCTTTGTTGTATTATTGTGCATAAATATGATGAGCCCTTGGTCCCTGGTCCACTCTCAGCTTTACTCAGGCTACACTGGGCACTCAGTCATCATAGGATGCAGAATATTTAACTCAGGAGCTCACCACAGTTAAAGTCTTTGGTACAGCAATGCCTGTGTTGAGATATGCATTGATCTCTGGCCCTTTGTCCATGTGTAAAAGAGTTTGCTGCATCACTAGCTTTGACTTAGATTTATCTGACTCTTTAGTAATCATGTTCTTTAAAGTCTCCCTCTTCTTTTTATTGTGTGCTTATTTCTCTTCAGAAACCAAACGAGAATAATTAAAATACTTGATACTTCATATTGTTGGGAAAAAAATTGAAAAATAACACTGCTGCCAACAGAGCCATCTCAAGCTTCCATGTTTGACACTGGACAAGACCAAAGACTAGATTTTTTAAACATCCAGTTGTTACAGACATGAGGACCAGCCAGTGCAGGAGCTTGGAAGAGCTGCATTGTACGTTAATTGTATAAGATTTTTGTGACAATTCTGGTGATGTCTGTTCTAGCTCCATTGTTTTAGAAAGTTAACAAAAATATAATTCTGTAATGTACCCAGGTAAGGAATTTAGGTAGCAATACAATCCTTTTTAGTATAAATATGTAATGTCAAAATTAAGAGGTTGTTGTTTTAATAAAACTTGATTGGATAACAACAGCCAATGGGATTTTTTATGTTGCCATGTTGCCTGTCTCTCAACTTGAAGTTTTTGCAATTGTGTTAGAATGAAATCATAACAAAAGTTTAAATACGGAAGAAACAGGAATGGCGATCTACTAAAAATTGCTTAGATTAATAAAATAACAGTTGGAAATCAAGTTGCTAGCTACTGGGCCTCAGAACAGTTAAATGATCTGCCTGCTTCCATAAAGAGATGACCCTTTTGTCTAAGGTATTTAAATTATTCCAGTTTGAAGACTCAATACTTCAATCTAGCATACCCTGCTTAGAGCTGCTGATTAGTTGTTCTTATGGTATCTGTGTTTGTTAGTTATTTGCTCAAAAATATCAATAATTATGAACTGTTACTGACACCTCTCTATTTTGTGTTTCTTTTCAGCATTCTGCTGTAGTTCTACTTCATACCTATGGGAAATATGGCAGAGATAGTCTGGAGCCTTGGAATCCAAGAATGGATCAAATGATTAATGTATTTTGTCTTCTTATTAGACTGCCTGCACAAACTAATAAAACTGAAAAATGCCCAGGAGGAAGTGATCAACCAGTTGGCCTGGGTCTTCCGAAATGAAACTGTCTGATCTGACTTTATCTATGACTTTACTTTATAACCAACACTGGACCGCAAAAGGTTTATTTTATACAGAGATGATCCTGACTAGGGTTTCCTCTAGTTTTAACTACATTGTTAACTGACCATATTTCCATGACAATATTAATGAACATATTTTTTTAGAATTTTTATGTTAATCAGTTTGAAATTGATTTATTTTACTGTATGTTTAAATAAATCAGAATTTTTATGTGTATACATTATATAATTTCTGAAATTTATAGTTATAACTAATGTATAAATTTGTTGTGGCATTCATACCGCTTTCAGTGAAGAACAATATACCAAAAAAAAAAAATGAAATGAAATTGACAGGGTACACATTTTGAATTTTTTGTATGCATTTTTAGATTCTGTGTCTGTTTTGCTCCTAGTCTTATGTATATACATGAAGGTCAGATAATTTTTTTATTTAATGTGAAATTTTAACTTACCAGACTCGGGCCAGATATTTTTTAACAGTCAGCACTTACATAGTTTTGGTTGGCATAGATACTACTTTAGATAGACCAGGCTTGATTCATTTTCTAAGACACAATTACTGTTTAAATGAAAATCTCATTAATGCTTTTAAAAATTAAACATCCACATGTTTACAATATTCCCTGTTCAGCACTCAGTATGAAATTAGCACTTTCCTGAGAGAACATTTAAGAATCTAATTATAAGGCTGTGAGGTGTATCTCATAATTTCATGAACACTGGAGTCAGATCAGGATTGAATGGAGCTAGAAACCCTCCAGGCAACACTTTGTTCTAGGTAATAAACAATTTAGGGTATTGGGGTTAAAGGGTGGGGTGCTAGTGCACTGCACAATAAAGGGTATACCCAAAGTTAATGGCAAATGGAGAAAAATTGGTTCCCCTCGCTATTTAAACTCAGTCACTAGGAACTGTGATACAACAACAACAACAACAACATTTATTTCTATAGCACATTTTCATACAAACAAACTCAAAGTGCTTTACATGATGAAGAAAGAGAAAAAAGACAAAATAAATAATTAAAATTAGGGAACACTAATTAACATAGAATAAAATTAAGGTCCGATAGCCAGGGAGGACAGAAAAAAAAAAAAACTCCAGACGGCTGGAGAAAAAAAAATCTGCAGGGGTTCCAGGCCATGAGACTGCCCAGCCCTCTCTAGGCATTCTACCTAACATAAACGACCTCAATCAGTCCTCATTGTATTCAGGGTTCACATGGAAGAATTTGATGATGGTCATGTGGACTTCTAGCGTTTAATCCATCAATGTAGGAATATCACAGTGCTTTTGATTAGGTGGTGGTGGCGCAGATCGCCACCACAGAAAACCGGAAAAAGTAGGGTTAATACAGATTTTGGAGCCACCATGAATAATGATAATTAATTGAATATACGGATTATCTGGATTTAACTAAGATGAAGCTATGAGAAAGCCATGTTAAAGTAATGTGTTTTCAGCAGTGTTTTAAAGTGCTACACTGCATTAGCCTGGCGAATTCCTATTGGCAAGCTATTCCGGATTTTAGGTGCATAATAGCAGAAGGCCGCCTCACCACTTCGTTTAAGTTTAGCTCTTGGAATTCTAAGTAGACACTCATTTGAAGATCTAAGGTTACGATTTGGAGTGTAAAGTGTAAGACATTCCGAAATATAAGATGGAACGAGATTATTTAAGGCTTTGTAAACCATAAGCACTATTTTAAAGATAATTCTAAATGGCACAGGTAACCAATGTAGTGACATCAAAGCTGGGGTGATGTGCTCAAATTTTGTTTCCGAGTTTTTTTTTAACAAGGGGGCAATTACTTTTTCACACAGGGCCATGTAGGTTTGGATTTTTTTTTCTCCCTAAATAATAAAAACCACCATTTACAAACTGCATTTTGTGTTTACTTGTGTTATATTTGACTAATGGTTAAATGTGTTTGATGATCAGAAACATTTTGTGTGACAAACATGCAAAAGAATAACAAATCAGGAAGGGGGCAAATAGTTTTTCACACCACTGTATATACTGTATATATACTGTATATGCAGCACAGTCCCCAGTGATCCTTATTGTCACTATTTATAAACAATGTTTTACATCATTTTTGAAAATGCATACAATTATTTTAACAGTGAGCAAAACCTATCCTTTATTTCAAAGGTGAAATTCATGAAATGTGACATCTCAAGATTCTTTATATTTAAAAATTATTGAAATGCACTGTTAGCTTTTCTGAGTTTCTTTCAGAAGGTTAAGGCAAATTGTAGATTCAGGAAGCAGTTCATTTTTAGACCTTTTTCAGGTTATCTGTTTTTTTTACTGTAGTCAAAAGATATGTTTTGAAGGTGATTTGTGCCATTAAATTGTAAGAATGTGATCAAGAGTGTGCTCCACAAATAACCTGATTACACCTCAAGGTTCTGTTCTGCCAGGCACTGTTTACTATGGAGGATTTTATTCCATATAAAGACATAAAAAAGCTTTATGGTCTCTTTTAAGTTTTTTTGATAACAAACAGATTCGGAACATTCTATTTAGCAATGCCATTAGATAGTAATAGATGATAATGAAACCTACACACTACAATCATGTATACAAGTGATTAAAACTCAACAGAAATAAGTTGTGTATTAAAGTGTAATTTGAATGTTAACATTGACATAGATCTCGTAAGAGTGCCACAAACAAGGAGATGGAGCTGCAGATTAGAGTTATCTTCTTTTTACTGCTGATTGCTAAGTGGGAAAATTCACTGTATGAATATAGCTACAGTTTCTAAGCAAATTGTGTCTTTATTGTATTGTACAGGTTGACAGAACTGGACAAGTAAGGTTGAGTGAATTACTTGAATTCTTTCCGTATATGTGAGAAGAACTGGAACACCCTCCAAGGCTGGTTGCTGCTGCAATGTTCAGCCGTAGTAGGCATGGTGCAGGCATGTTAAAAATAAATACCAAGCATATTGGAATTAAGTTCTGTATGTTCCTTTTGTTTCATTTCACAGAAAGAATACAGTTTAATAGGCAACTGAATTGCAAAATAAAGGTCTCAATTTATAAAAATGAGTTCACCATCAGTGGATATCTTTATACCATTAATACTATTGACAACACCCTGGCCTAAGTTAGTAATGGTCCACAAATTATCAAAATCAAAACCCATTTATCTACAGTAATTGTTTGTCTCTTCTCATTTTACTACATTCTTTAACAAACCATTTCTTCTCAACCCATACATGTATTTCCAGATATTTGAAATTTCAAGTTGTTATGAGTTTTTGCATTTAGCAGTGATGTTAATACCTCTTTTTGACTTACAAGTCATATTCTTTGCAGTTACAGGAGTCAATATGGCATTTTCAGTATGAAAATAAGTCAAGCAGGCCAGGATTTTATTGTTTTTTCATGCAGCTAAGCCACCTGCACCCAGCCTTCTGTTTTGATGGAAGAAAAAGCAGCAGAAGACAATCCAGTAATGGACTTCAAAGAACTCGCTGCCTTTATCTTCATCACTTTATCTTGATTATTTTCTTCCCCATTTCCCTTTCACCTCCTGAAGCAATCACCCTGCCTCTTCTATTTGTTGTCAATTTTTTCAATAAGTGTAATAATCATGGTATTTTGTTTTTTATCTTTACAAATACTGTGCACAATAAACAGTAAGTATTATACGTTGAGTTTGTTTGCCGCGTATGCTATGTATTATATAGTAGCTATAAACAAACTTCATGAGAGTTGGGAACTGTAAACAGTGGCATCATTGAGTCACCAATGAAATGCAAATACCATCTTTAATCCATTGAAGTGATTGTGGTTATTTTAAAGGAATTTAGTTTTATTTTAAGAAAAAATGGTGTCAGTTTTGAGGACTCTGGAATGTATACTTCCTACTTAGATTAACCATAATTACATTTTCAGATTACAAGAATTTGCCTTATGAGGGTATTTTTAGGAATGCATTATGCTTGGAAAGAGGTGTAAGACTGTATTATATCCTACAGCTGACTACAGAAACATAGTAAACTTCTTGTTCATGGTGTCCTCGACAATGCAGAACCACTATACATAACAAGCATGTTCTTTCACAACAGGAGTCATTAATGTACATTTAAAAAACATAACTTATAGTTCATTTTATAGAACGTATCAGGGCTGTTTGAATCAAAGACATTGTGTAGCACATTTGATGAGACACTTTGATTTGTGTTCCATCATAATGACATTCATTAAAGAACCAAACAATTAAGTAATGTGTTGTCTCTTTTAAACTTAGTCTTTATCATTGCCAATGGTTGACTTTTGGACACTTGAGTTTCCTTAACCTCATAATTTACCAAGTTTTATATTTTGGCTGTTTTCTCACATTTATCTCAACTGGAGACACTGTATCAGTAACTTTTATTTCAAACAAGAAATTGTCTTTTATAAGTTATTTCCATTTTCAGACACAAAGTAATTCACCTCTGCTCCAGCATTTAATAGTTAAAAGCGTTAGATCTTCTTGTGGGAAGATCTTTAACAAGGAGTAATTCAGAGATACTATCTATAAAATAAAACATTTAAATTGTGTGATTTGCAGCTCTGGCTGGTATTAAGATTTTTTTTTCTACTTTTGCTTTTCTGTTGAAGATATATCTTGCAGAGATATCAGTATAATGTATAAGCAGAAAACTTCTTCCTGCCTAATATAAGCAGTAAACTTGTCCATAACAAGTTAAAGATAAAGTTGTAAAATGTTTGTAGGTTTGTTTCCCATTGTTTCCAAAATTCTACAGCTCCTGGAAAGTTTCTTCGGGCACTGAGTATGATGTGTACAGAAGAAATTCCACAGTCCAAGTGTGTTTGTTTCAAAGGTTTTATTGAAATTCAAAGCAAAAATCTACTCTATATATATATAAAATCCTAAGCCTAAAAGTGCAACAATTTTGTGCAACGATTTTATGTGACTTTTTTTGTCACTTTTAATTGGGCTTATTTTAAAACCTACATATATATGTTTGGTATAATTCTTTTCAGATTGTATCAAACTTTAATGTGATGTTGTTAGATTTTCAGATTCTTATTCCATTTTTAAATTATAAACTAAAAAATATCAAGAACTCACGTCCCGCGAGACAAGACTTTATGCCAAAAGATTTAATCACGCCCGGGGCTGAAAATAAAAGACAAAGAGTAGGACATCTACTCTACAGGCTTTTAAATGTTTGATGCAGATCACGCGGCACGGCAGCAGCAGCAAGCCAGCAGCTGATCGAGCAAAGAGAAGGTAAAAAAAAAATTATTTGTTTCCCTTTGTATCACCAATTAAGAGGGGGTCTCAGAGGAGCGACCGCGTCTCCTTGGGGAGCATTCAGCCCCCCTCTTCACAACGCAAGCAGCAGAGAGGCAAAGTGGCTGGCGCATAGCGCAGGCCGGGGAGGGTTGGAGAGCAAAGCGAGCAGGGGAGAACCCCATAGTAGTTTATACAAAAATTAAGAGAAAAACTAACAATACACACAAAAATAATTTCTTCCTTATGATGAATCCGTTTGAGAATGACTGCACATTGTTGAAGGTATGGATGTTCTATTTAAGAGTGTACTGGAGGGGTTATTCAGGATTTGAATCAGTCAGGACTGACTCTAGCATTTTTGTCACCATAGAAAAAACTATACATGTCATACCAAAACCTTATATACTGTACCTTCATACTTACATAGGGCTTCATAGCTTTTTGGGAAAGTATGAGAGATGAGAGGGTGTCCTAAGGAAGTTTAATTCACTTAATGTGTTAGAGTAGGTTATGTGCTTTAGTCCTGGGGGCACCTGGTGGTACTGTAAGTGCTCTGATCTCTTTGTATCATTGTGAACAGTAAAGGAGATAGATGTTTTGTTTTTTTTTCTATATTCAGTTTTAATCTTATAACCTTACAATTTATTTCTCTTTAAAACTGCTTCTGCACGTTACAATGTAATGATAATTCTATAAAATACAATAATTTGTAAGATGTTCCCTGAAGTCGAGTACTCACTCCCACAACACTTAATAACTTAATATTAATTAGATTGCTTTTAAATTTTGGTACACTTTAATGGTTAATCTCTAATAGTAGCATAAGAATCCTAAATGTGAAAGTCAGGAGTTTGGCATGGCTGTTACAGTATATAATTTAAGGGCTATCTTTTACTGTGTATTTTTGTTCTTTAATGTCTATTTTCCTTGGCTGGCCAAAAGTGAAACAATATATGTTATCCATCCATCCATCCAGTTTCCAACCCGCTGAATCCGAACACAGGGTCACGGGGGTCTGCTGGAGCCAATCCCAGCCAACACAGGGCACAAGGCAGGAACCAATCCCGGGCAGGGTGCCAACCCACCGCAGGACACACACAAACACACCCACACACCAAGCACACACTAGGGCCAATTTAGAATTGCCAATCCACCTAACCTGCATGTCTTTGGACTGTGGGAGGAAACCGGAGCGCCCAGATGAAACCCACGCAGACATGGAGAGAACATGCAAACTCCACGCAGAGAGGACCCGGGAAGCGAACCCAGGTCCCCAGGTCTCCCAACTGCGAGGCAGCAGCGCTACCCACTGTGCCACCGTGCCGCCCCTAAACAAACATATTCAAAGAAAAAAAAAACATAAATGAGTCTCAAATCTAGTATAGTAAATATAGTAAAAATATTATAAAGAAAATATTATTTGTAAGAGGCACAAGTCTCTCATTTTAAATCAATACTGTCAAGGAAATAACAGTAAGTATATTTTAAGCCATATGGTACATTTTACTACATCTCTATATGTGATTTTAATCTTTTGCAGGAGACTGCTGTAAAATTGTCAGGCCTATTCAGTTTTCATGGTCTCATCACTTGTTTCAATCCTTATAATAGCCCATTAGAAAACAATGTTATCTGTCCCTGTCAGCACACTATAAAAAAGGCAACCTGACAAATGAAAATTGCCTGTCAAAAAAGTAACACATAGTATTATGTTGTATTCTATTGTTAACCACTACATTGTATGATTTAATGAAAGGAATAAAAAAGATTAATTGAATTTTTCTCATGGGGTTGAGCATTCCATTTGAAAAACTCTAATATGTGTTACAACCTCTTTTATATATACTTTGTGTTTAGAATGGCTAACATCACTAATTAGGCAGAAAGGAGAGACACTTCAACACACAGGTGCATTAATTGCTCGATGAGTACTTAATAATTATGGTATAATTACTGTTTAATGTGAAATATTGTGAAAACAATTGATGGTTAACAATGTGGAATTTGGATAAAACACATATAAACAAAGTAACAAACAGCTAGTATCTTTATAATGATGTGCCACGTACACTGACTAACTGCTGCTAGACACCCTGTGTACTTTCCTTACACCTTCATGGTCTCCTTCTCTCTATTCTTCCTGACCAGACATAGGCTGGCTTATTTAAACCACTTAGTGCAGTTATCTATGGAACAAGTAGTCTCCTCCAATTTATGGAAAAAGGTCATGAAATCTTTGTACCCTGTGATTCCACAATGGACTTCCATGATACCAGATGAATGATGTGAAATATGAAGATGGATTTTGCATAGTGGCACAGATGCATCTACATTGAAGTTCACTGTAGGGAAATGTGTTTATCTTTCTACTTAACTACAGTATTTTTCCACTTGGCTAACTAGTGAAAGTCTGTTTCCATTTGTGTGACTTGAACTGTCTTTCTGGCTCAGAAACATGAACTCATCCAATGACATAATTAAGGTACATCACACTACTTTCCAGAATCAGGTTTACATCAAATATTTACTAAAGGAAAAATGAAAAGTGATTGTTATGTAATCTAATATATATTTATTCCTTAAACTTTAAATATAATAATTAAAAATATGTTGTATGCGCCATTTATTTATTTTTTAGGTAAAAATGTAGTGATATTTAAGAAATAAAGCACAGTAGGGAGTGCCAATAACAACTTCGTGTTCGTAGCACTTATTTCCACAAATTATATTTTACATTATTACTGAATAATTTTCTATTGTATATAATTGTGTGGATTGGATAATTTGCAGCATTTTAACACATAGTATTTCCATAGACCACAAACACTCAGGGTGGTCCGCAGGAGCCATTCTCTCAAGCACATCCCTGCAATGTGTAGGGGCCGGAGTCTCTGAAGGCACCTGGAGCTGAGGCTGAACATTTTGAGGCTGTTGGGGATCTATCTGTGCAAGACCCCACTCTTGGTACCACTTGTGATGTGTGGGTCACAGACTTGCACAACAGAGAATGAGGTGAGTCCAGGTTTCCAAAAAGCTTTGTTCTCAAAACATTTATTCAAACAGAAGCAGCCATCTCTTAATCACACACATAGCAGACAACCAATTCCTGTGCCCATTGGGGGATACCAGGGGTGTCAGTTTCTCACAACCCCTGCGGTTGCTACTGGTGATGATTTGAGGGATTCACAAAAGGCTGAGTTGCTGACCCCGATTGGAAGGAACTCGGATGTCTTTTGTCCTTGCCTGGTTGGACTGAAATTGAAGAACACAAATCTGTGACTGAGCGCTTGGTGTTAAGTTACAGATGAGGCCGTATTGTATACTGGAAGCAAAGAGGACTGTGGCACGAGATGAGATGAAGCAGATGCTTGAATTGGATGTAATTTGTGAGAGTAAACGCAAATGCCTCAGTTCAATTGTTCTGGTACCAAAACTGGATGGCTCAGTTTGAGTTTTGTATAGATTTTAAATGCTTGAATAAGATATCCAAATTTGATGTGCACCCAATGCCGAATATTAATGATTTACTGGAGAAACTCTGGCAAGCCTCATGTACTTCCACTCTGAATCTCACTAAATTGTACTTTTCTTAAACTCAGTCCTTGGGACTCTCTGTGGCTGTAGGCTTTTGTTCCAACCAGATTCAAAATCTTTGATAATAATTGATCTCATTTAATTAGCTGGTTTTTTCTCTTCTCTTATTCTATATTCAGAAAAGCACAACATTATGACTTTTATATTTATAAAAAATTTTGAAGTGTTTGTACTTTTTCAATACCTTTAAATGCTTGACTCATTTTTTTCTATTATTTTGACCTTTTCTGTGTAGTTTGCTTCTTTTGTTATATCCTAATAATGACAATTAGAAAGAAGCAGAGCAGACACCTAGGATAATGATGAAAGGCTGAAACTACTTTAGCATTAGACACACAAATTAGTAAAAAGTTGATAAATAACCAGAAAGCCTGGAAAAGAGAATGACAATCAGGATAAAAATACTGTTAAAAAGTAAAAAATACATTTCCCATATAACTGCTTAGTACTTTTTAATAAAAATTTACCAAACTTAGTTTAGTCATTTTTACTTTTACTCCAAAACACAGAAACTGGGTAATAACAATTCTTTTCATTAGGCTAGCAATCCAAATAACAACAGAAGTTGGTTGGAACAAAAACCTATAGCCACAGTGGGTCCCCAGAATCAAGATTGAGAACTAATGTTCTAGAGGAATTCAGTTGTAAGAAGGGTTGTTCAAATTCGCTAGACTCCC
This sequence comes from Erpetoichthys calabaricus, assembly GCF_900747795.2. NCBI lineage: Eukaryota > Metazoa > Chordata > Cladistia > Polypteriformes > Polypteridae > Erpetoichthys > Erpetoichthys calabaricus. The sequence goes on along the minus strand of NC_041397.2, from coordinate 219,064,678 downwards.
ATTTGGACTTCATGGCGCACCTTTAACTTTTCAACGTATGATGGATCAGATTTTGTGACCCCATTCTGTGTATTCTGGAGCATATCTCGATGATACAGTCATTTTCAGTAATGACTGTTGGTCACATCTCGTCTGCTTACAAGAAGAGCTTGACAGCTTGGGGCAGGCTGAGTTGACCAACCCTAAGAAGTGTATGTCGGAAATGTATTATATTTGTGGTATTCTATGGGGAACGGTTTGATTGGACCTGAGTTGAACAATGGGAAAATTTGCTGGCATATCTTCTACCGAGAATGCAAAAGTAGGTTCAGACTTTCCTAGGACTCGCTGGTTATTATGAAATCTTTCAGAGTTTCAATGGAGAAGAATATCCCATCATGTTTCTGAGTGGGTATCGTCATTACTTGACCATCAAGAAAGAATGTCTGGGCTCCGCTACTACTTGTTAAGTAGGCTGTTAACCTTGGTGACTGATCATGCTCTTCTCCAGCGGCTCTACATGCAGAAGTACTGTATGTGAACTCCTGGCTCACTAGGTGGTTTATTAGCTTATAGCCGTTTTATTTTAATGTCTGCCATTGCCCTGGTTTTGCGCATGTCAATGCTGATGTTCCTTTGCATCTAGCCACGCCTAACTTTGGAACACCTTTGTGAAAAAAGCTGGGGGTGGGTGGGTGTGAAACCCTGGCACCCCTCAATGAGCACTCAACAACCACCCCAACTATGCTGTGAGCTGAAACTTTGTTAAAGCAGATAGGATTTGGTTGGCCACTGTTGCCTCAACTGCAAGTTCTCTGGCTTACCACATAACATGCCTGTCACCTGATAGTTGAAGTGGTGAACATTTAAAACCGGCCACTGACCTGATTGTGTGCTCATTTTCTGTCTTCTCTCTGAGGAAATCTGTTCTTTCAGGAGGAGCTAATGCTGTTGGCATCACTGCTTGAATAAATGCTTTGAGAATATCCCTGTCTTCACAACAATAAAGCTGATTTTTTGGAAACCTGGACTCCTGGATTCCCTCTCTCTTGTGCAAGTCTGTGACCCACACATCAGAATAATATATGTAATTAATATGTGTCAAAACTGAATGTCTAAATGCTGTGTAATTATTGTCTGAATGCTGTACCTATTGTATTATGTTGTATTATTTTGAAGTCACATAATCGTAAACAAAATCCATCCATCCATCCATCCATCATAAACATGTGAAATGATAACAACAAACAAATACATATTAGAACAAATGAAGACATATTTCAGGAAATTAATAATACAAATTGTGACCAGCAACCAACTATGCAAACCACTGGGGGAATGTTGGGGCACCAAGTGGGTGAAACTCCTTTTAATAATCAAACCAAAAATAAAGGGTGCTTGATGGTACAATAAAAACTCACCTTCTGCAGCCAAGGCAACTTTTCCTTTAGCAAAAACTTGACAGGCTTTAGGAGCTGTGTCCTTCTAAAAGTTTAATTCCCAAATAGAAGCTTCTTTCTAGTTGGGATACCTGTTTTTTAGGGAGCCTAAAAGACCCAGAAGACCTTGAAACAATTACATTGGAATAAAATCATTATATCTGTGCAACCACCAAATCAAGCCTTGCTGAAAATCATGGACAGAAATATATCGGTGACAACATATCTTCAGGAAATGTTAGACATTAAGGATTTAGTTAGTGATAAAGAAGTCTGAAATAAGTCCAGAAAAATTTTAGTAACTAAAATTTGCTATAGATTAGCAAGTTCCCATACTTCATAAGACACTCTATTATTTAATTATATATGATAAATCAACTGTAAAATCAAGCTCTATAGATGGTAAAGGGATGCTCCACATTGTCCCAAACTATATATTGTAATAGACTGAGCTCTGTTTTATGTAATAATTAACAAGGAATAATAGAAACAAATGTTACTGACAGTTTAAGGAACAGTGACTACAAATTGATTATATCTGAAATTATCTTTAAAGTTACATAAACATACACAAAAAAAAGAAAGCGCAGAAGGTAGAATTTTCAGGATGAGGGAACATCATCAGCAGATGTTATTTGTTTTGAAAAATCAGCGCTGGTCACAGTTTGCATGGAATTGAGCTTTTGAATTGAAGATACAAATAGGGCTGTTGGCCACTGAATGAGGGGGAGATGCAGATTTGTAACTTGAAAGTTCAGTCCCATTCAAATAGCATTCAATGTTCTCTCTAGAAGCTTTTATTTGCCAAAATGTTAGCAAAAAATACATGGCTTTTGCACATTGTGAGCATATAATTTGATGTTGCATACGGATTATAAAACAAGAGTAACGTGAGATTTATTTTCATGAATGTTTTTGATAGTGTTTACTGTGATCAAGCGTTCATCACCATAGACTACTATTCTGATTTAAAATGTTTAATCTCTGTTCTCCAGGAAAACATGAGATTAAAACATTTTCTCGATCATCACTACCAAATACTAAGGGTAAATAACATATTAAAAAAATACCATTTTTGTGTGGAGCTTTCTTTTAAAAAAGGTGCAAGTAATTTATTTTTTCAATTATATCACATTGATCTAAAGGTACTGTTTATTGAAGATCAAACCTTGATATTTAAAAAAAGACAAAACATTTCATGGGGTGTATTTAATTTTTCACATGACTGTATATCTTTCCTTATTACAATGGCCAGGTAGATCTTAAGATTATTTTCATCAACAGAAAGAGTTGTAACTCAGTCAGATAGAAGAAGCAGTGTCCTGGAATGTAAAACATAGTTTTACTAAAGACTCCGCTATGAACAGCTTTTCTTTGCACACAGCTGAAAAAAATGTATGGATACATGCTTGCATACATTAGACATATATAAACGAAAGACCTGTGTGTGTGTGTATGGAGCAATCAGCTCTGCTCATGCTCAACCACAGCCACAAGATGGAGCATGCATGCACATTTAAATTTTTTGAGTGCTTGCATGCACCTTCTTACTATGAAAGATGTGTGTGTGTGTGCGCGTTTATGGAGCAGTCCGCTTTGCTCATGCTCACGCTCAACCACAGCAACAGGAGTTGGTGTGAATTCTACAGAAGATATATAAGCTTGTACAAGTGTGGCTTGCACTTGTTGAGATGGTGCTTGTAGGCACCTCTCACTCATCCCAAGCAGACAAACTCAGCTTTGTGGCACATGCACACTGTACGTTCACACAATGAGCTACCATACATTTGCCTGAGTCAGGTACTAGCCTGTCTCGCTCAATTTGTGCCACAGCTGCACTCAACTACACGTCCATTACGGACAAGATATGACCTGTCCTGACCCTCTTAGCTGACACCACTGCAATTTTACCAATATAATAAAACTGCTAGGGAGCCTTCAGGTTGTTTTTTGTCCCAAAGAACACACTCAGCTACTCTTTCTAAAATCCTTATGTTGTCAATAAATTCAGTGTCTTTTTGTTCCACTCCAAAATAATGGTGTAAAACCTGGAGCCACATATCCTAACAACATTAAACATTACTAGCCAACCCTACGCCGCATAATTATGTATTGATGGGTGAACACTTCCTGAACGACACAGTTGTCCAAATGGGGTGGGTTTGAGGATACGACTGTGAGCGAATGAAAAGATGGAACTCTAGAGAGAGCAACATACAATTGTCCGTGACTGAAAACTGGGTTTGGCAGATACAGTCATTGTCATTGTCATTGCAAAGGCCAATCTAACAGGAAATTGTCTGCATTTAAGCGTAAAAGGCAAATTTGAATCTGATGGGGTCAGGGATTCTCTCTCTCGCGTGCACGCCCATGTGTGTGTGTCTCTCTCTCGCGTGCACGCCAGTGTGTGTGTGTCTCTCTCGCACGCGCACGCCTGTGTGTGTGTGTGTGTGTGTGTCTCTCTCTCGCACGTGCCTGTGTGTGTGTGTGTGTGTCTCTCTCTCGCGTGCGCCTATGTGCATGTGTGTCTCTCTCGCACGCTGCCTGTGTGCTGTGAGTGAATGAAAAGATGGAACTCTGGAGAGAGCAACATACAATTGTCCGTGACTGAAAACTGGTTTTGGCAGATACAGGCATATCTTTTTGAAAGTTTGTCCCTGCGCCTTATTAATTGTCATTGCAAAGACCAATCTAACAGGAAATTGCGTGTAAAAGTAAAAGGAAAATTTGAATCTGATGGGGTCAGGGAAATCTGGGGAATAAGGACAGTTTGTGAGGTAGCAGCTGCTATTGTTTTACACTCCAGTACATTGCGGTGAATGCTGGTAACAGTCAGTCTAGTGCGTTTACAAAGACTTCTTGCTGGCATGAGGTTTCTGAGAAGAATGACGACTCAACCAATTTTAAGTTTGACTTTATGCGGAGGCATGCCAGTGGGAGTAATGGCTGCCTGGCGGGTCATGGGAATAACGCCGCCGGATCGCCAGTCGGCATCGTTTATGGTCGGAACTACGACGGTATGTGATCTTCTTCGAACCTTCGACTTTCATTCTTGATTAATGAAAACATTCTTGGCAAATGCTTTCGCTCTCGCGCAAATTGTTCACTCTGTAGTGTGTGTGCCATGGTCAGCTGCTTAGTGAAATGTTGGTGGGCTTGCCATGGACTTAGTGAATCTATAATAATAAAAGGCAAAGCCCTCACTGACTGACTGACTGACTGACTGACTGACTGACTGACTGACTGACTGACTCACTCACTCACTCACTCACTCACTCACTCACTCACTCACTCACTCACTGACTGACTCACTCATCACTAATTCTCCAACTTCCCGTGTAGGTGGAAGGCTGAAATTTGGCAGGCTCATTCCTTACAGCTTACTTACAAAAGTTAGGCAGTTTTCATTTCAAAATTATACGCGTAATGGTCATAACTGGAACCTCTTTTTTGTCCATATACTGTAATGGTAGGCAGCAAGATGGCCGTAGGAGACTGAGTTGCGTGTCGCGTCATCACGCCTCCCACGTAATCACGTGAACTGACTGTGAACTCAGTACGTAGAAAAGAAGGAGGAGCCCCAAAGAGCGCAGAAGAAAACATTCATTACACAATTGACAAGGCAGCGAAACAATAAGAAGTGAGTGAGTGACGCATACAAGCATCTTCATAAGACACGAGGTATAAAAAAGCACGGTGTAAACCGTAAGTCTAAATTAACTTTATAGAAACGCTCCCGCTGCCGTTTGCAATACCATATTCGCGAGATACAAGTTTAATGAGAAGACACGAGGTATAAAAAAGCACGGTGTAAACCGTAACCTTAACTTTATAGAAACGCTCCCGCTGCCGTTTGCAATGCCATATTCGCGAGATACAAGTTTAATGAGAAGACACAAGGTATAAACGAGAGTTTGCATCACTTTGTAACAGAGTTAAAATTGCTGTAGCGAGAAACTTTTAACTGCCGGGTCTTAGCTAACATTAAATAAACCCGTGGACATCGCAACATCACACAAGAGAGTGGCTCACGTGAAGTGACTGAACGCAGCAGGAGTGATCACTTCCATGAATGAAACCTGTTCAAAAAACACATTACACAATTGATAAGGTAGGAAAAGAATATGAAACAAGGCACGGTATAAACCGTAACTTTAAGTTTATAGAAACGCTGCCGTTTGCAATACCATATTCGCCCCTGCGAAGCGCGGTGATTTTGCTATATATATTAAACTATTTCAACCATTGTATGATCTGCTTCTCGCAACTGAAAGAGGGCACCGTGGCAGAAGTTAGCCGACTTGCTCACCAACCACAAGCGTTACCTGGTAGGTAACCACCCATACAATCAGATTGTGAATCAGACTACGAATGCCTGCAATGTAATTACCCCGATCTACATGCTGTCAAATGAACGAACCTCACGCCGTGGCACAACGTTAGGGGCTTCGCCTCTACGTCCGAGGATCGATTCCCGTAAGGGAGTGCAGTGACTGTGTACTCCTGATGAGCCCACAATTACGGCGAAACACGTGTCGCATACTATGCATGTTCAAAGCACGGTGTAAACAGTAAGTTTAAATTGAGTTTATAGAAACGCTCCTGCTGCCGTTTGCAATACCATATTAGATGACTTTGTAACAGAGTTAAAATTGCTGGAGCGATAAATTTTTAACTGCCGGGTCATGTCGCGTGTTCTTGGGTAGGTACACCAAAAAATGTATACATTTATGCATGTAATGGGCAAACAAAAAATGTACTATACCCGAAAGCACTACAGTAGTACTCAATGTATCTTTACTTCTTAAATGTTAATGTTTTACTGTTTAATAATTTATACGCTTCTTATCTGTTATTCAGATTCTTTTATCAAAATACCAGTAACAGCGCACTGCACGATAACGTGGAGTGAATACACTTGACATGACCATTCATAGTATTTATCCTCTTTCTCTGTACGTTTACCATTCGTTTGCTCAGAGGTTGATGCGCTTGCTGCTTAATGAGCAGCTCTTGACCCTAGCGTCCCGCTGCTTCTCTTCTTTCGTCGGCATCTTTTCCCATTAAAACTGATTTTTTTTAAAACTTAGTATGTTTTCTTTAATTTTTTAGTTAAGCTGGCACTTAAGTCTTCAATCTGCCTCAAGAATGATTAGCGAAGGTGGTAGACAATGAAAACGTCGGCCGTACGCATCCGCCACGCACGCACTGGTGCGCGCAGCTGTGAGTTGATTCTACAATAAAATAAAATAAAGATAAAAAGAGTAATAACTTGCAGCACCGCTATTCAATTACACTTGCCTAACGCCTCTCCTAAGGGGAAATACTGTGGGATCTGGGCATCCGTCAAAGCAGCAATCACAAGCCCGATTAGAAAGCTGGAAGCTGTGATTTGTCGTCTCCCTCCCATGTAACAATCACAGCCCGTGTTGCAACGCACTATGTATGTATATGTATATATGTGTATGTATGTGTATATGTATGTGTGTATATATATATATATATATATATATATATATATATATATATATATATATATATATATATATGTGTTCATATGTGTGGGAAAGCGAATAGTACACGTGACGTAGTATCTGTGTACCAAATTTCAAGTCAATAGGTGAAACGGTTTGCGAGCTACAGCTGATTTAAAATCCTGGACAGACAAACGAATAGCCACGGTAGTGTTTTATAGAAGAACATTTTAATGTTTAATAATTTATATTTATATGCAATGTGCTTCTTATATATTACTTCATATTCTCAAATGATAATGATGTTAATGTTGTTTATATTGATTTCTATGTTATTGTAAGTGCTCTTTATTTGTGGAAAAATAAATTTGGCAATTAAACTTATTTTATACATACATTTTATTTTTTTCTCTTGCACTCAGTGAGCGAATCCACTGGGTAATCAGCTATATATATATATATATATATATATATATATATATATATATATATATATATATATATATATATATATATGTATGTGTATATATATATATATATATATATGTGTGTATATATATATATATATATATATATATAGATAGATAGATAGATAGATAGATATATGTGTATGTATGTAGATATACAAATATGTATATATATGTATATATGTTTTATATATATGTAGATATACAAATATGTATATGTGTATATATGTATATATGTGTATATATATATGTAGATATACAAATATGTATATGTATATATATGTATATGTGTCTGTATGTGTGTGTATATATATATATATATATATATATATATATATATATATATATATATATATATATATATATATGTATGTGTATATATATGTTGATATATGTATATATATGTGGAAGTGTATATGTATATATTTATGTATATACAGTATGTTTATGTATATATATGTTTACATAACCTCTTTAACACACTACTTCTCCGCTGCGAAGCGCGGGTATTTTGCTAGTTATATATATAGATTAATCACAACTGACTCTAATATACAGAACTAGCAAAATACCCGCGCTTCGCAGCGGAGAAGTAGTGTGTTAAACAGGCTATGTAAACATATATATACATAAACATATATACTTATATATACATATCTACATATACACATATCTACATACATACATATACATAGCAATGTAATTACCCCGATCTACATGCTGTCAAATAAACGAACCACACGCTGTGGCGCAATGTTAGGGGCATCGCCTCTGGCGCTGACGTCCGAGGTTCGATTCCCGCGAGGGAGTGCAGTGGAGTGTGTACACCTGATGAGCCCAGAATGAGGGCGAAACACGTGTCGCATACTCTGCATTTATTTGACAGTAAACTATTTCAACCATTTCTCTCTATATATATATATCTCTATCTATCTATCTATATACATATATATGTCTATCTATCTATCTATCTATATATATACATCCCCGTGCTTTGCAGCGGCGAAGTACTGCTTTTACATTTTTATTAAGAAGAAAACCTTTCCAAATTGAGTGAAAATCTACCAATAACAATTTGTTAAGGATCTGTTTTTTTGTGAAGCTGACTTCACACAGCCTCTCCGCTGTTTTATAAATGAACGTCATATAAGGTCTTCCTTTTTCGTTGCTTTGCCAACGGAAGCAGCCTTTTTATTTAATCCTGTTTTTACGATTGTTCTGTTTGTATATCGCGTTGTCAGTTCAGCGCTCCGGTTGTAATATGACCAAGCTGTGCAAGCACACTCTTGAGAATGCAACGTATAGTTGTACAGGAGAAAAGCAATCTTGCCTGAAATCAATGGAAACCTTTTGTAGGTCTATGAACTTAATTTAAAGTTTAGGTTTACATGGTGCTCTCTTTCCGAAGTACCTGCACTCATGAATATGTCTGTATGCGTCAGTTGCTCAAATCCCCGCGGTTCGCACTGGCGAAGTTCTGCTTTTAAATTTTTATTAAGAAGAAAAGAAAACCTTTTAAAATTGAGGGAAAATATAACAATAACAGTTTGTTAAGGATCTGTTTTTTTTGTGAAGCTGCCTTCACTCGAGTGATCACTTCGAGCTTTAAGCCTGAGAAATCACCCCGTAAATGCACACGTTTAATTGCACATCTATTTATCTATCTATCTAACTATCTATATATATATATATATATATATCTGTAACCATCTATATATATATATATATATATATATATATATATATCTATCTATCTATCTATCTATCTATCTATATACATGTATATCTCTATCTATCTATCTATATATATACATCCCCATGCTTTGCAGCGGCGAAGTACTGCTTTTAAATTTTTATTAAGAAGAAAACCTTTTTAAATTGAGTGAAAATATACTAATAACAATTTGTTAAGGATCTGTTTTTTTGTGAAACTGACTTCACACAGCCTCTCCGCTGTTTTATAAACGAACGTCATATAAGGTCTTCCTTTTTCGTTGCTTTGCCAATGGAAGCAGCCTTTTTATTTAATCCTGTTTTTACGATTGTTCTGTTTGTATATCACGTTGTCGGTTCAGCACTCCGGTTGTAATATGACCAAGCTGTGCAAGCACACTCTTGAGAATGCAACGTATAGTTGTACAGGAGAAAAGCAATGTTGCCTCAAATCAATGGCAACCTTTTGTAGGTCTATGAACTTAATTTAAACTTTAGGTTTACACGGTGTTTTCTTTCCGAAGTACCTGCACTTATGAATATGTCTGTATGCGTCAGTCACTCAAATCCCCGTGGTTCGCACCGGCGAAGTTCTGCTTTTAAATTTTTATTAAGAAGAAAAGAAAACCTTTTAAAATTGAGGGAAAATATACCAATAACAGTTTGTTAAGGATCTGTTTTTTTTTGTGAAGCTGCCTTCACTCGAGTGATCACTTCAAGCTTTAAGCCTGAGAAATCACCCCGTAAATGCACATGTTTAATTGCACATCTGTTAATATGTATGCTTACAAAGTATTAAAAGACACTCAACGATTACACAGTATTAAAAGATACTCAACAATTAGTCATTTACACACTCAACAATTAATGTCATTTACCTTTGTTCCCGCGTTTGACTCGTGCTGTAAATCTCTTCCTTGTTTTTACTTCACGTGATTACATAGGAGGCGTAATACGTGATGACGCGATACGTGACTCCGCCTCCTCCATTACAGTATATGGACAAAAAACAGGTTCCAGTTATAACCATTACGCGTAAAATTTCGAAATGAAATCTGCCTAACTTTTGTAAGTAAGCTGTAAGGAATGAGCCTGCCAAATTTCAGCCTTCTACCTACACGGGAAGTTGGACAATTAGTGATGAGTGAGTCAGTCAGTCAGTCAGTCAGTGAGTCAGTGAGGGCTTTGCCTTTTATTAGTATAGACTAGCAAAATACCCGCACTTCGCAGCGGAGAAGTAGTGTGTTAAAGAGGTTATGTAAACATATATATACATAAACATACTGTATATACATAAATATATACATATACACTTCCACATATATATACAAATATCAACATATATATACACATACATATATATATATATATATATATATATATATATATATATATATATATATATATATATATATATATATATATACACACACATGCAGACACATATACATATATATACATATACATATTTGTATATCTACATATATATATACACATATATACATATATATACATATACATATTTGTATATCTACATACATACACATATATCTATCTATCTATCTATCTATCTATCTATCTATCTATCTATCTATCTATCTATCTATCTATCTATCTATCTATCTATCTATATATATATATATATAGCTGATTACCCAGTGGATTCGCTCACTGAGTGCAAGAGAAAAAAATAAAATGTATGTATAAAATAAGTTTAATTGCCAAATTTATTTTTCCACAAATAAAGAGCACTTACAATAACATAGAAATCAATATAAACAACATTAACATCATTATCATTTGAGAATATGAAGTAATATATAAGAAGCACATTGCATATAAATATAAATTATTAAACATTAAAATGTTCTTCTATAAAACACTACCGTGGCTATTCGTTTGTCTGTCCAGGATTTTAAATCAGCTGTAGCTCGCAAACCGTTTCACCTATTGACTTGAAATTTGGTACACAGATACTACGTCACGTGTACTATTCGCTTTCCCACACATATGAACACATATATATATATATATATATATATACACACATACATATACACACACATACACATATATACATATACATACATAGTGCGTTGCAACACGGGCTGTGATTGTTACATGGGAGGGAGACGACAAATCACAGCTTCCAGCTTTCTAATCGGGCTTGTGATTGCTGCTTTGACGGATGCCCAGATCCCACAGTATTTCCCCTTAGGAGAGGCGTTAGGCAAGTGTAATTGAATAGCGGTGCTGCAAGTTATTACTCTTTTTATCTTTATTTTATTTTATTGTAGAATCAACTCACAGCTGCGCGCACCAGTGCGTGCGTGGCGGATGCGTACGGCTGACGTTTTCATTGTCTACCACCTTCGCTAATCATTCTTGAGGCAGATTGAAGACTTAAGTGCCAGCTTAACTAAAAAATTAAAGAAAACATACTAAGTTTTAAAAAAAATCAGTTTTAACGGGAAAAGATGCCGACGAAAGAAGAGAAGCAGCGGGACGCTAGGGTCAAGAGCTGCTCATTAAGCAGCAAGCGCATCAACCTCTGAGCAAACGAATGGTAAACGTACAGAGAAAGAGGATAAATACTATGAATGGTCATGTCAAGTGTATTCACTCCACGTTATCGTGCAGTGCGCTGTTACTGGTATTTTGATAAAAGAATCTGAATAACAGATAAGAAGCGTATAAATTATTAAACAGTAAAACATTAACATTTAAGAAGTAAAGATACATTGAGTACTACTGTAGTGCTTTCGGGTATAGTACATTTTTTGTTTGCCCATTACATGCATAAATGTATACATTTTTTGGTGTACTTACCCAAGAACACGCGACATGACCCGGCAGTTAAAAATTTATCGCTCCAGCAATTTTAACTCTGTTACAAAGTCATCTAATATGGTATTGCAAACGGCAGCAGGAGCGTTTCTATAAACTCAATTTAAACTTACTGTTTACACCGTGCTTTGAACATGCATAGTATGCGACACGTGTTTCGCCGTAATTGTGGGCTCATCAGGAGTACACAGTCACTGCACTCCCTTACGGGAATCGATCCTCGGACGTAGAGGCGAAGCCCCTAACGTTGTGCCACGGCGTGAGGTTCGTTCATTTGACAGCATGTAGATCGGGGTAATTACATTTCAGGCATTCGTAGTCTGATTCACAATCTGATTGTATGGGTGGTTACCTACCAGGTAACGCTTGTGGTTGGTGAGCAAGTCGGCTAACTTCAGCCACGGTGCCCTCTTTCAGTTGCGAGAAGCAGATCATACAATGGTTGAAATAGTTTAATATATATAGCAAAATCACCGCGCTTCGCAGGGGCGAATATGGTATTGCAAACGGCAGCGTTTCTATAAACTTAAAGTTACGGTTTATACCGTGCCTTGTTTCATATTCTTTTCCTACCTTATCAATTGTGTAATGTGTTTTTTGAACAGGTTTCATTCATGGAAGTGATCACTCCTGCTGCGTTCAGTCACTTCACGTGAGCCACTCTCTTGTGTGATGTTGCGATGTCCACGGGTTTATTTAATGTTAGCTAAGACCCGGCAGTTAAAAGTTTCTCGCTACAGCAATTTTAACTCTGTTACAAAGTGATGCAAACTCTCGTTTATACCTTGTGTCTTCTCATTAAACTTGTATCTCGCGAATATGGCATTGCAAACGGCAGCGGGAGCGTTTCTATAAGTTAAGGTTACGGTTTACACCGTGCTTTTTTATACCTCGTGTCTTCTCATTAAACTTGTATCTCGCGAATATGGTATTGCAAACGGCAGCGGGAGCGTTTCTATAAAGTTAATTTAGACTTACGGTTTACACCGTGCTTTTTTATACCTCGTGTCTTATGAAGATGCTTGTATGCGTCACTCACTCACTTCTTATTGTTTCGCTGCCTTGTCAATTGTGTAATGAATGTTTTCTTCTGCACTCTTTGGGGCTCCTCCTTCTTTTCTACGTACTGAGTTCACAGTCAGTTCACGTGATTACGTGGGAGGCGTGATGACGCGACACGCAACTCAGTCTCCTACGGCCATCTTGCTGCCTACCATTACAGTATATGGACAAAAAAGAGGTTCCAGTTATGACCATTACGCGTATAATTTTGAAATGAAAACTGCCTAACTTTTGTAAGTAAGCTGTAAGGAATGAGCCTGCCAAATTTCAGCCTTCCACCTACACGGGAAGTTGGAGAATTAGTGATGAGTGAGTCAGTGAGTGAGTGAGTGAGTGAGTGAGTGAGTGAGTGAGTGAGTGAGTGAGTGAGTGAGTGAGTGAGTGAGTGAGTGAGTCAGTCAGTCAGTCAGTCAGTCAGTCAGTCAGTCAGTCAGTGAGGGCTTTGCCTTTTATTATTATAGATAATTATATTAAAGAATATATTACACAATTACTTTTTAATGGTACAAGACCAGACCAAAATATTAACTGAAAAGTATCTCAGAAATTCTTTTTTTTCTTCTGGTAAATAGATGATATAGTTTTTCAGCCCACCCATTTTTGCACAAGAAACTCTCAATACACCTATGCATTACCCAAGGCTTAAATTTTGAAGTCTATGGATAACCTTTTCTCCACTTGTGATAGTATAAGTACAAATAAAAACAAAACATACACATGAAAATTAATAGGTTATTAAAATGTTTTTATTGTAAGTCCATGTTAAGCCTTTGTACAGTCTGTACATTAATTTTAGTTTTGTTGTATACAGCTAAGTAATTCAATTCCATATTGTTTTACATAATAGCTTTGTTAGAATATTAGCTACTAATGTTTTCATTGTTCTTTGCTGAGTTGCCCAATAAATTCACTCACACTATTTTCATTTGTTTCACACCAAACTGTTTTATCAGTTGTTTGAAAACCTTAAGTGGAGGTTGGCCAGTGAGGACCACAGATCAGTAAAACAAAATTATTTCCCAAAAACCCTTCCCTTTGGAAAGGTTGCCTAAATATTTAATGCACACAGTAAAACAAAACAGGAAAATGCAAAGCAAATTAAACAATAAAATAATGCGCAATTTAAATAAAAATACAAGAACCATAAATTAAAACACTAGGTACACATAAAACCTAGAATGTTATATTCAAAATCAACAGTCCTTAAGGTTTAATAATGACCAGTGAGCCTGACTAAGCATCATAACTTGCACACTAATGCTGAAACCTATGAAAAAACTTGTAATACTGGGCCACCTTCCCTCACACCTCCTCAACACAATCTTTTGTTTTGTAAATGTGTTGATCAGTACAAGCAGCAAACAGCCTGCTATCCCATCCCCCACTGACGCAGCTTTAGTCGTATACAAAGTTCTCCCAGGTCAAGTTTGTTTATCTAGGTGTGAGGTGCATTGAATTGTATAGAGAGTAAATAATATATTGTTATTTGGAACACATATTTACGATCAGTGTAAATGTAGGATGACAGGAAATGCAAGGTGAGAAATGTTGAACACAACTAGAACAGAAACTTTTTTCATGTTCTACTAATAACTGGCAAACTGCTGACATAAAATGTATAATGTGTGAAGACTGAAGTCCAAATATCAAATAAAAACTTTCACAATAGACACAGATATAAATGTAAGAGCAATCTTAGAAAGTTAAAGTTTTGAGTTAAACTCATATTAATGTTTGCTTAATTTGAATAAAATATAATTTCTTCCATAGTCATAGACAATGGTACGGTCCTTTCCCCCTATAAGTTAGTAAGAGATAGAACCTTCTTGCTATAACTGAGAAACAGTATGATAATAGATCCAGTTGTGTTTTGAACAGGTCCCAGTAAACAGGGACTTGAAAGACCCATTTTCAAGTTAGAATTGGGATAGGCATACAGTTTTCTGACCATTTTGAAATGGTTCAGAAACGTCTTGAAATGGTTCAGAAATGTTAAGTAAATAGTAACGATTTAAGATGTAACAAGATTAAGCTTAGAACTGAACTTTTCTTATTATAAATTTTTCCCTTTTTTTGCTTTGTGATGAGTGGTTCTAAGTCATTGGGACCATCTGATGTCTTTGTAAGGGGTCTGTTACTGAGTATTGATTCCACTTTACACATCATTGTATCAAGATTGTCATCATCGAGTGTTTGTTGACTTAGTGTTGAATTTAAGATCTTTCTTATGCTTCTGATTTGTCTTTCCCACACTCCACCTTGATGAGAGGCTGATGGTGGATTGAAAATCCATTTGATTTCTTAATGCATCATAGTGTTGCCGATTTTTTCGTGTTCCAAGTTTTTAGTAGCTTCTTGTAGCTCTCTGTCTGCTCCAACAAAATTTGTTCCATTGTTTGAGCGCATGATTTTAACTTGTCTTCTTCGGCTCGTAAATCGGAGTATGGCTTGGATACAAGAATCAGTGTCTAAGCTATGTGCACAGCTGTGGTTGTTAAACACGTGAACATTACTCCGTACCTCTTGACTAGACTTTTAAAAACGAAGATATTTTATCTGCTGGACTTTGATAACTTTCAGAAAATGCAGCTACAATAACAAAAAAAGTGTGCTTTTTTTCTAGAATTTAACCAAAGTAAAACAAATTGGGATAGTGTAGGACACACCCACCCACATACTGTATATGTCTGCTTGGCTGGTTCAGAGATAAGAACTGCTGTCTCCAAGTCAAGAGGTTTCAGATTCAATCCCGGGGCCTTGGTGCATTAACTGTTTTGAGTAGTGAGCAGCTATTGTTATTACTATTATAGAATAAAAACAAATATATGATTTATTTGAGTCTGTAACAGTCATATAACATAACAGTCTATGTAAATTAATGATACTTGTAAAGTTTAGTTTTTTGTTTTATTATTCACTTATATTTTAAGCACAAAAATAGTTAATTATACCATAGAATGCACAGTGTAATAGTAAACTAAATGTAAAAACATTGAATAACACTGAGAAAACCTTGAACAACAGAGAAAACTAACATTGTAAGAGTTTGCGCTAGACCCTTATGAACTGCTCGCTGTAAACACAGGGAAAAATAATTAAATGCCACTTCACTTGCAGAACTTTTAAAGCCATCCTCTACTGGCTTAAAATTCCTTACCTTCGTCATTCGAGAAGGATTTTTTTTCAGCAAATCACCATGAATCTTCCTGGTTTTCTCGCATATGATCGGCTCGTTTACGCTATCCCCTGCACGTTGCTTCTCGTTCAACCACACTAGCAACAGTTTTTCCACCTCTTCCAGCACTTGAGGCCTCTGCTTTGTTAACATTATAACTCCTTTTGCAATATCAGCTGCTTTGTTAGGCCCTATATATACAAACAAAAGAAAATGGGAAACGGAGAATGGGAAACCATTGGCGCATACGGATGCGCGTAGGGAAACTGGCCACCAGTGTTTTTGCTCTCCACCAGAGCATGTGGTCGTGAACAGATGCAAAATTTTGGCAAACTTTTTGATCGTAACCCGATTTGTACGTGTTCGGAAATGTTCGTGACCAGAGGTTCTACTGTATCTCTCTATACTGGTAATAAAGTGCTCTATATCTTGGACCCGGTCTCATCACTGCCATTCATACTAAATTTGTTAAGTGGATTTCAGAAGATCTCTCTGGATTTGAAATAGATTTGAATAATAGCTTTTTCTTCACACTGAATTTTCTTGATTTATTGATTTTTCTCAGACCATTCCTATATACAATACATTACAAACTGCACAGATGTAAACAGGTAAGATGGTCTTGTGCTAACTAACTTTCTGTTGTAATACCTGGCCACAAATGTAAGTACTGTCATCAATTAAATCATACCTGCTTGGTAGCCTTTGCCTTGTGCTTCATTCTGTACAATTTATCAGCAGTTCTGTGGTCCACCATTTAGTTAAGATATGCTATTACTGAAGAACATATTTTTCATTTCTCCATCCATATATCCATTTTATTCACTTCTTTACCCTCTTCAGCATTATGTATACAGTATGTAAGTCACTAGATATCCAGTTTTTTAGAAATCTTCTTATGGGCAATGTCTATTCATCCTGTGAACTGCAATCTCAGAAAATATAATCTCCCAGCAAAATTATTTATTTCTGTATACAAGCTATAAATTTAGTGAACGATAACATGACTAATTTTCCCTCACCTTCCACCAGCAATAGTGGTTGGATTCTGATTCAGATATCGGTAAAGTTTATCAGTAAATTTCAAGATGATCCAATGAAATAACAGGAAAAGAATCTTACAAGCTAAGTTTGAGGCAAGCAATGGGACTTATTGCAATTATTAATAACTAGTGTGGATCTGCTGAATTTCTGAATTTGTTTTTCAAAATGAATGGACTGTGTTCAACAGTGACTTTACTTGCTTAATATTTTCTTGAAAATTCACCATGTACCCAGTTTAGACAAACTTTTTTTCCCAGTGCTCCACAATGCTTTATGAGGTCAGTGTGACATCGCAGCTGTAGCAGCCACTGTTGGATGGGACATGTTCCTGAATATATAACACTGATCCAAGTAGTGGTCTAAAAATTAGCAGAAAACTCATAAATACATTTAAACACAAAATGTGCACGTAGAAGGAACTGGAAATGGGTTGATTTATTTGTGTGTTAAATGTGTGCCTTTTTGTATGGACTTGTTTTTGGCCAGTGTGTAATACATACCTTAATAATTACCCACAATTCTGTACAACTGATGTAAAAGAGAAAGGAGTGAAGATTCCACAGCTTTTAGTGTTAGATTTATTTGGTAGCAGTGGCAGTGAAGAAGAAAAAACAAAACAGAAAAAAACAAATTGCAAACTGTACTTTTTGAATTGGAAGAGGTGGGTATCTGCTATTGAAAGTGTTGAGGGGTTGGGGACAAGCCTTAGTGAATTTATGCTCCCTGTCTGCTACTGTTTCCAAGGAATTTTACTGTTCTGGTATTTTATTAATTTTATCTCAAGAAGGCATGGTGGCACGGTTATTAGCATTGCTGCCTCACAGATCATAATTGGTCCAGCACAGTTGGCAGCAGACACTTCACCGAGTTTGGCAAAGTTCCAAGACACTTACACAATTTCGCCAAACACAAGCAGTAGTGGATTCAGCGGGGTTCACTCATCACAATTCATAACATACATATCTTTACAATTTGAGCAATGTGTGCTATACTTCAGTTAAATATTCAACTTGCTGGATTGAAAATTGAAATTGCTAAAGTTGTCAACAAGTGCTGTCACAATAGTGTATGTCATGATTTGGTTTAATATTTTTTAACATTTGAAGTAACACCAGATTGGATAACATTAGGAAAATCTACTGTGGTATTTTGTACTATATTTTTTGCATGAACACTAATGTTGCTTATAGTAACAGGGAGAATTGTTATCCACTGCTAATATCTTAATGGGAAGGCAATGTGTTTAATTATCTTAAGCTTGAAAAAAAAAAAGATAGTCTTTAATGTGGCATAATTGCATTACTATTATTAAAAATAGTTTGACATATGTTTGCTTTTTGTTCTGCGATGTTAATGTAAAATTGTACAAAATAAACAGAACACAACAAAAGAATGAAATAAATATTTTCACTAAAGTTTTTACAAAGAAGAAGTTTAATTTTACATTCAAAAGTAAGGGTGGTTTAGAGTCTAAATGAGTCTAAGTCTAATCAAATACCTAGGCTGAGAGCAATTTTTTAATTTACTTATTAATATACTAGCAGGAGTACCTGGCATTGCCCGGGAATGTATAACCGGTGAATTTCCTAAATGAAAGAAACAGAACATAGAAATAGAACAAACAGTTTTATGATTGACATTTCATTGTAATAGGTAATATAAGTGGTCATTCCAGATACACTATATTTCTTGTTGTGCCTTGTGGTGCGAAAATGAACAAATTCTGAGGATTGCCCACTGTAGAACATGCTACGTAGAGTTGTCCGTGTGAAAAGCATGGATTTTCCAAATTGATGCATTTAACTTGCAGTGATTGCCCTTGAGCCTTATTAACACTAGAATTACCAGAGCCTACGAAAAAACTTGTATATCCGGCCCACCTTAAATCGCTTCTTAAATCCGTTCACACCTCTCCACCAGCATCCTTTGTCCTCTAAATGTGCTGATAAAAGACAAGCTGCCAGCAGCTGGCTATTCCATCCCCCCACCGACTTAGAACGTGAGCGAAGTTTTCCCAGCTCACGCCTTGATTGATTATGTGGGAGTGAAGTGGAGTTTTACAGTGGAAATAACAGATCATTATTCTAAAGTAATCTGTGTAAACACATTGTTAAAACAGAAACTTTTTCATATTTTAGTAATAAATGTTACAAAATGTAATAGGCATAAACTATAGAATATATAAAGCCCGAGTTCCAAAGATCAAATAAACACTTTCACAAAAGCTTCAAAAATGATTAAACAGCTTCTGTGGCGTAGTGTGCTAAGATTTGCCTCTTAGCGCAGAGCAGCTTTTCCTTGCCTCATAGACCTGAGTTCGGTTCCCCGCTGGGGATGAAGTGTTGCTTTTTTTTTCTTTTCTTTTAAACCTCAAACGGACATAAAATTTATACATTGGTATGCACTGTCAGTTACTGAGATCGTTATATTTTCATGTGGGATGCTCCTTTTCAAATATTTTTTTAACAATTGAGACTGCAATTAACAGGAACAACTGTCCTTATAACTTATTTTTAAGATCCATAACACACAGACAGACAGAGCACTGCGTAATAGAGAGACAGACAGGCAGAGAAGTCACTAGATATATAAATAAACAGGGAAGCCACGTGTACTGAAAGAAAAAAAGAACAACATGTGCGTTGTCCCTGACTCTCTAAGTAAGATCGGGGGAGGGGTGATGTTAGAGCGCCTGCGCTTATTCAGTACAGCAGGGACAACGCACATGTTATTCTTTTTTTCTTTCAGTACACGTGGCTTCCCTGTTTATTTATATATCTAGTGACTTCTCTGCCTGTCTGTCTCTCTATTACGCAGTGCTCTGTCTGTCTGTGTGTTATGGATCTTAAAAATAAGTTATAAGGACAGTTGTTCCTGTTAATTGCAGTCTCAATTGTTAAAAAAATATTTGAAAAGGAGCATCCCACATGAAAATATAATGATCTCAGTAACTGACAGTGCATACCAATGTATAAATTTTATGTCCGTTTGAGGTTTAAAAGAAAAGAAAAAAAAAGCAACACTTCATCCCCAGCGGGGAACCGAACTCAGGTCTATGAGGCAAGGAAAAGCTGCTCTGCGCTAAGAGGCAAATCTTAGCACGCTACGCCACAGAAGCTGTTGAACTGTTCTTGAAGCTTTTGTGAAAGTGTTTATTTGATCTTTGGAACTCTGGCTTTATATATTCTATAGTTTATGCCTACTACATTTTGTAACATTTATTACTAAAATATGAAAAAGTTTCTGTTTTAACAATGTGTTTACACAGATTACTTTAGAATAATGCTCTCTTATTTCCACTGTAAAACTCCACTTCACTCCCACATAATCAATCAAGGCGTGAGCTGGGAAAACTTCGCTCACGTTCTAAGTCGGTGGGGGGATGGAATAGCCGGCTGCTGGCAGCTTGTCTTTTATCAGCACATTTAGAGGACAAAGGATGCTGGCGGAGAGGTGTGAACGGATTTAAGAAGCGATTTAAGGTGGGCCGGATATACGAGTTTTTTCGTAGGCTCTGGTAATTCTAGTGTTAAGTGACATAGCAAAAGCCAAACGAACATGAAATTGTAGCCGTTTGAAATCAAAGGGTAAATCATTCAGAATCAGTGGAATTCTTGGTATGAAAACATCTTCACGTCTTGCGCAATGTTTCAGACACCCTTGAAATAGAGTTTTTTCTGGCATCGGAAGTGGACTTTCTAATTTTACGTCTTTTTTTCGGTGGCATGGGTATATTAGCGAAAACCAGGACAATTATAATGTGTTACATGATATTACGTATGGAATAAGCACCACAGCGAGATGAATGTACGTTATTTACAATATGTCGGAAAGCAAATAAATAGCATCAGTCAGTCAGAAAGACCAAGACTGAAATCGTACTGTGAGTTGGAAAGTGAACAACTAGCACCACAAATACGGAAAGCCAGTCACGCGCACTGGGTCGTTCATGTTTTACATCCATACGGCAGTTCCTCTTCACCTGATGAAAGCAGTCGGCCTTCTCATACTTGGACACTTAAGCCATCTGTTGGCAATTTAAAGAAACATTGGTAAAGAGCAATGCACAGGGACCAAACGTGCTGCTAGATGGCGCCGCCGTTAACGTCTGTTGCAACGTGCGGCCAACTTGTCAATGATAAGTACAGGGACATGTGCCGAACATTGTGTCCGTGAAAAGGTGCCCTGCGCTTCACCACGAACATTTTTCCCAACCAAACATACCTCATGACTTCCACCTGGTCACAAAGGAGCCCCATCCCCAGTTTGGTGGCGATCGGAATCCTGGTGCAGATTTCTATGGCGGACAAACAAACATACATACACACATACATACATCGACTCTGCTTTATATATTAAGATTAGTAATAAACAGAACTGTAAACTATGCAGAGAATAGCGATCTGGTGCACTAAAGGGGATTCATTACTGATTCTGAGAGGCAAAGGAACCTCTTTTGGATTGAACAGAGAAAGTAACGTTCTAAACCGGATCTATAATCAAAGGCATTACTAAACATTACTCATTTTGTGATGAGGGTTATGGTGGCAGCATACATGGCTGATTGTTTTTTTTTTTTTGCTTCTAGATAGATAGATAGATACTTTATTAATCCCAAGGGGAAATTCACATACTCCAGCAGCACCTTACTGATACAAAAAACAATATTAACAATATTAATATTAAATATTAAAAAACAATAATATCTACATTACTGGTAAAAATCCTGGGAGCTATAGAGTGAGTATATTGCCAGAATATGAATAATGGTAGCATGTCTAGCTCTTATATAGTAATATAATTTAACATTGAATGTATTCTAAAATATGTTTTATATTTTCTTTGATTTTTAAACTTTATATATTTACATATCAGTTTAAAGTATTATTGCTTTTGACAAAGCATGATTTGGCATCACTTATTTTACCTTTTTTTAATGTCACTATCCATTTTTACACTGCATCCTTGATTACTCTAAAGTAATTTGTTTCCTTCTACACAATTTAATTTTTACCTCCTTTATAATCTTTATATCCATTCATTTAATTGGGTTTTTTTATTTACTTTGTACCTGACATAGCATGTTTTGATATGTTTTCATATATTATAACTTGAATGTGTAATGTATTTTTTTCTCTAGAAACCTTACCTTTAACAAATAACACATCATTGCTTTGGTGTACATTTGACTCTGAAGAATTAAAACATCAGTGATTCCTATGAGTCAGTTATTTTACTTTCTGTTTTGCACTGTTTTGATTTTTGAAAGCTTCCAATGAGACCCATTCAGTTATCTCCCCTTGTTGAGCTAGTGATAACGTACACATCTGTCTTAAATATAATTTGCACTTCTGTCTTTCTAAGTAGAATGTCCCAGTGGTACTATTACAGATGTTGAAACTACATTTCATTGCAAAATTGTTACATTTTGGTTAACTGCATTTTCTTGTGAGCTTACTCTGCACGGAAATATCCTCATATCTAACCTGATATATACAATATCATAACTGGCAGGAAAACAAAATTGCTGCCATGTTTCATGTGTCAGTGTGCAAAATCCAGCATTTAACTAGTTTGTCTGTTTTTCTGTGGTAGGACCTATAACTAATGTCAAAAATCCACATTATGCTACAGTTCTTTTTTACCATGTAATGTTTATGAATCGTCTAGTATCCATCATCAGAATGCAGACAGAGGATGAAGCACTTAAATCTAGGCCATGTTTGCTCCCCTTCACAATTCATATTTGAGGTGGCATTGGCCATTTATATATATAATTGCCAAGGTGACTGAAAAGAAATCCATGCCAAGAGTGTTAACATCTAACAATTGTACTAATATCAGTCATTCTTGACTGAACAATACTTGTAAGTCTAAATACATAAATGGGATGGAAACCTAATGTTTTGTAGTGTCTAGAGTATTGTATACAACCTTTAAAAGAATGACATCTTTCCCTCCTTAATACTAAACTCATATTCTAATCAAAACTACCAGCCAGTGTGATTTGTGCAAATTTGCACAAAGCTTATATTTTAAGGTTTCTGTGGTTGCCATGACGAATAATAGAAATGGTTGAACATTATGCCATCTTACATTATTAAATGTAAGAATGTTGTGCACTTAAATTAAGACCCAGATATTATATACTGTATTTCAAACATGAAAGCCAATTTTAAATATGCTGATAGACTGCCAAGGAGAGAAAACTTTCACACTTCCACAAAACTTCCATAAAAGACTAATTTTATAGTATTTCATTTCTTGTTTATTTGCCACAGGCTGATGTAATCCCATTACAAGTGTGGAGTTTAGTAAGAAAAAAGTCTGTCTTCTATTGATGATTTTTTTCTTTTTCTTTTTCATTCTGGAATGTGTATCCTCTTACCATCTGAATACAGACCAAGTGAACATCTTCAGGGTGCTGTGGCCAGTATTCTAGGCTAGAAAGTAAAAGTAGTCCTGTGCTGGATTGTATTGAGCATTGCAGTCCCTCTTAACTGTAATCAAACAAATCCTTCAGGTTGCCACAAGACTAAGCTACAATTTTGCTTTTTTATCTTTATTTCTTTTCAGATTATGTACCCCATTTGTCAAAATTTCTTACTTGCAAATTTGACAGTATCATTTCTCCTCAACCTAATGCCTACAAATTAGGGTTTATCAGCCAGTCAAGGGGGTTTACAATATGTCAGCTAAAAGAAAGAAGGTTTACCATTACATCTTCTGGGATGCCTGCTGAGGTGTATCTTGTGAATGTTGAAAGATAAGTAACTTGTGGTCATCTTCTGGCTGCCTTTTAACAGATTCCCAGGGACTTGAGCTCTCTGCCTCTAAGATTAATGAGACATTGTCTAAGTTGGGTTAAATTGTGACTTGTGAATATCCAGGAATGGGAATTTACTTCTTCTGAGGTAATCCACCTTAAACAAATAAACATTTAGCACTAACAGTACCCACTGATAAAAGCCTTTCTTGCTGAGTTTAAGACTCGGTGTGGCCAACTGTATATACAAGAAACCTGATACAGGAACAGACAGAGAAAATAGGAGAATGGAACCAAAATGTTTGGAGGGAAGTTCCACAAGCATCAAAAAATAAAATAAAGGGTCAGTTGCAGTCTCTATGGCAAAATACTTGTGGTTGTTTAGATTAAACTGTAGTTACATTTAAATTACAGCACATTAAATTGTCACATATTAAACATATACAATGCATGTTTCATAATAAATAACAAATTCAGGTAAGAACAGTTACAGTTCTGGGAGCTATTTTCCCTAAAAAAGAAATTGTTTGATATTGTGCAACAAGTAAATCGTTCCACGTTAACATTTTATTTCAGAACATATCTCTGGTTGCCACAACAGAGGAATAAATATGGCTTAAGTATTAAAAGCTGGAAAGAGGGCTGACTGTGAGTTGCAGCATGGTGTTAAAGAATTCAGTACCCTAGACAGACAAATTCAGCAGCTCCTAGCTAGACAATTATCTAAAGCTTGTTGGCTACAAGAAACTTTCCCTACAGCTGTAGTCAACTCTGCAATCTTAACTCTGTGCCATGCCACTCATAACCTGAATAAAGTCAGCCTTACCCCGTTCCTACAATGACAATGATGTACTCTGGAAGTTTCAGCATAGAATGTGCAGGCCAAAGCCTAAGTCATAACCCTCTCTGCTCCCCAACCATACCCAGAGAATATGGTGATACCCTTATTATTGGAGATTTACTTGTGCACAACCTGAACATTTAGCTATCTCACCACAAAACCTTTGTGTCATGTTAACTCAGTGCACGAGTTCTAGATGTTAAAAGAGGTCTTTTTAGTCTTCAAGATGTACAAGAACATACTTTTAGTTTTATAGTACTGCATAGCTATGTTAATGAAATTCAAGATCGACAGTTGGAAGTTATGAAGATAGACTTTGCATCTCTTTTTCAAGCCATGAAGGACTAACCTTGCTGTGAGAATCATCATTTCTAGTCCACTGTCCATGCTGAGATCAGATGAAGCCTGCAGCCATCTCCTGATCTTGAGCACCTGTCTGAGAGCCATCTGCAAGAGACAAAACATCTCCTTTGTGGACAAATTAATTCTTTTATGGGGAGGCCATGTTTCTTCAGACATGTGATGGCTTACAACTGAATATATTTGGCATTACAAAAACATCTCTAACATAAAATATTGCTCATGACTGCCTAGCTTTAGGCCCAGTGTTAGCCATGTTAAAATATATATATTTTTTTGTGGATGGATGAATGGATGGATGAATTTACCTATAGATGTGAACTATGTTAATTCTGTAATAACAAGTCATAGTTCAGTGAGATGGTCGAAACAAATGTATAAATGTGAATAACTTAATTGTCATCTCAAGCTGCTCTAAAACTTTAAAGAAGCTATGCTTCTAGAAAACCTTCAATGTGGCCTTATTTAATGTTAAAGCGTTAACCACTAAGACATTTTAAGGTGTTTATCTTTTTAGTGATAGGAAAACAGACTTTCTAAAATTATATGAAACGTGGCTCAGCAGTGATGGTATGCAGTGTTAATTGAAAAATTCCCTTTTAGTTATTTTCTTCACTGTGTTCGTGAAAGAGAGGCAGTGCTTTAGCAAGTATTTTCTCAAGCCATTTAAGCTGCAAAGATACCAGTTTTGGTATTTTTGCATCTTATGTCTGTATGTTGCTGTAAATTTTCAGGAAGTATCCACCTAAACATAACATGTTTGTTATTGATGAATTTGCAGACTTATTACCTATAATAATAAGAAATTATAACAGGTTCCTTATAGTAGGTGATTTTAGTTTTTGTTTGTTTGTTTTCATAAGCGAATACACATACTGGACCTAGTAGTTTCAAAAGGATTAAAAATTGTTGTGAAGCAGGAAATGGATATCTGTGTATCCGATCATTTCTGCATTTTAATCGACATGGAAATATTCCATGATATTCTGTATGTTGTAACGCATGATTCTTTTCTAGACATACTCTTATTTTCAATTAACATGCTCCAATTTGTCCAGATTATCTTGGAATACAAGATTAGCTGACTTCCATCGACTGGTGCTGCTGACCTGCTACCACTGTACCACAGAGAGCATTTCAACCCACTGTATTAGTGTGTGGTGTCTTAGCTGCTCATCGGTTTTATTGAAGGCACAATGGATTGTCTGGGTGCAGCTTCCAACCCTGGAGGACATCCATAGCACACACTGCTTCAGGAAAGGCACCAGCATCTGCATAGATTCCACCGACCCATGCCACAGTCTATTTGAACTTCTCCCATCCTGAAAACACTACAGAGTATTTCATGCACACACCTCAAGGCTCACAAACAGTTTCATGCCAAGAACTATAAACGCATTCAATCAGTTCATTAAGTAGAGCACTTTGCACTATATGCATATGTACATTGTACTCATGTTTTCATATTGTATGTTTTTATTGTTTTATGGTGCTATATTTGTCATTTTAGGGGAAGATTATTGTTTTGTGGAGGAATTACACATTGAATCTCTTTGTACTGTGTACAAATACAATAAAGGAATTCAATTCAATTAACTACCAAAGTTATGCAGATGTCACACATTTTACTAGTCGTAAAATCTATTGACCCTGAAAATCTGTGCACTCTAATCCAATGTCTTACTTGTACTTCAGAGTCAATGAGTAGTAATTTCCTCAAACTAAGCAAGAAATAAATGAAAATCTCAGTTGTTGGCTGAAATGAAAAAATTGAGACTCTTAGAAATAAACTTGATTACTTGGCAATACAAGTTAAGGTGGAAGTAAAGAATTTATGTGTTATTATGTCCTAAACATCAAACAGCATATTAATTATATAACTAAGACTGTAATTTTCATTTAAGAAACACTGCAAAAGTTATAGCTTTTTTAATATAATGGAATGCTGAAACGTTAATTAAAACTTTTATCTTTTAGCTAACTAGGTTACTAAAATTACTACCAAAGAAAGACATAAATCAACTGTAGTTAGCGTAGAATGCACCAGTAAAAGAACATCTGGGCACATCTCAATGGTCTTCACATCACTATATTGGTTATATGGGTCCTTTAGAATTAATTTTAAAATACTGTTAATGCTGTATAAATTTCTGAATAATTTTGATCTTTAATCCCCATAAACTGTATTCCCTGTCATAATCTTAGATTAGGGTTAAACAAAATCAGTCCTTGAGGGCTGTAGTAACTGCAGATTTTTGTTCCATACTAAATATCTTAATGAACAGTCAGTTATTGCTGTTGGGGCACTTATTGTATTGTATTGTATTGTACTTATTGTTACTATGGGTTCCGCACCTGCAGCTTCAAGCCTACCTCGGACTGAAAATATTACAAGAAAAAAATCCAGAAAGTTCCAAGAAAACAAAACTTGAATTTGCTACTCATCCAGGACTTCACTGAAGCTATGCGAATTAAGTAATCTGTAGGCATATCCTGCTATAGCCTCCTGCCATAGGAGATGAATAAAACGAGTAAACTTACAGCTCCTATATGGCAGCCACTTGCAGAGCCATCACACCGCTCTTCAGTTGGATAGTTGTACTCAAAGGAAGAACCCTTGTTCTTCCCTGTAGATCAGTCAACCCCATTCTCGGGCAATTGTCACTTTTATAAAAGGAAAGCAGTTTCTCGCTCACCTAACCTATCTCACCTTCTGAGCACTACAAAACAATTTCCATATTTATACTCCCCATAATACTGCAGCTCTTAAACAAAACACAAAAGATTTATGCATATTCCAATAAAATAAAGACACTAAAACAAAGAAGACACAACAATCACTAGCCAAAAAGTAAAATGAAATCAGACTTCCTTAAACTTGCCTCCCCCAAACCAACCAAAATAAGTCTGTCCATAAACCTGCACATGCACATGCAAAAGGCTGTTCTGGGTAGAAACGACTTGGACATAAACAGACTGCCTGTAAGTAATAAGTACACAGTAAGTTAAATACTAAAATTTCAGTCAACGAACCTGTTATTATTGACAGGGACAGATGTTTCTTTTAAATAAAAAACATTTAGTTTTGTCATTACAGTGGAACCTCGGTTCACAAACGTCTTGGCACACACAAATTGGTTTACGACCAAAAAGTTTGCCAAACTTTTGCCTCGGTTCACGACCACACACTAGGTATACGAACAAGCCAGTTTCCCTTTCGGTTTGTACATGTTCAGTCTCTCCCTGTGCATTTCCTGTGCAGCGAGCAAGAGAGAGAGAGCGAGAGAGAGCGACACACACGCACACATACACACAGACAGTGCGAGAGAGAGACAGACGCACACACACAGGCAGCGCGAGAGAGAGACAGACGCACACACACAGGCAGCGCGAGAGAGAGAGCTGGACGGATAAGGTAGGAAGGCAGTTAAAGAATGAACTGGGCTTGATTTTGTTTTCACTTCTGTTTACAGCGATCAGTTCATAGCGTGCATTGTTGCAATGTTACTTTTCTTGGTGGTTTATTAAATTACGGATTTTTTTCAAATGTTCATTTTTTTCCCTGTGCTTGAAACTCATTAAAAAAAAAGTGTTTTTAGCCAGCGGTTGGTAGCGCTATAGCGCGAACTATTGCAATGTTAGTTTTCTCTGTTGTTCAAGGTTTTCTCATTGTTATTCAATGTTTTTACTTTTAGTTTACTATTACGCTGTGCATTCTATGGTTTAATTAACTATATTTGTGCTTAAAAACTTAAAAAAAATATATATTTACATACAGTTCGTATGGTCTGGAACGGATTAATTGTATTTACATACAATCCTATGGGGGAAATTGCTTCGGTTCCACTGTACATTTTGTGCATCCTTTATTTCTGTGAAAAAATGGCTTCTGAGACCAGTAGGGGGCACCATTCAGCCCCAAGTCCCAAATACACCAATGCAAATACAGGTCCTGGGTTCAAATAAAGATTTTATTTTCCATAAATACCACTCACAGGCTTCTCTCAAATGTTGCACAATACACAATATCCAAACAATAATCTTCTTCCCCTCTTTGTCATTCCTCTCCTTCCTCTCTTTCCAGGTGAGTTTTGTCCTCTTCCATTTGACTCTGACTCCCTGAGTGGGGAGGAGTGGCTTCCTTTATACCAGACCCAGGAGTCATTTCAGGTCTTCTTCCCACAGTTCCCTCTTCCAGTTCCCACAAGACCCAGCAGAGCTGCCCATTGGAACTCTGTTTCACATGAAGCCTGTGGGAATGTATATTGGAGACCCCCCAGAGAGCTGCTGCCACCTGTTGGACTTGGGGAGCGAATGGCTCTGGGTGGCGGTCTCCTTCCATCCTTCCGTTAAACTGGTCTTCCAGCTGGGTAAGGAACCTTGAAACATCCCAGCCGGGACGCCAGGCCATGTTTGGTATCCATGGCACTCCTAAAAACAAGTAAGTGGTCAAAGCAGTCCCTCAAAGGTTAGTGCTATCTTTCATTAAGAAAATAAAAATCTTAGAACTTTTGAAAAGTGGCATGTCATTTGCTAAAGTCATTATTCCTGAACATTACAGTATAACAACTATTTACATTGTATTACATATTATAAGTAATCTAGAGATAATGGACCTGAGCATTCGTGAATTTTTGTATCCATAGGTGATCACAGAACCCATCCCTCATGGATACATAGGACCCACTATATTTATTTATCTTGTTTATCTATTACTGGCAAGTGCATATTGGTTTATTTTTAATGATATCATTTGGTGTTTCATTTATTTATTCATTCATATACTTATTTATTTCCAATTTATTATTTTTATTTTCAAGTTCCATTTTTTCTTCAACATCTTGTAAAACTGAGTTACATGTTTTGCATGAATTGTGCTATAAAAGTAAATGTAGTTGTCATTCTAAAACCCTTTTTAAGTATTCTGTTGACAAAGAGCGTAAAATAAGTCAGAGTGCTGAACCATTCCCTCATGATGCTTATCTACTTTAACTTGTTCTACACTCTGACATTAGTAATGGTGCATTTCATAGTATGTGAGAGGATGTAAGGTTTGCAGTGAACTTAAAGTTTATAATAGTTGCCCAGCTATTGTAAGATATTTTGTCTTCTTAGCAGATGAAGATGATTTTTTTTAATAATTTATGTCTTTCTCATGGAAATGTTAATAAATTTCAAAAATAGCAATGAAAAACCACTATTAAGAGATCTGTTCAATGTCTTTATTTTTCCATCCCCCTTAGTTTCAGACTGAGTACCTCCAATTATATCCCATTTTTGGCAGACATTTTGATCTCTTGTAGGCATAATGGTAAATTTACTCTTTGGGTTTTATCCAAATCTAATAGTGAAATTGAAGGGGTGAGGGACTGTTTGTTTGGCAGATGATTTCAAAGAAGAAGAATGTGGCACAGACAAGAACAAGGACTAGGAACACTCTGATGGAAAGAGAGAGCAAAATACACAATGCCAAATACTTGGCTAACATACCAATATAGAGAGAGATACTATGTCGGTGGGAAGTAAACCCTGTAACACAGTGGATGCCACAGATGCCATTCATCTGAGATAACTAGAGAGACAGATCATGTGCAGAAGAAAATAATCTTCTAGTATGCTAAATGACAGACAGTCTAGGTTTTGCTAAGATCCTTGAATTCTCTGAGACAGAGATCATAAGAAGCTTACACAAGCCTCGTGTAATTTCCCCAGGCCTTTGAGGAATACCATAGCGTTTGCAAATGGGGCTGGCATGGCTGTATTACAATTTTACGAGAACAAGAGAGGCCAAAAGAGCAAGTTTTATAGTTTTAATTTTTTTAAAGGCTATAGGAGTTTAACAGTGCAGAGTTTCAGGAGCCACCAAAGGGAATTCTGGCTGGGTTGTTTCAAGATTGTATAGCCCCATCAGTAAACTAATTATGATCCTTGTTTTGTGGGTTGAGGTTTCCCTTTACCGGCATATCAATGAAAATGGGGTCAGAAGATGAAATATGGCAAAGGCACATTGGCACGAAAGACAAAAGGCTAAAGAAAGAGAGAGAGAGTTAAGTGGAAAGTGAAAGGGAGTATTTACTTTGGGTTTTGAGAAATAGGAAAGTGAAGAGCCTTCATCCAACATAGGTAGGCACAAAGCATAGTGGGGCTTTTGTCATGTTATGAATACTTTGATTCTTTCTTGTCTTTGTATATCCTTCCTGTTATCATCACTCCGATTACAGAAACTGATCAATGGTAATAAATTACTTAAAAGACAGCGGTAAAAAAAGGAAATTGAGAGAGCCAAAAGGGATAGGCAGGAAAATTGTAAATAACAGTATTTCCCAACTGCCAGTCTTTGGGCCGTGACTGCTCCATAGAAAATGCTTACTTGTTCACCAGAATAGGACAAGGCATTTATTTTCCACAGTCATTCCCAAGTGCTGATCCATAAAAAGCTGGCAAGGCATGTCGCCGGTCCACATAGTTCTACACTGTTAATAAATCTAGAAGCCTGAAACTCATATTGGAAGCACTCATCCACCTCTCCTTCCAAAGTCTCTGATCTAATTTTAATTAAACCCAATGAGGTCTACAAGGAATGTCTCAAACAAAAAATTATCTAAATGTCAAAAATGCTGAAAACCACAGGTCTAGAAAAAGGCAAGGGTCTAATAATAATCAAAAATATCAAACAAAACTGAATCTGTAAACTGAAACTGAAAATCAGACTTGTAGTCAAAGAGATTTTTGCAAAAAAGGCCTTAAACTAACACATTTTATTGTATCTAACTAGTTCCATTCATCCATCCATCCATTTTCCAACCCGCTGAATCCGAACACAGGATCATGGGGTTCTGCTGGAGCCAATCCCAGCCAACACAGGGCACAAGGCAGGAACCAATCCCGGGCAGGGTGCCAACCCACTGCAGGACACACACAAACACACACCAAGCACACACTAGGGCCAATTTAGAATCGCCAATCCACCTAACCTGCATGTCTTTGGACTGTGGGAGGAAACCGGAGCGCCCGGAGGAAACCCACGCAGAGAACATGCAAACTCCATGCAGGGAGGACCTGGGAAGCGAACCTGGGTCTCCTAACTGCGAGGCAGCAGCGCTACCACTGCGCCACCCTCTAACTAGTTCGTCATTTGTTTTTTTTTCAGGCAAATAAGCAGATAACTAGCCACTACGCACCATCGCACTCTTATACAAGCAGAGGGTGATGACACACTGCATCAAAACAATTGTAAAGAAATTCCTTACTCCCTAAATGGATGAAAATAACTGTGACACTCTGAGTTGAGCATCCACAAACACCATGTGCATTATGAGCAGCTGAATTGCCCTTTGCCAAGCACATGCTATCAATTTTAACTTGTCAACCATAAGATATCCTTGTAACATGTTGTTGGACTTTTGTCTGTGACCTGGGTCACAAATATACGTGCGAGAACCAGCAAGTCATTTAAACATGGTGTCGGTGGTTCACTTGTGAGTAAGAAGTTGGGAGACAGGATTGACAGACACAGGGGAGTGAAGGTTTCTTTTGGCTTAGTTCATTTTTGGGTTTCACCGCTTAATTGGTTTGCAATTTAAAGTGTCTATAAATTTGCTTTTAACAGTTTGATTTAAGTTTGCTTTTAACAGTTTGATTTTTGTTTGTGTTGATTTTGTTAAGGGATTTGGTTGATTGTTTAGAATTTTAGCAGCAGGCCATTTCCTCTCAGGGATGTAATTGGTTTTGCCCACTATCAGAGTAGTCTATGGAGGAAATGGCTCTCACTTTATAAGGCTGCAACAGTCGTCCAGAAGGGGTTGCTTAACTTGGCTTTGTGATTTAGTTGAGGTACGATAGAGAGAGAGAAAAAGAGTGAACTGAGTACAGTAGTGAGAGAGAGGCTGGGTGTCTCAGTGACTGAATGCCTTTAGGAACTCTAAAATACTCCTGTTTAGTTAATAAAACATCTTGGTGTTTCAGAGTGCTGAGGAGCTTTGTTTTTGCTTTCTTGAGCTAATACAGTGACTGTATTTTTTGTCATTTGCATTTGATTTTAATAGGGTAAGTGCCTTATTACTTGGAATAGTCCTTCACTTTGGATTTTTGTATATAGTGCCAGTGGAGTATTTTGATTATTGGTATTATTTTTGTTTTTCTTCTTTTTCACTCTACATATATTTAAACTTTGAACTGTTTTTAAAGGACTGTTGTAATAAAACAACTTTTTTTTTGTTCTTTTGATTTTATTAAAAACTGCCTTGTCATTGACTCTACTTTGGTCACCTCTTGTCCTAGTCGGTCCAGAAATACTAGCAATTCATCTGTTCCTGCAGGTGGCCTGTTTATATCTTCATGTGGCAATGGCAGAGTCTCGTGGTTTTAAATGAAAGGATCCTAACTGTGTTTTTACCTTCAATTTTCAACCTATTTATTGAAATATTTATTTGTGATATTAGCCTTAATGAATTCATTTATTTTATTATGGATTATTGCACTGCACTGCACTTTTGTTTTAGAACATTGTTGTAGAAAATAAAATAACTTTTGCATAATTGCACATCACTTTTGTTGTTATGGGTCCTCATTGCTTGACTCATTCTGGTCATGACTATTGACAGTCTCAGGTTCAAGGACATGATGGCAGCTACAACCAACCCAAACCATCACAATAACTAACACATAAAACTAACACATGATTTTATATTGTCGGTGTGATAATATCATGTGCCACAACTTCATGTAGTGATGTAATGGCAACAGGGCACTCCATTGCCAATGACAAACAGTCACAAAATGGCAGCATCTACAGTCAGAAATGATAAATAAAATGATAATGAAAATGTAAACAAAGCAATGTTAAAAATTAAGAATGTCATGAAAAACAAAACAATATGTAAACAGATCAAATCGAACTGCCATTAGACTACATAAAAACAAAAATTTACAAACTGCTAAGTTTGTCAACTTTGAATTCTCTGAATAAAGTGTGTGTTCTGTACAAGAATGGACTGAAATTCAGGACCGGTTCTTGCTTTGCTCCCTTTTCTGACAGCACATGTCTTAGTTCTCAGCAACCCTTTAATAACCATTTTAATAACCTGTTTGGCAGTGTTTGACCACTTCGAGCCTGTCACTCTCCCCTTTTTAAAGCAGCTGGTTTCCAGTATGAAGCCATCTGGCTCCCCCCTTGATGTTGTCCCTCCTTGACTTCTTAAGGAGGTATTTTCTACCTTAAGTCCTTCTATTCTTACTATTATTAATAGTAGTTAACCTCTAGTGTGGTACCTAAAAAATTTAAACATGCTGTTGTGCAACCTCTGCTGAAAAAAAACAGGTCTAGACCACTCTGTTATATCTAACTTTAGGCCTATTTCCAAGCTACCTTTTTTGGACGAACATACAATACTGGAAGTGTTCCAGTCTGGGTTTAAAATTTACCACAGCACTGAGTCCTCTTTGTTAAGGGTTTTTAATGATATTCTTTTAACAGTGGACTCTGGTGACTGTGTACTACTTATGATTCTGGATTTAACAGCTGCCTTATACACTATAGACCATGAGATTCTCATCTTCAGGCTAGAGCAGTGGGCGGGCATCACAGGTTCAGCTCTCCAATGGTTTAGGTCCTATCTCTCAGACAGAAGTTTTTGTTTTAGCATTGATGATTTTACTTCCACCTCTGTTGCCCTCCCCTGGGGGGCTACCACAGGGTTCCATCCTGGGACCTCTTCTGTTCTCCTTGTACCTGCTGCCACTTGGCGCTATTTTCTGGAAACATGGTATTTCCTTTCATCTTTATGCAGACGACTGTCAGGTTTATTTCCCTCTGAAGCACCCTCATCCATGTTCTGTCCAGCCCCTGTTTGATTGCCTTTTTGACATAAGGATTTGGATGGCATTACAGCTCTTATGTGTTTATGTGTTTCTGTTTCTTTTACCCTTTGGTTATTGTGTGTCTGGTTTTTATTGTACAACACTTTGGTCAGCTTTGATGTTGTTTTTAAAGTGCTTTATAAATAAATAAATAAACCCTAAACTGGATAAGTAAGTAAAAAAAAATAATAAGCTGTCTTAATGTATCCATTTGGTTGCTATTAATATCTCATTAATTGCTGTAATACAACACCATGAGGCCACTGAATTTACAAAACATTAACTCTTTGCTAAAAGAAGTGGGAAAGTGATAAGGAAGAATACAACAATAGCCACAATTAAACAACTAATGACACTTCAGGCCTACAGTAGAAGAGATTATCTGGAATACAGTTGATGAAAGTCCAACGTACTACTTCTCTGTTTCCCAGAGATATCAATATTTTCTAGCTCAGCTTGTGTATAGCCTGGAATTTTGTACCCTGTCCTGCTAGCACGAGGGCCATGAATTACCATGAAGGTTTACAGCCACCTGCAAATAATGCCATTTACTGTACGAGTCACTGTGTACAAGACATCTCTAACGCTTTGAAAGGCTATTTCAATGAAAAGATGTCCAGGAAAGCTTGTGTGATTTCTGTTATGAAACATGACAAACATGAAAAATTACTTACAGTAATTAAAAGCACTCTTCTGTGATCTTTACAACAGGAGTTGGAGGACTGATAACTGCAATAAACAGAAAACCTGGAACAAGAGTTTTCTTATAGATAGATAGATAGATAGATAGATAGATAGATAGATAGATAGATAGATAGATAGATAGATAGATAGATAGATAGATAGATAGATAGATAGATAGATACTTTATTAACCCCAAGGGGAAATTCACATACTCCAGCAGCAGCATACTGATACAAAAAACAATATTAAATTAAAGAGTAATAAAAATGCAGGTAAAAACAGAAAATAACTTTGTATAATGTTAACATTTACCCCCCTGGGTGGAATTGAAGAGTCGCATAGTTTGGGGGAGAAACAATCTCCTCAGTCTGTCAGTGGAGCAGGACAGTGACAGCAGTCTGTCGCTGAAGCTGCTCCTCTGTCTGGAGATGATACTGTTTAGTGGATGCAGTGGATTCTCCATAATTGATAGGAGCCTGCTGAGTGCCCGTCACTCCGCCACAGATGTCAAACTGTCCAGCTCCATGCCTACAATAGAGTCTGCCTTCCTCACCAGTTTTTTCAGGCGTGAGGCGTCCTTCTTCGTAATGCTGCCTCCCCAGCACACCACCACGTAGAAGAGGGTGTTCGCCACAACCGTCTGATAGAACATCTGCAGCATCTTATTGCAGATGTTGAAGGACACCAGTCTTCTAAGGAAGTATAGCCGGCTCTGTCCTCTCTTGCACAGAGAATCAGTATTGGCAGTCCAGTCCAATTCATCATCCAGCTGCATTCCCAGGTATTTATAGGTCTGCAACCTCTGCACACAGTCACCTCTGATGATCACGGGGTCCATGAGTGGTCTGGGCCTCCTAAAATCCGCCACCAGCTCCTTGGTTTTGCTGGTGTTCAGGTGTAGGTGGTTTGAGTCGCACCATTTAACAAAGTCCTTGATGAGGTTCCTATACTCCTCCTCCTGCCTACTCCTGATGCAGCCCACGATAGCAGTGTCATCAGCAAACTTTTGCACATGGCAGGACTCCGAGTTGTATTGGAAGTCCGATGTATATAGGCTGAACAGGACCGAAGAAAGTACAGTCCCCTGCGGCGCTCCTGTGTTGCTGACCACAATGTCAGACCTGCAGTTCCCGAGACACACATACTGAGGTCTGTTTGTAAGATAGTCCACAATCCATGCCACTAGGTATGAATCTACTCCCATCTCTGTCAGCTTGTCCCTAAGGAGCAGAGGTTGAATGGTGTTGAAGGCGCTAGAGAAGTCTAGAAACATAATTCTTACAGCACCACTGCCTCTGTCCAAGTGGGAGAGTGATCGGTGTAGCATAGATGATGGCATCCTCTGCTCCCACCTTCTCCTGGTATGCGAACTGCAGAGGGTCGAGGGCGTGTTGGACCTGTGGCCTCAGGTGGTGAAGCAGCAGCCTCTCCATGGTCTTCATCACATGTGACATCAGAGCGACAGGCCGGAAGTCGTTCAGCTCACTAGGACGTGATACCTTTGGGACTGGGGTGATGCAAGATGTTTTCCAAAGCCTCGGGACTCTCCCCTGTTCCAGGCTCAGGTTGAAGATGTGCTGTAGAGGACTCCCCAGCTCCAGTGCACAGATCTTCAGCAGTCGTGGCGATACTCCATCTGGACCCACTGCTTTGCTGGCACGAAGTCTCTTCTTCTTATTTGTTTTAACATAGACGTTTTATATATTATTTTGATTTGTTATAAACAATCTTTGTATAAAGGTACTATTTTAATTTTACTGTTTTCATTCATTTCAGTTGTCAGTTATTTTTAAAGATGATGAAGGAAAATATATTCATTTTTTCCATTTTCCTAACTTACTTCGTTCAAAATAAGCCTGTGGAGACCAGGAGTCTATCTTGTCAGTGTTGGAACTAAGGCAGGAAATAACCGTGGACGGGATTATAGTTAAAGGCTCAGCACATTGATGCACACACTGACACTTGTTCACAGATGTTCAGGTTAAAGACACATGTTAACTTAATATGAGTAAACAAAATCCAACATGGTGAAGAGGTGGGTGAGGAATACAATCTGTGGCTTTAAGACGTCAACATTAAACAGTATGCCATCAAGTTATTCATTAAGTAAAACGAATATCAGAAATATCAAAAATAAAATATATATGCAAATATGACATGTTTTTCTAATTCACTCCACAGATTGTCATAAACGTTTTTACTAAGAAGTCATTATGAGGTTGGCAAAGGTGACAGGCTTACAGTTTTGAAGGTGTACTGCCTTCTAACACTTATGTAGTCTTTAGATGGATGTCAGAAATCAGATTAATTTTCATGAGTTATATTTTTGAAGATACTATAAATATGGAAAATCCTTATACTTCTGGGATATGTTTATTAAAAATGAATTAATCAAGATTATCCAGGTGCATTTGAAAAACAAAATATTTCTCTTAGCCAAGCAGGTTCTCCAGCTTGCAGGAAAAACTTGGGAGTTGGTGGCAGGATTGGCAGTCCAGCTATTGTAAAAAACTTCACACTGTTCCAGTGTGTTGCTGAGGTGTCACCCATTGCACTGGGGTTCCAAATCCAGGCGGTTCATTGTGTGGGTGGATGCGGCAAAGCACTATTAGCGCATGCTCCCAAACTTGGGGATATATGAAAATAAGATGTAGCAAGGTTCGTAATGGTTATTTGTTAAATTGCACTCCAGAACGTTTAAACTGCATATTCATTGTCCATTTGGTGAAAAATAGTCCATTTTGACATTAAATGTAGCTCATATACTGTATTTTCATATTTTACAAGAGTAGAATTGAGCTGTTGTTCATTTCTTGTGATCTATTTTTTTAAGTTGGGATTGTATGACATGGGGTATTTAAATGGCAGCTCAGTCATAATGTAAAGGAAGGTGAAATAAAATATAGAGTCCAGCATCTGCCAGAATCTGCAGTTCTTATTAAATTAGATGTAATAAGGGATCAAATTCATGACAAGCAGTTTGGAGAAGAGAATGCCAGTGCTGTGTGCTATGTGCCAGGATAACACTACATATATTTGCAATTTTAGAAAATTAAAACACATGGTGCTGGATATTTTTGCATCTAGACACCAAGTAAGGAAACTAGCAAACAAGCTGTTCAATTAAGGTAGGAATTAGTCTTATGTATATAATTAAGGAATGGCTAGAATGAAAATTAGTCAGACACAGATTTTGTGTTGTGGAGGCTGAGAAGCCCTTTTCTAAATCATAACGAAGAAGTGTTATTTGTAAAATGGAGTTGCACAGGTTAGAATGACATCAGAATGTTTACATTTTTTAATTCAATTTTATGAATATTCTTATTTCTTGTGTTAGTGTCACAAGATGCTGGAGGCTTTCTAGTCAGCATCAGCAAAGTATGAGCACACCATGAACAGAATCCGAGTCCACTGCACATAACGCTTTTATGCACGCCTACCTACTCATAATGGGCTGGTTTTGAGTTCCAACTAACTTTACACAAATGTCTTTGAGGAGTGATGGAGAACAGGATTAACCCCTCAAAAAAAACCAAAAATTGGAGAACATGCAAACTCATCACATAGATCGATACAAATAAAGAACACTTATGTATATCCATGATGAAATCCAAAATTAAAGGGGGAGCATACACATTATCCATTAAAACTTGAGACATTTCCTTCCACATCAGTTATCATCAGTTACAAGCTAAAAGTTATTATCGAATGCAGCATATTTCAATTTGGAAATCAAAGTGTGCTGGTGAAATAAAAGAAAAACAAGCACAAGCAAGGATACATCACATGACGAGGGTTCTACATCAGATCAAGAATGTAGTTTTGCCATGGAAGTAAGTAAATAACTCAAGGTAAATAGGTAAATAACATTAGATCTGGCGTTTATGTAAGTAACATATAAATGTTAATGTTTTGGGCACATGCACCGTCCTTTGTATGTAAGAGCCAGATCTACAGCGTAAAGTCACGAGTGCAGAGCATCCCATGTACATATACAGAGTACAGCGATGGCAAAAGTGCATTCTTGATCCGATGTAGAATCATCATCATGATTTGAGTTTACCTCTGTTATAACACGTCTATGTGATAAAACAGCAATGTCAAATGCGCTTGGGGGAGCTGGGATCGTGAACGCAGCTGAGAGAATAACAGAATAAAAAAAAACAACGCTAACCTTTACAAGTATCATAAATCACACCGGCTGTTACAGACTGGAATCAAATGTAAGTTTTTATTCTAAAATAGTAAAAATACGAGCAGCTCAGTTCTCAAAACGGATTTGTCCGGGATTGAACCCATGAATCTTTGATTACCAGTCAATAGCTGATACCGTTGTGCCACCAAAGCTGTCATAGCAAATGCGTGTCAATGTCACAGGTAAACGTGGGTTGTTTTTCTGCAGTTATATTTTTGAATAAAAGTGCATTTGTTCTGTTATATTTGTACCTTTTGTGAAAGTGTTTCTTTAATATTTGGAATTCAGGCTTCACACATTATATACTTCATGTCTACATTTTGTCAATTATTACCAAAACATGAAAAACATTTCTGTTTTAACGATGTGTTTACTGTACATAGATTGTTGTAGTCACGAAACACACATGAAATGCAAGTGTTCCAAATAACGATATAGTATTTATAAAAGGTGTCATTTTGCTTGACTTCTAACTCTATACAACTCTAAGCAACTGACACGCAGGTAAACAGACTTCAGCTGAGACAACTGTGCGGGGTGGGGGGATGTGATAGTAGGCTGCTTGCTGTTTGTTGCTTATCCACACATTTAGAAGACAAAAGACGCTGACAGAGAGGTGTGAAGCGTTTTTAAGGTGGAACGGATCTACGAGTTTTTTCGTAGGCTCTGGTAATTCTAGTGTTAAACCTTTTCTAACATTTTAGGCAGGGCTCTCTTGTCATATAACTATCTGAACTGAGCAAAACAACAGCAAAACATAACAGCATTATTTCTATAGAATATTTACATACAAAGGATGAAGCTCAAAGTGCTTTAGAACAAATCAAAGAGATAGCTACAAAAAAAATGAGCTAAAAATAATAACAAATAAATAGTATATAGCAAATAAATAATGCACTCATACATTAGATAGATAAATATATAATTAAGAGTAGTACAGTCCTTAAATATAGAATTTTTGAAGTCCCTAAATGCGAGTCTGATGATCAGGTCAGGTGACCAGGGGGAACAGAAAACATAAAAAAATTCCAGTTGAACTGAAGAATAAAAAACAAAATCTGCAAGGATTTCACGCCAAAAGACAGTCCAGCCTCCCCTGAGCATTCCCCCTAACATAAATATTCTTACGTAGTTCTTTTTTGTTTTTAATGCTTCATCTTTGAGGATTCAATGCAGTGGGTCTTGTGGCAAGTTGGAATATCCACTTTCATTCAGATATTACAGGTGGCTGCACAGGATTTTGATCAGGTGTTGCTGACGCAGAACACTATCAGTGAAGAATGGAAAGAGAAAACAGAAAAGTAAAGATAATAATAATAATAATACATTTTATTTATATTGCACTTTATATATAATGATTGCAGATTAATTAAAGAGTATGGTCATTCTTTGCATATCTTGTTTATTAGAGACAGACCTTAAATGTAGCTACCAAAAAGCCAAATTAAAAAAAGTCTTTAGGAGTTTTTAAAATAATAGCTTGGCATCACATACAGTATCTCATTTGGTAAAATATTCCAGATTTTTGGTGCATAACAGCAAAAAGGTGCCTCACAACTTCTATTTTGCTTATCTCTTGGAATAATAAGCTTCTCTCAATATATAAAATCCAACTCTGTCTGTCTGACTGTCTGCTTTTTACGAGAGAGCTACTTAACGGATTTGGATCAGATTTTTTTCTATAATTTGCTACAACATTCCAGTTGATTTTGTGACTTCTTTCAACGCGCTAAGTATCATAGTTCGCTTGCGGTATCAATGTATTTGCGCGAATCCGAGAGTGACGCAGCAGGCTGAGGGAAGGGGGGCAGGGCCCTCCTCACTCATGCACCAGCCTCGGGGGGTATCTTACATCCACTTAGCTAGCAAATGAGAGAACTACTTAACAGATTTAGATCGGTCTTTTTTGTAGAATTTGCTTGAACATTCCAGTTGATTTTGCGATTCTCTGATCGCGCTAATAATCATAGTTCGCTTGCAGAAGTAATACATTCACACTAATCTGAGACAGAGGAGGGGCCGAGGGGAGGGAGAAGTGTGACATCAGGAGTAGGGAGCCATGCAGGGCCCTCCTTGCTGTCCTGTTTCACTTCTATGCGGGCGGAGCTGCCTGGGACGGTTCTGCATTAGCGGCTTAGTAAGGTTCTCTTTCCTCGGTAGTTTTATTTTAAGCCAGGTTCTCTTTCCTCGGCGGTTTTATTTTGCCAACGTGCTCACCTCCATTGTCTGTCAGCAGCTAAGTGAGTTCCTCTCTCCTCAGTGGTTTCATTTTGCCAATGAGCTCACTTCGCATGTGTATTAGCGGCTAAGCAAGTTTCTCTTCATTTCGGGATGCTCTTCAGCAATATTATATATATAGGAAGGGGAAAGAGTGTTAGTTTGATGGAGTATTTCTTTGGAACATAATGTCTGTACTGCTATATTCTTTGTATCTAAACTGTGCTTTATTGTTTGTGTTTTGCTCTCTTAAAATGATAACATTCTTCATTAACCCTTGAAAAACCAGTACAAGCTGTACTGAAGGTATGTAAATTTTGAAAGTGTTTAAGTTTTATATGGGCAAAAATTCATATTTTGAAACATCTGTATAAAAACGATTAATGGTTTATTAATGATAAATATTAATATACAATACCAATACCTATCCTTGCACACAAGCAATCACACCATAAACATTTCAATTTGCATTTAAAAAATCTGTAAAATAAGTAGTATTTTAAAGTGTAATGCTCACTTACAAACTAAGTCCTGCAAATTTCTCATTAACTGGTATCTGTGCCAAATTACCGGAATGAATCTTTTAGGAAACTGTTATGTTCTTTGGTAACATATTGGCTTCTAAATCTGTATGTTTTTAACATGTGTATTACAAATTTTATTAGTTTTGTTTCTATCTTATCTGTTTTTTTAGATATTTCAACAATAAAGTATGTTTGCATTGCAGAGACTATAAGAAGAAAATACAGTAAAAAAGTTTTCATTTCAAATAGACTTTTAAATTCATATTGTTAGGAATATGTAGGCTGTATTTATGTTGATCTTTTTTACATAAAATATACAATGTTTTGCAAAAAGGGGACTTTAAGTTTGATTTGAAGGTCTCCAAGATGCTACTCTGTGCCACACTATGTTAACTTGTTCCATGTATCAACAGTGTTGTATGTTTAGAAATACTTCTTTATACAGTAGATATTATTCTTCTGCTTTTCTCCTACATTGCTGATATCATAAAGTAACACCTACAGTCTAATTTTACTCCATTGTACTTATTATATCAGAGCCGCATTTATGTCAAGCTATATCATAGCATACAAATGTGTCACCTCCAAGGTACAGATGTTTGGAGGATATGTTATTGCCAGCTGTGGCACATAGCTAAAGGGATTTACAAAAACATGCAGATAGTATTTATAGTCATTGCATAAACTGACAGAGTAATTGTATTTGAAGAATTATTATGGACAAGTTTTTTACTCCTAATTCTCTGCCAGATTCTTCAGTCAGAACACCTACCCTAAGGTGTTTACAGCATTTTCTTCCTTTGGGTATGTCCTTATGCATTTAATCAATCAACCAGTCAGTCCTTATTACAGAGTATGTCTTTCATTTTGGCCAGGATGTCAAAGTATTTTATATAATAAATTACAGTACACTCAAATTTAAACATCACATGTAGAGCAAAATGACACATTAAGGGGTGGTTGCTAGTGCTAAGTAAACATTCAGGGAACTATTGATATGTATGTTTGTGGATATAATGTATATATACAAGTACAGCACATGTCCAGCACTTTCTAAACAAGACAGAAATTGAATGTTGAAATTTGATTAAGTGTAAGAATGCTTTCCCTCACCATGATGTTACTTGAACAGCATGACTCAATAGAAATAAGTGTATTTCCTGAAATGAGCAACACGTTAAAAATAATAGCAAAAGGAAAGTAGACAGCTTGTGGCACCCACTCAGAATTTCTTTTAGGCCTCTACTAATACTGAGCTGCAGAATCTTCTGGAAAGCCTTTATGCAGTACAAATATACAAATAGACATGGAATTATTTCAGCTGCTTAGGGCAAAGTTATTAAGCAACTGTAAATGAACAGCAGGCAGCTCAGAGAAAGATGTATAAAAAAGATATTTATATGCATACAGTACATATAAACATGTTCAGCAGCCTACCATACTGTATATCCAAAATGTGGGTAAACTTAAACACCGAACCTCAAATGCCACCAAAACATGAATGTCACAAGACTTCTGAAGGTGTCATGTGGTACAGAATCTGGCACCAATATATTAGCAGCAGATCTTTTAAGTCCTGCAAGGTACGAGGCAGGGCCTCCATGGATTGGACTTGTTTCTCCAGCACATCCCACAGATTGAGTTCTGGGGAATTTGAAGGCCAAATCAACACCCTGAACTCTTTGTTGTGCTCTTCAAACTATTCCTGAACATTTTTTGAAGTGTGTGCATTAACCTGTTAAAAGAGACCACTGCCATCAGGAAATACCATTGCCATGTAGGGGTGTATGTGATCTGCAACTATCTTTAAGTGGTACATGTGAAAGAAACATC
Source organism: Erpetoichthys calabaricus (assembly GCF_900747795.2). Classification (NCBI taxonomy): domain Eukaryota; kingdom Metazoa; phylum Chordata; class Cladistia; order Polypteriformes; family Polypteridae; genus Erpetoichthys; species Erpetoichthys calabaricus. The sequence goes on along the minus strand of NC_041397.2, from coordinate 219,020,200 downwards.
CACATAAATCCCAGCACCCAAAGTTTCCCAGCAGAACATTACCCAGAGCATCACACTGCCTCTGCTGGCTTGACTTCTTCTCATAGTGCATCCTGCTGCCATTTCTTCCCCAGGTAAATGATAAACATGCTCACAGCCATCCACATGATCTAAAAGAAAATGTGGTTCATAAGACCAGGTCATCACTTTTTATTGCACCATGATCCAGTTCTGATGCTCACATGACTTTTGTAGGCAATTTCGGCAGTGGACAGGTGTAAGCATAGGCACTTTGACCGTGTCTGTAGCTGTACAGCCCCATAGGACCAAATGAGCTAGTCTTCACTCACCACGTGCATTAATGAACCATGGTTCCTTTTGGCCATGGTTCACCAGTTGCCCTTCCTTAGACTACTCATACTTTTGGTAGGTACTAACCACAGCATATAAGAAATACCCCAGAAGACCTGCCATTTTGCAGATGCTCTGATCCAGTCATCTATTCATCATAATTTGGCCCTTTTCAAGGTCACTCAGATCCTTACGCTTGCCCATGATTCCTGCTTCAAACACACTACCTTCAAGAACTGACAGTTCATATGCAGCCTAATATATCCCAGCCCTTGATACGTGCCACAATAACGAGATAATCAATTCACTTGTTCACTGGTTATAATATTGTGGCTGACTGGTGTATAATCACTGTATATTGTATTAAAGGTATTGTACAATTACTTCTCAATCCTTTAATTAGGAATTCAGCTGTGCTGTTGTCAACAAAAACAGGAAAAAGAGATCAAGCTGAACTGACTTTTTATGTTGACACAGATAATCCAGGCATATGACATATGTTTAATGATTTGTATATACATAGTGTTTTTCTTTTATCTGCTTTGTAGGGAAAAAAAATCTTATTAATGTATGAAAAAATATCCTCACAATGCTTTGCATGCAGGCTATAATTACTACAAACAAGATTTAAATAATGCCTATTTTTCATTTCTATTTACTGTATGTAAGCACCCAATTCATGGTTCATTCCTGCCCAATGTTGCACCAGTCCTCTACAACACTGTAATGGAATGAGTGGCTTTTGAAACATTAATGAATGAAAGAATATACAGTGTACAGTATATACTTCAATTTGTATTCTGGTAGAGGCCGGAAATCTAATTCATTCAGTACAGGATTGCAGGATTTTGATTCTTCCTTGGCAGAACTGGAAGTAACAGAGAAATGATGGAGCCACATGCATTGCAAAGAGTGATTTGTCCATTGCAGCCCTGCAATATAATCTTAGTTCACCCCATTTTGTTCTTTTATTCTATTCTCTGCTTTCTATTGACTACACAGCTATCAAGACACCTCTTTTTGTATTGTTTAGTATTGATTCTGATGTTTACATTATTCTTTCTGGCAAAGAGAACACATGACTCCCTGGTTGGTACAGTAATAAAATGTGTGTGTGGTATTCTGATATAAAAAGTCATAGCATGTAAGATTCTTCAGGCATAAAAACATGTACAACTCATTCAGTCTTACTCTCCTAGGAGCTGAAGGTATTTGAAAGCATGGTTCTGAATTGGATAACAAGCTTTAAGTCATTAATTAATATTTCTGGATGAGACTAAGTAGAGTAAGTAGGTTTTGGATTTCTTCTAACAGAAAGAGTATTTAAGGAAAATAAAAAATTCTTAGTTGTGCTGAATTATTTTATGCTCCTAGTCAGTAGGTTGTTACTATGTCCTCATGCTGAGTAGCCAACATTGCAATTACCCTAATTGACTTCAACATTGGTTGTATGTGTTAATGATTTAAATTTAAGCATGGGACAGGGTATGACAGCGACAGTTTACATTCAATAATCAAGTTATTTTAGGAACCATTTGTTCCTAGCAATTCCAAAAACAATTTGAAAGTGATGAGCAAATGCAAAATCACAGATTTAAGTACAGTATACATTTTGCTTATGTTGCAAAGCATTTTCTATTTACTAGTACATTGGTATTTGTTTTATATAAGTATGTGTTCTATTATTAATTGATCATTCTTGTAACATGAACTTATCAGTTTCAATTTGACATTTTTCTAGTATTGTCAATGGAGACAGGAGATGTATTAAAAGAAATTCAGTTCCATTCTACTCAGCTAAATATATTTATGCAGGATCCCCAACAAAGTTTACCAACAATTTCTTTTACTAGTAGTAATTTATTATATTATTTCTGTCAACTTCAACTACCTTGCATCTTTGAAAAAAATATATTTGTCTCAACTGTGAAATATGACGGCCCGGACACACACAGGCGGACACCAATTCAGCCATCACCACACGTTTATTACACAAATCTATTATATACAAAGTCACTAAGTGCACCGCCACCAAACACCCCCCAGAGTCTCTCACAATCCCAGCTTCTCTTCTTCTCTAAACACAGGGCCTCTCCTTGCCTCCTCTGCACCGACCTCGTCTTCCTCCTCACCCGACTCCGGCCTTGAGTGCAGGGAGGCGGCTCCTTAAATAGGCGGCTGATTGCTGACCGCACCCAGCCACCTGTGACACAATTTAAATACTGAACTTGCAGCCATTTTTTCAATTCTTCATTAACCCGTCGATCACTTCCCAATCAAAGGTTAAAAATCTGAGAAAGCAAGATCTGGGCTATAGGGTGGATGAGAAAGAACATCACACTTTTCTGACTGTTTCTTGAGTTTTCAAACTTTTGTCTTCTTGTACATTGTCATGTTGAAGGAGAATTCCATCAATATTTTTGAAAGGCTGAACACCTACAAATCCTTGTGCATCATTTTAACAGTTTCAATTTACAAATCTAATCTAACAGTGTAGCAAAATGTCTTAACAAAATCACTCTAAAAAACAATGTCTATACTGTAACTTTGTCTCCTGAAAGTATAAACTTAAACTTCTTCAGAGGAAACTATTTAATGATTTTTTGTACTATAGTTTAAAATGACAGATCTATGTTCCTTCCCCATTTACAATCTGTAATGAAATGCTTTTTACCTCCAGCCTTGTAATTGTAAAGCAAATCTGAATTGCACTTGTATATGGTTAAGCTTGGTGCAGTCTTGAAGAACATTTCAAATGAACACACTATATGTTGAAATCATTTGCTTTTAATTTTGACTGAATTAAAGAAAGCATTTTAAAAATGTAAATGTGTATATATACAGTGCCGTGCAAAGCACTTATTTCCTTGACTAAATCTCTAATTTTTTACTGAACAATACAATATATCCACTGTATTATATATGTATACAGTGGATTTAGCCCATACCAGATTATCATCCACTTTTGTGTACCAACATGGATGACTCTAAAAAGCACAAGAGGCCAAATGATGATGGACATATTGTTTAAGAGACCAATTCTTCAGTATGTTATGCACAAAATATTTATTTTGTGCAGTAAATCATAATTGAACTGAACAGTAACAAAAGAAGTAATTATAATCAAAAAGTAGGCAGAGGCCCCAACATGGATCTAATTAACAAAGGCAAATGAACTATAAAAAGGAGAGGTTGAGAAATTGCAGTAGGCATATGCCAAGATGGAGTCAGGGGCAAGTCACAACAATAACCTTTGTCAAGACTGTTGCTTTTGGCATGGATGGAGTGGGACTGTCTTTCAGCCCTGGAGTGACATGATATAGACTAGACCACCCCCACTCTAGTGAGGAGAGGTGGGAGGGTGGACATTATTATAGGCCGCCATAGTAACTGCCAATAAAAGAAAAGAGGCATACAACTCCTAAATCAGCTGTCTCTCATATTGTCAAGAGTGTTGTTTTGTAGAATATAGGTAGCTTCATCTTTGTACCCTTGACAGTTAAGGTTTTACAAAGTTTTTACCAAATCCACAATAAACTATGTCTTGGGGGTTGCTGAAGGTTATGGCAGATAAATGCAATCAAGATCTTTAGAGTGGGGATGTGCAAACTAATCAAAGCTTGTAGAAGCCTTCTGTACATTCCCTTCATCTGCCCAAGGATCTCTTTCTTTATCATCCTCAGCTGTTTTTGCCTCTGTCATGTATGACCCTCTCTTGTTTCTGGCATGAATACTGCAGTTGAGCTAATTTCATCCTTTCCCCCAAAATAAGCCTTATCTTTAATAACAAAGAAATAATGAAAAATCTGAATTAGTGTAAACCACTCTAATTTGGGGTTTTCATCAGAAATGTAATGATTTACTTACTGAATAATAATAAAACAAGCATGGCTGTGTCAAATATTTAAAATATTAAAATGTCTAAATATTCTTAATTTTAATAGAAATGTGTCATGTTTCACGCACTGATGCAGAACTACATCACTAGTAAAAGATCAAAACTCAAACATAGCATCATATTTGTAATTACTGACCTTGAAATAGTCTAAAACAAAGTCCCACATGTTTGTGTTTGAAATTTGTCATTTTGATTTTCTAGGAGTGGCTCTTGGAGGGCTAGAACCACCAGCAAAGAATGATATATCAAAAATATTTTCATATTCATGATCTGCAACATCAAAACACCTCCACGTGCCTATATTACCACTCCCCATATTTTCAAAGTTTTGTGATCTTTGAAGATTTGCTCCTGCATATCCCATTAGGGGGTAAACCCCTGGGGTCGGTTGATGTGACATGTAGAATTTCAGGTCTTTCTGATTATTTTTGCTGCAGATACCTATAGACTTACTCTTTGTCATTTCCTGTACAAAATATGATCCACAAATGTCCTAACAATTAGGGTTTTCTGGGAGTAGAAGGTGAAAAATAGGTGGAAATCCCAAAAATCTTGATGCCTTTCACAACCAGACATCAAAATAAATTGAACAGTATACCATATATGGTGGGTTTCTCATACCGGTGAATCAGGAGGTACCAGACAAAAAAAGAAAACTGATGTGATTTCAAAGTGTTCATAAGTAATTCTAATGAACACAATTGGACTACTACCATGTAGTGTGTACTACTATGAATCATGGCTAATTATAACTTTGCAATACATAATATATAATGCCTATAAAGCTATAATATTTTATTGCATATCTTTCCATAGATTATTTCTTCATATCCTGCAGTCATAAAACTTCACACTGGTCATGTAATTTTCTGTTGATGTCCTTTCTCTACTGCATCCTCTCCCTATCTCGTCAGCATCACCAGTCTGACTCTCCATGGCTGCAAAAAAACAGCTATTTGGAGCAGAACTGTGAAGCACAGACAGCATTTTCTTCTCCCTCCCTGGGCATTCATAGCAGGTAGCGTTTCGGTTGCTTAATTTTGCATTGTAAATTCAATAAACATTTCCCTTTCCTACTAAGCTAAACATAGCCTTAATTCTAAAGCCTAAAGCTAGCTAGCAAAGCTAGTTACTGCTGCTAAGTTTCAACTTCACTTGTTGGCCACTGAGTTATTTAGTGAGCTAATGTTAACAATGGTGACATGTAAAATGCAGCACATCAATTTCAGCTACATATAGCATGTTAATAACACTAGAAATTCAATGCCTTTTAGGTAACATTACAGATTGTAGGGCCAGTCACATTTGATACTGTAGCTAGCTAGCTTCTTTGCTGTCACTCAGTGCTACTGAAGTCATGAACCAAAGCAGTGTTGTAAAGTTAACAAATGATAACCTTTCTCCCCTGTACTAGATAAAGCTGATATTTTTGTACATTACACTTCAACGTTCAGCAGTGCAGTGAGTGGGTTTAGAAAATGGATTAATGAATTGTTTGAATTTCACATGCGCAAGTTTGTACCATTTAGGAAGGGGTCACTTTCTTTTCCCGGATACCAGCACACAAAGCAGGGTTATTCCAGTCAGAAAGGGATGTCTTTTTATGGATTTACTAAATGTGTGTGCATTTACTTATGAGAATTTGACTGAGCTCGACTGGTCCAGAAACACTACTGGTCCATTCCTGATGGCCATTCTGCCCCCTATCTTTTGGACAAATTCTAAAAATTCAACAAATAACAGCCTTAGGTTAAATTCTAAGGACAGTTCCAAACATTTCCAAATATTACTTCCATGCTAACACTGAAACTATAGGGAAAGGGGCTTTTTCAAAGTCAGGTGCAGTGTGCATTGAGTACAGCATCCTCCTAAGATACTCTTCTCTTAGTTATGTCACCATAAATATGTCCTATCTATCTGGTTTAACACTGTTGTAGTTTGCACTTGGTGAAGTGGAAAAAAGTTGTATGTTAACTTAAACCGTAAGTACATGATAAATGTGTCAAATGGGAGGAGACCATTCAGTCCATCAGTCTCATTTGTTTAGCTACATTAATAGGAAAGCTGCCCCATTATCTTATCCAAACACTTCTTAAGTGATGTCAAAGTTTCTGCTTCGCATACATGTCTCAGTAGTTTGTTCCAGATTCATAACTCCTTGCATAAAGAAGTGTTTCCTGGCTTCAGTCTTAAATGCACTTCCAAATTCTGCTGGATCTACTTTATCAATGCCTTTGAGGATTTTGAAGACCCAGACTAGGTCCTCACACAGTCTCCTCCGCTCGAGTCTAAAAAGGTTTAATTCTCCAAGGCTGTCAAAGTACAACATGTCCTTAAGTCCTGGGATGTACCTGGTGTAGCAGACGACTAGAACCCTTGCCTGGCTGAGACACCTCCACACTCAAAGTGCCAGTTGATAGAATGTTCACCGGGCATTATCTCTCCCGGAGCATCAGATGGCAGTCCCCCCCCGGGTTGTGGCAACGCCACGGTTTCCCACAGGACTTCATGGGAATTGGAGCCTGTTGGGTGCCATGGGTGCCGCAAGGAGGAGCTGCGAGAACTGGAACTTCAGCCTTACCCAAAAGTGCTTCTGGGCAAAGCCTTCGGGATATCGGAAGTACTTCCAGGGGTCACTTTTAAGAAGCTTCCTGTCTTCCATTCTGGAGCCAGAGTCTGGTGGTCGAGGACGAAGTTTGCCAGAGGAGGAGTGGACATGGAAGACTGAGAGAGGAAGAGAAAGAAGAGAAGTGCTGTGTGCTGTTATATTGTGTTGTATTGGTGCTTAACTGTGCTTTATACCATGCCACCCAGAGGGAATTTTTGGGAAGAGTTTCCTGTGGACAAATAAAAATCCTTTTTGTGTGCTGGACTTGTGCCTTGCATCTGTTTGTGTTGGGTTTGGGGAGCTGGTTCTCCCCCTGGTGGCCACACTGGTTGCTCTTCACTGCAAAGCTTCAAGGGCTGCTATGCCAGATGTGATCTCACTAGTGCATTGCATAGTCTAACCATCTCTCACTTTTTATTAAACAATTTTTACAATATAATCTAACCATTTTAATAGTTTCTGCACCTTGCTTAGATGATAAAAATGTTGTGCTGACCACCTCATAAGCAGGTCTTAGTAAATAGTGGTGCATGTTATAAAATTAATACTCCCACACATTAAAAAGACTTCACTGAAATGAAAAACTACATATATGCAAATATATAAAGTATAGTGGACCTTGAAAAAATATGTAAATCACAATAAATTTGTTTTGTGTGTGTTCACATTTGGAAGTGTAGCAGTAATGAAACAATCATACTTAACTCAGTTTAAACAGGCTTAAAAAACAAAAACCAGACCAGTGGCTTCAAGTATAAAACATACTCACGCTTAGAAACGCATAAGCCATTTCTTACGCTAAGGTCTAGATTTATAAAACACAAATTTGCGTGAAATTTGGTTTAATGTTACTGCAAATTTTGACTATAAATAAGTCCTATTTAGACTCTTTTGGTATTGGCATTTTAGCAACTCCAGGTGGCAGGACAGTGAAATGAACAGAAAATCTTGTTTAATTCTGCATTCTAATGACAGACCAGTCACTTTCTGATGTTCCTGAACTAATTATATCACTAACTAACGTTCTCTCAATACAGCTGTCATCAATGTTGGCAGTAACGCCTAATGAATACACCTACTGTTAATTGCCTGAGTGTGTAGCCTATCTATTTTATTTATAAAAATGGTGTTCTGTGGTGTACGATGTAACTGACAATGGCTGTGTTACAAAGATGCCAACCATTACACATAGCATTACCCTGAAGTATGTTTACCACTCTACTTGATAAAATTAAATGATTATGGGTTCAGCCAGGCAACATCACAACAACATTAGTCAGACACATTTGAGCAACATTTATTAGCTGTATATCAATTGAATTAAAGTGTTTTCTGTTTACAAAGGCAAATTAATTATGTGATTTTGCATTTACCACAATGTGTTTGGAGTCAATTGTACATCAGGAAAATCAGCAACTGCTGCAAAATGCCTTTTGTGCTTGGATTGCTTCCTCTTACCATAAGGAAATTAGATGTATGTGGGCAGCATCTTAATTATACCATCCCATACAGATAGTGAGACATGGCTCAGTGATGCCTGCAAGATCCCTGAATGGTCAGCCAGTTCACACTAAAAAGTGCCTGTCACAGTTTTAAAAACATGTAATGGGACTGGAATTGTGTGATTTCTGCATGATAGTCTCTGTAATGTAGGCTCCTATTCAGCACACACCTCCAACAGGACATCTGTAGGAAGGGTAAATTGGTGCATAAGTGAGCTGTCATCATGAACCAAAAAATCATTGTAATCCTTGTAAAGTCAATCATGTGCAGCCTGCAAAAGTCAGTATTCTCCAACAGATCTAACACAATTATTGCCAGTTATATCATACAACACACACCTCAACTTGTATAATCTTTCTTTCTGGTGATAGTGGGTACCCCTCATAGCCTGGCTCCTCATACCACTTGCCAACCCATAAACACCACAAGAGAAGAGATATAATGAAAGGCACCCCCACAGATGGTCAATGATAAAATAGTCCCTTAGGTTATTAAAAGATCAAGGTGATGTTTGAACACTGCTGTACAGCCCTACAAAGGTTTGCCACATTGTAATGGCTTGTCCAGTACTGTACAACATAGCGTAGAAATATGGACTGCCTTTGCCACTTAAGATAGGCCAGATGAGCTCATGGATGATCCAGACCCTGCCTCTGAGGACATCAACATAATGGCATTTCAGAGGGGTTGTATGGTGAAAATAAACATATTTGAATGTATTAAAACATTAACATTTACTTGGCAAAATGATTTTATTTTTGACAAGTTCAATAACAATGTTTTTAATATATTGCAGTTCTACCCATAACACCTGCATCAATTCATACTCTGTTTCTTTTTGTGTCTGCTGCATGATTGTTACCGCCATTCAGCTTCTGTCAATTGCTCCAACATCTGCTTTTTGAATTTTATTTGTAACCCCACAGAGAAATGAAAAAAAAAGAATGTTGTTTCAGTTCTCCACTTCAGTCAGTAATATCTCAAGTTCATATTCACTGAAGTTTTGTTTTCTGTGTTCTCCTATAGTTTCTGGTAAAGATGTCATTCAGGAACATGGCCAAATATACATGGTGATTAAATCACACACACATAGGTTGGTTTGAGATTTATAAAGGAATTTGGCATGGCATATTTCATATGGGGCGGCACGGTGGCGCGGTGGGTAGCGCTGCTGCCTCGCAGTTGGGAGATCTGGGGACCTGGGTTCGATTCCCGGGTCCTCCCTGCGTGGAGTTTGCATGTTCTCCCCGTGTCCGCGTGGGTTTCCTCCGGGCGCTCCGGTTTCCTCCCACAGTCCAAAGACATGCAGGTTAGGTGGATTGGCGATTCTAAATTGGCCCTAGTGTGTGCTTGGTGTGTGGGTGTGTTTGTGTGTGTCCTGCGGTGGGTTGGCACCCTGCCCAGGATTGTTTCCTGCCTTGTGCCCTGTGTTGGCTGGGATTGGCTCCAGCAGACCCCCGTGACCCTGTGTTCGGATTCAGCGGGTTGGAAAATGGATGGATGGATATTTCATATGTACAATTTTATAAATCCATTTCTTTTGCATGTGTGCAGTTTTTTGCCTTTCAAGTGTAAGCAAAATTTTAGTATGAAATCTAAGCAAGGTTTTATACGTGAGGTTCCAGGGCTTCACTGATCTGTCTCACAAACAGGCTTACCCCAAGCAGCTTGGTGCTAAACTCAAAAGATGTGTTTCAAGGCCTGCACAGGCCAAAAATGGAGCTCAGGTTTTTAAAAATTCAAAATGCTTTAAATATAGAAAAACTTAAGAGAGAGGATAACTAGAAATGTCTGACTTAATTGGATAAAACAACACAATGTTCTTTCATAATTCAGTAATTTAGCAAATAACATCAAAAGGAGCACAAAGATGACACAGCACAGGAAAATGTAAAAATAAGGCAAAGTGGCTATGCCTAAACAGGCAAGCCTAGCAAATCACATCTAAATTGCTATTCAGCAATCCTAAAAACAGAAGGGCAAAATAGCCACAAAACCAGAAATTCAGAACAGCATTCTCAAAGGCAAACAATACTCCACAACTCTTAGTGAACTTCTGAGGGTTGTACACCTCAGCCTGAAAAATAAAGGCTAAGGTCAGTCCCCCAATAGTGACATCATTGGGGCCGCATCTGTTGGGGTTCCGTCTGTAAAACACAAGGATAATAACAAAAAAAAAAAAAAGATACATTAATAATAAATAACAGAGAATACAAAGGAAATAATAATTCCAAAATAACAAGAATGACAACAAAAATGAAAGCATATTTAAGTCAGGGAACAAACCCTGGCTAAAACATAACAATAAGCAGCAAACTACAAAAGAACTACACCTGCCGTTTAGTTGAACTTAGCAGCTCCAAAAAGTTTTAAGCTGCTCCCCCCTCTCAAAAATATCACCTTTGATGTAAGATAGTAACCGGCCTCTGCTTTTTGAAGTCTATGACCACCTCTTTGGTTTCACAGTCATTAAGGGTGTCATTGTTCTCCTAGGAACTTTATGTAAGCTGGTAAATCCCTTCTCTGTAAGCTGTCTCATCATTGATGGTGTCATCAACAAATTAGAAGTTAGAGGTTTTTCTTGCCACAGAGTTATCAGAGATAATTCAGGCATTGCATAAAAAATGCTTTTATCTATTCTTGCCTTGCATGCACCTGAACTATAAAGAAAAGATAAAGAAAATGGAATAGACGTTATGCATAAGCTTTTAAAAATAAGCAGTATCATCTCTCACTCATAACCACAATACAACATCATCATCCATGAGGCTTGCTGGCTGAACATCTGTCTTAGGAAACTATAAATATCACTATACACTAAATGTAGATTAACTGTATATGGTAAGTTTCTACATACTAGGTTTAGTAATTATCTAGACTCCTATTTACTGTCCTCGTCAATGTGAAGCTGTGTTTGAATATTTTAGACACCATTATAGCCTTCTTCTCAAAACCATCTGTGGAACACTATATATTGCATTTGCTTCATGATAAAAAAAAACTAGGTGATACAGTTCATAGACATATAATTAAAAAGTACCACATTCTTTCCAGCAAATGAGAACAATTCATATCTTTGCCAGATTGACTCAGACTCCTCATCCATTTATTCATGAATATACTCATTAAGGAGTAGGCAATTGTCCATAGTAATGTCATCCATTAGAGTGTACAATTTCAAGGCTACCAAGAATGTCTTACTCGTATTTTTCTACTTCAGCTTCCTATTATATGGTAGATAATGACATAAAGTAGAAGAAACATAGTGACTACACCCAAAAAACCTATAATAACTGATAACACAATTGCTAATCTGACGGCCCAAGTGGTTCTTCACGTTTTCACTAAAATTCTCCTCCTTTTTTCTCCTCTGATCATGTATGAAATATGAAGGGCAAAATATTTAAACAGACATCCTCTGATGAAAGATATAGATGCATTGTTGTTCACAGATGGTACACTAGAATAATCTAATTCCAATAGCAATGCAGTTTTTCTGTTAAGTTCTCTGGTTTAAAACTCAGATCCATCAGACAAGATCATAAAAAGGTAAAAGAACATCATAGAAAACACTTTAGAAACCAAATTCAATCATTTTACATAGATAGATGTTGGTTTTCAATATGTAAAATATACAAGTATAGTTATGATTTTTGCAAGGTGTATCCAAAGGAAAAAACAAAACACAGTTATGCTTATCAACTGTGATGTAAGCTGCTGATTAGAACTGTTAGGGTAAAGTATATTCTGGCTATATAATCAGAGGGAATGGAGAAAAACAAGGAAAGGGAACCCCCTGACTTACTTATTGGAATGAAATTAAAAGAGCTCTTTACACAGGCATTTATTGTAACATAATTATGAAATGCCAATTTAAATGCTTACACTCATTTGTAATAAATTACTATATAATGTTTAAACAATAGTAAACCTAATAAAAATTCTGTTTAGAAAAGTATTTGTTTATAAATTGAAACATATTAAAATATTTTTATTCAAATTTTATTTAAATATACTGTATATATGGTCAGCTGGGATTGGCTCCAGCAGACCCCTGTGACCCTGTGTTAGGATTTAGCAGGTTGGAAATGACTATATATGGTCAAATCTCCAACACCCAGCACTTAATAAACTGCCAACATCTATTAAGCACTATTTGCAAGATGGCACATTACATGACCATACAGTATTGTGATGCTGGCTTGCCAGTCTATGACTTTCCCTCTAGGAACCTTTCCTTGCCGTTGGCATAGCTTTCTGCCTGCCAAGAGCCGCAGCTATGATGTCACCTGAGCTGAGTTGTGTCAGTATTTAATTAAACTCAGCCTCATTTTTGTCCATTTTCTGCTACTTTGATGTAACTGATTGTAACTTCATTATTTTTCAGTCAATATTGATGGCGTACACCTCAAAATAAAGGTCAGACATTTCTCTTTTAGAATTTTTGCAGCTGGACATTGTACACATTTTATATCAGAGTCAGTTGCAAAATTCAGTAATGTTTTTACTAAAATAAATGCACTTTGATAGTTATTTTTATTTCCACAGGTGTTGGAATAATCTTCCAGACACTATAAAAGTGTCAGAGAATGTGTCAGGAACACTCAGGAAAAAAACTGTTATGAGAAATATGTCTAGTTTTCTGTTTTAAAGCACCAAAAAGAAAAGGATTTTATGTCTCTGCTTTTACTGTTTTCCAATAAGTATCCATAGCATACATATCCATTACTGAAAACCCATGGGTTTTGTATCATTATGTACATTGTAAAGGGCAGAACTTGCTCTGTTAGTATAAAAAGAGTTGGTACACAAAAAATAAATAAATTATATATATATATACTGCGGTGGGTTGGCACCCTGCCCAGGATTGGTTCCTGCCTTGTGCCCTGTGTTGGCTGGGATTGGCTCCAGCAGACCCCCGTGACCCTGTAGTTAGGATTCAGCGGGTTGGAAAATGGATGGATGGATATATATATATATATATATATATATATATATATATATATATATATATATATATATATATATATATATATATATATATATATGTATTGTGAGGGATGGCCGGCCAAATATTCCGGTCCACACTTCCAGGCCGCCAGATGGAGCCCTCCCAGCAGCATGGAAGGTCCCCAAATTCCAGCAGGGCATTATGGACATTGTAGTTTTTATAAACAACCCTGCTGGATACCGTGGGGACCACCAGGAGCTGCTGTAGGGAGGCTTAGAGTGCTATGTGCCCTATAGCCCAGAAGTGCGTCATGATCACATGACCGGAAGGAACAACATACTTCCGGGTTGAAGAAAAGGACTTTTAATCTGACCCGGAAGTGATGAGGACATATGGATTGTTGGGCTGGAACCACTTCCGGGTCAGGGGATATAAAAGGACTGTGGGAAAGCCCAGACACTGAGCTGAGCTGGGAGGAAGGGTGACTAAGTGTCTGGGAGAGGAGGATTGAGATTATTGTGTTGATTAATTAGAGAATTGCATCGTATGAGTAGTGTGGAGTGGAGGGTGCTTTGTGCACGTATTTATAATAAAAATAAGGAAAGTTATACTTTTACCTGGTGTTTGGCGTGGTACTTGAGGGTTCAAGGGAGCACTAGTGCCCCCTACTGTTACACTGGCATAGCCGGCAGGATTCTCTGGCCATCGGTTGGCAGAGGACCTGAAATTAAATCATTTGTGTGTACAGAAAACCCTAAGAAGGTAGCGTCAGAAGGCACGGGGGTAGAAACGCCACACTACACCGAGAGCGCTGTGTTTGTAAGCCTAGATATACTTCGGTCCGCGATGGGGAAGAAATCTGGCAGAAAGAATGGGAATAACCAAAAGACTCCGGTCCTAACCGATGCCGAGAAGGTTTGGACTTACCTGACGGGCAGTGAGGAAGACTGGGCGCTGATTAAGGCCGAGCAAGCCCGAGCGGCGCGACAGCAGGAACGCTGTCGGATTTCGGACACACCGGACTACCTAAATGAACTGGGAACAAATCATCTAAGTTCAGAGGTATGTGCCGTAAAAACGGCCGAGACGCCAGGGATTTTCTATTCTTGTTTTGCAGAGGCCTGTCCGCCAATAACAGACGGTCAGTCAGACGCCTGCCTCACACCTAGGCAAGATGGCCGTGACTCTGAGAAGGCGAGCCATTCTAGGAGTCTACAAGGGAGAAGCTCATTCGACGATATCAGTCACGTGGACTATCCTGGGGCAGGCTGGGTAAGCCGAAACCAAAACATGGTGTCACCTGACCAGGAAGAGACCCGACGATTCACCGAAACGGAGCACGTGATCTCGCCCAAAGGATTTTGGGAAGGAGAAGGTCAGCATCGGTCTGTAGAGGAGGTCATTATTTCCCCGACGGAACCGAGCTCCTTGAAAGGGAAGGGGGAGGCGAGCGAAGCAGCGCCGAAATTAAATAAAGGTAAAGAGGAGCGGGATGTGACCAAACGGTCTGCCGACAAATTAGAAAAGGCAAATCGCAGTTGGCCGGTAGCGGCCACCCGATCCTCTACAGACTGCAATTCCCAAGAGCCTCCACGAAGCCCGTCAGAGCACGTGCTGATAGCGGACATGATCATTGGCTCCCAGCCGGTAGGTAAGGAGAAGGCGGAAGTTAACTTGCCTCCGGCCGAATTAAATAACTTTATGGACGTGTGGGTACTCGAAAAGCTAATCGAGCCCGTACGTAGTTTCTTACAGATGCTGACGGCGATTAAGAAGATCGTCGGGGAACTGGGAGAGAAGGCCGAAGCACCCATACGGAAAGTGGATGAATTCCTGCGGCGTATAGGACAACCTCCCGTCTTATATGACTTGGCGGTACAGGTGGATAATGGTGGTACCATACATTATAAAGGGACGCAGTGCGATTCGGGCCCACGATTAATAAGTAGCGGTTGCCAAGTCACTGCGAACCCAACAAGGGAATGTGGAACGATAACCGAGTGGTCGGGGGAAGGAATGATCGAGTCGGGGCAGCTGTATGAGATGGCTTCTTGGAGTGATTCGGACCTCAAGACCCTGACCCGTGCTATAAGTGAGTTGACGGTATTAACAGAAGGGGCGGGGGAAGCGCCAATCAAACCGGACCAGTTGGAAAATACCGTCTCTCAGGGCGATGCGGTGCTAAAGACGCCGCCTCCGAATAAAGTACGGTCAACGGGCGTGCAGACAGCAAAGGGGCTCTCTTCTTCCAATAGAGAGACCCAAACTGTGCACAAGCCACAGAATAAGCAGGAGATCCCAAAAATAAAACACGGGTCTCCTGACAAATCGGAAAGAAGGGCTGAGAGCACCGAGGCGGCCATAAAATCTCCCTCGGCGGAGAAAAGGGCGGAGTTGACGGAGTTCCCGAGGTGTTTCCAGTCTCGCGGAGGAAGACAACCAAGAGGGCAACGACTTTGCTATGACTGTCGTCGGCCGGGCCACGTATGGCGAAGTTGTCCTCGGAGGGCAGGGGATCGGAGGGACAGCCGATACACCGTTCTCCCTAGGTTCTCTGGGGAGTCTAGACAGCACAGCCAAGGCCCAACTGATGGGTCCTCCTGTAGAAAGACATCCCTCATGGGGCTGGCCACTTTGCCCCAGTGGTCTTCGCTAAGGGGAGGGAACTGTGAGGGATGGCCGGCCAAATATTCCAGTCCACACCTCCAGGCTGCCAGATGGAGCCCTCCCAGCAGCATGGAAGGTCCCCAAATTCCAGCAGGGCCTAATGGACATTGTAGTTTTTTTAAACAACCGTGCTGGATATTGTGGGGACCACCAGGAGCCACTGTAGGGAGGCTTAGAGTGCTACGTGCCCTATAACCTGGAAGTGCGTCATGATCACATGACCGGAAGGAACGACGTGCTTCCGGGTTGAAGAAAAGGACTTTTAATCTGACCCAGAAGTGATGAGGACATATGGATTGTTGGGCTGGAGCCACTTCTGGGTCAGGGGATATAAAAAGACTTTGGGAAAGCCCAGACACTGTGCTGAGCTGGGAGGAAGGGTGGCTAAGTGTCTGGGAGAGGAGGATTGAGATTATTGTGTTGATTAATTAGAGAATTGTATCGTATGAGTAGTGTGGACTGGAGGGTGCTTTGTGCACGTATTTATAATAAAAATAAGAAAAGTTATACTTTTACCTGGTGTTTGGCGTGGTACCTGAGGGTTCAAGGGAGCACTAGTGTCCCCTACTGTTACAATATATCTATACTAATAAAAGGCAAAGCTCTCACTGACTCACTGACTGACTCATCACTAATTTTCCAACTTCCTGTGTAGGTGGAAGGCTGAAATTTGGCAGGCTCATTCCTTACAGCTTACTTACAAAAGTTAGGCAGGTTTCATTTCGAAATTCAAAGCGTAACGGTCATAACTGGAACCTCTTTTTTGTCCATATACTGTAATGGACTGCAGCTCGCTGGCCGTGGGAGGCGGAGTTGCGTATCGCGTCATCACGCCTCCCATGTAATCACGTGAACTGACTGTGAACGCAGTACGTAGAAAACAAGGAAGAGCCCCAAAGAGCGCTTGAGAGCGCTGAAGAAAACATTCATTACACAATTGAGAAGGCAGCGAAACAATAAGAAGCGAGCGAGTGACGCATACAAGCATATTCATAAGTGCAGCTACTGCGGAAACAAAGCACGGTGTAAACAGTAAGTTTAAAGTAAGTTTATACAAAACACTCCCGCTGCCGTTTGCAATACCATGACTGAACGCAGCACATGTGATCACTCATTACACAATTGAGAAGGCAGCGAAACAATAAGAAGCGAGCGACTCCTGTACAACTATACGTTGCATTCTCAACAGTAAGCTTGCACGACTTGGTCATATTACAACCGGAGTGCTGAACTGACAACATGGTATACAAAGAGAACTATAACAATTGTAATAAACAAACAATAAAACAGCGGAGAACCCGTGGATTAAATAAAAAGGCTGCTTCCTTGGCGAAGCAAGGAAAAAGGATGGCCTTATATGGCGTTCGTTTATAAAACAGCGGAGAAGCTGTGTAAAGACTGCTTCACAAAAAAACAGCAGAGCGCCTTATATGAGCAGGCAGTCAGCTAAAGAAGGGAATCAATAAATAACTATAATTGTAATAAACAAACAAAAAATAGCGGAGAATCCGCGGATCACATAAAGGAAATGAGTACCTGAACAGAAAAGTGAGTCTCAAATACCTACACAATAACTATAACAATCGTAATAAACGAACAATAAAACAATACAGAACCACTAAGCAAGGAGAAAGGACGGCCTTATATGGCGTTCGTTTATAAAACAGCGGACAGGCTGTGTAAAGGCAGCTTCACAAAAAAACAGATCCTTAACAAATTGTTATTGGTATATTTTCCCTCAATTTAAAAAGGTTTTCTTTTCTTCTTAATTAAAATTTAAAAGCAATACTTCACCGCTGCGAAGCACGGGAATTTGGCTATATGCAGTGAGTTTGTACGCCTGATGAGCCCAGAATTAGGGCGAAACACGTGTGGCATACTCTTTGCATTATTTGACAGTAAACTATTTTCAACCATTCTGTGATCTGCTTCTCACAACTGAGGGCACCGTGGCGGATGTTAGCTGACTTGCTGGCCAACCACAAGCGTTATCTGGTAGGTAACCACCCATACAATCAGATTGTGATTCAGACTACGAATGCTGTGAATATATATATACTGTATATATGTAGATATGTATATATATATATATGTGAATGTATGTATGTATGTATATATGTATGTCTATATTTATATATATATGTGCATATGTATATATATATATATGTGTATATATATATGTAGATATGTATATATTTATGTGTATATATATGTACATATGTATATATATATATGTAGATATGTAAATTTGCATATGTATATATATGTATATGTGGATGTGTATATGTATGCATATATATGTATATGTAGATATGTGTATATGTAGATATGTATATATATATGTATATATGTATATGTATATATATGTTTACATAACCTCTTTAACACAATTGATCTGGTCAGTTAAATAGCAGAGGGGGTTGTTAATCAGTTTCAGCTGCTTTGGTGTTAATGAAATTAACAACAGGTGCACTAGAGGGGCAACAATGAGACGACCCCCAAAACAGGAATGGTTTAACAGGTGGAGGCCACTAGCATTTTTCCCTCCTCATCTTTTCTGACTGTTTTTTCACTAGTTTATATTTGGCTATGGTCAACTATCATGAGGCGATACCTGGACCCTACAGAGGTTGCACAGGTAGTACAACTTCTCCAGGATGGCACAATATGTGCCATTGCCAGAAGGTTTGCTGTGTCTCCCAGCATAGTCTCAAGGGCATGGAGGAGATTCCAGGAGACCGCCAGTTACTTTAGAAGAGCTGGACGGGGCTTTAGAAGGTCCTTAACCCATCAGCAGGACAGGTATATTCTCCTTTGGGCAAGGAGGAACAGGATGACTACTGCCAGAGCCCTACAAAATGACCTCCAGCAGGCCACTTGTGTTAATGTCTCTGACCAAACAATCAGAAACAGACTTCATGAGGGTGGCCTGAGGGCCTGATGTCCTCTAGTGTGCCCTGTGCTCACTGCCAGGCACCATGGAGTTCGATTGGCATTTGCCATTGAATACCAGAATTGGTAGGTCCACCACTGGCGCCCTGTGCTTTTCACAGATGAAAGCAGGTTCACCCTGAGCACATGTGACAGATGTGAAAGGGTCTGGAGAAGCTGTGGAGAATGTTATGCTGCCTGTAACAACGTTCAGCATGAACGGTTTGGTGGTGGGTCAGTGATGGTCTGGGGAGGCACATCCATGGAGGAACACACAGACCTCTACAGGCTAGAAAACAGCACCTTGACTACCATTAGGTATCGGGATGAAATCCTTGGACCCCTTGTCAGACCCTATGCTGGTGCAGTGGGTCCTCCTGGGTTCCTCCTCGTGCACGACAATGCTCTGCCTCATGTGGTGAGAGTATGCAGGCAGTTCCTGGAGGATGAAGGAATTGATACCACTGACTGGCCCCCACACTCGCCTGACCTAAATCCAATAGATCACCTCTGGGACATTATGTTTCGGTTCATCTGACACCACCAGGTTGCACCTCAGACTGTCCAGGAGCTCAGTGGTCCAGATCTTGGAGGAGATCCCACAGGACACCATCTATTGTCTCATTTAGAGCATGCCCCGACTATTGAGTATGATTTTGAGTTGCTGCAATGAAATTTAGGCAAAATGGAATAGCCTGCCACATCATTTTTTCACTTTGATTTTCGGGGTGTCTTTGAATTCAGCCCTCTGTAGGTTGATAATTTTCATTTCCATCAAATGATGTGGCATCCTTTCATTTCTAACACATTACCCAGTCCATATCAGTATAGATATCCAGCATGATATTTTTTTCTAGGTGAGATCTGATGTGTTTTCAAAGTGTTCCTTTAATTTTTTTGAGCAGTTTTTATATACATATACTGCTCAAAAATGTAAAAAAAAAATTAAATATAACTTATGGAAAATATTTACTGAGTAGCACTGTGTAATTGTTGAGAACAAAATGATTTGTAACAACAGTCAATGGAAACCAAAATCACCAACCCATTGAGGGCTGGGTTCAACGTTGCAATGAAGTTTAAAATCAAAAATTGAAATCACAGGCTGATCCAATTTGTAGGAGTTTCACCATGTCAACTCATAATGTGACTGAGTAGTGTGTATGGCCCCCACATGCTTGTATGCACTCCCAACAATGTCTGGGCATGCTTCTGATGATGCAGCAGATGATGTCCTGGGAGATCTCTTCCCAGACCTGGATCAGGACATCTGTGAGCTCCTGGACAGTCTGTAGCACTACTTAGTGGAGTCGGATGCACAGATACATAACTCAGAGGTTCTCAGTTGAATTCTGTGAAGAAAATATGGCGCCAATGGTGGAGTTTCCAATTGTGGTATTCTCTGGCAAACACCAATCAAGCTGCAAAGTGATGGGCTGTGAGCACAGGTCCCACTAGGGGATGTCAGGCCATCATTCCACCCTCATGGAGTCTGTTTCTGACAGTTTAGTCAGAAATATCCGCACCAGTAGCCAGCTGCAAGTCATTTTATAGGGCTCTGGTAGGGCTCTTCCTGTTCATCCTCGCACAAAGGAGCAGATACCAATCCTGCTGCTGGGTGAGGCCCTTCTACGACCCTTTTCAGCTCTCCCTGTGTAATGACCTATTCCCTGGTATCTACGCCGTGCTCTTGAGGACACAGGGGGACACAGCAAACCTTCTTGTGACAGCACATATGGATGTGCCATACTGAAGGAGCTGGAATGCATGTGCAACCGGAATTGGTTGCAGGTACCACCTCATTCTACTGGTAGTGACAAGGACACTAGAAAAATGCAAAACTGGAGAAAAACAGTCAGGAAGGACAAGGAGAAAGCAATTGTCTGTGGCCATCATCTGCATAACCATGCCCTTTTTGGTGGGTGTATTGCTGTTACCTTCCCAGTGCACCTGTTGTCACTTTCATTTGCACCAAAGTAGATGAAGTTGATTCACAATCTGTTATGCTTCCTAACTGGATAGATTGATATCCCTGAAGTTTAAATGACTTGGTGTTAGACTGTGATAATTATATATATATAGAATATATAGAAAATAGAATATACAGAATGAGGAAAACATAGAAATTGAAATGTGTAGTCACTTAAAAACTAAAACACCTCTCTCATTTAGTATATAATAGTCTGTCTGTTAAATTGTATGCAGTTGATATAGGATGATCAGAACAGGCGGTTTGAGTTGGTGGTTGGTTGTGTGTGTGTGTGTGGAGGGCAGGGGTTAATTTTACAATACAGGTTCTAACTTGTATTGACTCACTTGCTCTTGTATAACTTTTGAGAGATGTCAGACTTGAAGTTGTTAACTTCCACTACATTTCACTTCCAGTAAGCTGCTGAGATCCTGGCCATATTCTAAGAAATATTTATTTTATTTGCATTTACCATGCAATTTATTCTTGAACAGGTAGTGAATGCAATTTCCTGTTTCTTGCTTCAGCCACAGTGCAGAGCTTTTACTTAATCATTTTTTTCTATAACTCAGTCACTCGGTCCTCCAATGAATTACAGGCACTGCTTCACAAGATCACAACAGTCTATGTCACTGGTAGTGGCAGTCCAAAGATTGAAAAATAGAATTCCTAGATAACATGAAATTACAAGAAACCAGAGTGGAGACTCTAAGCAATAAACTTTGAGAGAGTTAACAGATATTGCAAATAGCTTCAAAATACAGGTTATGGGAAATAAATCTGAAATAATAAACCAAGGATTATGGAGATGATGTGTTGTTTTGTCCCCAAAGAAACACTTATGAAAGGCATTGAATTTTAAGAAACATAGGAGGTGTAAGACTCCTGCTTTAGAAGACAAGAGGATATTCACATACATCTACCATGCAGATGTGAACTAGTGAAACTTATGAAGGATTATCAAAATGCGTGCATCGTACCAAGTTGTAACCCTAGTAAATCACTCCACTGGTAACATCAGTGAATGTTAAGTTGTCCCCTTCCACATATAGTAAAAGTCAGGTGGCCGAGAGCAGTCTGGAGTGTATGAATATTTCAGACGTACAGTAATCACTATTCAGAGGCACAGCAGTCTGGAGGCTACTGGAATTCATGGCAAAGTTCTTACCCTTAAAGTGATTCAAGGATTGCCCAAAAGTAAACCGCAGGGCACAGTATAAATGCCATTCTTTGTGAAAACATTTTTCTCTGGAAATGGCTAAAATGTGGCCATAAAAGAATGCATATTGTCAGCAATGATGACTAAGTACACTCTACATTCCATCCATCCATCCATTATCCAACCCGCTATATCCTAACTATAGGGTCACGGGGGTCTGCTGGAGCCAATGACACTCAATTCCCCACACATTTCCTCTGTTACCATTGACACAAGGTCAGGTTGGATTAATGGATCCTTGTTTTTTGTACCAAATTCTAACTCTTAATAGTTGCACTCTGTGTCAGAAATTCGGATTCTTGAGACCAGGGACCTCATGTATAATGCCGTGTGTATAATTGACACTAAAACATGGCATACGGACAAATATGGAAAAGTGTGTACGCACAAAAAAATGCAGATGTATAAATCTGTGTGTAGGTCAAGTTCCACGCACTTGCCCTTTACAAACCCCAATGAATGTAAAATTTAACGCATGTGTATGCGCCTACAGCCCCACTCCAGACTCC
Organism: Erpetoichthys calabaricus; assembly: GCF_900747795.2. Lineage (NCBI taxonomy): Eukaryota > Metazoa > Chordata > Cladistia > Polypteriformes > Polypteridae > Erpetoichthys > Erpetoichthys calabaricus. The sequence continues at coordinate 218,997,615 of NC_041397.2, read as the reverse complement.
TCCCAGAATTTCGAAAATCAATATAAATATCACCTTCCTTTCAGTGTTTGGTTAAATAACAATGGAAAAGTCACGTGAAAAAAAGAATTTCAGCAAATGCAAAGTGGAGGCAAGGAAAAATATACTATTTGTTGGCTTACGCAGTAGCATAAGAAACACAAATGTGGCAGAGACACTTGAAAGTTCAAGTTCAGAAAGTCACACAGTGCCGGAATGAACAAAGAAGTTGTCAGATATCACAGTGAGCGTGATAAGGTGAGTCGCAGCCCACTGTCTATTTCTTCTGTCTCAGGCAATATTTCAAAAGCTGACCCCCATTCGATGCTCAGGTGGTGATGGTGCTGCTGTGCTGAGTATGTTTTTGGGCGCTGGCTGCATACACATCTCTGCAACCGGTGGGAGGCCATCTGGGAGTGTGCTGATGGACGCTGTTCTGGAGTCACAAATTGCAGTAGCTGATGCTGTAAGAGATGTGGGCAATGAACTAAGGAATATAAGGGCTGTACTATGTGATATTGACCACAAATTAAATGAATTGGTTAAAAAATAAATGCTGCATCTGATTACCTGTTTTTGCATTTTGCTAATTACATTCAAACAAAGTTATAATGTTGCCCGACTTGACAGATCATTTGGTGGGTCAGGGTCAGGTTCATCTGTTCAGGTACATGCTTGCACACTGCAACACACTTTCTGTGCACTATAGAGCAGCATATTAATAGAATGGAAATGCTTTCTATTTACATAAGCATATTAGTTCAGTGAAGGTGCCTTTATAGCGTAGCGACAGCAATGAGTGCCACAACAGACAGATTCTCTGCTCTTTACTTTAAGGTGACTCACTATTCTTAAAAGGACTGCTTGCCTTTTGCCGCACTTGTTGAAAAAAGCACCTGCAAGTGGTGCCTCTTTTATAGGTTTTCCAGCTATATATTATGTAATGTCAGCTCATTTTTTTGGTGATTCATCTCCGGCTGATGTAACTTGTCCAGCATCGTTGCAATAACAATGTGTGTGCAGTTGACCACTCCGATTACATTTGGAAAACTGGACATTGCTGTGAATTGTCCTTTTACAGTATGTTTGCCAGTTTAATCACCGTGTAAGAAATCTTGTATATGTCGATGACAAGCGGATAATACCATCCTGTATAGCTGATGTGGCACGATTCAGTAATGACTGCAAAATACCTGATCGATCAGCAAATTCAAGTTGAAAAGCTCTTGCGGCTAAAAGCCTGAGAGTGAAACTTGCAAAGGATTAGGTAGAGCACAATTCCTCAAAGTCTGCCTTTGTAAAGCCAGCGCCAGTTCAGCACACAACTCTAAGAGAATACTGTTGGAAATCAAAATTGACTTAGAAGACAGTCATCATCATCATCTGTAAATACACACTCTCTTCTAATTCTTCCAATTGTGATGTCTTCTAACAACACTAAAGCAGCCATGGTAATTGGAATATTTTGGCCATTCTGTGCACTATTATATTATTACAGAATGATGACAATCAAGTGAATTAAATTTGTAAACAATATGTATTTGATAAAACCCAGATGTGAATCAAAAAAAGAAAAGCAGACCACAGAAACAGTAGTCCTGCTTTGACGCCTTGGTGCAGCCAGTTTGCAAAACCGAGCAAAAGCAAGGGGGTACCCTTCTGTGAAAATGTTTGTGGCTTCATGCCAAATTTGGTTTTCATACATCTCGAAGTGAGCTTGGAAATGGACGTACACAACATTTTTGTGTACATGCACCGTTTATACATGAAGCACAAGGTGACAGTTTTCCAGTCTTCCAATCTTCATTCATCCAGCGATCTTTGCTTAAATAACAGGAGTGAAAGGCAGTGTGGTCTTCTGTTGTTGTAGCCCATCTGCCACAAGGTCCAACATATTGTGCATTCATGGATGTCCTTCTGCATATTACATTTGCATTTGATGCCTGTTTGTTAGCATTACCGCGTCTGGTCATTCTCTTCTAATTCCTCTCAAGCTGTTTTCATACATATAAAATAATATATTCCTTTATGGAAGAGTTTAACTGGGTTAGTGAATATAATTGTTATCTTCGAAATACTATGTGCACTGTATATGCTACCTTACTACTGCTTGGTGTGCATCATGCCTCAACATATGTAATATAGAGCTACTGAATGTGTTGTACATGTGTGTTCACTAAAGTGATCATCAGTACATTAAAATTCATTTGCATTACATTAACTTGGTTGCTTCTGGTAATAAGAGCAGCTCCAAACAGTCAGTCAGTAGTTAGCAGTCAATAGTGATGACACAACAATACAATAAATTCTGGAAGAAGCAGTAGTTTTTCTAAAATAACACCTCCATTACTTCTTTGCCTGAAAAAAGTATTTAACTTTGAATGTTTAATTATTTGGAATTCCATGTTGTTTTCTTCCTTCATTTATTTATTGTGCCACATGCAGTATGATACATTCTTTTTAATTTGTATCCTAGTCATGTTTTTTATTTCAAAGTTGTCATTTTCACAATTTCATTTACTGTCATTAGGCGGTATTGCATAGAGTCATTGCTTTTGTTATTAGTTTTGCATAAAAACGTATGCAATTTTCAGTAATTAATTGGACAATGCACACATCTATGCTATGATACCAAGTGCTTAATTTCCAGACTTTTCCTGACGTCCCAAGGCACACTACCTGACATCCCAGAGCAAAAAGACGGATGGAGAATGTAACGATTATGAATCATATGAAGTAAAAGATGTTCAAGAAGCATTGATGCCCAATGGAATACAATGCTTGAACTTCTGTGATCCTACATCAGATTTACTGGAGAAATTTCAATTTTCATTACATTTTACATTCAGTTTAATGCAATCAACAAAAGGAAGATAGTGGGTAAAATGATCACTACACTAAATATTGAGCACCGGCATGCCTTTTATCAAATAATTATTGTGACGGACAATACCAACTCCAGTCATAAATGCTAAATTTTTAATGGTTGTGGTGTTAAAACATATTTGTATAAGACCCTGCTGCACTGTGTTAAAGGGCAAAGTGAAATTGTCCAACCCTCTGCTTCTGCTGGATTTCCTGCAAATGTATTACTTGGCAGGACGTATGTTCCATTTTTAATGTAAATTTCCAGTTCCCCCTTAATGAAACATTTGTTTTCTAGAATGGGCTTAACTATCCAAGACACTAACAATATAAAAACTGCAAAAATACTGATTATTGTTGAGTGTACAATGGCCTCCGGCTATGCATTTAATTGCACAGTGTCAGAAACTCCACACAGAGTCATAGCAAAGTTTGGGGCAGCCACCCGTATAATTGGTATCCTGGCTACAAAGTCGTGAATATGTTACACAGCACTGATGTGCACAACACTGAGTCCAAAACAGAACTGAAGGAACAGGGAAAAGGTGGAGGATTTTAAAAGGGAAGATAGGAAGTGAGGTCAAAGGGGTAGGGCTCACAAGGGTCTTCAGTCATAGGCTCGAGCTCAGACATGACATCATAGGGGCTGGAGCCGGCAAGGTCTTCTTCCATAGGCTCAGATCCAGAAGTGATGTCAAGAGGGCCAGGTGGCATCTCCCGTAAATGATCTGCAGGAAAGGGAGAAAAAGAGTCAGTGCACTCTGCCACATCCCGGTCTGATTCGGAATTGCCCTTACTCAAGCCCTTTAGCTGCCTCCCATGCGCACATGCGTGACAACAGATAAGCTGTTATGAGAAATGATACAACTTGATGGTCCTTTTGGTGGAAAGGTTCTACTGTTATTAGCAGACATTCGCCATTGTCTTACAATTATTCAACATTCAATGTGGCCTGCCATTGGCAATATTTTAAACAATAGTGTGTAGTATCAGATCTGAAGACCCATAACATAGTGAGTGGCTTTAAAAACTTGTCGATGGTAGTCTGTAGAACACTCATGCACTCTATTGGTAAAAATGTGATTGAAATTCCTAATGAGTTTGAAAATATTTTTCTATTGTTAGAGACACCTGTGCTGAAACTATTTCAGTCGACATGTTATGATCTACATCTAATGTGGATTAGATGTGGATTGAATTAATGATAAAGTATTGCATATTTTAGAAGGTGAATGCCAAGTTTAGATTAGTGACTGCTCAATTGACTTACAAGATAATTTGAAAGGAAGAACTTTCCAACAGAATTTCTTAACAGTGTGACACCTTCCGGCATGCCTGTCCATCTTTTGAGAGTAAATGTGGTTGCTATTGTGATGTTGCTGAGTAATCTCAACCTGAAACATGGATTGTACAATGTAACAAGATTAATTGTAAAAGGTCTAAAATCTAATGATGACGAATCATGAGGATGAGGTACTGACGGCATCAGCAGATGGAGAATTGGCATTGATTCCAAGAATAGACTTATCATTATTGGATATAAACTTTCCTCTTAGGATGATGTGCAGGCAGTTTCCAATTAAGTCTGCAATTGAAATGCCAATTAAGTACAGTACAATAAAGTACAATGCAACTTATACAACACAACTGCACATAAGTGCTGGTGCAGAGCACTGGGAACAAATTCTCAGGTAAAATATAAGTATAGATTATAGGAATTACTAAATACCAACAATATCTGTTCATTAATTAGTTGATGAACTATGGCCAGTTGACAATTGAGGAGATTAAAATTGTAAAAGAGAAAGACAAAGTCAGACACAGTAACAGTCCTGGAGACCTCAGCAAACTAACCTGCTTACCTGCTTCTGGGCATTCTATAGTGGAGTCTCTGATGGCCATCCAGTCTGATGAGATAATCTTTCCATTGATGATTCCAATGCTCCTGTAATTCAGATTACCTTTCCTTATGCAGGAGAGCAGCTTGGCAATAGAACAGTGGCGCCAAGGGCCACATCAAGATACTAAGAAGAGAAACAGATTACAGGAGGGTAAGTATTACCTTTTAAATATATTTTTTTTACTTATATTTCTGTATAAATGACTAAGAAACAGAGATGCAGTATGCACAGCTAATCAACAGCTCTAGTCAGGGTATGCTAGACTAAAGTAGGGAGTCTCCAGCCTGGAATTAAAAACTGGGACTGAAGGGGCATCTCTTGTATTAGAAGGTAAAAAAAAAATAAATTACATTTATATAGTGCTTTTCTCAGTACTCAAAGCGCTATCCACACAGGGAGGAACCGGGAAGCGAACCCACAATCTTCCACAGTAGTTCATTCCACAGCTTCAGGGCTCTGTAACTAAAAGCTCTACCACCAACAGTCATTTTATTAATTCTTGGAATCATACAGTAAGTAGGCTTGCATCTTGACAACTCAATGTGAATTCTGGTTTGTAAGTACTGTGCACTCCATTTAGCTGCAATGTTTGGGGGCTGAAGGCCCAATTGCAGGGAAGCGGAGATTGCAAATAAGCGGAGTTAGCTTGTAATGGTAGCTTATAATTCGTACGAATCACAGCCAGTTGACTCTAGGTAGGCTTGTATAAAATCCAAGCTCTTCACTGCATTAGCGAACGTCAGTGCCATGGCAGGTGCAGTCTGAACATCATCAACATCAGCCACGTCCAGTCTCTCCTCTTCTAGTTGATTAGCGGCTGGAGTAGACGCCTTCAGACTTTTGCATATCTCTTCGTCTGTTTTATCTGCACTTGTTGGAGCATTACTGTCAATTTCAACAAAACGATCAAAGTCATTAGTTGACATTCCATCAGGCAGCTGTAGCCCCACGCTGCTGCTATTGTCCACAACTGTTGCTGAGGTACCCGGAACTGGGATAGTGCTATCTCCCTCCACTGCTTTCACAAAGCTTGCCCGTCTATAGCAGTTAACGATTGTTGACATACTGACACGACTCCATGCATCCTTCTGCATGTGCAAACTGTCAAGTAGCGTCAGCTTACAGGCCAGTTCAATTGCTCTTATTGTTTTATTGTCACCTTGATCCGTGATAGCCATCAGACGGCGAAGCATGAGGGATCTGTAATTTCGCTTGAAATTTGCTATTATGCCATGGTCCATGGGCTGAATTTACCTTGTTATGTTGGGCGGCATAAAAACGAGCTTGATGTTTGTCAGTCTGATATCATCACTGTGTGCTGCACAGTTGTCACACAGCAAAACAATTTGTTGTCTTTTGGACCTCATTGAATTGTCCAGCTTCTTCAGCCACTGCAGCCAAACTTCACTGGTCATCCAGGCGTTGCTATTTGCCTCGTATGCCACTGGAAGCTTCTTGACATTTTTGAAACACCTTGGCTCTTTGCTTTTCCCTATTACCAGCTGCGGCAACTTTTCTGATCCATCCATGTTACAGGCCAGTAGCAGCGTCAGTCTGTCTTTTGGAACTTTAGTCCCAGCAGCTTCATGGTGTTTAAACGTTAATGTTCCCTTGGGTATGGCACGCCAATAAAGCTCGGTTTCGTCAGTATTGAAGATATCACGTTCATCATACTCTTTGATAATGTCAGGAAGAACTTCAACTATCCAACGCTCGGCACCAAATTCATCAGCGTCCTGCTTTTCCCTGTGCTGCTGTTTAAACTGGATGTTTTCTCGTTGCTTCCAGCGCTCCAGCCATCCATTTGTAGCATTAAATCCCCCTATGCCAAAGCTAACAGCATGCTGATTGGCTTTTTCAATCAACATCGGTCCACTAACTGGCAGCTGTCTGCTTCTAGCTTGTCTGAACCATCGCAACAAAGCGACTTCAACATCCTCAGATTTTCCTGCCCGTTTTCTTTTTCGGTCAGGATTAGCGTTTTTTTGCCAGTCATCAATCACCTGCTGCCATTGCTTAACAATGCAACAGATTTGACTTGGATGAACACCAAAGTGCTTGGCAACAGAAACTTGACTTTCCTTACTATTAATTCGTTTTAACACTTCTACTCTATCCGCTAATGACAGGGGTTTTAATGTTTTTGAAGTCTTACACGCTGCCATATTAGACTAGACCTAATGTAATGATATTCCAGCAACTTTTCAAAAAAGTAAATTATGTTGAACAGTTGATGTTCTTTTCAGATCTGTTGGCTTTCTAAGTTACTGAAATAACAGACACCGCCCATGCATATTCTGGCACTGTCGACTATATATGGTGTCATCTCTCTCTGTACAGTGTATCAACTACAGTCGACTCCACTTGTGTGCACGTCGGTTGAGCGCACACTCCGCTTAGCTGCACATGACTTGCACGGTTCCTATTTGCATAAAGTCAAGTGCAGCCGACTCCGCTTAAGCTCATGTGGCGATCTCTTCCGGAGGTCGTGCACTTAAATGGAGTAGTCTGTACAGTAAGCGGAAAATGGACTCGCATGGCCATTGCAGCTATCTGAAGCCAACTGACCTGAAAATCATGAAACGGGAATATTAAAAGCATTGCAACAAACCAGAAATTGCAGATAAACGAATTGCAGCTAACCGAATGCAGTTAGCAACGGAGTGTATAGCGAAAAAAACGGGCCCAAAACCTGCATTGCAGCTACAGTAGGTGGAGATTGCAGCTAATCGAATTGCAGGTAAGTGGAGTTGACTGTAATGATATGTTCAGAACATTATGTAGAACCTTGGCCATTTAATGCTTTATATGTTAAAAGAAGGATTTTGAAATCAGCCCTAAACTTACCTGGGAGCCTGAGTAAGGACTTAAAAAGTGGAGTTGTATGTACATACTTTCTGGTTCTTGTGATAATTCTTGTATCAGCATTTTGAATTAACTGAAAGCTGCATGAAGAACAATATGAACATGCAGAGAATAATGCTTTGCAGTAGTCAACACTAGTCATAAGAACACACTTTAGAAAAAAAATAATACTTCCTTGCCTTAGCCTGTCTTTGGATGTAGGAAACTTTATGTTGATCTTTCCCAAGTAAGAACAGCATATGATGTGCAAAAGGAGGTATTGCAGACAATATTGCAAGAGAAATTAGTAGAAAACTCAAAGAAAGTTCTTTTTGAAAATGTACCCAAGTTACAGTAGGTATATATTTGGTTAATCCTGGAACTAAAAGTGATCAGTGTAATAGATAAATGTACCACCACTGCCTTCAAAAATAGGAGGCCTGTGAGGTAGCACATACAGGGAGGTTCACGTCCTCTACCCCGAGTAATTCTTTGGTGAACCAATACATGGCTCTAGAATCAGTACACATTATGCATCTTACAGACAAACTAGTTTTAATGTGAACTATGAAAATCATAGTGCTTAATGTAGGTGATAAAAGGATCATTTTTAAACTTTCCTATAAGCAAGAACTTGTCAAAATATTCTAGGTAATCTGGAGAGAAGTAGTGTGGCCAGAGTTCTATGATAGCATAGGAAACAATTTTGGAGAGGACTGGTACACTGTTTTTTTGTATGTGGCACATTATTTGGGCTTTGGCTAAGTGGATGAACCACTCCATCTTGTAGACCAGATCCTAAATGTGTATGTTTGGAGAGAAAGCTAGCATTTATATGTAGGAAAACATTACTTTGAGTATGAATTTGCTTTTTTGTCACTTTTGTTATGGGTTGGGTAGCTTAAAGATGTTCCTCCATCATTATATATAAGGAAGTGAAGACAGCATGACAAAGAAAACCAAATGATGTTGATGAACCCTGGAGAGATAATACAAATAGTATACATTTAGAAAATCTAATTTACACACTTAAATATTCCTAGCAAACATAAAAAAACTATATTGTTTGTCGCTAAAGTGATGCGGTGGTGCAGTAGCAGCTCTGCTACCTTGAAACTAGGAGAATGGGATTCACATTTCCAGTGCTCTTTGTGTGGAGTTTGCATATAATTCTTGTATCTGTGTGGGTTTCCTCCATTTGCTCCGGTTTCCTCCTTCAGTCCAAAGTCATAGTTGTTGGGTGGATTGGTGTTGTTAAATTGCCCCAAACGTGTGTTTGTGTGTAAGTGCATTCACCCTGATCTGGTGCCCTCTCCAGGGATTATTACTGTCTTGTTCCCAGTGTTTGCAGGGATAGGGTCCAGCTTCCCCGTGACCCAGCTAAGGATAAGAAAGTTTGGAAAAAGGATGGATGAATGTCTCTACAATGCATACTGGTTATTTTACAACAAGTGGATTTGGAGATACTAGGCTACTCTGGGCCTCCCAATCATTTTCATTTAGTTGTGGTGTTTAGAAATAAATAAAAGTTAACTGTGAAAGTACATGGTTAAGTCAATATAATTTTTACTCAAGCCATTCTTCTGTATGCTGATATTTTATATTTAAAATACATACACTGTGCAGTAGGAGAGTTGGGATCAAGTGCCTGCTTGTGTATTGGAACATATGCAACTGTGAATTCTTTTACACATAAATTTTCACCATTTATTTTGTTTTCACACATTAAGTCCATTGTGGAATCTTTATCTTTTAAAAGAGTTTAGTAACACTCTATTTGTCATTCAGAAAATCCACAAGTCTTGTTAAGTATTGGTGAATCCCTCGTAAAACGTTAGTCTTCATCAGCTGTTAGCAGTCAGTGTCAAGCTGTGTAAAATATGTTTTAATTGATAGAATGATGATTAAAAAGAATGAAAAATTGTAATGAATGATAGTGTTCAGTGATTGAAAGCCCTCCACAGCAGGTATGGAAATAAAGCACAGTTGCTATCACCGGTTCCCTGATGTGCATGTCCGGGTTAGCAGAGAAGCAAGATAAGACAATAATTTAGGAGCTGCGCTCTGCAAGTTCCTGCATACTGTGAATTTTTTTTTCATTGTTATTTTAAAACAATGTAAATGCTTCCTTAGGCAAAGTGATCCATTTTGATTTCTGTTCTAGCTACCACCTGTGTGATCTTTGCACTTCTCCCCAATACATGCATGCATTTTCTCCAGTTACTCCTGTATTAGGTTGGTCATCCAGTAGTGTGGACATGGTTGTGTGTTTGACTGAGGCTTTTGATAGACTGGCTTTCAATTCTAAGTATGGTCCCTGCTTTGTATGTGTTTGTAATGTTGATTAAATAGATTTACTCTCATTGTAATCTTGTAATGAAGAAAGCAGGTTTATAAAAGTGCATGAATGTAGTAATGCTATCTTGTGTCCACTCTATTAAATAAATATATACAATGAAATGAGAAAGTATTAAGCTACCAATATCTTTCTCAATTTGGTATTTCACATTTTAAATCTAAATATTAGTTCTTAAGAGACCTACAAAGCTTTCCGTACCACTTCAAATCAAAATACAAATGACATCAGTTTTTAAAAGCTTTAAACTTTCAAAGCACAATGAAAAGCAAAATGCATTAGATTCAAAAAAGTACTTATCCTCTTTCTTAAAACAGAATACATTTACTCACATATAATGCATTACGACAACAAGTCCCCCTACTTATTGATAGACTCTACTTGTGTGGGAAATTACTTGATTGCCTGTTTAAAATCAATCTGTAAGGATAAATATCCACTTTCTCTCCTTCTCTCTTTCTCTGCAAAGTCCCACAGTTTGTTTATAGAGTTTCAAAAGTGGATTACCTGCTTTAAATTAATCTGTAAGGATAAATAACCTTTCTTTCTGAAAAGCCGCATAGTTCGGCTAGAGAGTTTTAAAAGAAAGATACAATGTGAACACAAAAGAGCACTCTAACAAGTTAGAGGTCTGATTATGAAGAAACACATATCAAAGGACATCTTTTGCTGCTTGTTGCAGTTCATTATAAAAAAAGTTTTTAAAGTACACAAATTTCATTATACATGGCCTAGATCTGGTTGTGCCCTAAACCTAGTTTACAGACAAAAAAAAGCAATGTTGAGGGAATGTTTAGGATATATGACTTCATTAAGTAATTGCATTATTAAGAGTGTATTTTAGTTATTGTTCTTTTCAACTTTAAGATGTTAAAGTACTTAAGACAATACATTTGTATTAGGTAGGTCATACTCAACTAACATAATATTGACTACGTCAGAATTTTGATGAAGACTGAGGATTTGGCTGAACTGGCTGAAAGAGCAGAAATTCTTGCAAAGTTTGAGCTGCTCAGCATTCATGTGAATCTAGTAGTATTAGGAACCAGATATTTCAATGAAATGCACCATCTGCTGGATTTAAATGTCAGAAACATGTTTTGGACCCGAACAGCTCACAATAATTCCATAACAGCAGATGATTGAATGTAATGTCCCAGAACCTGGCCTATTTTAGACCAGCTTTAGGTCAGACAATGAGCGTATCAGAGCAGCAGCAGGAAAAATAGTCATCAAGAGATCTGTATATTCTGTGACCCCTGAACTACAGCAGTGTAACTGCAAGAGCTGAGAACCATCTGAACACCATTGCACACTGGGTGCTTCCATTACCACCACCTGTGATAGCTGCTAAACATCCAGGTTGTACGGTGTGATTGTCACACTCATTTGTATTGCTTCCCTTTTGGCCTAATTAATGTTAAAGACTATAATGACTGAATATAGCATCTAATATATTTAAACCTGCTCACCAGATTGACTTGTAGATCTATTCTGGGATAAATATAAGGCGGAGGTGCCTTCTTTAAAAAGATGGGTCACAGTAGCAATTAATAATGGGTGAAATTGGACCATAGTCCTGGGTGTAAGTGCATTGAAGCTATAAGCTATCTCCTTTCAGGTAGGTAAACACAGGAATACAGTATAGAGGGCAAGAAGACAAAATGTAACAGAACTGTAGGTCTCCGGGAAAAACATTGGAACATTGAAATGAAGGATTTTATGCTTTAGGAAAGCCGCCTCAAAACCTTTTCACTATAAAACAGGAAAGCTACTTCAAGAACAGTTACAGCTCTGAATGGGTTATAAAATGCAAACTCTGCTGGTTTGATTAGTCAAAAGTGAAACATTCTGATTCTAAGTACCAAAATAACTGCATGTCTTAAGTGCTTAATGTTAGACTTTCAATGAAATTTTCAAAGTTACTTATTAGCTTAACAAATTTTACAGTAGAGGTAATCAATGAGGCAAAACTAAAAAACACTTAAGAACGGTAATAAACATAAATGCTAGTGTCTTGGGTGTGAATTGCACAGACTAAACCATAAATATACCAAATGAGTGCAGTCAATTCATATTGTAAATTTATCTGTCATCAAATTCAGTTTAAGGTTGGGTCTTATACAGTACATCAGTAGCAAGAGCCAAACTCACCAAAAAATTGACATAACTTGGACATAACTTTAATCCATCAAAGTTTACACACAAGCACAGCCATACTATACATAAAGTAACAACTTGGAATTGCAGTATTGAAAACTATCATGAAAGCAGGTCTTTGGACTTTGGTAACATATTGTAAAATACCACATGAACACAGAAAGAATATAATGTCAACAACATGTTCTTCGATACTAGTAGAATTTACGGTTTTCATTCTGCAAGTAAATTTATTGTTCTCATGGAATGGATAACAAAGTATGTGTAGGAACAGAGAAGTTTACAGAACACTATTGACACTTATGAACTGAACAGATCATTTTAAACTCCCAACTAAATAATAGTTCAGGGTCAAGAACAATGTAGTATAAATAGATACATATATTATGATTTCAGAAGGGACTTTTGTGTTTAATCAGTTTACATTATAGAATAAAGAATATGGCAATGGAAGTTCAAAGGAAATCAAAAGATGTTATGCTTCCAAGAAACAATATAGGATAAAATAAATGCTTACCTTAAGGCCTAAGAAATTATCAATAACATTTAACAATGTGAAAACCATACATTTTTTAGAATAATGTGCAACAATATTTTCAATTAAAAAATAGTTTTTTGATATTACTTTTGTAGTAGTGTTATTCATTCATCTGCATATATTTTATATAGGAAACATAAACAAGATCAAGATAACTAAATAAGTAGGTAGGATTTGAACAAGGCGGCACGGTGGCGCAGTGGGTAGCGCTGCTGCCTCACAGTTGGGAGACCTAGGGACCTGGGTTCGCTTCCTGGGTCCTCCCTGCGTGGAGTTTGCATGTTCTCCCCGTGTCTGTGTGGGTTTCCTCCGGGCGCTCCGGTTTCCTCCCACAGTCCAAAGACATACAGGTTAGGTGGATTGGCGATTCTAAATTGGCCCTAGTGTGTGCTTGGTGTGTGGGTGTGTTTGTGTGTGTCCTGCGGTGGGTTGGCACCCTGCCCAGGATTGGTTCCTGCCCTGTGTTGGCTGGGATTGGCTCCAGCGGACCCTCGTGACCCTGTGTTCGGATTCAGCGGGTTGGAAAATGGATGGATGGATGGATTTGAACAATGAGGCTTAAGATTTTTAGTCGTACACCTACCATCTGCATTATTCTGCAACATTGTGGAGAGTGGTACTATGATTTCCCCTTTCCACTATTTAATGTGAAACATCATCCTGTTTTTTTCTGATTTTTTTCACCATCATATTAACATTTTAGGTGAAAATTAATTTTACTGAGCATCAGGGTCATGAGATTTACTCAATAGGGAAAACTGATTTTCCTTAGTTTGTCGGAAAATAGCCAAGTAGTTCTTGATAGTCAATGAGTTAATCAGAGGGTCTCTTATACAAAAGATCCCCTTATTACCACTTCAAGCCATGCCATTGAAAACACCTAGGTCTGAATCGCTGTCTCTGTTTCCTCCGGGCTCACACTTGACTGCATTTCCATTTCCTTTTTCAACCTCTATAAATCCTCTCCTGCCTCTGTTATCTACATTACTGAAAATTGTTTTCCCAGATGTGAATTGCTGTCTGTCTACACCATACAATTATGAATTAAAAAATGACTATAAACTCACTTGAAATGGCATTGCAATATTTTTCACACACTATAGAATATGAAGTACACCTTCAGCATGAGTATGATGTGAGGAAGAGAGAACATGTGAAATGGATGGAGCAATTGAGCCAGAGTGAAGAGTGAAGAGGTTGATAGTAGCTCACTTACAAAGTTGTTTCACAGACACGTCAAATCTAAAAATGAATGCAAATGTGGGAATAAATATTTAGCCTTCTTTGTGAAAATGGAAGGGTTGATGCACCATGGGACTTGACCTTAAATGAGGCACACTTTTAAGAGAAAAAAATATAATGTTGACCTCAGCTATGCTGAAATGCTGGTTCGTGTATTGAGTTAGGGCGGCACGGTGGCACAGTGGGTAGCCCTGCTGCCTCGCAGTTAGGAGACCCGGGTTTGCTTCCTGGGTCCTCCCTGCGTGGAGTCTGCATGTTCTTCCTGTGTCTGCGTGGGTTTCCTCCCACAGTCCAAAGACATGCAGGTTAGGTTCACTGGTGATTCTAAATTGTCCCTAGTGTGTGCTTGGTGTGTGTGTGTGTGTGTGCACCCTGCGGTGGGCTGGCGCCCTGCCCGGGGTTTGTTTCCTGCCTTGCGCCCTGTGTTGGCTGGGATTGGCTCCAGCAGACTCCTGTGATCCTGTAGTTAGGATATAACAGGTTGGATAATGGATGATTTGAGTTACATACATACAACAGTCACATGTATGAACTCACATGATTTGATGGCAAATGCATACACATGCAAAGAAAACTGCTTAATTTTGCATTTGCATCCTTTGTCAAGTCTGCCATGTCTGCGAAAACACTACAAGTGATATGCATTCACTCATGAATGGCTTCATCCACAATACGCCATCTTGTTTGTTCTCTTTTCACCATGTAAAACTGATGCTGGCTGTTCAACTCAAATATAGCTTTGCTGCAATATCAGGCACTTGGCACACTTTTGTGCAATTCTACATCATGCTTTATAAGTAAGGGCAGACATATCCATTGATGACCAAGGAATCGGCATTATATACTTCAGGGGGTTGTCCCTTCCAGCATTGCCTTCTACAACTCTGTGATGTTAAGCTGGCCTTTATTGAACAGTGCAAACAGTGCCTACAAATAACAGTGATATATCTGAAATGATAACACCAAACACCTAGTGATGTAGTCATTCTCATAATCTAAATTAACAAAATGCGGATTTGTTATGTGAAAACAACAAGTACACCTGTATATTTATTACCACTTCAAATTTATAAAATTAGAATCGGAAGTCCAGATTAGGTGCCACTGGTTATAACCTCCTTAGGGAGAGTATGCAGGTGGAACCCATCTTATTTAAACCACAGATATCCAGGGTTTGCTGCTGTCTTTGCTATTGCTATCTGTAGTGTCATCATGTCAAGATCAAAAGAGCTTTATAAGGCCCTCAGAAACAAGACTGTGAGTCTGGCAAGTACTTTAAAGAGATCACCACATTATTTGAAATCAGTCATTCCACTGTAAGGTAAATCACCTACAAATGGTGTAGATTTCACATTACTGCTAATTTGTCTAGGACTGGCCACCTAGCAAATTCAGCTGAAGAGCTGAATGTTTGATACTAAAAGAAGTCTCCAAGAACCCCAAATAAATTTATCTGCAGGTTACTCTTGCAAATGTTGGTGTTAAACCAGAACCAGAAATGGACCATTCAACATGATAGCAATACGAAGCACACTAGCAAATCCACCAGGCCATGATTTGAATCCTCTTGAAATGAGTAGTACACGCAAGAAACCGCAGAAACATCTTGCAAATGAAGGAAATTTAAATGGATCAGTAGGTCAAAATTTTACTGAGTTGATGTCAGAGATGGGTGGGCAGTTATGCAAAACACCTACAAGAAACGATTTCTGCTGCAAGGTGTATTACCCATTGAAAAAAGTATAACATTGATGTTGTTCATTCAACATAAATTTTCTCTTTCAAGCAACTTAAGATTAGTCATTTAGTGTTGTAGCTTGAAATATTTGGTTTGTTTGTACCAAAGTAAGTTATGATGGAGGGAATAGACATAAAAATCCTATTTCAGTTAACCTAATATTTTAGGTTGTTCGTGTGCTGTGTGCAAGGGGCCGTTTGTATTTTTTTCTGGTCGAACTTTCCAGCTTGCTGGCTTTCCAACTGCCAAAAAAGAAGAACACTTTCCCGAGTGGAGTGGACGTGGCTATACAGATCTGGGCATTTTCAGCAGCAGACTTTTATAACGGAGGATTTCTGGTAAGTAATCCTGTTTCTCAACTGTTAATTTTAAGTAAGGACTCGTAATAAACCATACTTTCAAGAAAGCTGTAGAAACATTGTGGACACTTTTTCTATGGTGTCGTTTCTCGTGACTGAAGACAGAGAGATATATTTAAAGTTAGTAAAAAATCTTTTATTCAAACACATTAGGCAGAGGCAAAGTGACAGAGAAGTGCAGTCCCAGGACACCGCCCTTCATCTGCCCCCCGGCCAGGGTATTCCAAAGTTTTTATAGAGCTTTGTCTTGTGATTTCATTACACAAGTACTGCAAAACAACAACAACGGTTAGTTCCTTAAAACAATATATAAAAGCTAAGCTTTTTCTTATATCTCTAACTAAGCATTTTCTTACTGTCTCCAATATTAGCCAAAGACAAATGTCATGTACCCCTTGCGACCTTGTGACTTCTTCACCCTGTCTCATTTTACTTTGAGGAAGTTAACCTAGAAAACAGTTTGAATCATATAGAAACTGATTTTGTTGAGCCCTTGCACAATATATTTTTGTCAGTTCATAGCCAGAGCTTGCAAGCATTGCTGAAATGAAAGTTTTTAGTCACCAAATACACAGAGTACAAGGTGCTCAGTAGAACATCTTTCTTCTACAACATTTAATAATTTTTTGTTGTATATTTAAGATTTACACTGCAAAATGCTTGTGTATTTGCACTAGATTTTTAAATAAACGTAAAAAGTACAGCATTGGAATGTGTTATGTTCATAATATTTCTAATAGCATAAAAACAGGTTACGACCAATAAACCGTTTAAATTGTAACAACTTTAAAAATAGATTTACTTCAGTATAAAACAAGTGAATTACACCCATTCACTCTAAATGATTTGCCTCAACTTAAAAATTGTGGTTTCAAGAAGATAAAAAGAATTATATTGGTTCAGATTGAAAATATTAAGTGTGAATCATTACCTTATTATTTTAAGTTGAATGGAGGTTATACTTTTTCAGTGCAGCTGCTGAGGCCAATTTTCTCCATTAAACTATTACATCTATTGAATTTTTTATTGCACAAATGATTGGAAAAGCAACTTTTATTTAAGTATATCACCTTTATCTATAGGCATTGTTTTCCTGTTCAAATATGTTGAAAAATCCAACAACTTCTATACAGTAATCCCTCGCTACTTCGCGGTTCACTTTTCGCAGATTCACGACTTCGCGGATTTTATATGTAAGCATATCTAAATACATAACGCGGATTTTTCGCTGCTTTGCGGGTTTCTGCGGACAATGGGTCTTTTTACTTGCTTCCTCATTTGGTTTGCCCAGTTGATTTCATACAAGAGATGCTATTGGCGGATGGCTGAGAAGCTACCCAATCAGAGCACGCAGTTAAGTTCCTGTGTGCTGCTGATTGGCTCAGCGACGGAGTGTTGCATTAACCAGGAAGTCTCATCTCACTCATTCATCATTAACGTGCTAATGCTTCAGGGGCCGTGTCCAAGCACCAACAGAAGATGCAAATGATTGCAGAAAAGGTAAAAGTTTTGGATATGTTGAAGGAAGGGAACAGCTACACCGCTGCAGGACATCGATTCTTTTTATTTAAAAAGGAGGAAAAGCATATAAGATCTACGGCCGCAGTGTCCTTTAACCAGGGTGCAAAATGAGTTGCAAGTGGACGTGATAAGGCAGTAGTCTGGATGGAATCTGCTTTAGGAATCTTTGCAACAAGGTCGACGACGTCATGACCGCCTACAAGCTGCTACGTGTACTTGGCTATACAGTAAGTGTAAACTTATCTACCGATTTCATATTGCTTAGCAGTTGTCCCTGTTTTTAATAGAGTAAATGGTGGGTTGTAAACAATACAGGGAGGGTTTAAAAACGTCCAAATACACGTTAAATAATTAAATAAATATAGTGTCCCTACTTCGCGGAAATTCAGTTATTGCGTTCGGCCTTGGAACCTATCTCCCGCGATAAGTGAGGGATTAGTGTATGTTGTACACTAAGTTTTTCACTGGTGACTAAAATGTTCAACCATTTGTGACTAGCTTCATGTCTAGAAAATTGGTCAAAGAAGCAAAGTGCTGCAGTAGCATATTAGTAATAGTAGATTATAAAAAAGTATATAAGCTCAAAGGTATAAAAATTATGGACAGTGAAGGTAAAATACTTTCTCTTAAAAATGTAAAAAGTTATGTAACATTTAATAGAATATTACCTATATGTAATAAACAATAAATTGTGTTTTTTAGGAGCATTTTCTATAAAATTGTTGTTTTTGTACCTGCAAACATATAAATACTATTTTCTGACAGTGTTTACATTAATTTAGGTGAATTTATATTCAAAATCTCTTTCACTAATAGATTTTGATTTAAATATATAAGTAGAAATGGGTTAATTATTTTTGGGGTCCAAAGTGTATAGTATATACCATATGTAAATTGTTACATATTTTTGTGTGATGATATTTACTTGCCAGATTTTTCATATTTTTTTTTTTATCACAAAGGGTTTTTCAGAAAAAACTGTTAAGAATTAGAAAACCTTTTTTGATCAGTTAGTTCATTTTTTTTTGAAAGCTGAAATTTCAAGATTTTCAAGTTTTATTTCCCTGCAAGAGAATTGTATTTTTTTTTCAATTTAATCTTCATGCATGTCACACCACTATTTTAGAATCTCTGGGGACAGAAAATGGGTTCCTAAGTGACGTTGCAGGTTGTTAAGGACTGTCTCCAAGAGGAACCATGATTCTCGTCAGGAAGTCAAGCTTATAAATTCCAGAGCAGCACCAGTAGCCCTTTGTCTGAGATTATGGATCTGACCTGTGAACAAATGCAGTTTACTGATTTAAGACTTTGGCATTCTGGTTTTCAGTTCATAGGTTTCACGTCTAAACTCAGTTGTCTGCAAAAGCTTTTTGACCTACTACGACCTAGTAAATGACTCTTCTCAATTAGAGTCAAACTACAGTAACAGTTTAACCCTCTGGTTTTCTTAGCAAACCACAATTTCTTGAGAAGACTATTTGGTTTTTATCTTCTTTGTTAAAAGACTGACACATCTCCTGGCATGTTGCTGATTAAATCTTAACAGTTGTTCTTTCTGTCTTTTTGTCAGCAGACTATTCAAACAAGTCTGTTGGGCATAACAAGGTAGGCAGTTAGTGCCCAAGCTGCTGCCCAGCTGATTTGCTTGAAGTTTTTACGACTGTCATAACAATAAAATATTAAACTACTGTAATTTTCAATGTAATGGCAAATAGCACTTGCTGAAGTTAAAATGAAAAAAATGCATTTACTACATATTATGCTACAGTACCACAGATCATTCATTTAGCATAAACTGCAGCATATAGAGTAACCTGTGTAGAAACACAACAAACATATAAGATGTAAGTTGCCTTGGATAAATGCATCTGCTAAATAATAATATCCCGTAGAAGCACAAAATTAAAAGATTACAGGTAAGAAATGTTTTCCTTTTTTATTTATGCTATGGATTTTCTTATTCCATTCATGTGAATTACTTTTATTTTGGATTTTGCTAAAAGGCTTTAAAGTGAAGATTCTTGGATTGTGATTTTTTTTCTGCCTAGTAGGTTTTATACTTAATGCTTGAAACTTGCCATCTCAGTAGCTGTGGAACTGTGGAAATCTCAGAGGAGCAAAGCTACATGATATATCAAGGTAAAAGAATGGTTATACAATAATATGAACAAATTTGGGCTAACATCATAACATATGGTACAGCTTTCTGGAAATTAAAGAAAGGAAAACAAGAATTCTATTTAACAGTATCAGTGGATATCTAATCAATTTTTAGTAGCTTGAAAGTGCACAGGTATAGTGATGATTGTGGTGTGGTGAGTGTTGATTCTAATTTCCACATACCCTCAGACTAAAGAGTGTTGTTGCCAATTTTTAATGACATCACTGCAAGCAGTGTCCAATCTGAACAGAATAAGGAATGGTGAAAATGAAAAATAATATTTTATGTCAGCTTCAACATAATGTATATTTATAGAATAATGAACATTCAAGTATTTGGGACATACACTGACATTAAAGTACATTTGGCAACTTAGATACAAGGATCAGTTAATATTATTAATGGTACCTTTTATATATACTGTAATGACTTGATTGGATTTTTTTTGTAAAAATGATAACATTATCACAAGATTTCATTATGTTTTTATATGTTTTTGTACAGTGGAATAATTAAAAAATGCAACTGCTACAATTCAGAATAACACCATTATGCAAAATGGATGGAAATGTTACTCACTTCAGCAGTATCACATTCTTGTTAAATATTGTACTGTAGATTTATTAATTAATTTATGAAAATATAAAAAAGAAAATTAAAAACACTTGGAATTCTTTATTTTAATTAAAATTTGGGAGATATGGTATATTGCTATGGATTAGTGAAATAGGACTTTTCCTTATACTATTGCATCTCAGGTTTAGCATATTCTTTACTTTCTAAATACTTTTAAATACTTAAGACTTGGCATCATGGCTTGAGTATATTTTGTGTGTTTGCAACACAGCTATACAGAAACATAAGACAAAGTTTTTTTCATTTTAAAATATACTGGTATAAACAGACCACAGTTATAAAATAAAATATAAATACTATTGTTGTCAAGTTGAATCCCAGCTGCTATGCATCCAGGTTTTTCCATAACATTTTATGAAAGGCCAACAGTAAAAATATACAAAGTGCCTTTGTGAGAAATAAGAGCACAAGATGGTACTTACAGTCTGCAAGCATTTTTGCTTAGAGACCACCAGAGGCCAACTTTGGAAGGGCTGCATCAGCAAAAATGAGGATTACTTTGGTGTATACTTGCAGTTTAAGAAATGTGCTACTGCAGTGTCATAGGTCAGTCAGGTGTACATGAGATAACCTGAATGTGGGAAAATACACTTTAGCTCAGGTACTGGTAGCAGAAATCATTTGTAAAAGCACAAAAAATGCATTAAAAGCAATGTAAACACACAAGCAGTTGACAATTCAAACAGTTTGGTATTACACAACTGTTGACAATAATTTAAATTTGAACAAGTGATAAGTGTGGTGCTGTAAGTTTTAAATGTTAATTTTACTAATACTACTAATTAGTAATATTTAGTGGTGAACTGGTTTGTCCATCCATAATATGTAATGTCAATAACAAAAATGCTTCAAATATTCAATGCAGCATATATAGTAATAATTACACATATGACCTGTAGTTGAAGAAAACACATTTCCCAAAACAGTTGAAAGAATCAGTGGTATGAGCTGAGCAAAAGGAAAGCTCACTAAAATGATTTATGGAGAGAAGGGTTTTGGGGGAAAGGTAATCATTTTCCTTAATTCTTGAAAAAGGTCTTAGTCTGACAGGTCTCTTGCTTATACATATGTTGATGATTGTTATTGTTTTGTTATCTCCTCTGAGTATGCTGCAAGAAGTTTACTAAGAGGATATTTTATGAGATTTCGCTTTTTTTCCTAAGTAGCATCTACTGCCTATTTTTTTTTTTTTGATAACTTCTCTGACTTTTTCATGAGACTTTTTATTAGCGACTATAAATACAGTTTCCCAAGAGGAGAGGTTTTTTACTCATTCTGCAGTTTTCAATTACTGTTGTAAATAAGCACTTTATTCAAGCTGGCTTTTAACAGCACTGTACTGTCATTTCCTTTGTAACAAGCTCATGCTCAAGTGACTCAGGATGCATATGCTTTATGACACCAACTGAATCCTGACTACATATATCAGAAATAATAACTCTACACAAGTAAAATTCTAAAGAAAAAAGTAGTTAAAAGAAAAAAATATGATCTGAATAATTTCTTTGATAATTTAGTCAGCACTTCAATCACAAGAGGATACTGATACGACTAAAACTATTGGAGAATGTAGAGAAAATGGTGTTAAAAAAGGACATTTCAGCATGAGATCTTCAAATTAACCAGGAAGCAAAACACTAATGCAAACATATGAATAAGATGGCTAGATTGTAATAATGAAGAAAGGGGAATTTTCACTAGGGATCAAAGGAGGTAAAAGGGTGCAAGTTTGATTTGTTTGCAATATTGAATATGTAATATATTTTAATAGGGTGCCATAGTGGTAGCGCTGCTGCCTCACAGTAAGGAGACTTGGGTTCGCTTCCTGGGTCCTACCTGCGTGGAGTTTGCATGTTCTCCCCGTGTCTGCGTGGGTTTCCTCCCGGTTCTCCGATTTCCTCCCACAGTCCAAAGACATGCTTGGTGTGTGTGTGTGTGCCCTGCGGTGGGCTGGCGGCCCACCCGGGGTTTGTTCCTGCCTTGCACCCTGTGTTGGCTGGGATTGGCTCTAGTAAACCCCCGTGACCTTGTGTTTGGATATAGCGGGCTCTAGATAATGGATGGATGGATAATATATTTTAAAAAGTTGCTCATTCTTTGAACTCAATCAGGATAACTTATTTTCTTTTTAATTTTAGTGACCAGATGTTGATAGTGACAGATCACATCTATCATCAAGCATATTTCAATTTTGTTTTTTGTCTAAATTTGAATGTTTTAATTGTATTTATTTAAAGCCCTAATTTTCTTTTGAATTGTTTTCTAACACGTATTTTAATTGTTAGTAACCAAAGGATCAGAGAAGCCTTTGGCTTAAATTATTAGCTGAGCAATAATTATTTGAATATTCAACTCAGTGAACTTGATGAATCACACAAAGATACTGCAAAAAATGACATATCATGCATGCATATCAAATTTAGTTTGTCTGTAAGTACCCAATTAAGTACCTCACTACTTGTGTAAATGTTTATTTCATACAGCTGTATTAAAAATAGCACCCCAAACTTCAAACTTCCTGGTTCAAGCCAAATTTTCTAGTCAAAACCATGTAAAGTTATATCAAAACCAAAGTTTTCCTTCAGACATCACACAAAAGCCCTCAAAACACATACACTACAATATAGCCTTACACCATGCTGAGATCAATTCAAAACACTACTATAAAAACCTGTGTAAAGGCCAGCCCTGACACAGACAGGCATAGGACACGGGTTCAAAGCACACAAAAACGTTTTTTGTTTTCTTTCTGCTCGTGGAGAATGTCTTCCCTGTTCCCATGAGCCCACAACAAATTCCCAAGCACAGCATAAACACAATACTTTTACTTTTCTTCTTCTTCTTTTCCTCCTTCACTCCTCCTGGTAAGCTTCGTCTCCCTCCTCCCAACTCTGGTTCCCAGAATAGTGGCTGCTGGCTCCTTTTATAACACAGGTGTTATAACACAGAAGTGCTCCAGGTGCTTGATGACTTATTTCTGGCAGCACATCTGGGTGTGGCGGAAGGGCTGCTCTGTAGGGCTCAGCAGCAGCTACAGCATCCCCTGGCGGCATCCACAGATTCCAAAAGGGCTGCACCAAACTCTGTCTCCCATGAAGGAATGTCCTAGGCACCGCTGCAACCCGGGGGCTGCCATCTATCGTTCCAGGGGAGTTACTGTCCTGACCAGGCTTGCTCCCCCGGTCCATACAAGACAGAGGTGTACCTGCCGTCTGCCACACCTGTTATTACAATGAGTAATGTTACTTATACCTCCCCACGACATCTTTACATAATGAACACTATATAAACAACAAATGTACAAATTAAAAATATATATATATCCTTTAATGTACAATGCACTACGTAAAGAAAATTCTCTTTAGCCACAGGGTCCCTTCTCTGGTCAGCATCAGGCCAGATAATCTCATCGACATCAGCAATGTGAGCCATGGCCAGGCAGTGAGGAAAAAAGAAACCTTTGAATGCCTTATTCGTCCCTAGAAAGCATCAACTGGGATGTCCAAACAAGCTTCCTCCATGGTCTGGAGGATGTGAACACAAATGTAGGGGTCTTGGTCATAGTCCTTCCAGCACCATGCTGAAAAAAACTCCTCTATAGCATTTAGTGAAGGAGAATGTGCAGGCTTAAAGATGTTGCTGAATCGAGGGTTGTTGGGGGACCAGTCATAAAACAGAGCAGCCCAGTAGAAACTGACATTGTCCCAAATTGCAACATACCATGGCTGCTCTGATTGTGCTGGCTTCCTCTAGTTGAGTTGTTATACATGACCTCAGAGACCATTGAGGAAAGCCAGTAGAAGCATGGTGTTGTATGTAGCAAGGATTGCATGTCCATGGAGGACCCCTTGTGGCACACACTGTCACATTCCCCCCTCGCTGGCAAAGGGACATTCACAAGGGCCTGTTGGCTAATTATGTTCCTCCACCTTTTCCTCCTTTTA
The DNA here is from genome assembly GCF_900747795.2 of Erpetoichthys calabaricus. Classification (NCBI taxonomy): domain Eukaryota; kingdom Metazoa; phylum Chordata; class Cladistia; order Polypteriformes; family Polypteridae; genus Erpetoichthys; species Erpetoichthys calabaricus. The sequence goes on along the minus strand of NC_041397.2, from coordinate 218,973,353 downwards.
GTGAGGTTCAAGACTGTCTCATCAATAAAGATGACTTCATGAGGAGTGTGTCTTGCTTATTTCAAGGATTTTCTCTACAAAAGATGACACACAATTCAGTAATTGACTACCCTGAAACAGAGTACACAAAAAAGGAGGCCATAAACACAGTTTATTCTACACTATATAATGTTGTACAGTACTATAATACATATACTTCACACAGTATGAACAATTCATTCCATCATCCCACTGCTATCAGGCAATTCAATGCTTCCACCAGATGTACTCGTTAAATTTATTTAGTGATTGATTGACTGTATTATCTGTCTTGTGATTCTGTGTTCTTGTTTTTTATGCTTCTGCTGCTATATGCATTTACATTTCCGTATGGGTTTAATAAAGTTTTATCTGATCTAATCTAACCTAGCAGATCTGATGGTTGAGCTTTGTGTTATGGGGTTTAGAGAAAAATCAGTAAGGCACCAAGGTTTACAGAAGAGAGAAAAGCCCCAATTTTATTTACCTGATTTAATTCCTGTTTTTATTCCTTAAGATTATTTAATGGTAATTTATTGACTAGCTGCATGGGGTTTTTGGGACAATAAACAAACCAAAGACTCACTAGCAGTTTTACTATATTCGTTCACTTGGAGGTGTCAGCTGACTCTTAGGAATTACCCAGTGCCAAGGATGTGGACCCACCTGAGCTTGCTGCCCCACTGGCTTTTGTTCAGAAGACACTGGCGATACCATATCTTAGCAATATCACTGGCATATGAGTCCTATAAATCTTTGTCTCGAGAAAATACCTCCAGATAGACAATGTTTTTAGTGAAAACTTCAAGCTTTGCCTTTTGTTGGTGAGATGCTTCACTTGCACTTTGTTGAGCTGCTACGTTTGCTTTTTTTCGATGTTGTGTCTATTCATCTGTGTCATTAGCACAATGTCGTTGTTACGTGGTTGCTGCACACAGGTCTTTTGTAGTGAGAAGTGAGGTGCATGCAAAAAAATGTAAAAGTGCAAGCGGACTGCTCCATACACAAACGTCTTTCATTTATATATGTCTAATATCTGATTTTAACTCCCTCTGAGAAAAATCACGGTTTTATGGGATTATTTATTTATTGAAAGAAGAAACTGCAATGTAATTTGTTTTTGACAATGTCCGTTGTATTTAAAAAATACACCAAGCACTTTGGTTTGCATCAGTCTGTGTTGTTATGTGTCCTCATAGCCCTAGCCATTCTGGTCCTGACTATCGATATGCAGAAGTAAAAAGGGATTATGCCAGCTGCGGGTAACCCAAGAATCACAATTAGGAATGAACTAGTGGTAGTGAGGAATGAAGATGGAAGAACAGCAACACATAGTTTGTACCAGACATTAAAAGAACCCATGTACAAACGCCAGAAAGACTTTTTCAATATCAAACTTTTTAACTTTTAACTTTATTTATTGCTTGTTTTAAGAATGTATTTTTAAAAATTCTTATTAATGTCCTATGCTTTAAACGAGTTTGGGTTTGTTTTTATGTGTGGGGATTTTAAATATGCTTTTAGTGCCAGCTTCCAGGGTTGCCACCTTGGACCTTAACCACCAGTTTGCACGGATTGGTCTGGTTGTGCAAAAATAACTGAAATTTAATTAAATAGATTTAACCAGCTTGTAGTTTTAAACAAATCGTTAGAAATTATATATGAACAAACCAATTAACCATAAACAGGATCTGAAAATTTACATTTTTAACATAAGATAACTATAGCAGTTTTGTCAGGCTATTCACACAAAGAAGTTAATCAATCAGTTTTTGTTATCAAATACAGATTTAAATGTCTCCAAAGTGCAGATCTACAAATACATTTATCTGTTGCTTTTTTGTGTGAAGAAAAACTTTCTAATGTTTGTGCATAATTTACTTGTAGGCGCTTTCCATCTTTGCACTTTTTTCTGGTTGAAGAATTCTTTTTAAATTAACATGGTGTAGTACCTGTATGTCAACATACTACAGAAGAAAAAAGCTATCCAATGTTTGTAGTCTTTCAAAATTATAGTGACTGATGTAAGAAACACAACAGTTTTTTATAATCATTTTCTGAGATTGCTTTCTCCATTAAAGGGCTGAAACCTATTCCAGTTGCATCAGGCATAAGACAGAAACCAGGTAGTCTATCACAGGGCAAACACATACCAATATCAATACTCATTTATACATTAATAAAGTCATTAGGCCAGATATTGACTGACCAGGAGACTTCAATCATGTTGAAAATATTTGTGGAGACAGATACATTATTAAAAATGAAAACTCATTCACAAATTGGAAACTCTGATGAAAGCCCCAATGAAAAATAAAGCAGATTAAAATATGTATTGCTGAAGGCTGAAAAGGCTTGTTTCCGCATTTGTCACTCCTATTTTTTGCCTATCATAAACTTCTATGGGCTTTTCTCATTTTCATCACAATGACACCATTGCATAAGAAGCATCAAACATTGAACTCTGAACCTGGTCTGAAGTACCTGTATTTGTACCTGTCTTTTATATTTTTGACTTCCTGCCCATTTTGCAAATTACTCTAAGATCACAGACAATAAATAAAAGGGACCTACTGTTGAAAAGGAACATGAAAGTGGATCATCCTGTTATGTAAGAGGGTTGGAAATTGTGGCAGAGATAGAAACAGGATAATCTACGAAACCATGGCACTAAAACTAACCATGCGACATTTGGAATTTAGCTGGTTAAAAAAAACAACTCATACCTTTCAGCAATCATGCTCTGTTACAATGGAAAGTAATCCCAAGGTATCCTGGGTGCTTTGCAAAAGTTTCTGTGCCATGCAACTCATTGGAAGGGTCATAGCCATGGCAGAGAGCATGGTCTCTCTGATGCATTAAGCCTTACTACAGTTACTACAGTTATTACATTTGTATATGTATTTCCCATGATAACTTTAATACAAAAATTGTTTATTAAACTTATTGAGACATTCACAATAAAATGTAAAGGAACACCGGGGGATGCAGCAATCCGTATGCAGATGGTTATCAAATCCTCATTACATCTGACTGTCCATGAAAACCCTTCCTAATACTCTATTCTTATGATGATGAACAGATGGGAGAGTAAAAATTCGATGACCTAGGAGGTAGATAGGACAGTATTAGGAGAAACAGGCAAAGAAGTTTGTGGTTATAAGAATAACATATCAATGTTACCAATTACCCAAAGTTTGAATACTCATACCTTTAATAGGTTTTCAATAGGTCTCTTTATACTGGTCTTCAATATAATCTCAGAAACGTGGTAATAAAGGATTTTTACATGGAATGCAGTCATACATTTTTCCAAATGAATACCTTATAATGTGCTATAGACTTCATTACCCAGCTACTAATTATTTCTTGACTTTAAATTAGTGGCAATACATTAATCAAAATATATTGTGCATTTCTAGTGATGTAAACAAATTAAAAAACAATTTTACTGAGTGTTTATAAAAATGATCAGTCTTTAATGAGTGTTCTGTTTAAAGGAAATCTAGCACTTACATTTAATTCTAATAGACTGTATCTATTTAGTTGAATTTTCATTAAGTATAATTGTTGAGGTAATTTATTTGTATAGCTACAGTGCTAGAAGATATATTGTAATGTGTTGTTTATAGAAACCATTTGATTTGTTTGTTAATCACACATACTGTAGATGCAATAATTGGCCCATTTATATTGCTGAAATAAATATCTTTATTTTTTCTATAAGTTTTACTAGGAAAGTTTTAATTATTTTAGCCCATCAACATGATTTGCAACCACTTCAATTAACAACAGTTTTCTCATGGAATAGAAAACATATGTTTATTATCAACACTTAAACCACTTGCACTAATACATAAAAAAGATTCATACAAATGCCTGCTACAAACATAACACCTTACAAATATATATATTGCAAATTAGCTTTACAAATGCACGTTACTCTAAATTAAACTTAAATTACATATCTTTTATATATAATTAAGAAGTGTTCTTCATCTACCAATATCTTTAATTCACTGTTAGTAAAGAGTAAACACCATGGAGTTTGTTTCACTGCAAGTCCATTGAAAACATGGGAATGTTTTGGAACTTCATCAAATTCACTGAAATGCACTGAAATCAATAGGGAAGGTGGAACTGAATTAGTTTTGTGTGTATTGTAATGGTGCAGTGGTCTTTTAAGTGTCCCTAAGGGCTAGGGAAGTGTCTGCAAACTATGTTGAACCGATTACTGTGGCCAAAAATGTGAGCTGAGCTGTGAGGCAGCAGTGCTAACCAATACGCCACCATGCCTGAAGCAACAAAAGATGCAGATGTAACGATAGTCACAAACAAAATAAAGCTATTGGCCACAGACTAACAATAAGCAAAAATATATACACTCACTGGCCACTTCATTAGGCACACCTGTTCAACTGCTTGTTAACACAAATATCAGCCAAGTACATGGCAGCATCCCAATGCGTATAGGCATGAAGACATTATCAAGACAACCTGCTCAAGTTCAGAAGGGGGAAAAAAGGTGTTTTAAGTGACTTTGAATGTGACATTGTTGCTGGTGCCAGACGGGCTGGTCTGAGTATTTCAGACAACTGTGATCTACTGGGATTTTCACGTACAACAATCTCTAGGGTTTACAGAGAACTGTCAGAAAAAGGGAAAATATCAAGTGAGCAGTACTTCCCTGGGCAAAAATACCTTGTTGATGCCGGAGGTCAGAGGAGAATAGCCAGCGCTGTTTTCGTTACAACCGAGGTATGCAGATGGGTTACAGAAGCAAGAGACCACACTGTGTGACACTCCTGTCAACTAAGAACAGGCAACAGAAACTACAACTCACACAGGCTCACCAAAATTGGACAACAGAAGATCAGAAAAACAATATCTGGTCTGATGAATCTTGATTTCTGCTGCAACATTCCAATGGTCGGGTCAGAATGTAACATCAAGAACATAAAAGAAGGGATCCATGCTTTCTTTGATTATTGGTTCAGGCTGATGGTGGTGGTATAATGGTGTGGGGAATATTTTATTGGCACACTGTGGGCCCCATAGTATCATTTGAGCATTGTTTAAATGCCACAGCCTACCTGAGTATTGTTGCTGACCATGTTCATCCCTTTATGACTGCAGTGTACCTATCTAATGACAGCTACTTCAGCTGGATAATACACCATATCACAAAGCTCAAATCATCTGAATCTGGTTTCTTGAACATGACAATGAGTTCACTGTAATCGAATGGCCTCCACAGTCACCAGGGGCCTCATGTATAAACGGTGCGTATGCACAGAAATGTTGCGTACGAACGTTTCCACGCTCAAATCGTGATATATAAAACCTAAACTTGGGGTAAAGCCACACACATTTCCACGGTACCTCATACCTTGGCATATACAATTTCTCTGCTCGGTTTTGCACCCAGCGTCAAAGCAGTGCTACTGTTCCTGTGTGGTCACCCTTTCTTTGTTAGCTCCACATTCCTGACGCGGCTTTATAAATACACTGAAACTAACTGCATATTGTTTATTAGTGTAATGCATCTGATTGTAATTAACCTGCAGAAATATAATGGTCCAGGGAATAGCCATAGTATTCCAAATACCATAACTGCTTTAGCGTTGTAACTCTCACTGCATCTTCTTCTTCTTTCAGCTGCTCCCGTTAAGGGTTGCCACAGCAGATCATCTTTTTCCATATTACTCTCACTGCACCACTCGGAGTATTTATATCACTGTATCTGAGTGGGGAATCACAGCAGCAGCTGATCGGAAAGAGAATTATCAGTATACAGCATGAAGCAGATGCTGACTCAGCCACGGCAAAACGCTTTAGAGACTTCCCAGTACGGACTTCGGGGTTTAGAAAAAGTTTCATCCCAAGAACTATAAACACACTCAATTAGTCCATCAAGTGCTCCTTGTAGTACTGTTTGGACTTATAAGTACAATTACCCAACTGTAAACTTGCACTACAGTTATAATATTGCACAACCTGCGCCACTTTATAAAGCGCATATTTACATATGATGATGGTATTCATTTTCAAGATGAAATGCAGCAAAATATGTTGATTATATTATACAGATAAAACTTTAATTTCATTTAAATAATCTGTATTGTTAATAATTAAACATGTGAGGACACGGTGCCGCAGCGCTAGCTAGTTCAGGGATTGTTCCTGCATTGCGTTGTATTCTTGCACTGACGCGACACTGGAAAGATAGACGGATAGAATAATTAAACATGTACTATGAAGATATTTCAGTGTTCCTTAAAAGTTTTGAAGAATCGGCGTTCTAAGCTTACAAATGGCTTCACGTCTATTACAGAGCTGATTGTGTGGCGACTGGGTATTTGGAGAAAGAAAAGTTAGGACAGGAATTGGAGGTTAGTACGTTTGAAAGAGACAGTACTGCTGTGATAAATTATGTCATTAAAGGTCGTGCTTGGCGCAGCAAGCCTCTTGCGTGAGATATGAACAAGCACTGCGCCACCGTGTTCCCATGTTTAATAACATGCTTTCATTCCTATCATCATGAAAAAGATATCACGTATACATCTCAGTATTTTAATTGTTCAGAGAGCTGTAATATCACGAATGTAATGGATTATGTGTCCTGTCGGAGAAAGAGAAAGCCCGTTTAAGAAGCAGGTAGTGATTCACACACATAGAGTACATAGAAGATCAAATACAGAACAAAGCATTTAACGTCCTACTTTAGTTACAATGGGATTTGAGAAACTAGTAAATTAAACGATTTTAAGATGAAGTTTATGATGCTCTACTTTAATGGCAAAATAAACTACATGATTAAAGTGGAAAGTTCGAGATTAAAGTTGACATTTCGTGCTTTTTTCCCACTGTGTGCCTATTTTTTTGTCTGTACCCTAATACGCTTTCATATGACACTCAGATGGTGGGCTACGACTTGCCTTTTCACAGCGACTTTGATATGTGATTTCTTTTTTATTTCAGGCACTGTGCGACTTTGTGAACTTGAGCGTTCGAGTTTCTCCGACACTTTGTCACTCGATCAACTTCCTTTTGTTGATTATACCACTGTTTAAACCAACAAATAGTACGTTTTTCCTGTGCCTCCACTTGGTATTCGCTGAAATTCTTATATTTTCCCCCGTGCTTTTTCCATTGTCTTTTCTCAGAAGGCTATTTATATCGATTTGCATATTCAAAGAGGCGTAATTCTGGGAGGAGTTGGGGCGGGACAGAAGGTGCGTGCACGTGCGTTACTTTTCACACTGATTGGGATTTATGTAGTGGAAGAACGTGAAAGTTTGCGTACGTACAGATTCCTGCATCTGGATTTTTCTGTGCATACGCACATTCCCGCTTTTGTGCTTACGCCATGTTATAGTGTGAGTTCTACGCACGCCATTATACATGAGGCCCCAGATCTCAATCCAATAGAGCACCTTTGGGATGTGGTAGAATGGGAGATTCACATCATGGATGTGCAGTCAACAAATCTGCAGCAACTGTGTGATGCTCTCATGCCAGTATGGACCAAAATATCTGAAGAATGTTTCCAGCACCTTGTTGAACTCATGTCACAAAGAATTAAGGCAGTTCTGAAGGGAAAATGGAGTCCAACCCTTTACTAGCAGTATGTACCTAATAAAGTGGTCAGTGAATGTATATAATCATTGTGTTCACAGAGATCCAATTGTGGGGGCACTGATTGGCATGCCACACAGAATTTTATGGTGTCACACTGATTGGCATAAAGACTCGGTGGTGTCCACACAGCTGGCTTGTTTTTTGTGCAGATGCCTCACACTTTATTCTTCCATTAAGAAAATAGAGACACCTTGTAAATAGTAATAAATCTTTTATTATTATTATTATTATTATTGTTATTTCACAGGGTCTCATATGTTTTCTTACTTGGGAAGTGGGAGGGTTTGTTTTGACTGCTGTTACATCTTGTGGCTGTTTATGTGTTCAGCATGTGCTTGATTTCCTTATATGGATCTGGCACATGAGGACAAGGATTTGAAGACAGGTTTGTGCTACTGTGCTGCTCTGTACCTGCACTTCTCTAAGGTTCTGTGTGTTGCAAAGGATCAGTGTTGTATACTCAGTGTGCAGTTCTTGCCACCATCTGATCTGTGCTATATAGTGAGAATCATAACATAATGTACTTAATCCAGTAGTGAAGACAACATACAATTAATCTACTAAAATGCTTAATAGATGTTCTGGCAGTACCCATTCATAGCATTATCAATAGTTCATTACTAAATGGTGCAGTTCCTAATGCATTAAAAGTGTCAGTTATTAGAATTTTAATTAAAAAAACAAAGCTAGACCCATATATGCTTAATAATTATAGACCCATTTCAAATGTACCTTTTCTCTGTAAAACAATGAAAAAGTAGTTGCCACTCAGCGTTGGTCAGTCACCTTACACATCACAATTTACTTGAGAATTTCCACTATGACTTTCACACCAGTCACAGAAACAGTTCTAACCTGTGTTTAAACAACATTCTATTATCCACTGAAGAAGGAAATTCCACAGTAATTAGAAATTACATAATTATGTAATTATGTCCACATAATCGGCCTGTGATACATTCTATTTTATTACAGGCTATAAAATTTCATTGGGCTCACAAGCACTGTCTTTGCCTGGTTTAGCTCTTATTTATCAAATGGATTCCAGAACAAAAAGAAATGCTAAAAGTATTCCATCATTATAGTCAGATGTTAAATATGGTGTCCCACAGGCATCAGTACTGAAACCTTTATTGTTTTCCATTCTTCCATTGGGAACTATCATTAGAAAACATAACACCAATTTTCTCTCTTATTCAAAATGCCCCTGTTTATATTTCTTTTAGACATAATAACCTTTCTCTGATGCTGTCCTTAATTAATTGTGTCAGTGAGTTAAAGGAGTGGAAGAATGAGAACCACTTGTCTCTGAATATAGAAAAAAATGTGTTATTTATATGGGAGAATGATTCTGACTGTAACATTCTGTCACTTTTTAACTCAGTTGGGATCACTGTTAGTTTAATGGAATTAGTGTGCAATTTAGGCATTATTTTTGACACTAGCACGTTGTTTATAAAACATATTACAGAATTATCCAAAATTTTGTTTTTTCCATTTTACAAATGTGTAAAATTAAGACATTTTCTAAATATGCAGGATCCTGATAAATTAATTCATGCATTTATTTCCAGTAGTACTGACTAGTTCAGTGGTTATTCACTGGCTGTTCATTGTTCTTTATGCAGCTTTCAGTTCAAAGAATGTAATGAAAGAATGATTAGATGACCCAGAAAGTATGAACATACAGTTATAACTCCGGTTTTCAAGTCCATGCACTGGCTCCCAGTTAAGCTTAGAGCTGATTTCATAATCCTGCTTTTAACATATAAAACCTTAAATGGCCCAGATCCTGTTTACTTATCTGAAGTTATTGTTACTTACAAAACTAGAGCACATATTAAGACCTCAAGATGCTGGTGTACTTAAGATTCCAATAAAATAACAGTGGGAAGTAGAGCTTTGAGTTACATGGCCCCGAGGCTGTTGAATGATTTGCCTGCTAATATATCAGATGCCCTTTAATTTTCATCTTTTAAATATTTATAAACTGTGACTAACCCTCTTCTATTTTGTTTCTTTTCTTGGTATGTTAATGTGGAACTTGGTGCCACTGCTGTACTGCCAGGCTGCTCTTCTGCATATGGAAAAGTCAGCTTGGATAAAGGAGCACTGGAATCATTGGACGGAAAGATACTCCTATCTGGACGGCCTAGCACAGACTCTACTATGGAATGCTCAGTAGGGGGGTAGGCTGCTTCTTGGACGAGGTCTCCAAGATTGTCTAAGTTTGATTAACTAAGATTGTGTCTAACTTTGTTTTTGACTTTCTCTTTTACAATTTTCATCTCCAGTGTTGTCACATGGCCATAATTCATCACTTAATTAATGGGCAGATATTGTTGGTTTCTATTTTTCTAATTTTCAGGATTGACTTTAAAATTCTGCTTATGGTTTATAAAGCCTTAAATAATCTCGCTCCATCTTATATATCGGAATGTCTGACATCTTGTATTCCAAATCGTAACCTCAGATCCTCAAATGAGTGTCTCCTTAGAATTCCAAGAGCAAAACTTAAAAGAAGTGGTGAGGCGGCCTTCTGCTGTTATGCACCTAAAATCTGGAATAGCCTGCCAATAGGAATTCACCAGGCTAATACAGTGGAGCACTTCAAAAAACTGCTGAAAACACATTACTTTAACATGGCCTTCTCATAACTTCACTGTAATTTAAATCCTGATACTCTGTATATCCAATTCATTATAATAACTATTCATGGTGGCTTTAAAATCTGTACTAACCCCTACTCTCTCTTCTGTTTCCTTTTCCGGTGTCCTTTTGGTGGTGACCATCATCATCAAGTCCTTCTGTGAGAACTCTAATTACAAAGAGGACTATTTCATTTATGTTAGGTAGAATCCCCAGAGGGGACTGGGCGGTCTCGTGGCCTGGAACCCCTGCAGATTTTATTTTTTTCTCCAGCTGTCTGGAGTTTTTTTTTTTTTTTCTGTCCCCCCTGGCCATCAGACCTTACTCTATTTTTATGTTAACTAATGTTGTCTTATTTTTATTTCTTATTTTGTCTTTTATTTTTCTTTTCTTCATTATATTAAGCACTTTGAGCTACTTTTTGTATGAAAATGTGCTATATAAATAAATGTTGTTGTTGTTGTTGTTGTATTTATGTTCATCAGTTTCTACTTTGCTTTCTATGTGTTTTAACAAATTAGTATCTTTATATGTACTAATTTTGTATTTAACAATTAGTATAATATACTTGCAGTTTACATGAATATTTGTTCACAGCAATCTGCACCTGCACTTAATGAAGAGAGCTATACAAAAAGAAGTTAAATTTTATTGTGTCAATGTAGAACAGCAAAGTATTTTCATAATACTCTGATTATGGTCAGCAAATGTACCCCTATTTTTAGCACATGTGGGGTGCCAATACGGCTGGAGTGATTGGGCAGTGACATAAAATGTACGGTGGAGTATGCTTACAGTTTCTGTGCATGGCTGATACAGCTCTGTGATGTCACTGGCCTCCCAGAGCATCATGGGACACTGAGAAAAAAAAGTTTGTCTAAGCCAACTACATGGCAAATCTCCAGGGAATTATTTAGTGAACACAGCTGTAAAAAAATGCTTTGCTGAATTTTACAGTATGTACTATTAACCATTTTTATTTAGAAAGCAAGGCAAAATGCCATCTACTTTGTGGGTGGTGAATCTAGTTTATGACTCATAAGCAATACTTAAATTCTGCAGAGCATAGAGTTGGAATCTTAATAGGATCCAAGGGGAACATGAATATGTTGAAGGAAAGGTAAATGCTCACTGCACTAAAACTGGAACTCCAATAGAAAATAATAGAAGGGGTATACATCTAAGTGAAAAAATACAAGTTTGAAGGATAAACATGTAAACAGAGTTTTAAAGACTATGAAAGTCCGTTTAAATAGTGGAATTAATTGTGACATTTTTACAAAGTACTTTTAAGCTCAAATGGAATATGTGGGAAGGCAGAGTGATTGATAGATTAACGCTTATGGTCAACAAAACTAACATTAGTTGAAGCCTAAACTTCTTTCTGTTTTACTTCTCTTCACAGGAATAGGAACATTTTTGCTAGGTCATTCCTTTATTTATGGGAGGTTCATGTCTGTTTACATTTGGTCTGGTCTTAAATATCCTATAATCAAGAAGGATGTCAGGCAGTGCACAAAAATAAAACATTTACATTTTTAAACTTATGTATAAGTTGAACATAATCAATCTTGGCAATGTGGCACGTGGCTGGGGGTGGTACCCAGCCAGGACGCCCAGGAGGACCAGAGGAGGGCTTGGGACCAATGCCACACCCGGAAGTGCTGGGGGGGACAGGAGCAGGGACACCCGGACTCCTTCCGGTTGTGCAGCCTGCACTTCCGCCACACAAGGGAGTGTCAACGGAAGAGTGTCGGGAAGCACCTGTAGCCCATCCGGGGGTGTATAAAAGGGGCCGCCTCCCTCCATTCCATGGCAAGAGTCGGATGGAAGTGCACGAAGCTCGGTGGAGAGGAGTGGAGGCGGACTAGAGACTGTGAAGGCATTGTGTTGTGTGGCCAGGATTGAAGGGGTGATTGGTGCTGAGGCACTGGGTTTGTGCTCACCATATTAGTGTAAATATTGTAAATAAACTTGTGTGTGGTGAAACCATCATGTCTACCTGTCTGTGTCGGGGCTGTTCCCCACAGCAGGAAATAAAAAACATATAGTGTATGATATTGACAAATATGAGTATGTATGACTAAAGAGAAAGTTTATTGTTAAATAGAGCATATTGCTGGCTTAACGTATTTTCCACAACATGGAGAAACCAGAATTGCATTTGTAGTGTACACATCTGGAACTTGAAACTCTTAACAAAACATTTTATTCTTATAGCTACATTTAGTCTTTCCTTTAGGTAAATTTGAGGCAAGGAGCCTCAGCAAATTATATCACACCTAAATAAGATGGGATTTAACACATTGCTTTCTGAATTTAAGGTTGGAGATCACAGATTCTTGGCATTTTTACTAGGTATAAGTAAACCAACCAAATCATTATGAAATGTCCACCAAAACTGAAATCAAAGTTGCACTCTTAACTGTCCATGTTAGGGAAACAGCATGCTTTGCTGTAGCATTGGAAGTCATTTCTAGACATACAGTTGGGCCTAACAGCTAAGAGAGTAAATTTATATCCCAAACTTTCCAATCCCTTCCCAACTTCTAACTCACTTTGTGATACAGAACGAATCACTTAATCCACCTGTGCTTCTAGCTGTGAAGAATGCACACAGATATAATTGTACTTCAGCTCTGTAGCTGTGAACCTCCTCAGGATATTTTTCACTATAAAATAGAATTAGACAATATTGTTAAGGTAATTGTGCCTAACATTGCTTCTAATGTTATTGACTTTGTTACGATTACATTTACTTTACATTATTTTATACCCAGAAAAACAAAGCTGCTAACTTGTTGTACGTAAGAAACACATATTTATTCCCATTTGAAAAAGTGAAAAAGGCCTGTACAGTTGTGGTATCACATCCAGGGATAACTGGTTTGCATCTGGTGTGGCAGGAAGAGGGGCTGGAAAAAGTGGATTCAGACAATGCATGGGTAGTTAATTATGTTCTTGTGTAATTTTAAAACTACACCAATTAAAGTTCTCTGCTGCATTGTTTTAAAGTAAGGTAATGATTTAAGGACTGAAAGAATATGCCTGAGAATGTGGTGTCTTTGTAATTCAGAAAATAGCTTCACAAAAAAACGATCACAAAATTTTCATTCTTCCAGGTGTTTAGGTTTTATAACATTTTTGTAAACAGCTCAGCGCCCAAGTCATAAATCCAAAAGATATAAAAATAATTGCAGTATACCCACTCTCACATTATTAATAATCCTACAGACATTACTGAAAGCCATGTGAAGTCGACCACTTTAGCTAATATAAAACAATTCTCTATTTAACTTCTCATTGAACATGAAAAGTATACTTTAGTAACTGGAACACTGAAGTAATTATAGTTTTTAAGTTTCAATGTGACAGGCAGTAGTATTGTTAATACTAGTGACTGACACATAAAAATGGAAGCCCTTACATTTTATAGCATACTAGTAGAAGTTGTTGGGAATTAAATTGTAACATCTGTGCAGTCTTTGCCAAAGGGCACTCTCCAGTATGAAATACTGTTCATTTCTTTCATCATTGGTCCAGTTACTTCATTGAATGCAGTCTGAATTTGTAGTGCAAAAATATTGAAATGCAATAAGGAGTTTCTTGAAATTGACCTGTTAGGTAAATAGTACTAGTATGGATTTTGTATGTTACTAAATGAAGACATTTTATTTTATTCGGTCTTGAGCAAGGTTGCAAGAACTAAAACAGATTTTTAGCATATAACAGTTCCCACATTCTTTTCTGAGCTAAAGTCTAATTGACCTTTTTCATTTTAAGTTAAGCTATTAAGATCAGTAATATCTCAGCTGAACTGAATTCCTTTCCATCAAATATGTCACATCATATGAATGCTGCATTTTTTGCCTTTGCAACCTTCTTATATAAAATATTTATGTAGGTGTGTATTTGGCAGTATTGAAGTTCCTGCATTTTTATACATATATTTCTAAAACAATTATGTCAGTCAGTTTTTGTAATGAATACACAGTATAAAATGTGCAGTAGTGTAAGTAACTGCAATTATTAATTCAAACGTAAGAACTCTTTGAAGTTAGTTTAATTGTGCTAAATGATTATGATCTATTTTTTGCTTTATAACATGCTCATAGCTTGACAATAGAAATCTGTTTGGAATTGTGCATGATAAAGTAAACCATGTTTGCAAATATTATTTCATATTCTCTTCATACAGTTTTGTTAACAATATTCTCAATTGTATAGCTTTCCTTTTTATGTATTGAGGCAGCTGATGTACCGTATGTGCCTCCAACGACATCTCTTAAGAGTGTTTAATTTCTGCTGCTTTCATTTTTTGTTTGCCACCTCTTTTTACTTAAAAGATAGGTCTTGGTCCTAGCTATGTTTTATACAGTAGCTCCAATAGGCCATAGCTGAACTTATTCAAATTAACTGTAGTTAACTTGATACATGCACAGTTCATCATTATATATATGGCATTCGACCATGGGGCCCAGCCGGGCTCAGCTTGAAGAAGCAACGTGGTTCTGCTCTCTTGTAGGCCCACCACCTGCAAAAGAGGCCATAGGGGTCGGGTGCAATGCAATATGGGTGGTGTCCGAAGGCGGGAACTCTGGCGTTCTGACCCTTGGTTGCGAAAACTGGCTCTTGGGACATGGAATGTTACCTCTCTGGTGGGGAAGGAGCCCGAACTGGTGCGTGAGGTTGAGAGGTACCGGCTAGATATAGTCTACACACGGTCTGGGCTCTGGAACCATTCCTCTTGAGAGAGGCTGGACTTTGTTCCACTCTGGAGTTGCTGTGGGTGAAAAGCGGCGGCCAGGGGTGGGCTTGCTTATGGCCCCTCGGCTCGAGGCCTGTATGTTGGGGTTCTCCCCGTTGGATGAGAGGGTTGCTTCCCTGTACCTTCGAGTTGGGGGAAGGACTCTGACTGTTGTTTGCGCTTATGCACCGAACGACAGTTCGGACTACCCAGACTTCTTGGAGTCCCTGGAAGAAGCACTGCGAGGTGCAGCTCCTGGGGACTCTATCGTCCTGCTGGGAGACTTAAACGCTCACGTCGGCAACGACAGTGAAACCTGGAGAGGTGTGATTGGGAGGAACAGCCTCCCTGATCTAAACTCGAGTAGTGTTCAGTTCTTGGACTTCTGTGCTGGCCATGGATTGTCCATAACGAACACCCACCATGTTCGAGCATAAGGGTGCCAGGATACCTAAGGTCGCAGCTCAATGGTCGACTTTGTAATCGTGTAATTGGATCTGCGACCTTATGTCTTGGACACTCGGGTGAAGAGAGGGGCTGAGCTGTCAACTGATCACCTCCTGATGGTAAGTTGGATCAGATGGCGGGAGAGGCTGCCGGACAGACCAGGCAGACCAAAACGTATAATAAGGGTCTGCTGGGAACGTCTGGCAGAGGAACCGGTCAGAAAGATCTTTAACTGCCACCTCTGGCAGAACTTCAACCTTATTCTGAGGGAGGCGAAGGACATTGAGTCTGAATGGGCCATTTTCCGAGCCTCCATTGTTGAAGCAGCAGAACGGAGCTGTGGCCGCAAGGTTGTCGGTGCCTCTTGTGGCGTCAATCTACGAACCCGGTGGTGGACACCTAAGGTTCCTGAGGCCGTCACGTTGAACAAAGAGTCCTACCGGGTCTGGTTGACCAGTGGGACTCGACAGGCAGCTTAGGGGTACCATCGGGCCAAGCGTGTGGTGGCATCAGCTGTTACTGAGGCAAAAACCCGGGCATAGGAGGAGTTTGGGGAAGCCATGGAAAACGACTTTCGTTCGTCACCGAGAAGGTTCTGGCAAGCCATCAGGGGCCTCAGGAGGGGAAAGCGGTGCTCCACCAACACTGTGTACAATGGAGATGGGGCCCTGCTGACTTCAACTGCAGACGTTATTGACCGGTGGAAGGAATACTTTGAGGATCTTCTCAATCCCACCAGCATGTCTTCCTTAGAGGAGGCAGAGCTGGAGTACTCTGGTGGGGCCCATCCATATCAGGGGCCGAGGTCACTGAGGTAGTTAAAAAGCCCCGAGGTGGCGGGGCCCCTGGGGTGGACGAGGTTCACTCTGGGTTCCTCAGGGCTCTGGATGTTGTGGGGCTGTCCTGGTTGACACGTCTCTGCAACATTACATGGACATTGGGGGCAATGCCTCTGGATTGGCAAACTGGGGTGGTGGCCCCCCCTTTTAAGAAGGGTGACCAAAGGATGTGCTCCAACTATAGGGGGATCACACTCCTCAGCCTCCCCGGTAAGGTCTATTCAGAGATGCTGGAGAATAGAGTTCGGTGGATGGTCGAATCTCGGATTCAAGAGGAAGAATGCGGATTTCGTCCTGGCCGTGGAACACTGGACCAGCTCTACACCCTGGCCGGGATCCTGGAGGGGGCATTGGAATTTGCCCAACCAGTCCACATGTGTTTTGTGGATTTGGAGAAGGCATTCGACCGTGTCCCTCGAAGCATCCTGTGGGGTGTGCTCCGAGAGTATGGGGTACAAGGCTCGTTGTTACAAGCCATTCAGTCCCTGTACAGGAGCAGCAGGAGCCGGACTCGTTTCCTGTTGAGGTTGGACTCTGCCAGGGCTGCCGTTTGTCACCGATTCTGTTCATAAGTTTTATGGACAGAATTTCTAGGCTCAGCCAAGGAGTGGAGGGGGTATGGTTTGGTGACCTCAGAATCTTGTCTCTGCTATTTGCGGATGACGTGTTTCTGTTGGCTCCATCGGACAGTGAACTCCAGCTCTCACTGGAGCAGTTCGCAGCCAAGTGTGAAGTGGCGGGGATGAGAGTCAGCACCTCTAAATCCGAAGCCATGGTTCTCAGCCAGTCTTGTTCATGAGTGGGAGTGGGAAGTCGACAGACGGATTGGTGCAGCATCCGCAGTAATGCAGGCTCTGCAACAGTCTGTCGTGGTGAAGAGAGAGATGAGCCAAAAGGCGAGGCAGTCGATTTACAGGTTGATCTACGTTCCTACCCTCACCTATGACCACGAGCTTTGGGTAGTGACCGAAAGAGCAAGATTGTGGATACAAGCGGCCGAAATGAGTTTTCTCCGCAGGGTGGCTGGACTTTCCCTTAGAGATAGGGTGAGGAGTTTAGTTATCCGGGAGAGACTCGGAGTAGAGTCGCTGCTTCTCCGCATTGAGAGGAGTCAGTTGAGGTAGTTTGGGCGTCTGGTCAGGATGCCCCCTGGACGCCTCCCTGGAGGGAGGTGTTCCAGGCATGTCCCACTGGGAGAAGGCCACAGGGCAGACCCAGGACATGCTGGAGGGATTATATCTCTCGGCTGGCCTGGGAAGGCCTCGGGGTTCACCCAGAGGAGCTGGAAGAGGTGGCTGAGGAGATGGAGGTCTGGGCTTCCCTGTTTAGGCTGCTGCCCCCGTGACCCGACCTCGGATAAGCGGTGGATAATGGATGGATGGATGGATGGATATATATATATATATAAATATTGTTTTATATGCACATAACATTCTCATATCCACTTAATCCAGTCAGGGTCACCAGGGACAGCACCGGCACAAGGTTGTAAACAGTTGTGGCCAGAACATTAGTGAATTGCAAGGTATACTGTAATTATATACATGTGGCCAATTTGGAAAAGTCAATTAATCTAATCTACATGGATTTGGGGATTTTTGATGGAAACTGGAGTACCCTGTGCAAATCCCACATTGTCTACATCTGGATGTGGGACTAAACCCCAGAATGCTTGATCTGTGTGGTGGCAGCAATACGTATTACACCACAATAAATGGCAAGTGGAATGGTAGTATGGGCTTTCTTTCAGCTCTATAAGACTGGATCTGAATCCCAGCTCAGATCCTTTCTATGTGGAGTTTGCAATCACTCAATATGTCTCAGAGGGTTTTTCACTGGTTGCCATTGCTCTGATCCACAACCACAACATGAGTAAATTAGGCTGATAAATTGGCTGGGTGTGAGTTAGCACAGATGTGTGTGTGTGACCAATGACTGACAGGCACCTCTTAATAGGGTTGACTTTTCCTTTTTCTTTTTACTTTGTGATGCTGACATTCTACCCTTCTCTGATTCTAAATTTTAGATTGGTGGTGTAGGAAAGTTAATTAAGAAATGAACAAAATAACTTTTCTTACGTGAAAAGTGTTTATTTCTGAACTTTTCTTTTTTTTTTAATTTCATTGTAATCATTCCATACAAATATATCAATTTTTACAAAAAAATAGGATTGAAAACAAATCAACGTCTGAACTTTTCACTAGACCAAATAAAAAAAAGGATAAAACCTAACCAAACAGAATTCAACCACGACCCAAGAGAAAGAGAGGAGAGTCAAAAGCTTGGGAAAATAGTTTGGAAAAAAACAGGGAAAATGTCCATTTCCCCCAATATTAATGCTTATTCTAAAAGTGTATTGAGTAAATCTAATTAAAAAAAATTTAACAGATCCTGTAAGCGAGAAATTGATTTTTTTTCCAATTTCAAACAGTAAAATATCAGTTCCTACTGACTTATAAAAATGTGGCTTGGGATTCTTCCAGTTAAGCAAGATAAGTCTATGTGCTAGTATTGTGGTATAGGCAACTAAATTCAATTTGTTCTTCATCACTTTAAACCCATCTGCGAGTACACTAAAAATGAATGTTAATGGGTTATGAGTGATTGTGATACCAAGACCGCCTGATAGGCATTCAAAGATGGTGCACGCCCAAAACATGTGGCCCAGTGAGGCAAGAGCTAAATTGCAATTTTCACAGGCTGGATCTTGCCCTGGATACATTTTGGACAATTTTAAATGAGATAAATGTGATTGATGAAACAGTTTAAATTGAGAGATTGAATGCTTTGCACATATGGAGCTGGAGTGTATTCTGTGAATGGCTGCCTTCCACTCTTTTTCTGAGATATTAAGTGAAAGATCCTTTCCTCACTGTACTGTAGGATCTTTGAAAGGAAGAGACTTTAAGATGTTTTTATTTGCTGTTCAGATGTTGTCTGAGTCTTTAAGATTGATCAGTATTTCTTCTGGAATAGAAATGGGTGGGAGGTGTGGAAAATTGAGTGCGTTTCTTTTAGCAAAATTTCTGATTTGATGAAAGTGTGGAAAAATTGTGTTGCTGGGAAGTTTCATTTGAAGCGTAATTGTTCATAAGATACAAAGACATTATGTCTGTACAGTTCTCTAAGTGTTTAGTACCAGACATTTCCAAAGATTAAAAACTGTGTAGGTTTGAGAGGGCTGTTGAGACAATTTTTAAGTATGTTAATTGCCCATTTACATGTCATTTGGAGTTATTACTTGTCAATCAAACAAATTATAATAACTTAAGAGATACAACAGTTTTCTACAAAAACAAACCAGAGAAAACAAAGGAAAAACAAAAATGCAAAGGAAACAAAACAAAACAGGATTTAATCCACATCCAAGAGAAAGAGATAAAGAGGAAAGAATGACACAAGCAGAGAAAACCCATGTAACCTCTAAATATAATAGAAAAATGAATATCATAAGAGAATGAATATTTATTGGAAGTTATTTTTTGACAATTATGTTACCCAGCAACCCCACTTCCCCAACACCAACCAAACCTTCCTCATTCACTTTCTAGATTTGTGGTTGAGCATTTAATGCACCATTAGCCTGTGTCATTATGGAGATTTCAATATAAAACTCTACATCTTTAGTGACATTGCTGCTGCTGTGAAAGGAAGTGGTATTTTTATGGCTTTTCATCTTTTGCATGAACTTTAATTAATGATTATTATATTTCACTTCCGGATTTCTTCTTACAGTTAAAACTCTAATCTTCTGCTCTGTTCCTGATTTTGTCTTTGTATTCCACTTGAATTCTTATCTCTTGCTTGCTACATTACTGCTTTACTTAAATTGGGTTTTGTGCAATAATTTGAACTTTGTTTTGCAAAGAATTAAAAATGTGTAAAACAGTAACACCACAGTTTCTCCTTTGACACTTTTGGGACTTTCTCTGATCCAAATCTTCTGTTGGTTGCCAACGTAATGATATTAAATATTGTGCCTAAAGTTAGACAATAAAGCTGGAGTAGTGTGTTTGAAGAGTAAGATATAGCTGCAGCCTCAGAGAGTGCAAGAAAATGGTGCTTTGTAGTTTTGGTTTGTTGCTGTATGGAATTTGAATTTTTCTTGCATAGTTACATACTTCAAATTGCTCCATTGCAGATATGCATGTGTCTGTTTCTTTGCAGTGAAGTGTATGTAAATTGATATTTTAAAATCTTTCGTCCTGTCTTGAGCTCAACTCTTTACAGCCCTATATCGGACTGAACAGGTTATGGAATCAGCTTAGACTTATACAGACAGTGATATTTTTGCTGTAGTTTTTGGTTGTTCGTGAAAGTGCAGTTCTGAGAAAATAGTGCTCTAGCAGGAAAATGGATGATGAACCTAGAATGGAGTATAAGAGCAGTATTTTCCTGGAACCAGGTAGACCATTACCAAACAAAACTAATGGAATAACAACTAGGTCAAAAAAGCCAAGAAAAGGAATTTTAAAAATTGGATCCCTTCAGTATGATTCTGCAGGCGAAGGCTTTGATCTTAGCTGAAGCTTTTTATGAGAATTACCTTATCTCTGATGGCAGCTGTCACTTTACTTAAACCTGTATTCAGTTCTTTGTATTGCCTGCATTCTGTATTTGCAGGCACAGGCTCCTGCCCCTAAGTGTGCCTGTTAGGCTGTAAGGGTAAAGTAATAAGAAAAATAAAATATTTAAGCTATTTTAGTGTTCTGAGAGGTCTCTAAGTCATTTAAAGATCTGTAAACAAAATACGCTTTTTTTTTGTAAATCCTATATGTGATACTTGGGGACGTAACATATTACATTTTTTGTGTATTTTGAAAAATATTAATCATAACCTTCATTTCCTTCATTATTTTAAAATAATTATTTAATACACCAAAAAAAAATGATTAATAATAAATTTAAAAGTAAATAAGACAACAACATACTGTAGATCAATGCTGCTGCCTTATATGTCAAGAAACCAGGATTCATTGCTGTGTGTGGAGAGTTGGCTGGTCAACCCTGTGTTTATGTGAGTTTTCTCCCAAATCACAAAAATGTGACATTTAAAATACTTTGTAACCTCACACTGGCCCTGTATGAGTGTCTGCTTCTGTGTGGCCAGTGCCATTGGGTTAGGCCCAGGAATGAAACTGCAGTGGAATACCAGAGCTTGTAAAACAGATTAAATGAATAACCAAATAAAGAAAAGACTAAAAATTCAATTTTCTACTTAAAAAAAGTTTGAGTGACATCAAATTGATTCTGCTTTTAAGAATAAAAGAATAAATATATTCTTAATAGAGCTGAGAATTTACAATATCAAAATAATGAATTCAGATAAAAAATAAAAACAATATGTTAATAGTACTTTAGTCTGATTACTGATGACCTATCTATTTTGTATTGCATTAGAATTCTTCTATTAAGAATATCATTCAGGTATATTTTAGTTAATGAACTATATTACAAGGGTTGTCAGGAGCAGAGAGGAAAAATTAATTAAAAAAAGAATAGTTACTGTAAAATTTACATTTAAATGTTTACTTTCATTACCTACAAAGCCGAATTCAAACATGTACTGTAAGCTACCTTCCAATAAAGGATTTCTGAAGTTTATGGAGGGTATGGACACAGTGGCATCACTAGTGACAAAGCCGACCTTAGTCCATCATATAACTTTGCTAAAATCACATTAACTATCCTTCATTTTCTGTAAGATTTCTACAAAGTGAGACTTGATTTTCCTCTTCTTCTTTACTAACTAGCCTAAGTTTATAGCTTAGCCTTATATTTGCATATTTAGAACATATAATATATAGTGCCTTTATTAACTTTTAAGGACCTTATGTATTGTAAGAAATGCAGCATTTCATTAAGAATATGGTATTTATGTACATGCTGAAAAAGCTGAAAGCAGTTTCGTATACTGTGATACATGATACGATGAAAAATAATACACATTCAGAGTTCGGTCTTATATTTCAAGTTTAATTTAGACTAACAACCCCCACCCAACACAATGTATTTTTGCAGAGTTAAAAATAAAGCCTTCTTATGTATAGAAGCTTCAACCCACAGAACAGGAAACAATTAAATCTGTAACTGTTGGGTACAAAGGTGAAACTTGTTATGTCCTGTGGTGCTAACACCAAAGAACACGTTAGTGAGATCCAGAATTAATTACTGCTTCATTGGCAAAGGAATTTGCAGCTCATTATATTGCCTTCCAGCACTGAAGTACATACAATAACAATGAGTAAAGCAGTTTAATAAAATGTTAACTTAACAATTAGGCATCAAATACATTCATTTCACTGGAGTCAATCTTGTTTGCTGCCTAGGCAATACAAAATACTAATTGACAAATGAAAGCATAAATTATACTCTTTTTTTTGGACCTTTGTATAATTAAAATATAGCTTTAAATTGGCTCATATTTACAGAGATGGATAAGAACCAGTGTTAGAGGCTTAGTCATACTTTATTTCATCTTAGAATGTGGGAAATATAAATGTCCACTTGTTTTTAAAAGGAACCTTGATTGTCGATTTATTTTGAATAAAATCTTAAAATAATAAAAACGAAAAGTTTGCGAACATTGCAAAAACTTTTATGAAAGTGAATTTATGTCTGGCTTTGGCTTGTATCTTCTCTATACCCCTGAACAACTTGGCTGTGTTTTATTAGATCTTACAGTGTAATTAAAATGGTTGCATCACCTTTCAACAGTTTTCTGTCAATTTTACTGAAAGATAGACACTTCTACATTAATATATCAATATATCATGCTTAGGTACTGCTCATCTCAACAGGAATGGATTCATATTGTAGTGTAATTTTTGTCTGGAGAAGTGCAGAAAGCTTATTATGATTTTGATGAACACCTAGGCGGATGTAAAAATCATAATATTTGCTCAATACAGGTTCACATTAGATCTAAGTGCAAAGAAATGTAGAAACTGGAACTTCAAAAGCTCATGGCCAGTCTACTTGCATGCATTGGATGTTTCTGGGAAGATGATCTGCTTGCTGTAGTTAGGTAAGATTTTAACAGAGTATGTTGTTGAGATTGACTCTTGTAATTATCTAACTACTAGAATCTCTTGTCAGGTTATTGTGTAAATATTTCTGGAAGACTATGGAAGAGCTCATGGACATAACTGAACACTACCTCTCCACGAAGGAAGAGAAGCTCAATGAGAAAAAAAAAGTCATGTACACCTCATTCTCCACATATTGATATTGCACTCTGTAAACTAAATGTCCCCTCAGCCTCATTGCTGCTATAAGGGCACAGAGTTCGGTCACATTGTGCCAAACTGTCTCAAGCTGGATGAACCTATGTGTGATGGGGGTGGGTGTGGGGTTGGGGGATAGAGGGAAACTGTATTATTATTTGACTGGGGATAGCCCTTTAGCTCTTCCTTTCGCAGGTATGGTACCAATAAGCATGAATTAAGTAACAGCTTTGGTCAATTTTGGCAACAACATTGTCATTTTCCCTCACCACTACATATCCAGACTCACACTCCTATCTATCCTACAGCTGTATGCTCTCTGATGTTTCGGGGGTAAGAAATGGATGGGATTATCATTCCTGTGGAAGGTAATACAGGAAATGAGTCACTAACTCTCTTAGAACAAGTGTACTCCTCTGCCCAATCAGAGACCAATCACAAAGTCACATGTGACCTACTAAAAGCTTTGAAGTTTATGTTTGAAAAACAGCCCGGTCTCTTTAAAAGGGAGAAAATGATGATCGACTCCATAAAAAATGTAAGGAACACTGCTGTTTCTGTTAACAGCCAACGCACATTAGATGCATCTCCTGAAAGGCTGCATTTCGTAATTGAAAATTATTTAGTATACTGGGTAACAGTTCATCAAGGAGAGACCGACCAACTTTTAGTGGTACCTTGGCCATATTATCATGAGGCGTGCGAGGTGGTACTTATCAACTTATTAGGAGCACAACTTGGGATGAATAAAACAATAGAATGTATTAAGAGGCAACTCTACTGATCCAGGATTAATGAAGAGTCGCAGTGGTTTTGTGTCTCATGTCTGGAGTACCAGCTTCACCAAATTCCACAAACTAAACAAGCACTATCATGATAGCATATCACCATAGACACTGGCAGGCCATTGACATAGCCTTCTAGAAGGCAGAAGTCTATTGGCATGGGAGGCAATCCCACTTAGAGTGACAAACTGCAGATGGACCAGAATTCCTTGACAAATTAACCCCCTGGGGGTTCATTATTACTTGTAACAGACAAAGTCACGCTAATTTTCAAAGACAATCCACAGTTCTTCTTATAATAAAAAATGTATAAAATGTTAACAATTAAGCATCAATATACTGATTTTAAATTAAGTATCATCAGCCCTTATTAAGCCTTCTATAGCATCATAACTACATTTCAGACCTTGTAAAAAAGATTACATGCATTCATTGTTAAATTCCAAATAGATTATTTTGACTAATTAACCATATTTTTCTAAAAAATACGAGGCCAAACATTCTTGTAAAATGTGTTGATGTATTATTTGATTAAAATGTACTCTTGTTTGAAATGAGATTGTTTTAAATTTTGTAAGAAAATATCAACAATTCAAACATTGGATGTTTTTCTGGACATTTAACCATTGCTGGATATTTTAACTGCCAAAATTATCGAAACATTTCCATTTTTGACAGTTTAACCTTTCATACTTTTTAGTCTCATCAGTCATTCATAAAATCTTGTACCCTTGTATCAGATGGATACTCCGTGACTAAAAAATGATGTTAAAAAGGAAAAATAAGACAAAAAAATGTGAACTTGTGTTTCGTCTAATACAGACTCCAGACTCCTTGGTGGGTCAAGGAGTCTAAGTCACTCTGAACTGTATTTTCCCTGCACTGGAAATTTTGCTCCTATTTACAGTAAGTAATAATGATCAGAGAGTAGAGAAATGCAAAAAAAAAACTGTTCATTGTTCTTGTTTAATTAATTAAAAACAATTATGTTTAAATATTTTTTCTAAAGAGTGAAACAATGGTTCAGTTGTTAGCACTCCTGCCTCAAATCACCAGGTTGCTGGACTTGAATAGTATACCTAAGCAAATCTCCACTGTGTGAGCATTAGTCTTTCCAGGTTCAGATTGTATAATACATGCCTTACCCATTATAAAGTACATTTCAGCCAAATGAATTGATAAGCTACTAATTTAACGAAAGGCAGCTACTTGAAAATAAAGTGTTGGAACTGGAGTTCCATTGGAGAATCTCTATTTTCAAATAGGGCAGTTAGTGGATGAGGGTCTCAGACAACATAATAAAAACAGATGACTGTTACAGTCAAAACCAAACTATGTGTTCAAATGAGACTAGTGCATTGTGGGACTTAATTCTACATATATGTTAACCCAGATAGTCATGTGTGATATTTATTTAAAATTATTTTAACCTTTATCTAACTTAAGGAGGAGTGTATTAGAATTACATTCACCTTGACTAGGGTTGTGAGAGTTAAGATCAAACTGTGAATTGTGTTGTAGACACTGATATTTTGTCATTACTCCGTTACTTATAGGATTGTTTAATACCAATGTTTTTATAGTAGTTAAATGGAGTAGTTTTGGAAACTGAGATATTTTACATTGAACTAGATCATTCATTTCTAAGCTGTTATGGTCCCCTGGCTCAGATGTATTTTCTTTTTCATTTAATCTTTTTGTGGTCTTTTAAATATTTTGTTGAAAGCATTTTGTCTTCTGTTTTGTATATATTATTTTGTTTATTCATTACAGTACTTTATATCATTGTAAGAAATATTATTTTATCATTGTTTTACTAATTTCTTGTATTTCTAGTCCTAATCATAATGAGACTAGGGGGGTGGGCCGTTTGATGCAGCATCTTTGGGACTGGTTAAAGGGTTTTATATGCCTGAAACCACTGCAATGTGGACTTCAGCACTGGTAAAACATCTATTGGAAATTTCTTTTGCAAATATTTGTAAGATTTTGTATATGTTTTGAGTCCTTTTTGCATTTGTTTTTGAGTTTCATTTTGAAAGTGTGGACTGGTTTTGTTTTATATTTTTTGAAGTAGTTTTTCACTCTGTTTCTGGATTTGTGAGTGTCTCAAAAAACATATTTATATTTTAAGGGACATTTCTTTTGTTATTTTAGTTGAGAGTTGTTTTGGGACTGTGCAGGTTAGAAGCCTCTTTCTTGAGATTGGGGGTGAGGCTTATTTTGATCATAGACCTTATTTGAAGCCTAAAGTTTGATTTTGAAGACAAAGCCTCAATTTTGTGAGAACAAGCACTGAAAAAATGTGTTCTTGGTCACAAAAATTGTACGATGCTAAAGTATCTTCTGTATAAAAGTCTACATAACTTTCTTATCCCAGAAATGAAATGCTGTTCAATATAAGTAACAAAAAATATAACGATTGAAGATGCCACCTACTATACATTGGTGTTATATTCTCAACAGAAGATAATAGTAATGATAAAGATAATAATAGTACAGTAATAACCTACGTATACTGTATGCATTGTTCTGGGTCTTTCTTTTCACAAGGCTTCAGGTCATGAGAGCACAGAAACATAAGTTATTAATATATCAGGTAAGTTAATTATTATTTTTTGTTAAATGAAATAAAGTTATGTATTTTAATACTTTCTTGTTAACCATGGTGTCAGAGACTTGTGTTAGATGTGTTGGTATAATATACAAGTAAAAAATAGTACAACTATTAGAAGCAGAAAAAGGAGGATGTGGTATCAGAATCCATTTTCACTGTAACCCATGCAAGTACAGGTTGAAAGAAGAACCAGACTATCCATTACAGAATCACAGTGCTGGAGGTTATATTGGTAGCAATAGGTACATCAAGACAGGAGTCAACCGTGAATGGGATCTGACTGTCATCAGCCAATTTAGGATTTCATTAGACATTTATGAAGAGTATCCCCTTTATCCTGTTTTCAAACTACATTTCATTCAGGATAGAGAAAACATCTTGCGCTTACTGTGGAATGCTGCTTTTCAGTAGCCCCACATACTGTATTACTGTAGAGTCCCATGTATGATAACATTGCAGCAAATTAGACTCCTATACTTTCTTAAACTTTTTAAACTATTGACATTTTCTGTCATTGTCTACATTTAGATAATCGAATCATGTCTACCAGTTATGTAGCATGACTTTTTCAGCAACTTAGTGATAGTAGTCTGTGACTCACAACAACAACAAAAAATATTTGATTTTGTCTTAATTTATAGGGGTGTGCTCCTGTGCCCCAAAGAAAAAGGAAAATGAGTGTTTTGGACTTTGCAAACAGAAGAGAGCCACATTTGTATGATGTCATATGTATTCCGTACCATGACAGAATAGAAAAAGGAAAAAATATGCCAAGACAACAACTGATCTCACCATACCTGGAAAACATTTGTATAGCCAGTGATGCCCTCAAGCTGCAGGTTAATTGGCTGTTAAAGGCAGTGACACCAGTCAACTGCAGGCAACTTGACAAGTTCTCTCACTCGAAGTTACTTTGTATCCCAATGAACTAAAAATGTGTTCTGTCATAGACAACATTTTACTCTTATAAGCATGCCTACTGCATCTAATTCTTCTGCTTCCGCCTTTAATTTTACCACTTGTGTCCACCTTACTTCCCATGTGGATTTAAGTTCAGTGTGTGTTCAGGAAAGAACATGCTGCTACATAATTGATAAACCTACTTACTTCCTAACTTTATTTGTAAATGTATACATTCTGCAAAAAAAATAGGTCTGTTTATTGAATATTTAATTGTTCATTACTGGGAGCAATAGATAAAATATTATACCATTTTATGAGTAAATCAATGAAGAATGGCTGACTGCCTTTCCTATATTAAAAGATCACAAAGATTAATCATTTAGTACAAAGATGTGCTGTGTATATAAAGTAAACTGTTTCCATGAAGGGATTTGAGTCTACTAGTGAGATACATTTTGTAACTAAACGTTATTTATTTCTATTAAAAAGAATTAAAAGTGGCCTGATCTTCATATCAAGCAATCTTTTATTACCATTTCTGTGCTTTCTCTTGGAACTCATGGTTCTGGATGTTCTCAGCCTTGATACTAATGCTGTTCTATACGTGCAGGGTTTGGGATGTAGAGCCATGAAGTAAATGCAATGGAGAATGCAAAAACCTTTAGAAAATCCCCAGTAAACAGAAATGTGAAAAGTTGTCGGTTCCTGCAAAATAAAGTTCCTTTTCATCACTTTTATATATGTACGGTGATGTGTGGATGACAGAAACTTTATAGTTGTAAATTACTCATTTTATCTATTAATAATGATGATAGAGCTGAGCCTTTAAACATATTAATAGCATTACATAAAATTTATTTAATTTCTATTTACTATTTTTATTTATCATTTATTTGTTAATTTTTCCACTGCTTATCCAAGACTGGTTCATCGGGAAAACAGTTTTAGCAGTGAGGCCCATATGTCCCTTTCCCCAGCCACATTTGCCAACATTCATACTGTGGGATCCCAAGGTTCTTCCAGCTTGGATATATAATACTCTACGGGGCCAGAGTGTTCACCAGGTTGTGTCCATAAAAGGCATCAGGAAGGCATCTTTATCAAATGCATTAACCACCTCTACTCCTCTTGATGCAGTGGGTCAGTGGCTGTACACCGAGATTCTCCTGGATGACTGCGCTTTTAATCCTCTCTCTAACAGAGAGCCCAGCTACCCAGCACTTGTATGTGCTATCAGGTCTTTTCTGTCATTACTCAAAACTCATGGTAGGGACAATGATTGACAGGTAAATCGAGAGCTTTGCCTTATGGCTTTGGTTGTTTTTCACCACTACAGATTGGTAGTAAGACCACATTACTGCACTCGTTGCCCTGATCTACCTTTCAGTCTCACCATCCCTTTCTTCCTCACTTGTGAACAAGACTCTAAGATACTTAAACTTCCCCACTTAAGGTAGTAACTCACTTCCCTATCAAAAAGGATAGTCCACCTTTTTCCTACTAAGGACTATGACCTCAGATTTGGTGGTGCTGATCCTCACCCCTGCTACTTCACATTTAGTGAAGCCAACAGGACAACTTCATCTGCAAAAAGCAGAGACACAATTCTAAGGCCACTGAAATGTGCACCATCCCTTTGCTCAAACCCTTTTTCTCCCCTGCACATTGGTACCATTCTGGCTTAGGCTAATATTTCATAACAGTGCAGGACCGTACTGTACAATTGATATGTTTGTTATTAGAGCATTCATGGCACTTCCGGTACTTGTTAATCTTACTAACTAAATGACCAGAAAAACAACTAAACATAAAGATCAGAATAATATAATGTCAAAGAAAAGTAGAAAATAATGAATAAAAACTAAATTATTTTCATTCTTAATGAGAGAGTATTGACAAAGTAAGATAATTTGTTCTTATGGTAAATTAATTTGAAATACTGAACCAAGGTCAATTTTTCTAGATTATTCTGATTTACTGCATTTATTATGGAAAGATTTTTCTTTTGCTTACTTCTGATTAGTCTAAACAAGTCAGGTGAGAATGTTTAAAGAAATGTATACAGACAAGGAGCAATAGTCTCCCTTTATTTGACATTTCATAAATCAGTACCTAAAACACTTCTCTAATGATAGTGACTGTATAGTTTTCTTAAAATATATGATTATCCTAATCAAATTATTCCTAGTAATATTTTACAACATTAATATTAATGCATTCTCAATCTCAATAATTTAGTTTGCAGTAGACTGGGGATCAGAATCTATTCGCGCAGCAGTAGGTACAAGGAGGGAAAACACACCAGACATGAAATGAGTCCATCACTAGGTTGACTCACATTCTTGCCTACAATCACATTCATCAGAAATGGCTTTTTAACCCAATACACACCTTTAGAACATGCAGACTCCACTAGACACTGGCCAAGCATGGGATTCAAACCAGAACAGGACAGCATTAAGAGGAAGCAGTGTTAAGTGCCATGCCACCATACAGTTTATATTAATATCAAATACATTTTTAACATTACATCTTCTGTCCACATATTATATCCATCCATTTTGTAAGCAGAAATTTTACATCTCATGGTCATAGAGAACCATAACCTGCTTTGTCAAACTGGATGTAAGGTATAAGCCAACCACATTTGAACATCAGAACAATCAGGACAAGAAAAGGCCATTCGGCTCAACAAAGCTTGCCAGTCCAATCCGTTTAATTCTTCCAAAATAACATCAAGTCTAGTTTTGAAAGTCCCTAAAGTCCTTCTGTCTACCACACTTCTTGGTAACTTCTTCCATGTGTCTATGGTTCTCTGTGTAAAAAAAAAACTTCTAATGTCTGTGCAAAATTTACCCTTAACAAGTTTCCAACTCTGTCACCATGTTTTTGATGAACTCATTTTAAAATAACAGTCTCGATCCACTGTAATAATTCCTTTCATAATTTTAAACACTTCAATCATGTCTCCTCTTAATCTTCTTTTGCTTAAACTGCAAAGGCTCAGCTCTTTTAATCTTTCAGCAAAATACATCCCCTAGTAGCCATGGAATCAGCCTTGGAATTAGCCTGTTGCTCTTGAAAGCTTGCCCTAAACTCTCTCATAAACAGCCAATTAATATAGCATGCACATTTGTTTTAAATGAGTAATAAAAGAACATTACCAGGATAAAATCCTTTTTGAACACGAGGAGATCCTGGAATCTCAAGACAGACAAAGAACAGACCAGGTGCACATCCCCTTGTGCACTGAGGCAGTATTTCTAACCACACTCTGACACCATGCCACCCAGAATGAAAAGTGTGTGATGAAATAAACATGTTTTAAAATAACAGAATATCATCAAATCACAGACAGAATAAATACTAATATAAACTTGTAACTGAAAGAATGTATTTCATTTTTTGTATTTTCAGTCTCACCAAACATTTTACTAATCATCCAGAGGTCGGCTGAAGCATCTGCAAAAGTGCCCTGCTAGTTCTGAAACATCAAGAAAACTAGATTTAACTGTATCTACCCCTACTTTATACAAATCTTGTAGTCTCAGTAGAAAATTAAAATCTTTCTGGCATTACTTGGTAAAATAAAGACACTCACTTATGCTTGCAATATTCTTCTTTATGTATTTGTTTGTTTTCACTTTTGACAGGCTATTTCTATGCAAATAGCTTTCATGTTTCTTAATCTTCCAATTTTGAAAGATAGAGTAAACAGGACCAAGTACAGCTGCGTTGAAGTACTTTGTTGAGGACACCTTCATAATATTGCTGAGTGTGTCGTGTGACAAAAGGAATATTATTCTTTGTTAACATTGCCAAACTGAGCTGGGCATGCTTCCAGCTCATCGTTCAGTTCGATTGTCAACACGTCATTAAACTCTACTTTCATAAGTTGAAAATTGATATGTTCATTATTGCTAAAAGCCGTCTTTGATGATCTTAGTATGTATGTTCAGCACATAATGGATCTGTGTGCTTTATTTGCATTGATAAATAGTTGTATGGATTTCTTTTTTTCAGTCTTGCATGTTTATTTGACAAAACTAAGACATTTTCAGAAAGAAATATGTACAAAAATTACCCTTTGATTGAATTTTGTTTTAAAATAGCTACCATTTCCAGTGTTTTGTCTGTGTTGTTGTATATTCTATCTATCTATCTATCTATCTATCTATCTATCTATCTATCTATCTATCTATCTATCTATCTATCTATCTATCTATCTATCTATCTATCTATCTATCTATCTATCTATTGACATAAAATCATATAAGAATTAAAATTACCCACAAATGCTATTAACCACCATTTGTAAGCACTACTAATGCACTTATTTAACTCCAGAAGTATATTCTTTGATGCCTGCAAGAAAAATAAAGCTAATGAGAACCATTCTTGAAGAATAATTTTAAAAGTTCTGGTTCTGAAAGTTTAGCACGGTGGCCCAGTACTTACTACTACTATCTCAATGAACCAGAATTCCAGATTTGAATCTCATGTCACAGTAGGCAGTTTCTCTTGTGTCCTTGTGCCTTTATGGGTTTTTCAAAGGGCATTTGGGTTTTACTACCATATCCAAAAGATATGTCAGCTAGCATCATTTGCAATTCTGAACTAGCACAATATGAGTATCAGTGAGTTTGTGAGTGTACACTGTGATAGATTAGGACCCCATCAATTGTTGGTTCCTGGCTTGGGCCTCATGCTGCCAGAAGAGATGTCATGACCCGGCACCCCTGAGCTGGCAGGAGATAGTCTGAGAACTTTTATTATGTAATCTTCCCAAATGCAGTGGCTAAGAGATCCAAACGGTAATGTTGATACATCTCAGCACTTTTCAAATATTTTTGTAACAATGAGTCATACTCAAAAATAATAGAGATAATAGAATATCATTACATATATTAGTAGAATACATAAAGTACTGTGCCCTCCATAATATTTGGGACAAAGAGATATTTTTCCTTTATTTACCACCTGCTCCACAATTTAAACTCACAAATCAAACAATGCAGATATGATTAAAGTTCACATTGCAGACTTTCATTCAAGGACTGCATACATTTCAGCCCTACCACGTAGAAATGACAAAACTTTTATACATTGCACCATAATGTCTGGGACAATTGTTGTCACAGCTGTTTGTGATCACTCGAGTGTGTTTCATTGCTTCATCAATGCAGGCATAAGATTCCTAGTCTTGCTTCTACCTATAGACTACCTTTAGAGTCTATAGTTGTCATTGTTCTACATGGGGACAAAGAGCTGTGCCAATGAAAGTCAAAGAAGTCTTTATAAGGCTGAAAAACAAGAATAAAAATGAGACATTAGTAAAATCTTTGGATTATCTAATCAGCTTTGTGGAGTATCCTTAAGAAGAAAGAATGCACTGGTAAGCTCAGTAATCTCAAAGAGACTGGTAGGTCAAGGAAGACCTCCATTGCAGATTACAGAAGAATCCTCACTGTGGTAAAGAAAAAGTCCCTATCACCGGTCTGACAGTCCAGATCTTCAGGTGGAAGAGACTATTATCTGCAGAAGAGTTCACAAACACAAGTACAAAGTCCCCACTGCAAGATGGAAACCAATAGTTAACCACAACAATAGGATGGCCAGATTACATTTGTGGAATTTTTTAGTTAATATATAATCTTTACAAATTATTACAGTATATACATAAATGAAGTTGTAACAATGAATAATTATAACTTAAGAAAGTGGACAGAAGGGAACTAAAGGGTTAACTAAATGTAGCTTAAAGCTTGAGCATGCCAGGTCTGCCTCATGTTACACAAAACCAGCAGCTTGATTGTCCATGTTTAAAAGGAGGTAAATGAGTAATGAACACTCATTCTAGAAAGCAAGGATTACATCTTGCCTGAAGAAGGGGCCTGAGTTGCCTCGAAAGCTTGCATATTGTAATCTTTTTAGTTAGCCAATAAAAGGTGTCATTTTGCTTGGCTTTTCTCTAGAAAGCAAGAATAAAGTAATGGGAAAGCCCAAAGACCCCTCCTATGAATCTTCATTAAGTCAACAGAAAAGTTTACAGGACTCCTCTTTCATCAAGGCAGCATTCAGGTAAATGGGAGAGTCTGCAGGAGTCTGAAAATACTAGTGACACCAGATGATTGGATGAAATAATAAAGCTATGCATATTAAGAGTCAAATGACATGATGTATCAGATGAGGTAATGTTAACAGAAAAGCATAAAAGCAGACAAATTGTTTAATTAATTGCTCACTCCATGGGCCAAGACATTTGTGCATATCTATGTGCAACTAAAGAATTGTTCTGCATTTTCATCTTGTCTCTGTGAATGACTTGTTTTGAAAACAGAGTAGGTTTTTTCCACAACACAGTTTGCGGAAAAGTACTTAAAAGAACCTGCAGAATTCTGGAAAATGGTGATGAGATGATGAGCCTGTATCAAAGTGATGGCAACAGCAAAGTTTAAAAGCGAAAAGGAAATGCTCAAGATCCAAAGCATGCCACCTCATCTGTTAGACATGGTGGTGTGAGTGTTATGACTTGGGCATGTATGGCTGCCACAGGTACTGGCACCCTTATCTTCATTGATGATGTAACTGCTGGCGCAAGTGGCACAATAATGTCTGAGGTGTACAGAAACTTCTTATTTGCTCAAGTTCCAGTAAATGCCTTCAAACGTTATCTTACAACAAGATAATGATAGCAAACATACTGCTAAACATTTTTGAATTGCCAAGCAAGTCTCCTGAGCATGCCTTCCATATGCTGAAGAGAAAACTTAAGGGCACCAGCCCCTGAATCAAACAGGAGGTAAAGATGGTGGCATTAGAGCCCTGGAAGAGCATCACAAAAGGAGATACTTGACATCTGGTAATGTCTATGAATCACAGACTTCAAGAAGTCATTGCATGCAAGGGATATGCAGCAAAGTTCTACATATGACAGCTTTAATATACCGACCATTGCCATGTCCCTTGTATAAAAAGTGTTGTAATTTCTACATGGTGTAACTGAAAGGAATGCAAATACCCAAGCCATCCATCCATTATCCAACCCGCTATATCCTAACTACAGGGTCACGGGGGTCTGCTGGAGCCAATCCCAGCCAACACAGGGCGGAAAGCAGGAAACAAACCCCGGGCAGGGCGCCAGCCCACCACATGAATGCAAATACCCTTAAATTAAAATGTGACGTGCACTTTAAACACATCTGAATTATTTGATTTGTAATTTTAACCTTTGGAGCATGTCCCAAACATCATAGAGATGTTTTTAACAGCACTTTACAACAGAGTTAAAAACAGAGCACAAATAAGTTTGTGGTGGCTCAATAGCTTTCATACACAGCACACTCTTAAAAATAAAGGTTCTGTAATGGCATTTTACTGGGTTGTGTAGTTACTCCTGGAACCCTTGGTTGACAAAGAAATATTTAATTATGGGAAGGGTTCGCTGTAAATGAAATGGGTTCTTTGAACTTTGAAAATGTTCCTAATATGTGGACAAAACAGAAAACTTTAATGTATAGGAGATTCCTTAGAAGGATACTGACAGATCACAAAAAAACTCAACTTAATTATTGTATGTAGCGACAAGAGTCTTTTCAAAATTAATAGGGAAATCTGTTATCTCTTAATGTTTATTAATGGAGCCTGTTACAGATCTAAATAAATACAGGTTTTTTCTGGAATCTACATGTGGATCATTCTTCTGTGAACCAAAAATGGTTCCCCAATGGCATTGCTCTGAAGAGTGTAGATTTCAGTTCAACAGATGTATAAAGGGCATCGATTGGTGTGTTTTAGTGGTGTAGGGTATATGTGACTAACTGTTGTTCAATAATTTTAAACATAACAATTATTGGATTATTGCAAATAATATTATTCAATCAATTCAGACTTATATACTGTGCTCTTACATAATTGCTTTCCCCATCCATTTATTTCAAGAGAAGTGACTTTTTGGACTCTAATTGTTGAGTTACTAATGCAAATAACACTACTAACCAAAAGGGTGGAGGGACGAATGCAGATGGGGCGGTTTCTTAGACAGGAAAAAACCAGATGTGATGAAAACAGAAAATTCGGCAAACCTAAAGGAAGATGCAAAGCTCAATGGTTAGCAAGCGTTGTAATGTACTGAGCACCGCAACAAGCACCAATACATAAACGATGAGCAGGGATCAATGGGTGAATTGTGAACTGACGAGTGGAGTTTTGAGACCTGTAGGTACATTACCAAAGGGTGAATGGCATGATAACTGCTGGAAGTCTCTTCCAAACTGCTGCAGAGGAGGGTGAGTGAACAGTGCAATAATAGCTGTGCAGACAGTTCAAATGTGTACGGACGTCCACCCCAAAGTTTGGATAGAACATAGCTAAATATCCGTTTCAATTCAAAAGAATATACTTTCCTATAAAATTGTGTTTTCCAATGGCCATCAGTAATAACCAAGTCATTAGAAAAGCAAGAATTGAACCATGGCAGGAATGTTTTACTCATGGACAATTGTGTATAGAACCTTCAATAGTAAGCCGTTCCAGTGACCTATAATGTGATTATTACATACTATTTTGCTTTTTCAAGGTGACTTACAAAATTTAAGATACATGTGGCAACATTTCTTTTGTTTTAATAAAATACAATTTCAACCCACAACCTCAGGGTTTAAAGTCTTGTTTCAAAGCCCTTGTTAAAAAAAAATACAAATTACACAGTACTTTTGATACACAAGATTAACAGATGGGACTATAATGTAAGCCCTCTGTTTTATAAAAAGACAACATTAGTAAGGCAGGGTAACACAGCTTGTTTGTAAAAAAAATACACAATGGGTTCAACAAAAAAGACAAACTTTTCTATCTGTTGTAAATGTAGTAATTTATATTCAGTCAAAGTCACACAGGACTGCTGCACAGCTGCCTGTTCATGTTAGTCAGTGTCCCTCAATTGTACAGTATGTAAAAATGTCTTAATGTTATTTGGAATTGTCCACTGGAGGAAACATTAACATTTTTGTACCATAATAGCAATTTGATGTAATCCAATCTAAAATAGTTACACATTAAACATTTTTATCTGTTTCAATCTCACTACCAAAATAACATATACAATGAATAAATACATTCAGATGTGCAAAGTATTTAAAATTAAGTCATTTTTTTACTTTCTTTGTCATTTTAAAGATAATACTTATAATCATTATGTCAAGAGTCAGTTTTGGACAGAGTCATCTTCGGTCATTCCAGTTTTGAAGCTTTTATTAATTTGCCTTTTAAAGCTCATATAGTTTTATTGTAGTCTTCTAAACTAAGACTAAAATGACACTACAGTCTGTATATTTCTTAGAATAAAGAAGAAGCTTGCAAAAAACAAAAAAGAAAAAAAAAATCCGATTGAACATCAGTTTTTGTTACAGCAGTGTATGTAGCCTTTCAAGCGTTGCTAATAACACTTGTGAATTTATTTTCTCCTCTCACTATGTGCTGCGGCATATGCTTTGGTGTATGTAGAAACTTCAGTAAACTAATGCTTCTTTCATCATGCATGGCATTTTGAGGAAACTTTTGATGAACATGCACTAACAGCTTTTGTCAATAGATCCAGAGGAAATTTATTTAACATTTACTGACAGCCCTTTGAAATTCAATGTCAAAGGTGTCTGACGCAATTAAAGCTTATTTCCTTCATGGAGTCTATGGTATTTTAAAAACCCTTTCTCTTTTAATTAAATATTTGATCCAGGGGAAAATATGGTGTTTAAATCCAATACACTTGAGCTTTTACACATCCATGAATGTAACCGGGCTGGTTTCATAATCATATCCCAGGATGATGTTGCAGCTTATAAAATAAATTGGTCATGGAATAATATTGCAGCCATTTAATTGTGAATGTCAGCTCAAGATTAATGCAGTATTCTAGGGCCCTTTTTGTGTGTTTTTGCCCTTTGTATCTTTAAAAGGGTATGTAGATTTGACCTTTTGGGTATGGATATGTCAATTCATCCCAATAACATTCTTATACACATGTACGTTTACACTTATCTGGTAGAAACTTACAGGTTTATTATTGCCATATAAACAGCCATTCTCAGTAAGGTTTTAGCCTACATAGTATTCTAATAATTTACAGTGTGTATAGTAAATATCCAAGGGCTTAGCCTTTTCTACATGTCAAAATGAAGATGAGAAAATACAAGGTGCATAAAACTTTGTCTGTGCACACAAAGCACTGTTTACTGTGTATCCATCTACCTGCATTTTTCTTTAGCATAAAAAACACATTTAATTCCTTAAATCAACTGGTTGTTAATTGCTGATCTCCAATCAGTTAACAGACAGTTAATTAAAGGTAATCAATGACTGTGTTTATACAGAAGTCTAACTTCTATCGTACTGTGGTTAAGCTTTACTTCAGAATAAAATCACAGCAGTGTTCTTAAAGTGACACTTAAGTGTGGAAATTAATGCAACAGTAAGGAACAAAGATTTGCCGTTTTCTTGAGTATTGTGGAAAATAAATTGATATTACAAACCTTAAGGGTAAATAAACCTTCAGGTAAAACCAAGATAGTTTTTGTTGAAACTACTACTCAAAGTGTTGTATTATATTTATTTCACTTTGTCTTTAAAGCAAAACATCCGTAACACACTTTTACAGTCTATGTAATTTGACATGAATATTGGTTCAGTTCATTTTGACAACACATAAGGAACACAAAGATGTGTTTGTCTTTTACCTAGAAAGTAGAGTTTTGATTACAGACTATTCATTTCTGCAGTGGTGTCTTGTTTTTGCTCCCTCAAAGCAGATTTCTAGGGATCTCTTACTTCATACAAAACAAATACGGCAGCGGTCAAAATTGCTTTATACTTTTTTAATGGAAGTAGTTTCTTCTTCTTTAGTTTAATTCATTTCATAATTTATTTCATTATCATCCACAAATCCAAGGAAAAGAAGCATGAAGGAAAGAGTACTGGTAACTTAGCACGTATAAGTAAACACTATGAGATATTTCTCATTTAAAGTAAGTCGTTAATAGCTTTAATGTGGTACAGTAAGCATAATTAAAATGGCATTTTTAGTATAAATTAAGAATAGATTAAAACACAGTCCTTGAGTAAGTAATATAGAGTTTGATTATTAGAGGAGATTTGCTGCTGATTAATAGTGGGCAAATGTGCTTTTAACAAAATAATTGGAATAGTGCAAGGACTTTATATAATAAGTGCAGGAACTGAAACAGAAGAAAAAAACAGCATATACTAGCTTGACAGTATTTGTGTCTTCTGTTTTCCAGAATTCTCTTTTCCTATGTCTGTTTCTGAGACTCCATCCACAATAAAGTACAAATCTCACCTGAAAATGCAATGTTACTCTCCACTGTTATATATTACAAAAATAAATCTGTTTTGTACCTGCCTTACTGATGTTGTCTTTACTGTGCTGTTTCTACTTTAT
Organism: Erpetoichthys calabaricus; assembly: GCF_900747795.2. Classification (NCBI taxonomy): domain Eukaryota; kingdom Metazoa; phylum Chordata; class Cladistia; order Polypteriformes; family Polypteridae; genus Erpetoichthys; species Erpetoichthys calabaricus. The sequence goes on along the minus strand of NC_041397.2, from coordinate 218,934,026 downwards.
ATATCTCTCAATACTGGATTCATTCTTACTATTTTATTTTAATTTTTTTTTACTTTTGCAAGCTTTTTTTAAGTTTGTTTCTCCTATGTTTATCAGATATTTTAAATATGCTGTAATTCAATTTATCTTGCTGCTCTGATGTGTATTGTTGTGTATTTTGTGACGTACCATTTGATTTTATTCTCTCTGAAAAAAAAACCAAACTGTATACACTATAATATAAAGATTGATTGAATGGTATTATACAAAAGACTTTCCTCTAGTAACTATATTAACTCATTTGGTGCTGCTCACCACCCATTAGAGACTGAATCCTAGGCCTACATGCTCAGCCTTGCCACAGCCTAAACCCGTTGATCTATAAAATTACACCGGATGTGGCATCACTGCACATGCCGAACTTGAGACTTATAAAAATGAAGTTTCACAAAGCTTTCACAGGGCTATTTTTTGATATACTATTTCTTTTTGATCTTGTAATTCCATCTACTTTGACGTATCTCAGATAATTAATTTTATAACCTACATGTAGGAAACGTATCAAGCTGATCTGTGCTAACCCATAGTGAAATATGAATTCTCCCAGTTTTACTAACCACACTACCTGTTTTAGAATGAAAATTACTTTCATCCAGACTTCTGCAAATCTTTTTTTAAAAGCAGCATATAGTCAAAGACTATACTCAGACGGATTCTATAATTCTCAACTTTGAAAGTATTAGTATTTATTTGTTATTGGTAATTTTGCAGAAGCTTAAGAAATCTATCCACCTAAGTGGATAAGTGCCTGTATCTTTGTCTGTGTGTCTGTCCAGTTGCTATGTCTCTGTCATTTCAAAAGATGGCGCAACACAAACTTTTTTTGTTAATAAAATGCATTGCATTTCTCATTCTCATAAATGGCGCATCACAAACATTAACACTACTTTTACAAATCCAATACCAAATCACATATAACAGAGACATATGAATTGCATGGTGCACTGCAAACGTTAATGCTGAGGTCTCCATTAATTACTTAGATTTTAACCCATCTTAGATGGCTGGCGCAGCTAGTTATCTATATTATTGCACTTGTATATTTTCTGGCTATTACATGTGAAATGTTTTTGTCTTCTTGTGCAAAAAACTTTTTTTGTTAATCTACTGTCTTTGCTTAAGTGTTACCTGCATTTATGTCATAAAACATGGTTTAGCTGAATAAACTGTGTTTTACTATATTTGCAATACTCTGTATTTGTGACTCAAGAACAATACACCATTCTGTATTAAAGTCACTTTACACTGCAAGCAAGAAATATTTATGTCAAGACTTTTGTATACAGTGTATCAAAAAAAAGTATTTTTTTATTTATTATATACATACTAGCCTCATTACTTTCTGAAGACAGGTAAAATAATAAATTTAAAAACATTTCATATCTCTTGCGCTATGTGTACCTTTGGCTCCTTTCCTCTGTGCACTTGTGTGTTTGAACATGTTTTGACTGGTGCATCCTTGTCTTAAGCGTGTTGCTGTAAAGCCTGCTTCTCGGATTCGGTCGTTTTGAGGCACCTTGCTTGCCTCTGTGCAATTTTATACTTCCCATCTTTGAAGGTGACTCTCAGTATACCTCCTATGCCATTAGTCTTCCTTATGTGTCTCGCACACTTCCTCTTTCGATTGAGTCCCTAAAGCTAAACTGAAAAATCAGACCAAAGCCAAACTGACCAATCACATTGCTCAGAGGAGTTGGACACAAAGACACACAGACCTTAGTGTTTTATCATATAGTACATCACACATCACAATTTCAAAATTAAAATGATTGTGTTTTAAGCTGCAAAATCTGGGATGAAGTGTCCATTAGAAATATAAATAAGTATTCCAATATTTTAGTTAGTCCTGCGGTGGGTTGGCACCCTGCCCGGGATTGGTTCCTGCCTTGTGCCCTGTATTAGCTGGGATTGGCTCCAGCAGACCCCCGTGACCCTGTGTTCGGATTCAGCGGGTTGGAAAATGGATGGATGGATTTTTTAGTTATATATGATAACTAAAGCTTAAACATGAAACGTGGAATCAATCTATTCTCCATTACATTAATGTATTTTTAATAAAATATGTAAAATGTTCAATCAAGATGGATGTTCTGCGTGAGGACACCAATTAATATATGTCCTTCAATTTTTCAATAAAAACACTAAGTTACATATTACAACTTTAAAACATTACAACAATTACCATGAGAACAGGCAATTCAGCCCAAATAGCTCTGGATGAGGCCTACTTAGGTTATTATGTCACTAAATAACAACCTCCCTTGACTTGATTTTCTCACACTGTTGTGTTTTGAGTTGCTTCTGTGCCCCTGTCTGTACTAGGACATTCAATGCTAACATTTCTGCAATGCATTTCTTTCCATTTAATTTAATTTGGAACAAGTCTATATTCTATCAATTTTCATCTGTAATCAGTCAGCTTTTATTTGTCAATATTTTAGCACAAGGTATTTTGTAAGGGCGTGTTGTGATTTTACTGGGTTTTTTTGCCATAATTTATTATATTTCTTGTCATTCTATATTATGGTCATAACCTTGTGATTTGTAAGACACCTTATTACTGCAATATGATGGACATAACATCATGACTTCTCGCCTACATGCCATATAGAATGCCATTGACCATTAAGCACTTAAGTAGCCAGGTATAGCATATTTTCAGTTCTTTATAGTTTAATTTCAGTTTATTTTTGTAAGCTTCCAGAATAAAGAAAAGGAAACTAATACCTTAAAAGCAAACATTGGAGAATTAAGGAATCGAAAGAAAGAGTGAACATATAGTGCAAGATTGAGCTAGTATGGCAGCCCAAAGCTGAAATGAAAGAAAAAGCAGGAGCGAAGAACAATAAACAAAGATCCAGTTTTCTGGAAAATGTGAAATGTGGAACCATCAATGAACAGCTTAGCAAGCACAAGCACCACCAACTAGCATATTTTCATCATTAAAGACTGGGATAAGAGAATGCCATTTAAAGTTGTACTGAAGCTTTCTCTCTATGAATAAGATAAAACAAGATAGAGCCAAGAAACGTTTTACTGAATTCTACATTCTGTTTTGTGGCAAAGCCTACAAGTGCTAAGTAAACTTTACTCTTAGACTGGAGTAGAGAAGCATGCCTTTCACAGATCTTTCTAGCTTTCTAAATAAATTTGGATGTTATATACAGTCTCTAACCCTGACCCGATAAATTGAATTGATTGAGAGAAGTACATTTAAAGTAGCAAAATTAAACTGCAGCATGACATTGATTTTTCCCTCATATATGACCTTATGAAGCTTTTTTTACCTGTGTTCTTTTCCCAAAGGTACATTTCCCTCTAAAGATATTTTGGTTACAGTTACCTAATTACTTTACTAAGTCCTTGACTAAGACAACAAAGATCTGTTTTTGCATGCTCACAGAATTTCCAAACTTACTTTACCAGTTCCTTTGGGCTTGAATCATGAATGAAATATATCTATGAGTTTTAAAGTCACTCACAATTTAGATGTTGTTCTCTTTAACAAATTGAAAAACTAGCATGATGTGTGAACCTTATTTAGTCTAATTTGGTATGCAGCTGCAGTGACAGATTTAAATCCACATATTAAATGCTGGACATATTTAATCAAAGCCTGTGTATTGCTTCAAATGTTTTCTTGTTCTACAGTTCCCAGCATATATCTTTGAGATTTTGTCCTGAGATGCTATCTGGTTAATTTTTGGCCAACTCTCTTGCTCATTTTATTTTTAACACCCTGAACCAATTTGTCCCTCTTACTACCATCTTCTTTCAATGATCAGTTTCCCCATACCATCCCTACTACATCAACAACTCCTACTACATCTACTGGAATGGCTGACCTGTGCTGACCAACTTTGTGGTGTCCTTTGTCACCTGTTCAGTTTGTCCCTAAGACTTCAGAAAGTGTCACTGCTGTGGAAAACATCTTGCAGTGTTCCTGTTCCGAAGAAGACAGGCACCTCTTCATCTAATGACTACAGACATGTGGCACTTCCATCTGACATTATGAAGACCCACTGCAGTTTACCTATCGGACAAAGACTGAAGTGAAAGATGTAATAATCTGTCTTCTCCACATCACTTATTTTCACCTAGACAAATATTTTTTGATTTCTGCAGTGCTTTCAATACCATCCAGCCATCCCTGCTAAGTGGTAAGCTCATAGATATGCAGGTGGATGAGCCTATGATGTTTTTGATAATGGACTATCTGTTGGGCAAGCCACAGTTGGTAAGATGCAAGGACTGTGTTTCTGATACGGATGTGAGAAACACTGGAGCACCACAATGAACAGTCCTATCTCCCTTTCTATTCATTCTGTACACCTCAGACTATAAATATAACACCAGATGATTCTGCACTTATGGGGTGTATTGATAAAGGGGATGAGACAGAGTATTGGAATCAGGTGGAGAAGTTTGTTTTTTGGTGTCAACAGAATTATCTGCATTTTAACATCAGCAAAACCAAGGAACTGGTTTTTGACGTTCACCACACCAAAAAGCCTGTATGTTCAGTCAGTAACCAAGGAGTGGATGGAGGGTGGTCCACTCCTACAAGTAGTTGGGGGTCCACATTAATGAACTATATAAGAAAGGGCAAAGCAGGCTCTTTTCTTCCTAGGAGACTGCCTTCCTTAAATGTGGGAAGTGACATCCTTCACCTCTTCTACAGCTCTGTGATGGCCATTGCTATTTTCTACATTGTGGTGTGCTGGAGTGGTAACATCACTTCAAGAGAATTAAAAGGACAAGCTCAGTTATACGACACATTCTAGTCCCCATGGACGTAGTAGTGAAGGAAAGAAACGGAGTGCCATTATGAACAATGCTGCACATCCTCTCTCTGACACACTAACACTGGGTACTTTCAGCCAATGATCTATTTAGCAGAAGTGTGTCTAGAAATGCCACTGGGACTCCTTTATACAAACAACAATACATATTTATAATGTCTCACTGTGACTGAACTTTTTCCTTTCTTTTAATTTTCTTGGTTTATACTCATTCTGGTGGGTGTTTAGACCAAAGTGTGTGTGTATATCTATGTATTTATTTACATATTTATCTACCTATTTATTATTATTTTTTTATTTTATTGATTTTAATTAGAAGCAGATGACATTGCATACAAGCAAGTCAAATTTAACAAAGCAAAGCACGATAAAATTCAACCCACACCCAAGAGATAAAGAAGAGCCAGCAACCAAGCTACTCTATAAAAGGAACAAGAAAGGAAGGGTATCCTTTTCCTCGAAATGAAAGCTTATTCTAAAATGTTATTGATAAGATCCAGCCATATTTTTAAAAAAAACAGATCCTCTAAGTGAGAATTTGATTTTTTTCAATTTCAAATAGTATAGAACATCAGTCACCCATTGAATTAAAAGCGGAGGGGTGGGATTTTTTCAGGTGAGCAAGAAAAGTCTACATGCTAGTAGTGTAGTAAAAGCAATTACAGTTTGTTTCTCCTTCTCCTCTTTAAGCCTGTCTGGTAGTACACCAAAAACAGCTGTTAGTGGGTTTGGAGTGATTGTGACACTGAGGCTCCCTGATAGGCATGCAAAGATTCTTTGTCCAAAATGTTATTAATTTGGTTCATGCCCAAAACATGTGGCCCAGTGAAGCTGGAGCTGGATTGTAATGTTCAAAAGTTGAATCTTGCCCTGGAAACATTTTGGGCAATTTTAAAAAAGATAAATGCGCTTGATAAAAGATTTTAAGTTGAATGATTGAATGCTTTGCACATATGGAGCTAGAGTGTATGCTGTGCATTGCTGCATCCCACTCCTTTTCAGAAATATTAAGCGACAGATCCTTTCTCCAACATACTCTGAGGTCTTTGAAAGGAAGGGACTTTAAAATATTTTTATAAATTGTAGAGATGATATCTGAGTCTTCAACATTGATCAATATTTCTTCTGGAATAGAACAAGGTGGAAGGTGAGGAAAAATGGACAGGTTCTGCTTAACAAAGTTTCTTGCTTGAAAGTATTGGAAAAATTTTGAAGATGAGAAGTTGAATTTGAAGCATAAATGTTCGTAGGACTTAAAGACATTATCTATGTACAAGTCACTTAGTGTTTTAATCCCAGACATTTTCCAAACATTAAATGGTGTATAAGTTTCAGAGGTTGCAAAAAAGTAGTTGTCACATAGAGGTGCAACAGATAAAAGCTTCTCTATTTTAAATCTGTAAGATTTTATTTTTATTGCAGACCAGGTGTATATATATTCATAGATTTGTGTCAGTGTCCTGGAGTCTCATGCATAACACATAGAATTCACACTAAAACATGGCGTACGAACAAAATCAGAAATTTGCGTATGCACAAAAAAATCCAGATGCATAAATCTGTGCATATGCCAACTTCCACGTTCTTCCGTTCCATAAATCCCGGACAATGTGAAAAGTAACGCTTGTGCATGTGCCTGTGGCCGCACCCCGATTCCTCCCAGAATAACGCCTCTTTGAACATGCAAATCAATATAAATAGTCCCTTATGTTTTGTGTTCTGTAAAAAGACAATGGCTAAAGCACGGGGGAAAAAGAAGAATTTCAGCGAATACCGAGTAGAGGCAAGGAAAAATGTACTATTTGTTGGTTTAAGCAGTGATATGAACAACAAAAGGAAGTTGACAGTGATATAAACGACAAAAGGAAGTTGATAGAGTGGTGGAGAAACTCGAAAGTTCAAGTTCAGAAAGTCACAAAGTACCAGCAATAAATCAGAAGTGGTCAGATATCAAAGTCGCAGTGAAAAGGCGTCTCGTAGCCCACCGTCTGAGTGTCATATGGAAATGTATTAGGGCACAGAGAAAGGAAAAAAAACTGGGACACAGTGTGAAAAAAGGTTGAAATGACCACTTTAATCACGTAGTTTATTTTGTCTATAAAGTAGAACGTCATAAACTTAAACAACTTTGAACATCTTAAAATGTTTAATAGTTTCTCAAATCCCATTGTAACTAAAGTAGCACATTAAATGCTTCATATTCTATGTACTCTTACATGTGTGAATCAGTAGTGCTTCTTAAACTGGTTTTCTCTTATGCCTAAAAGTCACAGAATACATTACATTCATGATGTTACAGCTCTCTGAACAATTTAAATACTAAGATGTATACTTGATATAATTTTCATGATGATAGAAATTAAAGCATGTATAAAACATTGAAGCACAATGGCGCAGTGATAGGGACGAGCTGGCACCCCTTCCAAAGATTGAACCTGCCTCCCACAAGATGCTTGCTGCCCCATGCATGACCCTCAATAAAATAATTTATTGCAGCAGTACTGTCTCTTTCAAATGTACTAACCCCCGATTCCTGTCCTTCCTTTTCTTTCTCCAAATAACCAATTGCCAAACAATTAGCTCAATATTACAACTGTAATGCAAGTTTACAGTGAGGTAATTGAACTTATAAGTACAAACAGTTCTACTGGGAGCACTTGATGGACTGATTTATTGCATTTATAGCTCTTGGGATGAAACTGTTTCTGAACCGCAAGGTCCGTACAGAAAAGGCTCTGAAGCATTTGCCGAATGGAGGAAGTTTAAATAGACTGTGCGCATGGCCGAGGCAGCGTGTGCTAGAAGCTCTATCCTGATATTTCTCCCCGCTCTCGACACAATCTGTGCTAGAGCTTTACGATCAGCTGCTGTAGAACTGTGATTCCACACTCAGATACAGTGGGTGAACTGAGACTAATAACGCTAAAGCAGCTATAGTATTTGGAATAGGTTGGCCATTCTGTGCACCATTATATGGTTACAGGTTGATTACAATCAGATGCCTTAAACTAATAAACGATATGCAGTTAATTTCAGTGTATTTGATAAAGCCGTGTCAGGGATGTGAATCTAAAAAATAAAGGGAAACCATACAGGAACAGTAGCACTGCTTTGACGCTGAGTGCCGCCAGTTTGCAAAACCGAGTGAAGAATTTGCGTACGCAAGGGATTGACCTGGCATGAAAATGTGCATAGCTTTACATCAAGTGAGCGATGAAAATGGGCTTACGCAACATTTTTGTGTGTACGCACCATTTATATATGAGGCCCCAGGTCTTTATAGCTTGTATGTTTGCTGCGGTGTAATAGAAGTGAAAGTTAGATAGTGCCCTACCCCCTTCTGCTTTAGATTGTCGTAGAGTCGCCCTTTGGATTCATGGATGTTTCAAATTCCAAATAAATGAAGTTATGACTGAGTCTAATTTCTTAAAAAATGATTTCTTAATGTATATGGGGATGCTTTGAAATAGGAAGAAAAGCTTGGGAAGGATGGTCATCTTAACTATGCTGATCATCCCTGCTAATGCAAGATGGAAGGTAGACCATCTATTCACATCTTATGAATTTTTGTTGAAAAAGAGCTTTACATTTACTTGTGATATTTACCCCCAGATATTTAAACTGATCTGCTAATATAAATAGTAAAATGTCCAGTGCTAGAGAATTCACTGGATAAAGCACACTTTTATTCAAACTGATTTTGAGTCCAGATATCTTTTGAAAGTCTGCTAATGCTTTTAGGACAGCTGGCACAGAATTTTGTGGGTGTGATATTTACAGTACCATATCATCTGCATAAAGTGATACTTTCTATTCAAGTCCTTCTCTGAGAATCCCCTTTATTTCTGATGCATTTCGAAAGTATACAGCCAGTGGTTCAATGGCAATTGCAAAGAGCAAAGGTGATATGGAGCATCCTTGTCAAGAACAATGTTCTAGTTTGAAGTAGTCTGAAATAATGTTGTTAACACAAACAGAGGCTTCCGTACTAGTGTAAAGTAGTTTGATCCATGTATGTATATTTGGGCCGAACCCAAATTTGTGCAATGTGGTGAATAGATAGTCCCATTCAACCATATCAAATGCTTTTTTTTGCATCTAAAGATAATATGATCTTTGGGGTGATAGATTTAATGGGTGAATATATTATATTAAACAAATGTTGAAGGTTAGAAGTATTATTTATTTAAAGAGTTTCTGTAAAAAGCCAAATTTCCCCCAGGGAATATATAAAGTTCTATCTATCTATCTATCTATCTATCTATCTATCTATCTATCTATCTATCTATCTGACATCAACCACTCTATTGAGGATTCACTGGCACTGATAAACTTGTCTCTGGGTACCTCCCATTAAATCTTAGGTTACGTATTCAAATGTAGAAGGGAAATTATGTAGGGGAAAAAATGTCCAAATAGGTAGCCAGTTTCAGAATTAAGTCTAACATTTCATAATGTAGCAAAGAGGAGACACCACCAATGACATTGCAGATATTGTTATTGTATAGTAAGCTTCCTTAAATTGTTTTAAAATGTTTTCACAGAAATTTTAGCCAGTTTGTTTTCACTTTTTCTAGCTCTGGTCATTTCTGTGAATCATAGTCTTGCTCTCAGTAAAACATTTCTTCCTCTTATAGTGCTTTAAGGAGAACATCTGCAAACTGTGGAGCTATTTGTGCCATTTACAATAGGGATATTTCATTTGCAGCCTTTGGGCCATTAGTATTCTGTGATGTGGTTATTTTTGGTGCACAGCAATCCTTGCTCTACAAAGAAAAGTTTATGTAACTTAAGGCTCATTTCTGCCGTAGTGTGTTGTCATCATATTGTGACAAATGAGACAGAGGGGATAAGTACAGGCATTCTGTAAAGAAAATGTACATGTTTTCCCAATAGTGAATTTAAATGTATTTGGGGCTCTTGGCTAGTTTGTGATCTTTCTCAAAGGATTTAGGTCAGATGTGGATTTTTGGCCATTATTTTTATTACAGCATTTTTTTGTTTTGTTTTGCTTTTTCTTTAACACGGCTCTCTTATCAAAGTACATATACACCAAAGAGTATGATGGTGGCACTGAATAATGCTTCTTGAGTCATAGTTCCAAGATGCTATATTTGATTCCCACCCTGCTTAATGCACAGAATTTGTACATTCTACCATGTTAGCTTTTATATGGGTTCTCCGATTTAATCTCACTTCCCCAAGCTGAGTAAATGAGTGCTTCTAAATTAACCCAGTGAAAGTGCTCATTCTCTTTAGTGGACATATCCATCCAGGGCTGGCTTAACCCTGTATGCAATGATCATAGTATAGGCAGTTATTCAGTCAGAATATAATAGAAAAATTTAGAAAGTAAGGTAATGGATATTGTGGACCACCAAGGGGTCGTACAGCTGGCCTAACCGACACAGACAGACAGAAATCAATAATGTCCAGCACACATGTTTTAATTTAAGTGGGGCAGCACTTTTTCTTCGTTCCCCACTACAGAGCAGAGTACAAAAGTAGTAGCACATAATTCTCAGTCCCTACTTTCTCTGTTTCTGTATCCACTCCTCTCCCAGAAAGCTTCATCTTCCTTCCTCTCTACTCTGGCTCCCCAGATGGAGTGAGGTGGCCCTTTTTATAGGGCACCCAGAAGTACTCCAGGTGCTGCGGGTGTGGCAGAAGTACAGCAGTCCAGGGCTCAGGTACTGTCCAGGCAGCCCCTGGTGGTGGCCATGGGCCTCACTGTGAGCCAGGGGGCATTGCGCTTTAGTATTCCAGGGGGTATTGCCCTAAATATGCCATCATCCATGGTCCTTCCATCACAGGAGTGTCCTGGCTGGGCAAGGGCCCCAGCTGTCCACCACAACATAGATGATTTGATGTAGTGATACCATGAAAGTTATAATTGTGTGCTTAATTTTTTGAATATTATATTCCTCATAAATGTTACTGGTGCTTTAGTCAATAGCTGCAAAATACCTAAATGTAAAATCAGCTATTTTGGATATTATTCTAACTTTCCTAATTTCAACTGATTTTATATATTTAATAGATTTTACAGTCTAATACAGGAACAAAACTCAACAAACCTGGGCAGGTTGTCATTTCAGTGATAATTTGTCATGTGAAAGTGGCAATTCTAAAAAATGGAAGCCATTACTGAAAAATAAAATTTTGAATTTCACATAGAGCGTGTGACCAAGTCTTTTATTACAAGATAATGACAAACAGATATAGTCCCATAATTGTTTCATTCTTTCTTTCTTGACTGAGATTTGGCATTTTTTTAATCTATGCAACAGGAAAGCATAAAAGACCCACAATAAAACTATAATCCTCTAGCTGCTCCTTACAGAGTTTTCACTTCAACTGGGTAGGACAGGTTTTCTCTTTAACAAGTCAGCTTTCCAATACACCTGTTCAGTGGCCTGTAAAATTACTTTCAAGTCAATGATTGTGCATAAGTGCTGAATAGTAGCCATTTGCTGTCCAGACTGATCTCTGGAGAGCTTCTCATGTGAAATGTGAGGCTTCTTCTGAAAAAAAACGCTCTTCTTTTTGCCCACTTGGAGTGCTTCTAACCTGGGTTCATCAATATTTCCTTTTAATTTTTGTATATATGGTAATGGCAGGCACACTGATGACATATTTGATTTAGGGAAATGGTGTACCTGCAATAACTGTAGATTTTCCAGGTGAGTTGCCTTTTAGTAGTATAAATTTAAAACGGTAGTGTGTAGAGTAAGCCAAGTTGTTGTTGGTTAATCAGACAGAAGAAAGTGATAGCTCTCTGTCTAGCTAAGTGATATCTCTCCAAGAGAACAAGAGAAGAGTGGAGTGGGGTAAGCGCAATAAGTCAAAAGTATCATTTAGAGTTCTGGACAACAAAATACACCTAAAAGAAAATGTGCTAAAATGTAAATTCTATGCGTGGTTACTATTTTTCATTTGGGTGCTTTGTTACAATATAATAATGGGCCCTTTTAGGGAAAATGTGCAATAATTAATGAAGTACAGTATATTAACTTTTAAAATGCATTCTGCCCCAGTCGTAATAATAATCACTTAAGAAGTCAGCATATTTAAGAAAATTATACTACTGGGAAAATAGGACTTGTGTCTTATATTATTTATTTAGTGTCTTAACTTGTAGCCTTTTAGCATCATCCTGGAAAAGTAATAGAATGCAGATAACAGGCATTATTTCATAAAATTACTCTGCTTGGAACATATGTATTTATAAGGGAAACATCCACAAGCTGCATACAGTGTGCTATTCTAGAATAATTAAATTACATGGAAGTTGAACATAACTCCCTGTTCATGTAATGGTTATATGCTGCAACATTTAATTAAAAAAGTATTTAACTTACTTTTTAAAACTAGTCATTTAGCCTGTTACAATAACGGGCGCTAGAACAGTAGTGCATAAACATTAGTAGGAACAGTCTATATTAAATGGCAAGGGACTTTGACCTCATTCTTTTTGTTGGTCGTATTTTTCTTTCTTTCAGCCTTTCTTTTGTTGATGTTTACTGGCTGAGCTGACCGTTCTTCGTGGGCTGCCGCCGTGTATTGTGTGTCTTTAATTTTCTGTGACAGTAATACTGTCTTGTACGTCCGCTGGCTTGTACGTCCGTAATATACCTTTAATTTTCTCTGGCGGTAATACAGGCGTGCGCGTCGGTAATATGCCTTTAATCTCCTCTGACAGTAATACTGGCTTGTATGTGGCTGTAATATGCGTCACTGTATTGTGTGCCTTTAATTTCCTCTCGCAGTAATACTGGTTTGTATTTCCATAAAATGCCTCTAACTTTCTCTGACAGTAATATCGCGCATCGCACCATGCCCCGCGCATGCGCACTTCACCAGAAGCCCCGTGCATGCGCACTTCACCAGAAGACACACACACACGGACACCTGGATGCACAAAGGGATTTTACTAAAGAGGATGATAGCTAACTCTGTTTGCCCCTTGCCCATGTTTATGGTAGACATTTTCACTTAATATTTTTCAGGAGTACTTGTAACAGTTTTTTAATGCTTGGAATGTTAAATGTCAGTCGATTTATTGCTTAAGATGATTCAGTGTATTTGTGTATAAAGCACTGTTTGCATTATATAGGTTCAACATACTTACACTTGTGCACAATTATAACGCGCAGAAAATTATAAAGTATAATGCACAAATTATAAAATATTGATGCACATAAACACACAAGCACAACAACTATAACAATATAAAGTCCATTAACATTATAAATGAAATATGGCCAGCAGTTCACAAAGGAGATGAAAGCAAAAATTCAAGACTTCCCTGGAGAAAACAAACTACTGTACTTTGAGGTCACTGCTTGGTTAAAGAAGAGAATGTCACAATTCTGATGACCCTGGCTACCATGCCTCCCACACCATGTTGGGCGTTCTACAATATCATACATATTATACATGCTGAACCTAAGAATTATATTGAATTCTTGCATAGTTGTCTTTATTAAGGCTATGCTAGGCTAAAGGAGTGAGTTTTCAGCATAAATTTAAGAGCTGAGATGATATGATATACTTCACACAAGCAGGGTGACCTTTCCACAGTGTCAGGCCTATGTACTATAGAGAACCATACTCATATTAGGAAGACCAGCACTCTGGTGTGTATGCAGTGATAAGTAATTATGGCCCAAACCACATAAAGTTTTCTATGTCAGAAGAAAACATTTAAAATCAGCTCTGAACTATACTGGAATCTATTGTTAACTCTTTCAGGGTGGATGTCGACTTTTGTCAAAAGAGGAGGGGTTAACAGTGGTAATCAACTGTAAACGGTGACAAAACCCACCATTATTTTTCATTGGACTCTTTTTGCTAGAAGGAAAGATAGTTTCGTTGGTGTGGTTGTGGTTCCCTGTGCTTATGTGAGTAGTGAGGAGCAAACAACAGCAAAAATGGCATTGACGTCTGGCGAGAGATCAAGGCGAATGCGTAAAGCAAACTACTCCATGGTTGACGTTTAGCATATTATTGCTAAATTGGACTCTGACTTGTGAGACTCTGATTTTGGTACAAGTGATCGACACGACTGTGAGGTACCAGCATCAACTGATCGTAGTGCTGAACGGGTTTGTGTAGCTGACACGCCTATGGCAATGTTCGCCTGGAAGGACCTCCCCCCCACACACTTACAATGACATGAGGTACAAACCAGATCGACCATGACTACCACTGCTTTCCCCACATTGCACCACGTGAAGACAGCCTGCTGTGGATTCCTGGCGAACTGGCGCATAGAGCACACAGCGACAGACGTTTTATGTTGATTTATGGGTGAAATCATTGCTTTGTGTGCTTTTCAGAAAAATGTGTTTTTTGGGAAAAAAATATTCAGCCCTCAAAGAGTTAAAGAGAAAAGAACAGAAGTTAAGCATTTGTACTTCTCAGTTGTAGAATTAATCTTTGCAGCACCACTTTGGAATTACTGAAACCTACAGACAGAACATCCTGAGCAGCTCATAAATAACGCATTACAGTAGTCACTTGAGCTAGAAATAAATGCAAGAATTAACTTCCTGTTTACTGCATATGTTGTGCAAGTTGTAATGCAGATTTTCAGTTGTATTTTACAGCTGGGAGATAAAAAATAATTAAAAAGAAAATACAGTACCTTGTTACTGTCTTTATTTTTTTTCTCACAAGTTAACAACATTTCTGTATTTAAAGGTAAGATGTTATTGTTTATGCACTTTTAAAAAGTTGACACACTTGTCAAATAGCACAGTATAAAAAATGCTCTGAAGAAAACATTATCATCTACATAAAACATCATATATATTGTCACACACGTGCACATGGGAGGCAGCTAAAGGGCTTGAGTGACGGCAGTTCTGAGACATGCCGGAAGGTGGCAGAGTGCACTGACTCTTTTTCTCTCTTGCCTGCAGACCATTCCCGGGAGATTCCAACTGGCTCTCATGACATCATTTCCGGGGCCGAGCCAATGGAAGGAGACCTTACTGGCTCCGGCCCCTCTGACGTCACATCCAGGCTCGAACCAATGGAGAACAAACACGACCCTGATCCTTATGACCTCACTTCCTGTCTTCCCCTTTAAAACCCTGCCCTTTTTCCTAATTCCTCAGTCTTATCTTGGACTCAATTCTATGCACGTCAGTGCTGTTTACTTCATAAAAACGACGTTTGGGGCAGCCAGGATACCAGATTATACGGGTGGCTGCCCTTTATCTGAGTATGTCTCATTTGAGTGACAATATACACGTAATGAAAGTAAATAATTTGTGGTCTAAAGATATCTCTTAGTGGTAGCATGCAAAGTGAAAATAGTAACTGACCTAATGATGAGCCGTAAGCTGATACTGTGTCTAACTTCAAAACCTTGATAATAAAAAATTGTCATCACATTCCTGTATCCACTAAATTTCATTGAATGTAATTTGTAAGACTAATGTAATTTTTGCTCAGTGGATGTCAAAAGCTGCTGTTAAGTCTAACAACATGATTACTGTAGCAATTCCTCAATCAGAAGGGTGCACCTGAAGTTGTCAGGGTGTTCATTTTTCAGGTGAATTAGAAGCAAGTTGGTTATTAATTATTAAACATATTTAATTTTAGATTTGATATTTTTCAATAAAGGTCTGTCAATCCATACTTTACATTAGGAGACATTGCCAGACAACAGAGAAGAGATCAGTTGATAATGTTTAGAATAGATTCTGACATAACTGTGATTAATGCTTTTGCTGGTCTTGTTGAGACCAGGACTTACAGTCAGGTAGCAGTTTTCAATATAGAAACTAATGTTATTATATCCTGTTCTGTTACTAAAGTGAAATTACTTAGATCATTTTACTAGGAGATGTGCAGTTTGATGCTGTCCAAGATAACACTGAAATGAGTCTTATTTTATTTATTTTCTGATAAATGAGTTTATAAGATTTATGAGGCTAATGTCCAGGAATTTTGCATGGTAGTTCAGATTTTACTCTTAACACATTTGTACCTTTTCTACAGTATATATTATACAATAGTTGGTTCTGTTTTTACCTATTAATTTAGAATATTATTCAGAATGAGATTTCTTTTATACCTTTGTTTTCTAGTAGAACACTTTCAGAAAGACTTTCCAGTCAACTGATGTTTTTTGCCCCACCAGAATTAAGTTAAAGTTTATCACAATATCCATAAATAGTTATGTATTGTTAAAATTAGGATTTTGCAGTCTGCCATCTTTAATATGACAATACTGATGAGAGAAGGAACACATCAAAGGTAATTAAGTAGTGATCAGAGAGGGCAAAGATTGATAATTAGATTTAATGTATGGCTGTGAGTCAGATCTTTAAAATGTTGCCAAAACTCAACATATGGTAAAAACATATGGTAAAAAGTGAAATTCTCAAAATCTATGTGAATATTAAAATTACCTATCAACACTACATGACTACAGATTATATCTAGATTAGGTAAAAGAGTGCCAAATTCAGCCATAAATAACACATAAGGACTAAGAAACCTACAAATTACTATTAACTTAGTAATTTTACTTTTGTGTATTTAACATTCAGTTTTTTAATATCTTCTCCCTGGTAATAGTAGGAATGATACTCTGTTTCTGTTATGGCTGATTTAGCAGGATTAAATTGTTGACGATTTAGCATGATCCTAGATCTGTCAATTCTTTAAAACTCTTGCTGAATGTATCATTACAGCAACAATTCGTAAACCTCAAACCTGCTCAGGAGCAGGTTTGTTCTATGTAAACAAGAATCAGCTCACACATTTATCTAGTTTCTGTGCATGGAAATCCATTCAGCCATGGCTTGTCATTCATAGATAAGCAACCAACTGCAATTGGTGAGCAGATAATAAGAAGAGAATTTCAAGTCAAGAGAATTTTGCACAATCTTCAAGATCCTTTAGCCTGTTCGGATAATCATCTTTTTGAGACATATCGCTTCAGCCGAGAGGTAATTTTATACATAAGAAATTCATTAGCTCCTTACAGTATATTAGGAGCCAAACTTGGATAAGTCGTGATCTCATGATCACGCAGACTACTGTGCATTGCTCTGAGGTTTTTCGCAAGCAGTACTTTTTTGTGTACGGTAGGTGATGCAGAAAATCTGTCGAAGTGCGCTGTTTGTCAGGCAATTCACAAAGCCTACTTGGCCCTGAAACACTTCCTTAGAGTTTTTACTGTTTTTCCTGGAGAACTGCATGTGCAGACAATTAAAGAGGCATTTTATACTATTGCAGGTAATATACAGGCAAAAGACATGTCTCCTTAAAGAACTTTAAAATCAGTTTAATATTCTCATTTCCTAGAATTCCCTAATATGATTGGAGCATTGGACTGTACTCAGATCAAAATCAAGGACCCCTCAGGTGCAAATGAAGGGGACTACATGAATAGAAAAGACTTTCACAGTATTGATGTACTTTACAGGTAATTTCATCTATAATATTACAGCTGAAAATAACCAATAGCTCTGTTGACATAGTGAATAAATTTGTGTAGCATACATGCTATAAATGCATTCTCAGATGATTTCAAACATGGAAGCTAGATGGCCAGGGTCAGTTCATGACCCTGGACACATGAAAAAGGTAATACCCATACATATTTAGAAATCATGGTAAAGCATTTTTTTTACTTAAAATTGTTTCATTTTACACAGGTCATTATGGTAGGATCATGGTTGAAGAAAGTGGCTATGCCTGCAGACAGTTTTTAATGACCTTATTCCCCAACATCAACACTGGCCAAGAAACCCAATATAATGCAACCCTGTCTAGGATAACGGTACAAACTGAAATGATCTTTGCCTACCTAAAGGAGAGACTAATGTCTAAAAAGGCTAAGGGTTGCACTCAACAGAGCAGTAACATACTTGTTGCAGCATAGCCACCATCTGAAAAGAAAGGGCCCCTGAGGTGGCGGTGCCTCACCACCTAATCAAAGCACCATGATGTCCTTACATTGATGGAGATAAGGCCAGAAGTCCACATGACCGTCATCATCAAATTCTTGAATGAGAACCCTGAATACAATGAGGACTGATTGAGGTCATTTATGTTAGGTAGAATGCCTAGAGGGGGCTGGGTGGTCTCATGGCCTTAGAACCCCTGCAGATTTTATTTTTTTCACCAGCCATCTGGAGTTGTTCTTTGTTTTCGGTCCTCCCTGGCCATCGGACCTTACTTTTATTCTATGTTAATTAGTGTTCCCTAATTTTAATTCTTATTTATTTTGTCTTTTTTCACTTTCTTCATCACGTAACGCACTTTGAGCTACATTGTTTGTATGAAAATGTGCTATATAAATAAATGTTGTTGTTTTTGTTGTTGCAGCCTGATAATGACCTTTAGCCACTGCACCTTGACCAACCCAGTGGCAGAGCTGCCAGAGACATAATCATGGCCAAATATCATCAATAATGACAACACATTTGCTCAACACAAATGTTATGTTTATTACCCAAGACTCTTTACTTCCTTTCAGACTGAAAAGGAGA
This sequence comes from Erpetoichthys calabaricus, assembly GCF_900747795.2. Lineage (NCBI taxonomy): Eukaryota > Metazoa > Chordata > Cladistia > Polypteriformes > Polypteridae > Erpetoichthys > Erpetoichthys calabaricus. The sequence continues at coordinate 218,915,668 of NC_041397.2, read as the reverse complement.
GAGAATGGTAAGTACACACAATGTGAGAGAGAGAAAGACAGACGAATTCTTTACCATTTGTTTCTGAAGTAGTTATATCTGAAACTTGATTTGGTTTCCCACACCTGTTCCCAGGTCCTGACTGTGCTTATATTTAATCTGCATTATAATGAATAAATAATAATGAATGCTGTAACACTGTGAAAATGTAACTTTGTATAAAAATAATAAAAGAAATACTTATGCGTTTAATTTGTCTGCCATTTTTTGCCAGCCAGTTTTGGACACTTTTGTGGTGTTTCCTTTTATACATACCCCTCCAGTAAAACATCTTGCTCAGCAAGAGAAAAAAATGGCACTCTTCCTATTGCCATCTCTATTCATCAATAAGCGACTTGCCAATTATGTTTTCTAGCCAGTATATATGCTTTTCAAGCCACAAGGGAGCACGCTATAATCTTAGATGACTGAATCCAGATATGCTAATATAATCCTCAGGTGTGTTTGGAGAACCGACATAACTAGATGAGTTTAACCACCATTAGTTGATCCAAGATGTGGCTTCTGATCTAGAAGGATTTCATCAACGTATGGAAAATACACCCCTGGTCTTCTTACTATAGTTAAAATGAAAAACTTGACTAGTGCGGTCTTTTTCAACCAACAGTGCAACCGGCTATTTAAGTCGATCTCCTGCAATGTGAACATATATTTGAAATCCATCCATCCATCCATCCATTTTCCAACCCGCTGAATCCGAACACAGGGTCACGGGGGTCTGCTGGAGCCAATCCTAGCCAACACAGGGCACAAGGCAGGAACCAGTCCCGGGCAGGGTGCCAACCCACCGCAGTATATGTGAAATCAGAGTTGTTAAGTGAAATTACATTTTTCCTCCTAAGCTAATAATTGTTATGCTTTAGCAACACATAAAGGTCAAAAAGTGTGAGCAGGCCTTACAATAACACAAACCCCTGGGCAGGACTTCATTAGGTCTGCCTCAAGTCTCACCCCAGGTAGCGAGGCTCCAAACGCAAAAGGCAAACTTTTGAGCCTACATAGGCCCAAAATACGTTGCAGGATTATTAAAGTTAAAAAGATCTAAATACTGAAAAAATGCATGCAAATCTCTGGCTTAAAACAAAAACTAACCTTTGGTCTTCTAAATTTTAATGAATTTATAAAATACAAAAGGAAGGATAAACAGGCTAAGGGGGGGAAAAATAAAGGTAACACAAGGCTAACAAACCCAGTCTGTAATCCAGAAATCAGCAGTGATGTCACAGTAGACCAGCCTCTTGGGGTTGCACCTATAAAATACAAGAAACAAAGTCAAAAAGCATGAATACACAATACATTAATACTAAATATATAAACAAAGCAATATTAACAAAAATTACAAAATAACAATGTACACAATAAAACTAATAATTTAAAAGCAACAGAAATGACAAAATAAGAAAAAATATAATTAAGCCAGGGAACAAACAATGGCTGAAACATAACCATAATTGAGACCTTTAATGTCCATGCTTACACAATTTAATGAATTTATATTCAGCGTTTTTTGTATGTTTGAGTTCATCTTCTCAACATTTTTTTTTTTGCTTGTAGCAAATGTTCTTCCTTTTCCACTGCTAAGCCCTGCTAGTGGTGATACAACCAGGAGAGTCTTAGAATAATAGTGTGAACATAGACTAAGATGAGTCTGCTCTAGCTCTACCTTATTTTCTTAGTTCCTCATTTTGGCTTCCTACACATGACTAGCATCAAACATTTCAAAGTCCTTGTCCTCTAACAATGAAGAACCATGAAGAATGGTACACTGAAACACACGGATTGTCTTTAATAACAGTGACTCATAATTTGCTGAAATAGCAATAATGACAATTGTCATAGATATTTCTGTAAGACAGTCCAATGAAAAATAAAAAGCAGAAGAAGATAAATAATAATAACATAAAAACAGCAGAACTAGGTAGTGTATGATTGGAAAAAAACTACTAATTTAAATAAAAACATCCAAATTATATCTCCCCCTGTTTTTGTAAGAAAGGTAAAATGCACAGAGAGATAAATTAAAAAGGAAAAAAAGACATATTATTTCCAAAAAAGTGTTAGATTGATGAATACACAATAGTAAATACAGAACAAAATGGTAGAGTTGGAAAAAAGAATGGTTGACAATTGTAGTCATGTTAAAAAATATTATTATACATTTATTTTTATAATAACATTGCCATGCTGAAAGTTCTTCACAAAGATCAAAAAGGGTACAATAAAAATACAAGTACTAAAGAATTTCAAATAAATAACATTGGATGCAAAGAAAACCATAAATACATGAAATATAGAATTCTGAGTTAGAAAAAGAAACCGTACACAGGAATAAAGTACTGTATATTCATCAGTGCTGCCATTCCATCTCAATGCGCACACATTTACTACAGCAAATTCCCGTTGGCAATGAACCTTACAGGCTCTATAAGGATGATGAAAGGAAAAGTCTTAAAGGAAACCCAAAGGCTTTAAAATGTCTACTACTGGGAAATATAAGTGTGTCATACATCAGCTTTGCTTTTATTATTTTTTTCTCTTTAATTGACTGTTCATTTGTGCTATGAAGATATTTAGAAGCCATGCACAGAATGTTCTGGTCCCCGTGCTTTTTATACTGTATTACTCGCAGCAATATTTTTTTCACAGTCTGATTTTTGGCAGAAAAAAACATTTTTGGCTGTCTTTTTTATTACTAAGTTGCTATACATTCCTTCTTAGAGATCATATTTACAGTAGCATTGGCACAGGCAAATTCTCATTCAACTGCGTATCAGTAAGTGCCACTAATTAGTGACATGTTTCTCTGTTGGCATGATGGTTATAATAGAAGGTGTTGTGTAGCCACACTACAGAATGTTTATAGACATTACCTCTTTCTTTTTATTTCCCTTTAATGGAAGACAACCCATTACAAAATACCACAGCTCTGTCAAACACATAAGAATAAAATAGCAAAGTCAACTTTATACTTCAAAAATATTAAATGAAAGAATAAAAGACTCCAAAAGAGCTCTTTTTTATATGGTAAAACATCATGTAGAGTAACAAAGTTATGGACAAGTCCAGCATATTTACTTTAGAGATACAAAGAGTTTAAAGTTACATGAGTTTTTGCAAAGTTCTGAAAATGAAAACAGAAAGGAACACTGAACATGTGGATTATTCGTGCATAGACAATACGGTCTGTGTCTTTTGCAGAGACAATTAGAGGTACACGGTCTATATAATTTACTGTTGTGTGTATAATTTTGGGTTCTTCCACTAAAAGTTTCCTAAGATGCTTTTGTTATTGCCCATTTAGTTGTATGTATGTTGCTATATGATACAGTATATACATTTTTGAAATCAAAAATGTTAAAATGAGCACAACGGAAATATTCAGCGTGCAATACACTATGATCTAAGTACAGTGAAATTTTATGCTGACATCAGAAAATCGGCTTGTTAGACTGCTTACACTACAAGACAGCTGACTGAAATTTCTGACATGAAATGATCATATGACAACCTATTCATAGGATGCAATTGGGCTTTGCAACCCCTCTCATACTGCATATCAAATGATGGCTGATGAACCTGAAATCAATGATGAAAATCCAATGTCAACTGCAAATTAGGCTTAAAATTATGGCAATATTAAACAATGTACATGTATACCCAGCATTAAAGAGAATTGCAGCAAGACACAAAAATGCTTTCCTACTGAGCTATAGAAGGTGGATCGGAATTCTTCCAATTGAATTAAATAAGTCTTTGTGCAAGGATTATGATATAGGATATAGAATGGTATAATATATTACAATGGATTTTTCATTACATATTTTTGTCCCATGTGGTCAGTGCTTGAAGTGAGTCAGTACTCATTGGTACGTAGTACTGGCACCTCTTACAGTTTCAACATAGAATACTAGTAGGTTTTCTCTTCACAAATCTTCACTGTGGAAGTACTCTCAGATCGACGGTCTTTGAATCATGACAATGTACTTTTCACTTTGCCAGCATCTCTTCAGAATTCTTCATGGGGAACCTCCCCCCCAAGTCTTTGTTCAACTGTCATTGTATCGCAACAATCTAAGTTTCACTTTTCTTAGAGCGCCAGTGAATATCGGCACCTTGTCATTGAGGAACCCCCCAGCTATTTGATTGAATGTCACTGTATCGCTATAACTTGAACACCACCAATAATTTCGTTCCACTTCAAGCACTGCATATGTTATTACTCCAAAAAGCACCAGTAACATATTGGAAGTGGTTTTAAATCCAAGGCTTTATAAGAGACATCAAATATTTTGCCCAAAATGGTTTTAGTGTAGGACATTCACAGAACACATGGCCTAGCAATGCAAGCCCTCGATGACAAACACTCATAGGGCTATATATTACATATTTTTAACAAGATATTTATGATCAGTGAGATATTATCAGTTGAATTATGGCGACTTAATTACTGTTCTGTATTTTGTGAATTGCTGAGTTGCACTCCTTTTCTGAAATTGTAATTGAAAGATCCTTTTCCCATTGTTTCCCAAGGATCGTTAAAAGGTAAATTACTTGAAATGATTTTTCCTAGTTGCTTTAAATCAATGATATGAGAATACATTAAGACTACTGTAGCTACACTTCATCACTGAAGTTTCTGAAATTCTGCAGCTACTAGAAAGGTTCATACATTGAGTATTGTGAGTACACAAAAAAAAAATCCACAGTACAAGTTTATTTATTTTTAAACATTTAGTGAAATTCAAAACAAGGAGAGTCCATATAATAAAGAAAAGAAAAATTGATAATATACATAAAAATAATTTCTTGTCTGTGATGTTTCAGTTTCAGGCTTAAATATTTTAGCTAGATTTTTTCAAGTTACTGTGTATTTTTCTGCAGACGTTTCTACATTGGCACAACATACATTCTTGTATACCGTGCAGTATGTATCAGTATATACATTGGTAAATACAGTCAGAAAACTAAGCCTCTATACCTTTCTATTTGAAGGCAAACAATTTCTCTTTCTATTTCAGCTTATTCTAGCAGTTGCTCATACTAATTTATATTATAAATAATATAAAGTCACATACACTGTACAGTATAATTTGTAAAATTACCAGATGACACCTTACCTATAATTTCCAAACTGCACAAGGACCATATGTATAATATGAGTGCTTACTTCATGGCAAAACTGTTTGAACCCAAATAGAAGCATGTCATGCCAGCCATTACTATTAAAACAATGTCTAATGTACTGTATACAGTTCTGGTCACTGTAGTAATTAAGCTTAACGGACAATGAAGAAATGGACCACACAAAAAGGCTTGCTCAGACAAGCTAAGGGAACTTAATCTATATCGAGACCTAATCAAAATCTTCTAAATAAGACCATTTGAAATATTATTCTCAAACCTGCTTAATCCAATTCACGCTTCTAGGGAGCTTAGGGGCACAACAGAGGAAACAAACCTGACAGAGTGCCAATTCATCCAAAGTCCCATTCACACACACAGCCCCCCTCACAATCACATAAGGAGGCAATTGTGAATCACTAAATAACTCAACCAGCACATCTTTGGTGGTAAGAGAGGAAAGCTGGAGTACCTAGAGAAAACACACACAGAATCTAGAAGAATGTGCAAACTCACAGAAAGCACAAATGTGTACAAAAATTAAACCCTGGACACCAATTGAAGCCTATTTGGAGCCCTAGGTGGTGTTGACATATATTGTCCCTCATTGTCCAGAGTGCTTCCCCCTTCAACAGCACAAATGGCACCCCTTTGTTCATATTACATGCACTCCTTAAAGTCCGTGACATATAAACAAATGGGGGAGCATTTACTTTCATAAACAGCGCCAAGCAGGTAACGCCACCCACTTAGTATCATGAGAGATCAACAACCAGGGGGATGGTGTTCCCCTTGGTGTCCAGAGCACAGGCTCCTTCAATAACACCAACAGCACCCCTTTGTGCTTTGTTCACATACCACAAACATTATTATCATAATTCTACGGTCCGGGTTTTCTCTCAGTGCCTGGAATGCACATCCCTTTACTTCCATAAGAGGCACCCCTCAGATGATGGTGCCCTAAGCAGCCTTCTTAGACACCTAATGGATTCATTGGCTCTGCTGGACACCTCAGTAAAGCAAACGTGCTAACTGCTGTGCATCCAAAATAGGCAAAATTCTTCCCACAAATTAGTGAAACCAAGAAAAAAAAACAAATTGGGTTTACTTAATTCTCACTTTGTGGTTCTGAAGAAAAAAATATAAATTTACATTTAACATACTTTGAATGCTGCTATGCTTCTCTTTTTGCTGGAATGTCTTAATTTGTTATATACTGTAATAATCATAAGATCTTTGGAAACCTAAATTAGACAAAAAGTAGAAACTACAACCATTTATGTGAAATAAAAGGAATGGCAGAGAAGGTCGGCATCAACATGTTTCTGTCAGAAACAAGGCTAGCAAGGCCAAATGCTTTTGTTTAATCAGAAACAAACTTGACAATGACAGACAAACACATTGGCATTATGAGAAAGACAAGACCAGTCAAAATATTTATATTAAAAGAAGTTCTTAATACTGAACTGAATAACAGCAATTGAAAAGACAAAGATGTGACTGCTCCACACCATTTTAAACTGAATCCAGTAGTCTTTGAATATGAATGTTTTCTTTAACCAAGACATTTAAAGAGTCAAATGGCAAAACTAAGTTAGAGGCCACCATTTACCAGTTGCACACAGAAAGACTCTAGCATGTCATAAATGTATAAAATGTTTTTCATTTTTCCTCTTGAAATGAGTACTGAATCACTTATTTCCTGAAATAACTTGATACCCATAGGAATCATTTCTTTATTTGATGATAATAGTAGCTGAATGTTAATGCTTCATTTGTTAATTAAAGTTAGTGCAGAACTGTATTAATGGTTTTACAAGTTGAGAACATATACACAGAACATTTTTGCATATGCTATTCATTTCATTTTGATTAGTTACCATGACACATGCAGTCTTTGCAGTTGCTACTGTGCATTTATATTTTTACCATACATGTTCATTTTCCGAATTCCTTTCACTGTTCTTGATTTTATTTATTGGGGTATTTTATTTACCCCATTTTTTGACACCCATTGCACACCCATTCTACCTGGAAGGAAGTCTCTCTCTCTCTGTATTGCCTTTCCCAAGATTTCTTCCATTATTTCCCTACAATGTTTTCTTGAGGCATTGTTGTTGTTATTGTGCTCTTTTGAACCACACTGCAGGCGTGTTGGTTCCTCAAATTAATAACTGTCAAAAGATTATTTTATTCCATTGGTGCTAAGTGTTGAAATATATGTTAAATATACAGTATATTTTTAAAAGTTTCCAAGTTTTGCTACTTTTGTTTTCGTTATTGTAAAATAGCAACTATGAGGTTATAGATTTCTCTATAGTAGTCATTCCTTTTAATTTATAATCCCCAGTCTTGAAATGAGTTCATTTGCTTTTCTTGAAATTCTTTTATCTCATTAGCCCTTTTTTAATATAAATGCCAAAATTAAAACAAAACTTAACTTGCAACATTTTAAAATGTTTCTGACCCTACTAAAATGAACGTTTGCAGTACCTTTTAAAAATCTGAGTCTCACTTATCCATCATAATTCTGCTTTTCTTTGTCAGATCTCTATGATGTAGTTGTCACACTTCATCGACAAGTGCTAACTGCTGTGTAACCAAAATAATCAGTGTATTCCCTCATATAAATTAAAACAGAGTGCCATTGAGCTCTGTCATGTGCAGTCCTCAAAATAGCAGGGAGGCCCATACTGTTGAATCTTGCCAGTGCTGACTGGAGCAACACTTGTCTTGGGCGTCCTCTCTTGTTCACTCCTTCAACACGGCCATGACGTATGATATTTGCAAACCTATTGTGGTCCATTCTGAGTACAGGGCCAACTCCTCCTTGATTTACCTTCTCCTCTCTTGTATACAGAAGTTTGACGCTGGTGTGTTCAACCATGCCCTGCTCAGTTCTTCTGACGTCTGACAAACCAATTATGTACAACTGCTTGTTGAGCTCATCAATGAGCAGTTCCAGACTACCTTCTTTCCAGTGGGTCCTGATATTCTGAGTGCCAATTGAGACCAAATGTTTTCACAAACTAATTTTGTTTTGTTCTGTTTGTTCGATATTTACGTCTCTTCCTGTAGTTCATTTTTTGGACAGATTCCAGGGTTACCCTAGATTTCAATGGGCCACTTGTTTGCCCAGATGACCACCCAGCTGGCATTCAGTTTTGCTTGTCCTTCTTCCTATGCTTGTTTCTTGTGGTTAATTCACAAAGCAGTTCCACTAAACTCTCTTTACTAGCTGGTTCCCTAGCATAGGTACCACCTTTGATCTTAATGTTAGGTTCTTCCACCATTTAATCAGCTTTTCACTGCCAAGGGCACTATCACACCCTTTTCACAACTAGTGAGTTGGATCACTTATTTGACTGGAAGCATAGTCAAAGTCTCAAAAGGTTACTATAACACTCAGTATAATGTCATGAGCTATACTAATTGTGAATTTGCTAAAAACTACCCCAAGTGCATTTTAATATTTAATGTAATATATTATTGCTGGTAATTACAAATTTTTTTCCAGACTACTTGGTGGATATTGATGCTGCCTCACATCTCCAGTGATGTGACTTCAGTTTATGGTCTTTTTGTTGTCTTGTGTAAAACTTGCATTTCTTCCATTGTTCATTTGGGCTTTCCACAGGTATTCCTGTTTTCTCCCAAACCACAAAGACTTATAAGTTTGGATTATTGATCACTAAACTGGCCTTGCTTGATTGAAAGTTTATTTAAAAAGATTTTTAAAAATGTAATGATTTTTCTCCTTAAGAATATTATGTTGAGATTTTAAGGAGCAGAATCTGAAGTGTAGGATCCTTATTCTGTTAAAAAAATGTTCTCTTTTAGGCGCATTGGCATTACATTCAAAAATCACCTATTATTGTTGTTGTGGCTGCCTATCATTCTATTCACATGTCTGTCATGAAACAACTTAGTTTCCAGTCCACCGATTTTGTTGGAATACAGTACACTTATCCATAAAGGAATTTAAAGAAAAAATCACTTTCCATTCGTATATATCTTAAATACAGCATGCTGTTGGTTTTTTTTAAATTAAAAAGCTAAATTTCAAAAGTATCTCAAATGTGAGAAACATTCTGTGTGATTTCCATTTATGATTAATTTACTGTTTCAAATTTTCTTAGAGAGAGTTTATTTCAGCTTCTATATTTTTCTCTTTAACACAGTTAATACCCACTACCTCACAGCAAAGCAGATCCCCAATAGACATTATTGAAATGGAAACAGAACTGCACATGAAGTTAGGTTAACCAAGCTACAAAACCACACTCAAATGTTAGGTCATATGAACATTTTCCTATCTTTATGAACTATCATCTTGAGACTCACAAATTAATTAAAGTCAGTAGTAAATTAGAAATCCTATAAAAATCCTTGTGTTCCCTTTGACATGTTGCTTTCAGAGCTTAAATAAGGTTTGTAGTACTTTGACATTAGCCTTGCAATTTCTTGGTGTTCCAGTAGGGATCACTGTATTGATTACCTAAATTGAAGAATACAGAAGGAAAATAAGCTTGCTATGTTGAAAACAATTAAATTATATTTATTCTTCATTCATAAATAGAGGAACATTCTGTATTTTAATGCTTAAAAAAAATAAATAAATGTGGAAAAGTTTAAGGAAAAAAAAAGCTTCAATTTTATAAAACCATCTGAATGGTTGTCTGCCACTCCCAGTAAATGCAGCACAATTGGTTCAGGGTGGACTGACAAGTAGAAACCTATTAAATATAATAAATAATGATTTGCACTTCATTAAACCGACAAAGGTTTCAGGAACATTTACTGGAGTTAACTACTAAATACAGATAAACTGTTTTATAATTTTGTTGTTATTGTTTCAATAAATATATTGCTTTCATGTGACTTACAAATTAACATTATTTATGTTAATGGATTTTGCTAACATAACCTAAATAGCTCCAATTCAAACTTACTTGTAAGTTTCTAATTAGTTGTTAATTTTTCTGATGGCATTACTATACTCTAGAGGGCTTGTGTCACCTGAGCCATGCCACAAAGTAAGTTATGCTATCACAGATAAAGTGAAGTAGTTTTATTTATTTATATGTGCTGTAAAACACAGCTGTTTAGATACTGAAAAAAAATTTAAATAGTAGAGTGAACTGGAAGTTTCAACTCTTCTTCCAGTTTCAGCTAGAAAGTATTTTAAAAGCATATTATTTTGCTATTTAATGGCAACTAGACTTGGCATCAGACAAGTAAGAACAATCTGTTTCTGCTTTTTGCAGATGTAACACATTACATGTATTCATGATTTATCTATTTTAAGCTATATAAAAATGTAAATTATCTTTTACCACAGTAATTTATGTCTGTGCCTAGTCCTATGTCATTTCACCAGGATCTGAGTTTTCAATTCCCCCATATAGTTTCACTAAACAGTGTCTCTCCTTCTTAGTCACTATTATGTCTCCCAATCTAATTATCCCAGAGTGAAATCCTAAGTCTGAGTGGCAGTTTGTCTAATCAATAATGTAATTTTCAATCATTGCATGAAGGGAAATTGTCCTACATTCATGAGATAACAGCAGACATATTGACATGGGACAGTGATTTATGATTTTCCAATGTGACAGATTCCAATATTAAATTTGCAAATCACATCCTGGCAGGCCAAACTAATTTCATTCCTTTCTGCATCCAGCTGCGACCTATCAGAGGCTCTATTCTTCTCAGAACTTCATTTAAAAAAAGAAAGAAGAATGAATACATTATGCAATGGCAGAAATTGATCCAATTGATTTTGAAGCAGCTACTTTTTTTTTGTTTAAAACGTTGGCCAATAGTCATATAGTTGCTGTCTGCTCCAAACATAAATTTAAAATAAAATGGAAGCCTTCTTCATCTTGTGAGTATTTTAATGAGTCAAATTATGTTTGATGTTTCCTCTTTATCTGTGCGATTGACTACCGATGAATAATTTCAGTTATGCACAAGGTACAAAACATGGGGTCCCATACCAGGCCCCCTCATAATTAGCTCAGTGGACCCTCATCACAATTGTGTGTGGGGTACTAAAAAATACATTTTAAAAACACATTATAGTGTTATAAATTATACACCATCCATTACTAAGTGTGCAAAAAATTTGTAGCAGAGTAGGCCCTGCTCAGGATATGCAGGTTTACAAAGTGTACGGATGGACATTGTAGCAGAGTGCAGAAATCTCTTCCTGGGAAGGACTTTAAGGTAGCTGTCTGTAAGTCATTCACCCAGCCTATTGGGAATGGGGGTACATTGTTTAACCCAGGAGTATTCAAGAAAGTGGGCTGACTCTTTAATATAAAACAAATAATTTGCAGCCACACACATGCTTTAGTGATTGCTTAAGTAGGCTATCATCTCAGTGATGATGAAGAGTATGACCGCGATTGCTGATACTGTGATCCCATCAGTGTGTTCAGGATGGCAACAGCATTATCTCTTGTTCCATACCGCATGCACTTCAGAATAGGTTAAGCATATTTGGGCCTAGCCAGTAATTGGATCGGAGACCATCTACGAAAAGGTTGGGTTACTGCCTGAAGAGGTGTTGGTGAGGCCATCAGGGGACGCTTACTCTGTGTTCTGTGTGTGGATCCCAATGCAACATTGCAGTAACAGGGGGGAACTGTGCTGTCAAAGTGGTGCTGTCTTTTAAATGAAATGTAAAACTGTGGTCCTGACTCTCTGTGGTCATAAAAGATCCTTGGGCATCTTTCGAAACAAGTATGGTCTATCCCAATGTTGTGGCAAAATAGTCCATCATGGCCTTATCCATTCTGGCCCCCCTAATCATTTCCCTGTCTCTAGTTAAAAATCTCTAATCTCTTTCATCTCCTCAGAATCTAATTGCTAATGTGTGGTGGGAGTACTGGTGCAAGAATGGCTATTGATGTAACAACCAGATCGGTACTTCACATAGGTGGCAGTTGAAGTATCTCCCCACTCTCTTTTTAAAGCATTTGAGTAGTGAAAGGTTAGGAGCACACACTGATACAGCGCATTACCGCACCCACTACATGATAAACCAACTCAGGATCCCCAGATTAGGACCCAAGTGCAGCCATGCAATGGGTGACACCTCAGCACCACACAAGTTCAGATGGAGTGGAACAGTGTGAGGTTTTTTTATGGTGGCTGGAGTGCCAGTTCTGCCACCAACCCACAGGTATTTTCCTGCAGGTTGGAGGGCCTTCATGCAGGGCTGGATGCAGATTAACATCATACCCAGGAGTAGTAAAACAAGTGCTATATAAATATAATTTTATTATTATTATTATTATTGTTAGTTAGTTAGTTAGTTAGTGACCTACTGAAGGTCAGTAGGAACAAGACAGAATACATGTGTGTAAATGAGAGGGAGGTCAGTGGAATGGTGAGGATGCAGAGAGTAGAGTTGGCGAAAGTGGATGAGTTTAAATACTTGGGATCTACAGTACAGAGTAATGGGGATTGTGGAAGAGAGGTGAAAAAGAGAGTGTAGGCAGGGTGGAATGGGTGGAGAAGAGTGTAGCAGTAATTTGTGACAGACAGGTATCAGCAAGAGTGAAAGGGAAGGTCTACAGGACGGTAGTGAGACCAGCTATGTTATATGGGTTGGAGACAGTGGCACTGACCAGAAAGCAGGAGACAGAGCTGGAGGTAGCAGAGTTAAAGATGCTAAGATTTGCACTGGGAGTGACGAGGATGGATAAGATTAGAAATGAGTACATTAGAGGGTCAGCTCAAGTTGAACGGTAGGGAGACAAAGTTTGACAGGCGAGATTGTGTTGGTTTGGACATGTGCAGAGGAGAGATGCTGGGTACATTGGGAGAAGGATGCTAAGGATAGAACTGCCAGGGAAGATGCAAAGAGGAAGGCCTAAGAGAAGGTTTATGGATGCGATGAGAGAGGACATGCAGGTGATGGGTGTAACAGAACAAGATGCAGAGGACTGAAAGATATGGAAGAAGATGAATTGCTGTGGCAACCCCTAACGGGAGCAGCAGCAAGAAGAAGAAGATTATTATTGTTAGTGCTTATTTGTTGTTTAATTGTTTTCTGTGGTCTGTGAAAACAGGAAAGTGAAGTCATCAGTCTCATTTGGCTCTGAGGGTATGGTGTTATGTTTAGTGTTAATCAGTAAACCACTCATTATTGTGAAGAACCAGTGGCAGTTCTACTAAGAGGACATCAGTTCCTAGTAGTTGCCATGCAGTTTAAAGCAAGTTGCTGATAAGGGGAATGGATCAGAAAGCAGCTATCACAATCACAGTGCCCAAGTGTGTTTGTGTCACAAAATTTGGATGTTCTGTGTGATGCTGATCAAGTACAAGGTAGCATTTTTTTTAGTTTACAGAATGTGGTTATCCATGTATGATGTGATTTGTCTACTTAAAACAGGCATATCCAAAGTGATAGCATTTTTCATAGTTAACTTAGTGTATAATCCATAGTATCAGAGTAGTCAGTGTTCAGTCAACAATGGAGCATATAGCACTAACAGGACCCTTGGATACCATGGGGTATCTAACATACCAGTTATGAATATCTATGTGTGTAACAGAATATACTTTATTCAAGCTAAAACTTTTCTTGCTGCCATATATTGTTGCTTGAAAGTGACTTTGAATGGTTTGAGTAATGTATAGGAAATTTCAATTTCAGTGTATTGATATTAAGTGCACTTCCACTTATGAACCTAACATATCTTCAATAATTACAGATAGATAATGAAAAATGTGACACAGGCACAAAAAGAATGTTAAAACTTAAACAGAGAAACGTGCAATATATGCATAAATGTATATATATATATGCCAATATACAGAAAGTTTTTAAGTATAAATTCTAACTGTTCTTGATTAAAGTATAAATCTGTTCAAAGTTTAATCAAGGTATAGATTAATTTGCTACATAAGGTGTGTTCTAAATGGAAGCATTTTTTGAATAACTTTTTAAAACTATAATGCCTATTCTTGCAGTTTAAAATGGGTTACAAGGGGCACAAATCCAAACATGAACAAAGGCTTCAAAATGTACAAAAGAGGTTCATTATATGTGACAATGAGTTGAATCAAAGTAATAAGCAACTGCCACTTTGGTCTCCAAGACAAAGAAAAAGGAAAGTAAAAAAATGACAATTAATTTAAAAAGCAGCAGCTCAAAATGTATTCTATGCTAAAAGAATGTGCCTTCAGCATTAGTTGAAAAGCTGTGACTGAATGAGCTTCTCTAATATTGGTAGGAAGATCAGTCCAGGTTTTGGGTGCCCTTCAGCTTAAAGCCCTGCCCTCTGTCCTACATTTATTTAAGGGGGCCTGAATCTTGAAATCAAAATGTACGCCCTGGAGTAGAGATGCAAATAACTTCTGTAAGGTAAGGTGTGGGGATTAAACAATGTATGACTCTAGATTTGATATGTGTGGTTTTTAAACTGGCTCTAAACTTACCTGGAAGGAAGTTATTTAAAATAATACTGAACCCAAAAGTTTCTGTTAATTATCTTGTGTTGTTTGTAATGATGGACAAAAATTTTGAACATCATCTTTTTTTAAAGGACAGTGATCACAAAGTTTATGATACAATGGGCTTCAGTGGGGGTCCACAGGGTGCCATTACTGAAAAATAACAAAAAATACTAAGGCTTCCGTGAAAAGCAATTATTAAGCTTCTTGGGTCACACACTCGACATGTCAATTATCAAGTTGTATACTTGCACCGTCCAAAGTTCATTCACTTTTTGATTAAACATGGTCTTGCCTGTTACAGTACATGGACAACTGAGGCAGAACTCTGCTTATGTGGCTGAGTTAGTTTGTTTTATTGTGAACATTCTCAAAACTATATTTTTTTATACTGAAATTCTTCTGTTTTATATATTGTGAATTTTGTTTAATGTGAATGTAATCATTGTATCTGTTGTATATAGTTCTTAGACTGCCGGTGGATGTTATGTTCCACAATGTGGAGAGGAACAGTGATATCATTGACTATGATAGCTATGTCAGGAGAATGAGGGATGACCTCAAGGAAGCTCTCATCTTGGCCCAAGTCAACACTGATTCCAGCCAGCGGCGCCAGGCAGACTTGTACAACATGAAGACAAAAGGTGCAGACATTGAGGAAGGAGATCGAGTTCTCTTGGCAAACAGAGGTGAACGTGGTCGCAGGAAGTTGGCTGACAGATGGGACTCTACACTGTACACTGTGGTCTCTAAAGATTCAAAGTGCCATACATACCACATCAAAAACACCATTAATGGACAGGAGAAGATTGTTCATAGGAACTTGATCTTGCAAGCTAGCTTCTTGCCAGTGGTAATCGAACAGGAAGTGGAGCCTTCCTTTGATAGTGGCTCTGAACCAAGTTGGGACCAGTGTGATGTGGATAGAACTGCCTCTGTGACTGGATCAGAAGTTGACCCTATAGAGCGTACTGCCAGTTGGGTAGCAGAGACAACCCCTTCAGGGGTTCCTCCAGAAAGAGAATGTGCATCATCTGAACCTCCTGAAGTATCCCCTGACAATGCTGTGCCAGAGGCTGACAACTCCCAAGCAGACAGTAATGATGTAAGTAGTCATGCTGGACCATGTGCTGTGAGTCACAGTGTTGGGGTTGAGACAAATAGGGCCAACAACAGTGAAACGGATAGTATGCATGGTGCAGAAGTGCCAGAACTGAACCACAGTCATCCTGAGGACCAAGTAGCCAGAGGATCAATGTCTGAGATCACTTTGATACACGATAGAGCACCAAGTAACACAGTAGGGCACATCAGAACAAGAGTAGGAAGGATAGTAAAACCAGTTAACAGATTGATTCAGAACATGATGCAGAGAAACAAACAAGCTAGTGGTGGTGTTAGTGGGTTAGCCAAAACTTTATTTTTGTGAACAACCGTCAGTTATCCTATTGGAATAGTTCAAAGTTAATTAGCAATGTGTATAATATGTATAATTCTGTTAATTAAGTTCAATGTTGGAGTAACAGTCATTTATTCATTAGGATGAGATTGTGTATAAGGCACCTTCTTACGCAAGTGAACATTGGAAGTCTGGCCAGCTTCCTTTTGACACTTTCCCTTTTGGTTGGGAGACGGTTTTGTCGCACATAAGAGTACTGTGATGTACTGTGAGAAAATAATGACATGTTATGTTATGTTACTGTTATTCAGAACTCTGCCATTACCTGACCCTCAGTGTTTTGAGAAGTTCAGGGGGGAGTATGTGGCTGAGTTAGTTTGTTTTATTGTGAACATTCTCAAAACTATATTTTTTTATACTGAAATTCTTCTGTTTTATATATTGTGAATTTTGTTTAATGTGAATGTAATCATTGTATCTGTTGTATATAGTTCTTATTTGTCTGTTGTAGCAGGGGGGGGCTTTAATTAATGTAACACCCATAGGACGCACATGTGACGTACAGCAGGCTCCTGGCAAAAGCTGGAGGACACTTTTGCAGGTAAGGTGCTTCTCAATGCTCTCCGTCTCTTGTATAAGCTGACAAGTTTTAAATGAGTGTTTTTCTGTCTGAAACTGAGTGGAAACATCACACCACGTGGTTGTTGATGTGTTTTGAGGGTCTGTTGTCACTTTTGGTCGGCAGAAGTGGATTTTAAAAGTGTTTGAATTAGCGGAGATCCAACCTCATTGGTATTTTGTTTGGCTTGCTACAGGAGACAGAGAGCGCCTGACGTTACATGTGCTGACTGTGCCCTTTACTGCTTGTCTTGTAGGTATGTTGCAACGTTAATTATTGTCCTTCATTGTTGCTGTTTATATTCAATTGTTAAATTTGTATTTATCGTATTTGTGTATATATGGTTAATTAAAAAAAAAAAAAAAAAAAAAAAAAAAAAGCTGGAGGACGCTTTTGCAGGAGACAGAGAGCGCCTGATGTTACATGTGCTGACTGTGCCCTTTACTGCTTGTCTTGTAGAAAAAAGTGGATGACGCTTTTATAGAATAAACGGCAAAATTTGGGTATTGCTGTGTCTGTCTTCTTCCAAATCACCAGCAGCCATTCTAAAGCCGCTACACTAGCAGTGGTGTTATTTTTGTCTTTTTTTAATTACAAGGTATTATGTATTTATTCATTCCAAGGGGGTTCAATTACAGTATAAGCAAGCATATATAAGCATGAGTGGTAGAAAAAAGGCTCCGAAAGAAACGGAAAAGACAGCTAAAGCTTCATCCAAGCCTAAACAGGCATCAAGTTCAAGTTTAAGGTACAGCCTACCAGAGACTGACATGGAACAGATAGGTGAAAGCATGGATGACGCTTCTGCATCGTCTCCAGCCGAAAGCTAAAGTGGGAGCGAATGTGCCAGTGAGTTGGGCTAGGATAACTTGTCAATTCCAGAAGGTTCACTGAAACTGAAAATGGCCTTACCTTTTGCGTTATCAACTACCCCATGCGAGCCAGCAACACTGACTCCAACAGGGTTTGCTACTTCTTCCGCAGAGCACGGAGAAGACTGAAACGATCTGTCTGAGCTAAAGGCAATGATTGCCGCAATTGCCACCACTCAAGTCATAAAGGAACTCAAGAATAATATAAAGAAGGATAAAAATGATATAAAAAAGAAATAAAAAGACACAAGACAAATGAGAAGCTGCTTCATGATATTAAAGACCAGGAAAAACATTTAAGTAATTGGTTTGAGGCAACCTTTAAAGGTATGCTAGAAAAAATTGAGGAAAAAATACAGGAAAATGTGTCTAGGTTTGAGAATAAACTTAGAGCACTTGGTGCTCAATTTGAAGACGTTAACCAAACGTTCACGACTCATATTAAAATAGCTGAACAACTGGCATCTACCGCTGATGGAAAAGCAACGGCTGCAAATTCCGAATGCAAATGGCTTGGAGACATACTATTTTCACTGGAAGATGGATGGAGAAGGAATAATATCATAATCAAAGGTCTTCCCAAAAATCATGAAGGTCCAAACCCAGTGAAATTTGTAGCTGAACTATTCTCTAAAATAATTGGAGGGGACTTCAAATCAGACACCGAGATAGCAGCAGCTTACCGCATACGTGGATCAAATACCTCAAAAACCAGCACTTTCATTGTGCACTTTGAAAAATTACAATTTAAATTACATATAATGTTACTTTTCAGACAGAAACAAGAGATTATATTTGAAAATAACCACATTCATATTTCCCTGATTTCTCACATTCAACAGCTGTTAAACATGCCGTATTTTACAGCATCAAAGAGTGCTTATGGAGAGTTGAGATCAGAAACAGCATCTTGTTTTCTGCCAAATTGAAAGTGGTCATTCAAGGCAAGTTCTACATTTTTACTTCTATGGAGGAAGCAGAAAAAGAGCTAAGAAAACTGATCCTGACACTTTTTGAAATATGATCGTGAGTTGCATCAGGTCCTGGCATGGTAGAGAAGATTTTACCTTCTGTTTGATCGACCCTGATACTGGTACCATAATTATACATCCTATTTCCTTCTCGGCCACTTTTTGTTTACGCTTTAATTACAATTATATGTGTGTATATATGTATGTATTGTATTAGGGCTATAAAAGAGAGACAAAAGCAGAAAAGGTTTTGGGGGAATCCACCCCATATATTGTAGAGAAAACAACAAAAATAGAAAACAACAGCAATTCCGCAGAGTAAGCACCATAGACTGAGTCTACAACAAAAGAAAGAGTGAAAACAAAGATTACCAGGAAATTGCTGGAATTGAGGTCATCGTGGGCATGGTGAGGAACTGGAAGAGGATGATTAAGTCTGGCTGTTCTCTTCATAGGATCTGAAAGATGTCAGTTTTGGTAAATTCAAGTCCTTTGTGTATCTCGCCGTTGTTATTCATGGAGATTCTCACGTTCTAGTATTATCCATGTATAGACATCCTAAATTCAACGCGTCTTTCTTTGAGGAATTCTCTGACTTAATGTCAATTTAAGTTACGAACTAAGACACACTCTTAATAGTTGGCGACTTTAATTTTCATATAGATAATCAGTGTGACCAAAAAGTAAAAGAATTTATGAACCTCCTGGACTCTTTCGATTTGAGACAGCTCGTTAATCAGCCTACACATAAAGCAGGTCATACGTTAGACTTAGTGATTACTAAAGGACTAAAAGTTGATATAAAGCAGGTCATTGATACGGGTCTGTCAGACCATTTTCTTCTACTTTTTAATATAGAAATAATGATAGAAAACACTCATGAGAAGCATATTGTTAAAAAACGCTTCTTTGACTCATCAGCAGCTTTAAAACTTACAAACATTCTAACCAATCAGCCCGTTTATAGTGCCGACTATAATAGCGAGGATAATGTAAATAGTAAGGTAGAAAGATTTAATACTAAAGTGAGAGCTGCTGTTGACATAGTTGCACCTGAAAAGACAGTTAAAAAATCTTCTAGCATTGTTATACCATGGAAGACCCAAAGAGTGTCTGATTTAAAGAGAACATGCCGTACAGCTGAGCGTAAATGGAGGAAGACTAAACTAACTATCCACTATGAAATATTAAAAGTTAAAATAACAGAATACAATAATACAGTCTGTCTTGAGAGGCGCTGCTATTTCTCTAAGATTATAAATAACAATGCTAGTAATCCCAGAGTCTTATTCTCGATGATTGATCGTCTGTTAAACCCAGGTAACTCAAAGGAATGCCTCCCTAAGTACTTCCAGTAAAACCTGTGAGGCTATTGCTGTATTTTTCAATCAAAAAATTAATGATATTAGAAATAACATAGTATATCTTCCCAACACTAAGGATTCTCCTAAACCCCAGCATTCCATTATAAACAAATTAAACTCTTTCACAAGGATAGATTTACCTGATTTACATAAAATAATTTCTCAACTGAAACCCTCCACCTGCGTCCTTGACCCAATACCAACAAATTTTTTCAAAGAAGTATCGGGTGTGCTTATTGATAATGTTCTTGACATAGTAAATTCGTCATTAGATACTGGGGTCTTCCCAGACTGTCTTAAGACTGCTGTAGTTAAACCCCTACTTAAGAAAAATAATCTCGACCCCTCTGCTCTTGAACATTTTAGACCCATCTCCAACCTGCCTTTCTTAAGTAAAATTCTAGAGAAGGCAGTCATTATGCAGTTAAATGAGCACCTCAATAAACATGCTATTCTTGATAAATTTCAGTCAGGTTTTAGAACAAATCACAGCACAGAAACTGCACTCGTTAAAGTAGTAAATGACTTGCGGGTAAATGCAGACACAGTCCATTTATCTGTTCTCATCCTCTTAGATCTGAGTGCCGCATTTGACACCATTGATCATAATATTCTTAGAAATCACCTTAGTCAGTGGGTGGGCCTCTCTGGCAGTGTCTTAAATTGGTTTGAATCCTACCTGGCAGGGAGAAAATTCTGTTAGTTGTGGTAATTACAACTCAAAGACACATGATATCTGTAGCTGCGTTTTCCCAAAGTTTCTAAAATTCTGCAGCTCAAACTCAAAAAATGGGATTCAGCAAAGGCCTGACGCGCAGAAATAATTCCACAGACAAAATATCTTCGTTTTTTTAAAAGTTTAGTTAAATTTTAAAGTAAAACAGTTCACACAAAAAAAAGAAGAAAAATTAAAATAGCAAAAAAAGGAGAAAATTATATTTAGAAAAATGTAGTTCTGAGCTTAAATCTTGTTACAACTTAAATCGTTATTAATTTCTTATAATTTCTGAACCATTTCAAAACGGTCAGAAAACTGTATGCTTATGCCATTTCTAAACTTAAAATGGGTTTATCAAGTCCCTCTTTACTAGGACCTGTTCTAAACACAACAAGAGCTTATTAACTCACAGTTTCTCAGTTATAGTAAGAAGATTCTATATCTTGCTAACTTATAGGGGGAAAAGATTATACCATTGTCTAAGACTATAGAAGATATTATAGTCTATTTAAATAAAGCAAACATTAATATGAGTTTAACTCAAAACTTTAACTTTCTAAGATTGGCTCTTACATTTCCGGCCCCTAATTGGCTATACAGGAGCGGAGACAATTACTATACTTTTCTTCAGTATGAGCCAGTTAACTTTATATTAACTATTGTTTTCAAATCACTAGCAATAACACTGCAAACAAACATTTTAAAAATTTCTCATTTTAAACATTGGCTGTTTCTTGAAGCAGGCACAGTTTGTTCACAGGTCTGTCCAGTGTGCTGGTTTTGGTCTGCACACAAACTCTTCTGACTGCACCTTTAGCATCTGGCATTATCTTGATGACTCGACCCATTACCCAGGAATTGCGAGGTGTAGCTTTATCTACAATTAAAACAACGTCCCCTGGTTCAAATTTTTTTTTTGGTGCAAGCCATTTTTGACGTTCTTGAAGTATTGGTAAATACTCTTTAGTCCATCTTTTCCAAAACAAATCAGCCATGTATTGAATTTGTTTTCAGCGTCTTCTTGGGTATGGTTCATTCCCTGAAACGAGTTCGGGTGGTAATTTAGGTTTTGTCTTCAGTAACAATAAGTGATTGGGTGTGAGTGGTTCTAAATCATTTGGATCATCTGATGTCTTTGTAAGGGGTCTGTTATTGAGTATTGCTTCCACTCTACACTTCATTGTAGGAAGGTTTTCATCATCGAGTGTTTGTTGGTTTAGTGTTGAATTTAAGATCTTTCTTATGCTCCTTATTTGTCTTTCCCACACTCCACCTTGATGAGAAGCTGATGGTGGATTGAAAATCCATTTGATTTGTTCTTGCATCATAGCGTCGCTGATTTTTTTGTGCTCCAATTTTTTAATAGCTTCTCGTAGCTCTCTTTCTGCACCAACAAAATTTGTTCCATTGTCCGAGCGCATGATTTTAACTTGTCCTCTTCTATCGGTAAATCGGAGAATGGCTTGGATACAAGAATCAGTGTCTAAGCTATGTGCAATCTCTATGTGCGCAGCTCTGGTTGTTAAACATGTGAAAATTACTCCGTACCTCTTAACTTGGCTTCTTCCTCTTTTGACTAGGAAGGGACCAAAATAATCGACTCCAGCATTTGTAAACGGTGGTTGATTTGGTGCTAGGCGATCTTCTGGCAAATCTGCCATTTTTTGCTCACCTACTTTTGCATTGTATCTTCTGCACGTTGTGCACTTTGAAATTATTTTTCTGATGGCTGAATTCGCTTGAGGTATCCAGTATTTTTGGCGTAGCTGTGAGAGCACATAGTTGCGCCCACAATGTCCAATTCGTTTATGAATGTGTTGCAATATGAGAAAAGCAACATGTGAATGCTTGTGTAGAATTGCAGGATGTTTAGCTTCTTCTGGCATTGCAGCTTTGCAGAGTCTTCCTCCAACTCTCAGTATTCCATCTTGTATGATCGGGTCAAGTTTATAGATTTGACTGTTCTTTTTAACACAAGTCTTTTTCTTTAAAGCCTTTAATTCTTCTGGAAATTCTTGCTGTTGACTGAGGCGAATAAGCTCTGTTTCGGCTTTAACTAAATCATCTAGAGAAATTGGATTTGTTTTTAAGGTCAGTTTATACTTTTTCATGTGCCTTGCGATGAGTGATTTTTGTTCTTCTGGATTACTTTTAGTCTGACTGACTTCTAGTTGGTATGTTTTTCTTTTATTTCTTAAGTTCAGCATTAAGTCTTTAAACTTGAGGAACCAAGCCACTGCTTTCTTCAAGCGATGCCAATCTGAAAAATAGGTGATTAGTTTGTTTATGGGCTCGATTGCTTCCTCTATTTTTGTCATGTTGACTGCACAAGTTTTAACTTCTGGATCATCTTCAGTGAATGAATCGTTTGGTTGATCTGGTCTTTTTGGCCACTCCCTTTCGGGCTTTAATAAGAAACTTGGACCTTGTGACCATATAGTGCTTTTGAGAAAGTTTTCTATGCTTAGCCCTCTAGATGCTTGATCAGCCGGGTTAAGGACAGATGTGACATACCTCCACTGTGAAGGCTGTGAATGATCTCTGATCACGGAGATTCTGTTGGCAACAAAGGTCTTGAACTGAGTGCTTTCATTTGAAATGTATTTTAGCACCGTGGTGCTGTCAGTCCAAAATGTAGATTCATCTAAGGGCATTTGAAGCTCACCTTTAAGCATTTTGTCCATTTTAACTGCCACAACGGCTGCAGTCAGCTCCAATCTTGGAATCGTGACCTGTTTCAATGGTGCAACTCTTGACTTGCCCATCAAGAATGAACAATGCCTTTGGCCCTCTTCATTGGTTAAGACAAGGTAAGTGACAGTGCCATATCCATCTTCACTAGCATCTGCAAAATGGTGCATTTGCGCTGTCTTTATGGTTCCAAACCCAGTAGGTTTGAAGCATCTGTTCACTTTATAGTCTGTAAGTAACTGCAAATCATCCATCCATTTTTTCCATTTCTGAATGTGTTTGACTTCTACTTCTTCATCCCACCCAAATTTCTCTTTGCATAAGTCTCTTAGAATAAGTTTTGCTGGCAGTAGGGCGGGTGCTAGAAAACCAAGTGGATCATAAACTGAGCTAACAACAGACAGAATACCACGCCTTGTAGCGGGCTTGTTTTGTAACTTAATCTGAAATTTGAAACTGTCCGTTTCTGTGCACCACTGGACACCCAGGGCACGCTCTGTGGGAAGGAGACTATGGCTCAAGTCTAAGTCCTTTTGTTCATGAGCTCTGTCTTCTTCTAGAATAGACAATAAAACTTCTCTGTTGTTACTCACCCACTTAGCCAAATGAAAACCCCCTTTGAGGCATAGAGCTAGGAGGTCCTTTGCCAGCTTTATAGCTTGTTCTTCTGTTGTCACTGACCTTAAGCAGTCATCCACGTAGAAGTTATTGAGAACGGTGTTAACAGCTTCCTCAGAAAATTTATCTCTGGCATCTTCTGCTGTTCTACGCAAAGCATAAGAAGCACAACTGGGTGAAGAAGTAGCACCAAAAAGATGTACTGTCATTTTGTATTCTTCAAGGTCTTTATTTAGATTACCTTCAGGCCACCATAAAAAACGTAAAAGATCAGTGTCTTTATCTGGTACTTTAACTTGGTAGAACATTGATTTAATGTCTGCCATTAGTGCTACTGGCTCCTTTCTGAATCTTGTAAGGACGCCAATGAGTGTGTTAGTTAGGTCGGGGCCTTTTAATAATTGCTCATTAAGTGAGATTCCCTGATAGGTGGCTGTGCAGTCAAATACCACTCGAATTTTATTTTTCTTTGGATGATACACACCGTGATGTGGGATGTACCACACTCTGCCTTCATTGCAATTTAAGCTTTTTTTGGGTACCTTGACAGCGTAACCATTATCTATAATGTCTTTCATGAAGGCTTTATAATCTCCGTGGAAACCTGAATTTTTGTTCAGTTTTCTTTTGAGTCCAATAGCACGCTGTTCAGCAATACAGCGATTGTTTGGCATTATAAGTGTTTCATCCTTCAAAGGCAAATTTAAAGAATAGTGGCCACCTACCAGACTCACAGATTCTGAGGCTATGCGCATGAACTTGACATCCTCCTGTGACATCTCCTCCTTTTCTTTGCAGCTGCGCTCTGGAAAATCTGTGTTATACTGTTGCAGCAACATATCCTCAATCTCTGTTATTGACACACGATTGATTGAGTGTTTGGGCATCTTACCACTTTGTTTTGTGAGATCATCTGTTTCTTTGTATGGACCACCAACCACCCATCCAAGTGCAGTCTTCATAGCATAGGGTCCACCTCCTTGGCAAGGTATAATTCGTGATTGCTTGAAGACTTCTGGATAGTTGATTCCTATTAAAAGATCAACTTCAGAGTCAATATGAGTTAGACGTACCTCTTTAAGATATGGCCACTTGTCGATATCTTCTTGTAGTGGAATATTTTCTCTGTCCACTGGAATGGAGACCTGTGTAAAGACTTTTGGCAAATCAATATATTTATCATCATTGAGACCACAGACTTGTAAATCTGACAAGATAGAACTTTGAGTTAGCACCTTTGAATCTTCATCATAATTATTCATAGTTTTGAGAAATGCTTGAGTTCTTCTCCCTTGAAGGTTTAATTGTCTCTGGAGCCTTTCAGTGCAAATTGTTACTGTATTGCCTTGGTCTATAAAGGCATATGTTTCTACATACCTTTCACCTTTCTTAGATTTTACCTTAACAGGAACTACTAGTAATGCACATTCTTCTCCGGCCCCAGTAAAGTTACAAGTTCCAGTCTCAGTTTCCCTTTCAGTAGATGTCCCCACACTAGCTGTAGATTTAGACGTTGCTTCGGAATCCTTTTTGATATGCAGGATGTCTGGGTGCTGAAAAGAACATGTCTGACATTTCATTCTTTCTTTACAGTTCTTACCAAGATGCCCCTGTTTGAGACAACGAAAACATAAACCTTTAGATTTTAAAAAGTCAATTCTTTCTTTGTGCGGCAATTCTTTGATTTTACTACATTCAGCAAGAAAATGCTGACCACTGCAAAAGGCACACGGTTTTTTAAAGGCATAAGTGCCTATGGTGGAGCTCTTGATTAAGGTGTCTGGAGTTTCTTTTTCATCAGTTTCAATGATGTTTGTAGCGAAAGTACTTCCCTTTTTTTGACTAAAATTCATAGAAGGTTTTCCTTTGTCGTTCCTCTCTCTTTTTTCTATGTAAGTGTAACTTTGTGCAGCTGGGCCGTGTATTGAATGAGAGGCGTTTTGGGCTTGTATATGTAAGTAATCTATTAAATCATCAAATCTTACGTCTCTTTTTTCTTCTCTCTCAATACTGCAAGCTAGCGTTGTCCACTCTCTTTTCAATTCATACGGAAGCTTGGAGACTACAATAAGCAAGTTTTCACCTATATCGAATTCGTTCTGATTTCTTCTTGAAGTAGGTGCTGCATTTAAACAACGACCGAGGAAGAGAGCTAAATCTACCAATGCTCCTCCATCTTCTGCTGACTTTATCGGAGGCCAGTTCATAATTTTTTTAATGTGTGCTCTATATATCTGCCTGCTATCTCCATAGTAGGTTTTGAGCAGTTGTCGTGCCTTTTCATAACCTTCTTTCGGCGTAAGTCCGAGACAAGATTGAATGAGCTCATGGGGACGATCTCTAGTGTACTGCTCTAGAAAATGCAATTTATCTTTTTCATTTTCGAACACATTATGTATTGCATAATCAAAGGCTCTAATGAATGATGTATATGTCAGAGGATCACCACTAAATATTGATACTTCTGTACGTGGCGCTGAAGGTTTATCTTGTTTCTCCCACTGCTGAGCTAACAGTCTGTTAGCTTCGGCAACTGCTTTTTGGCTTTCGGTTTGATTCTGTATGAGCACGTCGACAAAATCTTGTTTGTAAGTCTGAGAACGGGCCCCTGTGTTAATTACTGGTCGTTCCTGCATTATCGACTCTAGTTCATCCAACCTTTGTAGGATTCTATCAAGTTCTGTGCGTTCAAGTGTGACTGTTGAAGAGAGTGATGATGCCGCTGCAGCGCTTTTCTGAGCTAAAGAGTCACATTTAATATCCAAAGCGCGCTTTAACTGTGGAGAAGTCTTTCGCCCCTTTGACTTTGAGCGATCCCGTTCTTGCAATTGCATCCCTTCGAATTGGTTAACTAGCTGCTCATCGGATTTATGTGATAACAGTTTATTTGCATCTTTCAGCCATAGCTTTGTAACATTAATAAATTTGTTCCAATTCTTAGAGCTTTCAGCGAATGTCGTTTTCTGTTTCTTAATCGCGCCTTCTTTACTCAGCATTGATATTAGCCTTTGATTTAACTCTTCTATTTCATTGTGCGTATCGCAAAAATTTTCAAGTCTTTCAGCTACTTCTGAATGATTTTCTGGAGTATCTTTAAGACTTTCTATTTCAGCTATAAGCACGGAAAGTTTATCTTTCCTCTGACTTATGTGTCCTTTAAGATCTCCGATTACATTTTCTGGCTTCGAGTCTGTACTCAATTCACTACTAATTTCACTGGAATTATGCTTAGACATTGCCATGATAACAGCACAAAGACTGACAGCTGGTTCTCTTGACAGCAACAAACGTCACAACAGGAACGTTCCAACAAAGCAGATATTTCCTTATAGCGAGGCTTCAAAAACTCAGGCAAAAGCAAAAGCGATCATCCACAAAGTCGTTATAATATCACAGTCTCTTAAAATCTTCTCAAGTTCAGGTGCGGCGACCTTGCTTTCATTATGATAACGCAGAGATAGAAGGTAAGAGCACAGTACCTCGAGATGTCTCAGTTCTTTTTCTTTCGTTGACAAGTTCAGGAGCAGAAGCGTCCTCTGTCCTCAGATGGTAGATTTCAGTTTCAAGGCCTTAAAATGGCAAGTTTTCTGACGAAATGTAGCTGCGTTTTCCCAAAGTTTCTAAAATTCTGCAGCTCAAACTCAAAAAATGGGATTCAGCAAAGGCCTGACGCGCAGAAATAATTCCACAGACAAAATATCTTCGTTTTTTTAAAAGTTTAGTTAAATTTTAAAGTAAAACAGTTCACACAAAAAAAAGAAGAAAAATTAAAATAGCAAAAAAAGGAGAAAATTATATTTAGAAAAATGTAGTTCTGAGCTTAAATCTTGTTACAACTTAAATCGTTATTAATTTCTTATAATTTCTGAACCATTTCAAAACGGTCAGAAAACTGTATGCTTATCCCATTTCTAAACTTAAAATGGGTTTATCAAGTCCCTCTTTACTAGGACCTGTTCTAAACACAACAAGAGCTTATTAACTCACAGTTTCTCAGTTATAGTAAGAAGATTCTATATCTTGCTAACTTATAGGGGGAAAAGATTATACCATTGTCTAAGACTATAGAAGATATTATATTCTATTTAAATAAAGCAAACATTAATATGAGTTTAACTCAAAACTTTAACTTTCTAAGATTGGCTCTTACAATATCCTATATGGTGTTCCACAACGCTCTATCTTGGGTCCGCTGCTCTTCTCAATCTACATGCTTCCGTTAGGTCAGATTATCTCAGGGCACAACGTGAGCTACCATAGCTATGCTGATGACATATATTTATCAATAGCACATGATGTTCACTAACACAATGTCTGACTTGTATTTCAGAATGGATGAATAGTAACTTTCTCAAGCTAAATAAAGAGAAAACTGAAATCTTAGTGATTGGCAATAATGGATACAATGAGGCTATTAGAAATAAACTGGATGCATTAGGATTAAAAGTCAAGACAGAGGTAAAAAGCTTAGGGGTAACTGTTGACTGTAATCTGTATTTTAAATCACATATTAGTCAGATCACTAGGACAGCATTTTTTCACTTAAGAAACATAGCAAAAGTTAGACCTCTTATATCATTGAAAGATGTTGAGAAATTAGTTCACGCGTTTGTTTTCTGTAGGCTAGATTACTGTAACGCAATCCTCTCAGGAATACCCAAAAAAGACATAAATCGTTTGCAACTAGTGCAGAATGCAGCTGCTAGACTCCTAACCAGGAAAAGAAAATCTGAGCACATCTCTCCAGTTTTGATGTCACTACACTGGTTACCTGTGTCATTCATGATTGACTTTAAAATTCTGCTTATCTATACTAATAAAAGGCAAAGCCCTCACTGACTCACTGACTGACTGACTGACTGACTGACTGACTCAT
The DNA here is from genome assembly GCF_900747795.2 of Erpetoichthys calabaricus. Taxonomy (NCBI): domain Eukaryota; kingdom Metazoa; phylum Chordata; class Cladistia; order Polypteriformes; family Polypteridae; genus Erpetoichthys; species Erpetoichthys calabaricus. The sequence continues at coordinate 218,886,912 of NC_041397.2, read as the reverse complement.
CACTAATTCTGCAACTTCCCGTGTAGGTGGAAGGCTGAAATTTGGCAGGCTGATTCCTTACAGCTTACTTACAAAAGTTAGGCAGGTTTCATTTCGAAATTCAACGCGTAATGGTCATAACTGGAACCTCTTTTTTCACAATATACTGTAATGGACGGCAGCTCGATGGCCGTGGGAGGAGGAGTTGAGTGTCACGTCATCACGCCTCCCACGTAATCACGTGAAAAGACTGTGAACGCAGTAGGGACAAATGAAGGAGGAGCTGCAAACAGCGAAGAACAAAAAATTCATTAAACAATTGAGAAGGGAGCGAGTGAAGCATACAAGCATGTTCATAAGGGAAACAAAGCACGGTGTAAAACGTAAGTTTAAATTAAGTTTATAGAAACGCTCCCGCTGCGGATTGCAATAACATATTCGCGAGATAAAAGTTTAATGAGAAGACACGAGGTATAAACGAACCACACGCCGTAGCGCAACGTTAGGGGCAACAGTTTCAACCATTCTATGATCTGCCTCTCGCAACTGAAAGACGGCACGTGGCGGATGTTAGCCCACTTGCTGACCGCAACGTTAGGGGCTTCAACTCTGGCGCTGACGATATTCGATTCTCGAGAGGGGATGCAGTGAGTGTGTATGCTTGATGAGCCCAGAATTAAGGAGAAACATGTGTCGCATACTCTTTGCATTATTTGAAAGTAAACTATTAAAACCATTCTATGATCAGCTTCTGGGAACAGAAAGAGGGCACGTGGCGGATGTAAGGCGACTTCCTGACCAACCACAAGCGTAACCTGGCAGGTAACCATCCATACAGTCAGATTGTGATTCAGAAAACGAATGCCATGATTTAATTACCACGATCTACATACTGTCAAATAAACGAAACACACGCAGTAGCGGGACAGCTGTGAAAAGCGAGGTTCACAAAAAAACAGATCCTCAACAAATTGTTATTGGTATATTTTCGATCCGTTTAAAAAGGTTTTACTTTCTTCTTAAAAAATTAAAAGCAGTACTTCGCCGCAACGAAGCGCGAAAATTTGGCTATATATATCTGCTTCTCACAATTAAAAGAGGGCACGTGGCTGATTTTAGACGACTTAATGACCAAACATAAGTGTTACCTCCCAGGTAGGGTTACCACTTTTAATACAAAAAAATAAGGGACGCATACTGCAGTGGGTGCCACATCCCAGTGCCAACAGTTTGCAGACTCTACTTAAAAGACCCGCCCTCCTCACTGGACAGTTAAAAAGACCAATCAAACTAACAATGACGTCAAGTATTACCCAATCAAAAGTAGGAAAGGAGGCATCTTCATAAAATGCGTGTGGGATGATTTGCATGAGACACTGCTTTAAAAAAAATGATAAAAAAAATACGGGACAAATTCAGTCCCGTATTGATTCAAAACGGGACGCGCAATTTCATTCTCAAATACAGGACGATTCCGTATTTTAAAGGACGGGTAGCAACCCTACAGTGCCAGGTAACCACCCATACAATCGGATTGTGATTCAGACTAGGAATGCAATGAATGTAATTACCCCAATCTACATACAAGGCAAAAGTCTTGCAACATTCAAAGATGATGGCTTGGGATAAGTACACCATAGAACATAAAAGAGCTTATGAAGCCTTGAACCGAAAAAAGCAAGATCTCAGAGATCATAAAAAAAAAATAGGAGGTAATGTCGTTTTACTCGCTGTAGATTTTAGTCAAACATTACCAGTTATTTCACGAGGGAGACCAGCAGATGAACTCAACGCGTGTTTAAAATCCATGCTTCTCCCACGCTCGGTTATATGTCGCGTGTTCTCGGGTAGGTGCACCAAAAATGTATACATTTAAGCATGTAATGAGCAAACAATAAATGAGGTATACCCGAAGGCACTGCAGTAGTACTTAATGTAACTTTACTTCTTAAATGTTAATTTTTTACTGTTTAATAATTTATACGCTTCTTATATGTTGTTCAAATTCTTTTATGAAAATACCAGTGACAGCGCAATGCACGATAACGTGGAGTGAATACACCATACGCATCCGCCCACGGCCGCCCTGGTGTGCGCAGATAGGAGTTGATTCTACAATAAAATAAAATAAAGATAAAAACCCAGGATTGTTTCCTGCCTTGTGCCCTGTGTTGGCTGGGATTGGCTCCAGCAGACCCCCGTGACCCTGTGTGACCCTGAAAATGGATGGATGGATGGATAAAAAGAGTAATACAATCATCACCCATAAAGCAGATAGTAGACGTGACGTTCTATATGTGTACCAGATTTCAAGTCAATAGGTGAAACGGTTTGCGAGCTACAGGTGATTTAAAATCCTGGACAGACAAATGAATAGCCACGGTAGCACATTACAGAAGAAGATTTTACTGTTTAATAATTTATATTTATATGAAATGTGCTTCTTATATATTACTTCATATTCTCATATGATAATGATGTTAATGTTGTTTATATTGATTTCTGTGTTACTGAAACTGCATGTATGTGTGTATATGTATGTATATATATATATATATATATATACTAGCAAAATACCCACGCTTCGCAGCAGAGAAGTAGTGTGTTAAAGAGGTTATGAAAAAGTAAAGGAAACATTTTAAAAATAACGTAACATGATTGTCAATGTAATTGTGTTGTCATTGTTATAAGTGTTGCTGTCATATATATATACATATACACATACACATATATTATAACACACTACTTCTCCGCTGCGAAGCGCGGGTATTTTGATATATATATATATATATATATATATATATATATATATTCTCTTCCATTCATATACAGATATATATTATATATATACACACAATATATATATACACATACAGAGATATATATATATATATATATATATATATATATATACTAGCAAAATACCCGCGCTTCGCAGCGGAGAAGTAGAGTGTTAAAGAGGTTATGAAAAAGAAAAGGAAACATTTTAAAAAGAACATAACATGATTGTCAATGTAATTGTGTTGTCATTGTTATGAGTTTTGCTGTCATATATATATATTATATATATATATATATAGCAAAATACCCGCGCTTCGCAGCGGCGAAGTACTGCTTTAAAATTTTAAATAATAAACTGAGGGAAATTATACCAATAATTATTTGTTAAGGATCTCTTTGTATACCATGTTGTCAGTTCGCCCCTCCGGTTGTAATATGACCAAGTTGTGCGCTGAGCTTACTCTTGAGCATGCAACGTATACTTGGCCATGTGAAAAGGAAATCAAGAACAGCAAGACCGCGCCAGCTGCGGAGCTCAGCTTGGAGCGAAATGAAGTGAATGAAATGAGGTGAATGGGAGGGGAGATGATCACGTGACTCCAACACCCGCCTTAACTCTCCATCCCTCCACAAACACACAAACACAGTCTCTCGGATCCCAACTCTCCTTTATATATATATATAGATAAATAGCAAAATACCCGCGCTTCGCAGCAGAGAAGTAGTGTGTTAAAGAGGTTATGAAAAAGAAAAGGAAACATTTTAAAAATAACGTAATATGATTGTCAATGTAATTGTGTTGTCAGTTATGAGTGTTGCTGTCTTTTATATATATATATACACACACACACATATAAACATATATATACATATATACATATATATACATATCTACATATATATATACATATACACATCCACATATATATACACATACATACACACACACATATCAACATATATATATACACATACATACACACACACATACACACATATATATATATATATATATATATATATATATATATATATATGAATGGAAGAGAAGGTCTGTGATACGGTTTGCATATTTGCAGTTGGAGATCCACAAAGGGAGAAAAAACGAATCACGTATCATACAATAGTTTTATTCCTGAGCTTTCAACCCCTGTCAGGGGTCTTCATCAGAGGATAATGCTTAGACTTACAAGAATCAAAGGCAATATATAGCAACACATTCAGTGGGGGGTGGGTGGAGGTGACTAAGTCAGTATGATCAAAGGGGGGGGGGTGTATCGTTTAATTAAAGTGCATATGTCCTTCTTAAGTTGGCATATGCTGGGTTTATGTCCAAGTGTCTGTTGATGGCATTTTCATCTGATAGCCAAGACTCGGCCAACTCTCTGGCGCTTTTTGTACTGGCCTTAAATTTTACTTTTACGTTGTCCCAGTTGAATGTGTGTCCTATCGATTCAGTATGTGCATATATCAAAGATAGTGCGTCCTTTCATATATATATATATATATATATATATATATACAGATACAGATATAGAGATATATATATATATATATATATACACACACATATATATATATACACATACAGATATATACATATATATATATACACACATATATATATATACACATACAGATATATATATATATATATATATATATATACACACGTAAGAGCCAACGTAACAATAGGCTTTAAGGAAATAACTCCTGGAAAAATTGGAAATTAAGGTCAAGGCTATCTAATGTAACAATGTCCTATCTTAAATTAAGACTACAAAACGTTAAGTAAAGTTCAGAAGCAATGTCTCCATGACCAAACAGTTAACTTTGTAAGGTGGAATGTTAAAGGTCTCAATCACGAATTAAAGAGAAAGAAAGTATTCTCTTATCTAACAGGTCTAAACACTAAAATAGTATTTTTACAGGAGACCCACTTATTAAGCAAGGATCAGTTCTGGCTGCAAAGAGCCTGGACTTGCCAAATATTCCATTCCAGCTTTACAAAGAAAACTAGAGGAGTGGGAATTCTTATTCATAGAACAATCTAATTTGTAGTATCAGATGTAGTATCTGATTCTGAAGGGCGATATGTGATCGTCATGGGTAATTTATTTAACTATAAAGTGATTTTGAAAAATATCCACACACCCAATGTGGATGTATTTGCATCCAATCCCAATGTGAACACTCATAAAATTATAATGGCTTGTTACTTTAATTGTGTTTTAAATCCATACTTAGGTAGGTCTCCTGCCACAGGGACAATGACATCTAACACTTTTATGATTTTTGCAGACAGATAATTTCTGCATGCATATATATCCATGCATATATCTGATATATTTTTAAAAGTGACACTACTCCCAAATAAAGTGAAAAAAAAGAATAATGTAATTACTGGGTCCAAACAAAATATATTTAAACAATATTAGGTAATAGGAGAGATAAGAAAAATAAGCAAATGCAATTTTAATTCCCCCAATAATGTCTATTCAATGCAAACATTGTGCTAAATATACCAGCATATTAAATCCTGTGAAAATAGCCTTTAGGACTTTATCACTTACTTACCTGACAAGTTTAATAGTACATTTGAATTCATCCTGGCTTCCAGTATTATCTTCAAAAGTCAATAATGTGCATAAAGCCATCTGCTTTAAGTCACAGTGTTTCGATACTTAAAGATAGGTGGCTGAAATGTAATTGAAGAACTGCATCCATTACAAAATGCACTTTGAACCACATATCAGATTGTATTTGTGATTGTGTGCTATAATTATACAGCGCACCATTTAGATTTTGAATTTCTTGAAAGCATGCATACGTGAGAACTCAGTGAGTGAAATAAATCTTTAGATTACACATGTCTACAAAATGAAACTCATAAAAATGTTTTTAATTGTGAAGTTATTTTTGTTTGCATTAATGAACACAATAAAACAATATAATTATGTTTCCATCATGACACATTTAAGTACAAAACTGGAAAGAAATTAAATTACAATTTAAAAAATTACACAATTTATTCATGTATTGTTGTAAATCAATTTAACATGAAAATATTTAACCAATCCAGTATCTTTAAACATGTGTAAAGAAAACAACAATGTATATTTATTGGCCAACATGCAACTTCTCTAGTTTTTCTCCCTTTTGATTTTTTTGAATCAAAACTTCATTTGGTGGCCAGTCACTTGTACATGTACATGTACATATGCCCCTATGAATTATCCAGGAGTAGTCCACCATCATACTGATATCCTGATGACCCTTTTCCATGTTCTTCTTAGTCTGATGGAATCTTTCACCCTGCTCTTCATTCACCGCACCAGGATTTTCAGGGAAAATTTTTAAATGCAAATCCAAAAAATGAATTATGAGACTCATGTTGCAAACTAATTACTTAAACCTAATTAATACATACATTTAATTTAATTTAATGTTACCTAAAAACTTAGAAATTACTTCTTTGAATGATATCCAAACCTCCAATTCAAGGTCATTCATTACACCATACAATTATGCATCCAAAATCAGTTTTGTAATATTAGGTCTGGCAAAAATGCTCTCCTTCAATTTAGCCTTAGACAAAATCCAGCAACTTTTGCCACAAATACATAAAACAGGCTCCATCTTTTGATAGACCTTTATTAAACTGTTTGATTAAACAAAGCTTAATGTGAAGCATTGATAGCAGACCTTTACCAGAATCCAGCAGGCTAGGCCTGATGATGTTTTTGACACCAAGCTTTTTTTAACTGGCCATTCCTTCTAAACCCAAAGTCAAGTCTTGTCTTGAATGGTGAGGATGCAGGGAGTAGAGCTGGTGAAGGTGGATGAGTTTAAATACTTGGGATCAACAATTCAGAGTAACGGGGATTATGTAATAGATGTGAAAAAAAGAGTGCAGGCAGGATGGAATGGGTGAAGAAGAGTGTCAGGAGTGATTTGTGACAGATGGTTATCAGCAAGAGTGAAAGGGAAGGTCTACAGGACAGTAGTGAGACCAGGTATATTATATGGTTTGGAGACAGTGGCACTGACCAGAAAGCAGGAGATGGAGCTGGAGGTGGCAGAGTTAAAGATGTTAAGATTTGCACTGGGTGTGACGAGGATGGACAGGATTAGAAACGAGTACATTAGAGGGTCAGCTCAAGTTTGAAGGTTGGGAGACAAAGTCAGAGAGGTGAGATTGCGTTGGTTTGGACATGTGCAGAGGAGAGGTGCTGGGTAAATTGGGAAAAGGATGTTAACGATAGAGCTGCCAGGCAAGAGGAAAAGAGGAAGGCCTAAGAGAAGGTTCATGGATGTGGTGAGTGAGGACATGCAAGTGGTGAGTGTAACAGAGCAAGATGTAGAGTACAGGACGATATGGAAAAAGATGATCCACTGTGGCAACCCCTAACATGAGCAGCCGAAAGAAGAAGAAGAAGATGAAGTGAAAATTCCAAATAGACAGTCCACCATTCAAACACAATCGTTGGGAGTTGTGATGCATCAGCGGTAACTTTGGTTTCTGTTGTTTGTGGAGTTGCATCAAAGATGTCATTCTTGGACAGTGATTTGCATTCAACATTTGAAATTATAAAAAAGAAGATGCATGCACAAAGGCACACAATTTCACATCACACCTATTAACAACAGTTAACTTCAAAGCTGATCAGTTTAAGATAAATGTCTGTCTCGGAACAAACATTTTGATGTGTTTCCAGAACCAACAGAAATCAGATTGAACCGTTGTGCTGCCTCTTTCAATTTGGTTATCCCTTAATTAGTCTACTTGGCTTTTGGCCTTTTTGTATTGTATATTTTCTTTCTGGTTATGAACATTATTTAGGGCTTAACTGTACTAACTGAATGTGTAGAAATGTGATAAATATGCATAGTCTCTTTGGTCCATTTTGCAAGATTCAAAGTACAACCTAATGAGAAAGACTCTCATCATGATATATATATATATGTTAGTGGAAACTGAGAATACAAATAAATGATAATAGTGTAAAACATGTATGTAATGTAATATTAATTAAAGAATAATGTATTGCTGTTTTATCCCACTTGGACCATTTATTTGTTAATTCACTAGAACATCTTTTTGACAGAGCATCTCTTTTCAATAGCTGTCAAGTTCCTTTTTCAGTCCATAGTCCGTTTTCACATTTGAACGGCTTAAATACCATTAATTCATTTTCTAAACCTAGTCTTTGTAAAATAGGGTCTTGTCAGGAGAGCCAGTACCTATCCCAGCCTGGCAGGCACTGGCACAAGGCGAGCATGGCAAGCTTAATACAGGTGATACCTGGCTGTTGAACCCATTGTGATACTCTTTTGCCCCTTGATTTTTGTAAGTTGTTCAAGTGCTTTCAGCAGAGTTATGCACTGTAAAACTTTGTTACGTTTTAACCATCTACACTGCAAAAAGAAGCAGCAACTATAATAGAAATTCTTATTTAAATGTCTGTATTGCACTGATAATGATTAAAAAACTATTTGCAAATTTCATATTTTACTGGCTGCCCTGTAGAAGATTCTGTACCTACAGTGTGGTGAAGGACACATGACATTTTTCTTAACTTAACCTTTCTCTCACTACCATTCAGCTAATGTCAAGCATTAATGTAATTAAAAGCCACTGTGCCTGAATACAGTAAATGAAGGTTTTGAATATACTGTTGAAGACATCACATTCTTAAGAAGATCCTCTAGGTAATTACACAGTTGTTCTGCATTCTCAAGTATCTTCTTCTTCCTGTTCAATTTGCATTAAAAAGATTCACAAATTTCTTTTTCTTTGAAAATATCTAGCAGTATTGTACAATTAATGTAATATATAGTATCTGGGGGAATCTACTGGTAACTTAGTACTGAAATAATTCAGCAATAGAGATTTCTGTTAAACCTTTAATAATGTGTATAAAATAAATATAGTGCACTGTATACAAAATGAAAACAAAAAAGTGAAGTCATAAAAAGAAACATGGAAATACATAAAATACCTTTCACTGCTGTTTTTTTTTTTTTTGTAAAGTCATTTAGTGTTGCTTAGTTGGGTATGAGAACAAAGTAAGTTTATTTTAGCAAATACCTACAAGCCCGAAGGTGATTGTCCAGATGGAGGATTGTTAGTTCAACCTACAGTATTGATAGAATATCCAGACAACAATTCTATTATGAAGTTTTTCATTAAGTTTAATTGATTGGATATTTGCTTTTGACATTCAACAACATAATGCATTTATGTATTTCCCAATTGTTATATTGATTGTTTTGTTTATATCTCTCTGTCTAATATTATAAAAGTAATAACAGGAAATTATTTAGTCAGATAATGTGTGTGAGCTAAGGATCACTGTTTCAAATAAGAGGCTCTTTATAAGCATTTAAGATTATGAGAAATTAAGGTACTCCTTAAATCACCACAACAGACTTTAAAGCTTTTGTCAGCATATTTATTTAAAGGTATACTTCATCCGAAAATATATTTTTAATGTGTTATTTACCCCATGTAGTGGTGGCAGAAAAAAAAATATATTCTTGTGTTTTCTTGAAGACAGTACATAAGAAACATTCTCATAAATGGGATTGATAGGTGATCAATGCTGAACAGTGGCAAACATTGTGGAAATGTCCATGGAAAAATGAAAAAAAAATCTCATGTTAATCATGCCATATAATCCCCGTGTCATTTATGCAGTCACTTCCTCAGAATGTGCAATATGAATGCTTCTTTGGTAAAATGTTGTTAAATAGCTGCTTTCCTAATTATCAGGCACTATATAAACAGTAAACGCAAAGACTAATGGGAGTGGCATTTTGACTTGAAGGCCGACTCTCCCTGTTATTTATTGGTCAAGAGACCTGTCTTAAATTCAGAAATTAAAGGTTATATAGGTGTTGTCATGTCAGCGCTCAAAAACATTTGAGCATTTCAGATTTTGGAATTTCGAATTAGCATTTCCCAATCCGTATTATTATATTTGTGTTTACATATTTTGCAAATAAAGTATTCTGTGTTTTAAAATGTTATGTCAAATTTAAATTCATTTACTTAATAACTCTAGTTGTAGCTGCTTAGTCGAAACATTTGTTTTAAAAGGTTTAGTGAAAATTCAAAGCAAACAGCCCACACAAGAATAAAGAAAAAGGTTGTTACACACATTGAATAGAAATCCAAAAAGGAAAAATATTTCATCTTGTTAAACTTCAATTCGTCCTATACTTAAGGATGAGTTAGTTTTCTATATTTTTCTGTGCTTTACTTCACATTCAGTACATTCTAAATGTACATATCTGCACATACAACTGAGAACATTAAGGGACAGTTTGAAACAGTGTACCTTCCATGCCTTATGCACGGCAAGGCAGGTCGCTAACTGAGACTAATCTGTAATCAGAGGGACAGGAAATAGAATATTCCATTTCAATTCAGCTTGTGGGACTTATAAGGACCTCCCATATGTTATGCACTAATTTTTAGGCAAACAATTAATATAACTTAAATAACTAGCAAATGGCTCTTACACTAGTATAATTCTTTATTTATAAAACTCTTTTGTCATAGAAGTGGTCATACAATAGGCCATGGCTTGGGTGTTTGTGTGGGCCATTTATATCTTCACCTAGGGCAGCAAAAATGTCAGAGTCAGGCATTTAAGTAACGTCTAGTTGCAGCTCCATTTCATTTCCTAGTGGAAAAGCAGCTCTGTTAGAGCATGTGTATATAATAAAACAACTCTTAGGAGTAGATTATTGCTCAAATGGCAAATATTGTATGTATTATGTACACATATAGCTCTTTGTGAATGACAAAATAAAAGGGAAATGGTGGCTGTGTCAGTGTACCAAAAATCAGAAAAGCAAATACATGTGCCCTTTTAATGTAGCACTTTGTCAATCTATCTATCTTGTTCTACAATCCAATACTATAATGCTATTACAGGCTCTTTCCCAAGTGCAGTGAGTGTTTGTAATGGTGGTTGTCTGAAGCAGTATGCTCTGGGCTCCACTGTTAGGACTAGCCAATAACATGTTTTTTTTATGCTATGCTGTATTGTAAACCAAAATATATAGACAATTAAATTTACAGTCTTCAAAAGTTTGCAAACTTCTGTTTAATTCCAAAGACAGGACCAAAAATGCACATTTCTTATACTTAGGAGTATGGTAACCTAAAAAAGCAATATTTAAAAAATATGCAGTTTCATTGATCTCCTGATGGACGTTATTTCTATTATATTGCAGTTAGAAAAAAATAAAAAGGTTTAGGATTAACGGAACACCCAAAAATCCAGTAGCCACCAAGTTTTTTTTAAAAAAAACACTTTATACATAGGTTTTCCTCTATAAATAATGAATGTATAAGTATGATGTAGGGCTACATAGCAATACTGTATATTTAGAAAGTCAAAAGCAGCCTTGCATTATTAAGATCATTTTATTTGACTTTTTCCTCCCAGGGCAAGAAATGTTTTTAATAAAACATAATTCAGTATATTATTTATTTTTGTTGTCATGAAATTCTTATTATTCTGTGTGCTACTTTAAGTCAAGTCAGTTGTGCATGGGATTTTAGTGGCTTTCATGATGGTCTTGCCTTTCTTTTTTTTGTTTGAATGATGTTTGTAAATGTATGCCTTTTCCAATTATCAAATAAACAGTCCTTAACACACACAGCGTTTTGCATTTTTACAAGTACGTTTTGTAAATAGGGCCTCATTTATTTTTACTGAGGGATCAGATGTCTACCTCTGTACAGAGTAACTTAAAGTAACCTGCATTAAGACATACTTAAAAAGAAATAATTACACTTTCCTGTTTTCTGCTATTGATTTGTGGCCATCCAGGCCATGCTAGCCTGAAACAGAAACAGAAGAGGTTGGACTTTAAACATTTGGATGCTTTTGATTATTAATTTTTTACTGCCTTAACATCCAACTCTGGTACCTACAAGGATCTGATCAAAACGCTCATTTTGCTTCTTTTCAGCTATTCTGACTCTTAACTTGCTTTTGTGCTTTTGATAGTTTTCTTTCTACTTGACCCAACTATACTTCACTTTTATCTCACAAATTGAGGATCAGGTGTTCCTCCTAAAATTATTTTGATGCAAAGGAGAATTCATGTTTTCTTCAATTCTGCAAATCATCCAGGACCAGATGGAATATATATTTCCACATGATCAGGTTACCATTCCTTGCTTGCCTGTCAGTATGATGTTCATACTGTGGGATCATGATGTGTTTGCTTTTCACCAGACATAAGACACATCACATCCAGAAATTTCCTCTTTTGCCTTATGTGTCCATAGAACAGTGAGCCAACTAGTGGCAGTCCATCATTTCCTTAACCATGAGAAAGAAGAATCATAAAAAGGGATTAAAAAGCTTCTTGCCAGTGTTAACCACCTCATTTAACTGTTATTACTGCAATATCGAGGCATCTGTTTGGACAATGAAAGATAGAGAAAAGTCAGGGGAGAGCAATATGTGAGTCAACATCAGGGCCGTTTTTAAGTCATTGAATGCAGCCTCAGCAGCATGGGTAAACATCACCGTGTTAGGAGCCTTCTTCCTCATTAGTAAGGGTTAGAGGTCTGGTCCATCCAGACATGCAGGAAACACACCAGCGGTAGTAGCCTCCTAGTATAGGAAAGCCTATATGTGCCTCTTCTTTTTCTGCTGGGGCTAGTAACAAATGGCGACAACCTTGGTCCACTGAGGTTTTATCCGTCCTCCACTCACCACATAGACTAAGTATTTAGCCTTGGTTGGCCCAAATAAGCATTCCTGTGGATTGATCCAGAAGCCAGAATCAAAGATGGAACAAAGGATGTTTGAAATGTGTAGCAGATGGTGTGTCTAGGTGCTGGAATAGATGACTGTGTCATCCAAGTGTGCAGCACTTATAGGTGTTTTGGGTAGTAGTCTGTCCACCAAACTTTAGGGGTGGTAAATGTACATTCTGAGGTGTTTGATATGGAGTAGTTTGCTGACCTCCCTGAAGGTGTGCAAAGTGAAAGAGCTCCCCTGGATCATGAGGACCTCCTTGGGAATACCAACGTGCAAAAAGACCTCTACAAGTTTCCAGGCAATAGATTTAGAATTAGCCAACCGTGCGGCTATGGACTCTGGTTATCAGGTGGCATAGTCAAGTAGGACAAGGATGTATGTATGACCCCATGCTGATGGTTCATGCGAAACGTGCCAATCCCTTTGAACAGGATGTCGATTAGGGGTAATGGCATTAAGCAGGCATGGTCTAGCCTTGATATCTGGGTGAGTTGGCAATCTAGGCAGGACATGCCAATGCAGCGCACCTCCTTGTGGATATCCAGCCAATAAAAGCATGCCATGATCCACTCAAGGGTTTTATCTGCACCAAGGTATGGCAAATTCACATCTGAGTGTCTGTGGGGCCCATCTCTACCTAGGATTATGGTATAACGTGGCCTAGGCCAGGGGTCCCCAACCCCTGGTCCGCGGCCCACTACCGGGCCACAGCCGTCTGACAGCCGGGCCGCGAGAGAACTGCCGGCAACGGAGACTCACTCAGACTTTTCAGAATGCTTGGCGGGCGGGGCTTTGCTGCGGCACAGAGAGAGGAGAGAGACCGAGGTGAGAGAGTATTACAACAAAGTATTTTTATGGTCCCGAAAGTTTCCCCATATGACACGAGTCTATAGAAATCGTGTTACTACGAAGTACATTCAGCAGATGCTTTCATTACAACGAAGTGACCTTGAAATGCTTGAACGAATCATCCACAGAGCAGTTAGATCTGTGGTCGCAGCTCAGTTGTGCACATTTGCACAACGACCCCCAAACAGAAACATTGTAAAAAAAAAAAATCTCTTTCTTCGAACTTTCCTCATACTGTTTTTGTTTTCTGTGGTTTTCGGTGATACCTTTTGCTTATTGCTTGTCAACATTTGAAAAACATCCATTGGAATTTAACTCATTGTCACCCTCCTATAGAAACGGCAGACACGAAAAAAAGATAGCAGTGTTAATGTTTGTGATGTGCAATCTGTTGGATTGGCAAATGCAAAGCATATGTCTTTGTTATATGAAAAAAAAGAAGAAAAATCTCGGGTTGCAAACGTATGCGAACTGCTTAATAATTTAATAATAGAAAAGTTATGTAAATTGTGTATAAAACTGACCCCAAATGACCCCACCCCACCCCCCCCGACCAGTCCGTGGAAAAATTTGCATCTAATAAAGTGGTCCTTGCTGTCAAAAAGGTTGGGGACCACTGGCCTAGGCAATACCCACCACATGCAGCCTTTGTATGTACCCCTGGAGTAATAGCCAACAGACTGAGGTGGTGTACGACAGAGACTCACAAGGGATACAGGTCAGACTGGCACTGTTTCTATTGTATTTTTCCTTTGGGACAAATCAGCTGGCAACAATGGAAGTGTTGCTGCCAGAGTCGTAGAGGGTGAGGACCGTGTATCTGTTCAGGTGAGTCGTACCTGAAAAAGGAAATGGATTAATTATAACCGTGGGAGAGTACCTTTCTTCCTGAGCGCACCCGCACTTCATGGGGTCATCCCTCAGGGACAGTGGGCGATAGTGTGTTCCGACTCTCCTCTGTGACAACACCTGATCTGTGAAGGTGAGCACTCCCTTCTCTGAGGGTTTGTCTTGGTGTCCTTGGTCCCGAGGTCGGCTCTCAACATTCTTGCAGTGCTACATTGGTGGTGCTCCTCAGGATGCTCGGTCTGGTTGGCCAATTGCTGTTGCTCAGTCAGTTTTGTGAGCTTCTCCATGTCTGCCCACTGTTGTCTTTTCACTGGACAAATAAGATGATGTGGGAGAGAGTGGAACAGGAAATCAGCTGTCACCATCTCCATGATGCTCTTGGCCATATTTTCCCTGGGATCATAGCCAACAGGCTGACTTTCCTCAGAGACCAAAGGCCTGGGCTCTGGTGGGATTCTTAATGTCAAAATGCCAGTCCCTGCAGCACTGCATCTGGCTGGCGATGGCGAGACTGTACTGGGTGAGGATCTTTCCTTTGAGGGTGTAATAATCAGTGGTGGCCTCCTCTCCAAGATCATAGTGTGTGCCCTGGGCTTCTCCAGTAAGGATGGGGTAATTAAATGAGCCCAATCATGCTGTGGCCAGTGTTGGCGGGTGGCTGTCTGTTCAAAAACAAGGAGGAAAGTCCCTAAATCATCCCATGGCCTCATCAGGACCAAAAATTGGATGGGTTGCAAATCAGTGGCTTTACAATTAGCACCAGTGTCAAACATCTCTGCCTGTTGAACCTGAAGCTGTGCGACTTGGTTAGCAAGACATTGTACAACATTGCCATGTCCTCGGCATGAATCCTACTGACTATTCCACCTGCCGACTATGCCGACTATGGCTGTGTGTAGGAACAACAAAAGGACATATGATGATTTGTGGTGCCAGCCAAGTTGTCCCGTTTAATCTCAGCACAAAACAGATGAAAATAATGCCCATTGTGGTGGAAAAAAAATAGCCCTTGGATTTGGGCTTTCAACAAATAAAATCAGACAGTCACTAACAGAGATCCATGTAGTGGTAGCTTTTTTTAATCAATGACACCTCCTTCAGGGAATTTGGTTACTTTATTCTCATGGAACCGGAGGGGACAGAGTCCAGTGCTTTCACAGACGGTTTCTCAATGTTGCAGGGAGAGAAATAGAAGATAGTATTAGTGTAGTGCCCCCTCCCACTCCAGCGCATTGTTACATACCTTGACAGAGCCCATGAGGATATTCACAGACATGAATGTGTGACAATACAAATAATATTTTAATTATAATTCTCTACATATTTCAAACATAGTTGTACTTTTAATTGTTTCATGCATAACATTTTATAATCATCAAATCTAATTTAATACATTACAAATAGACTGAAAAAAGATTTACTAAATAAATCACTTAATAATTTAGTAAACCATTTATAGGGATCAAACCCAGAACTGATCAGTTTCTTAAAAAATCATGCATTCAATTTGGAACTGTTCCTGGTGCCATATATTTTAATTTTAACAGCACACTACAGTGGTAGGTGATTGCTAGGCTAATTCTCCTTGAGCATAATGCACTGTACTCCATCCTTTCATATTTGTTGTATTCCAACAAGGGGTGCTCCAGCATAAATAGACAAAGTTGATTATAATTGATCACAAAGTTCTTCTATCCATTTAAATTAATTCCGTTCTAAAAAGGGTGTGGTTGATCCACCCTTTTACTTGGTGTCTGTCATAAGCTTTACACCCACTTTCCCTAGAATTTCAAAAGAGGTTGGAAAGATCATTCTGCTGCAAAGGAAAAGAGCATTTCATTACTTTTCCCCTACAAAATCATGCAACTGAGACTAAAAACAGCCTGATAAACAAACAAATGGCACTATAACTTAATAAAGGAAAATGTAATAATTACTGATGTGTACATTATCTATATTTTATATGCTATGAAAATTAAGATGTTATTAATTTTATACATATATATATATATGTATAATTGTATCTAGTATTAATACAGATTTAATATATACTGAATTTATAACTCCTCCTATGACCTTGGATTTCTCAAATTTTATTCAGAAAGTGGAAAAATTGATGGATATATTAAAATTTAAGCAGTAGGTTTCAGTACATGAAAACTGTCATTTAACGGTAAATATTGAAAGAAAGAAATGATTATGTTGCTAAATGAATTTATAATTAAACAACAAATGCATTTTCTTTTCCTCAAGGATGATGCATGTTTTTAATAACCTATGCTGTGATTGGTTTTATTCTCCTTGGAATGATAACAACTGCTGCACTGCAGAAGCTGCTTACACCACCGCGCTACCATGGTTAATAAACAATGTACATATCTCAGAATTATTGTATGGATTTTAAATTAGTTAGCAATGCCCCAAAGAGACATGTACTAACTATTAAATGCCATACATACCTTCCGTAAATCATAATTTTATGTTCAAGTACAGAAGAAAGCTGCCAGCCTGCAGTACAGTATGTTTGCTTATCAAATGTGAACTTTTTGCAAAGGACAGGCAATCATTCTCTTCTGCTTTTCTTTCTACAGTATATCATGTTCAGAGCACACACACTCTACAATGAGGAATATATTGACAATTAATTGGTGTATCAACAAAACCCTGATTATTTTCTAATTCCCCTGATATTTTCTTTTATTTTTAATATAATATAATATCTACAAATAGATCTACAGTATACTGTGAATTCCTAATATAAGATTTTAAATATGTCCACTTAGCTTTGCATTTTGTCTGGTATGACCCTGCTCTTCCGTTGTGAAAGTAGGCACAGATACCTACAACCCATGAGACTTGAGGATCCAGTCATTCATTTACTTAAAAATATATAATTTATATTTACTTGGTTTGACCCATACACAATTTTTCATGTATCAATGACCCAGATTTCACAGTTGATCTTCATGTTTCCAGACTTTCTAAAACTTGTTTTCTCCAGCTTAGACATACTGAAAAACGGATATTCAATCATTTACATTAAAGAGAATTAACTGCTGTCCAGCCTTTTTTTTGTTAGTTTTTTGCTTACTCCACCAAAGTTAATATTGAGACAAGAACTAGCACTATGAGTGCATTGCTCTAGTCCTTAAATCAACACACTTCAGCTAATTTTTAATTTTTTTCTTTTTTGACATACAGTATAGCCCCTTACAGAACTTACTAGTTTATACCCAAGAGAAAATTACAATCAGAAGTTGCAAAACTTCTTAAATATTTCTGGTTAAATTAAAGTAATGTAAGAGGCAAAGCCTTTAGGAATATAGCGTACAAAATGTACATGATATTCCTACAGTATTATTATCACTTATTATTTTAGCAGAGTAGATATATTGTTGGAGCTGATACTGAGGCTGATCATACAGATTTTTAACAATGGGAATAATTTTGATTGTAGATAAACAGCTTTCTTGTTGCAGTGTCCCACTGTGATGTCTCTGGCATTTTGATCAAGTTATAGACTGGATAAATTGCTATCAGTGGTAATCCGCACAACCATTTTGAAAACATGCAATCTCTACACAGACAGAGATTGGGATGGGAATTCAGGTGTCTGCAACGGTAAGGCTGCACTATTCTCCACTGTACCACAAATCTATAATTTTTAGGTCAGGTCCACTGCTGACAATGCAACGCTCAGTTTTCTGATATAGGTCTAGAGCAGGGGTGTCCAACTCCAGTCCTGGGGGGCTACTGTGGCTACAGGTTTTCCTTTGTGCCATGTTCTTCATCAGTGACCAATTTTTAATGTTAATTAACTTTTTTCCCTTCATTTTAATTAATGTGTTTTTCAATATTCTGTCTTCTGAATTGACTCTTTTTACCTTTAAATGCTGCCAAACAAAAATGAGATGTGAAGTGAGCCAACAGATGGCCAGCTAAATCAAGACCTCAAACTCCATCTAAGTTCACTCCAAGTTTATTATTTAGAAGCTGATTCTTGTTGCTACTTAAACTGGTTATTTAATTCCATGGTTGTAGGTTCTTTGCAGCCTTTGTCGATTTTCGCAAAGCATTTGACTCCGTTGATCGAGCTGCCCTGTGAGACATCCTGAGGGTTCGCGGGATCCCCTTGAGGTTGCTGGACATCATGGCCAGCCTGTACACTGGTACTATGAGTGCTGTGCAGAGTGGAGGCAGGACTTCTGCGTTTTTCCCAGTTGATTGTGGGGTTCACCAGGGGTGTGTTCTTGTTCCTAGTCTGTTCAATGCTTGGAGTCCTGAATAAGGCACATTACCTGCATTGTGAGGGAGTGTCAGTTACTGCACTACGGCCATGTGGCGCATTTCCCCGAGGGTGATCCGGCTCATAAGATCCTCATTGTTGGGGACCGGAATGGCTGGACCAGGCCAAGGGGTCGCCCACGTAACACCTGGCTGCGGCAGATAGAGGGTCATTTCCGGGGGGTGGGACTGGACCGCGTGTCTGCCTCGGGGGTTGCAAACTGGGATCCCGAGTTGTTTCATCATGTAGTGGGTGCAGCAACGCACTGTACCAGTAAATGCTCCCCGACTTGACTTGACTTGTTGTTGGTGTTCTTATTTCCAAAACTGTTGATTTTCTTTTTTCTAAGAGCACGGTCAAAATGTTTTCTTGACCTGAGCGGATCAGCTTTACTAAGAATTTAACATTTCTTTATGTTCTTATATAATATGCTACCATGGCTGTCCATTTTTCTGTCCAGGATTTTAAATCACCTGTAGCTCGCAAACCATTTGAACTATTGACCTGAAATTCAGTACAGATATATTATATAATGTCTACTACTGTATTTGCCTTAGGGGTGATGATTGACCTCCAATCTTATTTTATTGCAGAATCAACTTGGCCAGCAAGGCTGCATTTGTGTACGGGCGCTGTTCTTATCCCTACCACCTTCGCCGTCAGTTCCCCTACCTCTACATAGCTTATATCATTCTTAAGTCTTCAATCTGCCTCAAGTGCCAGTTTAAGTGAAAAATTAAGGAAAACATGCTATTAAGTAATTGCAACACAAACACTGACTTAATCAGTTTTAATGTGAAAAGATGCATTCTCAAGAAGAGAAGAAGTAGGCCACTGGGGTGGAGAAAAGAGCTGCTCAGGAAGCAGCAAGCACATCAACCTCTGAGTAAATGAATGCTAAACGTACAGAGAAAGAGTATGAAAACTATGAATGCTCAAATCAAGTGTATTCACTGCATGTAATCATGCAGTGTGCCGTTGCTGTCTAGTTTTTAGATATTGTATGATGGACACTAGTTACCTGGTCATGTGTTGGCTCATTCTGTAACTCATTATTGTTTGGCTACTAATTTAAGAAAAAGCAATCAATTAAGGGGTCTTGTGAAACAGCAAATCTATTAACATTAAGGCAAAAGAAGTTAATTGGCAGCAAAAGCTGGTCACTAATTAAGAAAATTGTTAGAATGAAAATCAGCAGCCATGGTAGCCCTCCTGGATTGGATTTGGACACCCCTGATCTGGACTTTTCCACAGCAGAGTTAAAAGATAACTTTGCAGAGCAACCATGTGTGCACAGATTTGAAAACAGTGTAAACTACAGATGTTTATCTTGCTAATTACCTTGTTAATTATTGACCAGCTAATACAAAGTGCAACCTAAAGCTGAACTTAATGGTTCAATTTAAGTTTTAATGAGATCCCATATCATCTGAAAGAAACGAGAGAAGTCTTGTTTATTTCTTTACACTTGTGTGACTGCAGAGAATATTCTGTGGGATGGATGACCTGCAGTGTCAGCCAGACTTTAAAAAGACATTGCACATGAGGTTAAAATGGATGCTTTTCAAAGAACAGTGGAATGAAATTGATTAAGAGCATGTTAACAAGAGAACAATGAATAAACAAAAATGGCGCGTTTAATTTCTTTCCCTAAAGGTTTCATTGCCACCCATCTCCCAGTATCTGATGAGCCAAACTTTTTAACTGCATTAATGTGTATGAAGACAAGCACTGTGCTCTCATTTGTGTCAGGGAAGTTTGAAGACTCACTGAATAGAATGGACAGTAGATATTTGCTAAGGAAACATTCACTAAAATAGTGATGTACTGTGTAAAATATTACATTGTGTTTATTAAATTTGCATGTGTCAATAAACAAAATTACTCCTACAGTCCTGCTAGTGTGCCTTTCACATTGCAATGTATTCTTATACGACAGGTTTAATGGTTTCCCTTTGCACTCAAGTCTATAAATTGCAGTCTAATGCTCACAATTATGGCTTTTATTATAAGGACTTCTCATTTCACACTAAAACACTCTTGCAAGGATGCATGTATTTCATCATCATATTATTTCACTGTATTCTGATTAGTGTCACAGTATGTGCTAAATCAGTCCATCCTAATGATGGTCATGAAGAATGGGTTGGTAGCTGATGAAATGTTGTGGCCTACTTCATTCAAGCTCCATGAAGTAGCACTGAAATAATATCCTCCAAAATGCAAACTGAAATGCCATATTTTGGGTGGATGTAAAGGCTGACAAGTAAGAAAAAAACAGATGAAACAAGATCAAGGATGCAAGGTTCATCTTGTCTGCAAGTCTGTGCAAATGCCACAGTGGGGATTACAATTCCCATCCGCCAGTGTACTTCTTCAAGATGATTTCAACAGTGCTCACCAAGTTAAAAAAGAGCATGTCAGAAGAGTTGGAGGCATTTCTCTTAGCACACACTTGATGAGTCCTTCCATCTTGAATATGGCTCCCAATCTAATGAGGCTCTGAAAGGCTTTATACCCACACTTTCCATTGACCATAGATTAGGCACTATTCTATCAATTTAGCACATTCAGTGACATTTTTGCAGGTTCTGCCTAACCAATGCTATTTATGGATTAGGCTTCATTCCATGGGTCCTGGGTATGATGTTAAACTGCATCCGCAGGGAATGCAACTTGCAGGGAAATCACGGGGGTTGATGGAAGGATTGGCACTCCAGGCACCACAAAAAAAACTTCACAGCTCTGAGATGACAGACAGGACTTCTTTCTGCTGTCTGCAGGAGTAGCTCTGCTGAAGCCTCACAGGAAAAGGTTGCTTGCATTATGAAGAGGATGGGGGAAAGCCCTTGGGAGCCCCATCCCTGGATGAATCAAAACTGTCAGAGAGCCAATGGGGTCAGGCTTGTTTGGGATCAGAACTGGTGTGGTGCTGAGGCATTGCCTGCTACATGGCAGCACTTGGGTCCCAATTTGAGGCAGCCCATCCTGGTAGGCGCATGCAATGTCTGGTCTCTCGGCATGATGATCACCTTCCTCTGCTATCAGAGAAGCTTTGTAAACTCTGCATATCAGTGGTGGCACTCTCTGAAGTGCACAGGCCTGGGACTGGTCAGATCTCTGTAGGTGGGTACAACTTTTATTGATCTGGTTGCTCTGATGGCTGCATTACTCAGGGAGTAGCTGTTGCTGTGGTGGATTGGCTCCTTCCGAGGGTGTCTGAGGTCATTCCTTTTAACGAGCATATTATGAGACTCAGACTAAGGCACTCTCTGGGTGCCTTGTCTGTTGTCTCAGTGTACGCACAGGTGAGGGAGACATTTTATTCGCAACTTTGCTCAGTGGTTGATGGGTGACTGTGAAGTGACACTCCTTTCATCATGGGTGACTTCAATGCAACCACTGGCACTGATAGGGCTGGCTATGAGGATTGTGTTGATCCCCATGGGTGTGGTGTGGCAACTGTGGTGAAAGTGGCTCTATGTTCCTTGACTTTGCAAAAGGTCAGGGGCTGCGGATCCTGCTTCCAGCACCCTGAGTTGCATCATTGGATTTGGTACTCCAATACTCGTGGTGCGGTGAAGGAGATCGATCACATCCTTGTGGGCAGACGCTGGAGGCTCTTACAAAACTGCAGGTTCTACAGAAGAACCTAGTTCAGTAATTCTGACCATAGACTTCTTGTTGCTACACTGAAGATCCAGCTTAGGTCCAATAGGCTACCACCTACTAGAAAAATGAGGCTCTACCTGTCCAGACTCCAAGATCAGGCGATTTCTGACAAGTTTGCGTGCAGTTTGTGTGAGGAACTTACGGACTTTGGTGAGACTGCTGATCCTAATGTGATGTGGGAGACCTTCCGTGAGAAGACACTGAAGGTTGCTGAGGGTTGTGTTGGTGTTACCAATGTCCCCAGAAAGAAGTGTTTCATCTCGCAGGGCACGTTGCATATCATCAAGTGGAGTCACAGTGTATGGCCTGATGAGCCGGGAACTGAGAAGGATGGGTGCGATGGTGCTGAGGGCAGATAAGGAGGAGTTTGTTAGAGGAATCTGTAAGCAAGTGACACACCATCTATGGCCTAGTGACCCACATCCTGCTTACAGAAGAACCGAAGCATTACACGCATCCGAATCTGTTCCTCGAAGAGTTGCAGTCAGGGCAGCTGATGGAACAGTCCTTATGCCTGACACTGAAGTTGCGACCCGCTGGGCTGGCTACTTTTAAGCAGTTGTTTAAAGCTGATCCTCCGACTAGAACATTGGATATCTCAGGGTCCATGGTTCTTGGTATGATCCCCCAAGTAGCTTTGAACCACCCAATCTCACTGAGATTGCAAAGTTGGTGAACCAGCTTAGGGTAGGGAAGGCTGCAGGGATATGTAGTATCCAGGGTGAACTTCTCGAGGCTGGTGGTAAGGCTGTCCTCCTGGCATTGTAAACAATCTTTGCTTCTATTCTGGAAGCGTGCATCATCCTGACTGGAAAACAGGACTTGTTGTTTCTATCTGGAAAGGGAAGGTGTGATCACCTGGATTGCAGCAACTACAGGGGGATAACACTGCCCTTGGTGCCAGGTAAGGTCCTTGCTAGGGTCATCCTTAATGGGATCCGTGATCACTTGCTCACCTACCAGCAACCAGAGCGTCTTGTTTTACACTTAAGAAGTCTACTATCGACTGCATTCTGGCACTGAGGGTTCTCATTGATCACAAACTCGAATATCAGCAGAGTTTCGTAAAGCATTCGACTCAGTTGATCGAGCTGCCCTGTGGGACATCCTGAGACTTCACAGGATCCTCTCAAAGTTGATGGATATGATGATTGGTACTGTGACTGCTGTGCAAAGTGGGGGCAGAACCTCTATGTTTTTCCCAGTTGATTCTGGGGTTTGTCAGGTGTGTGTTCTTGCTTCTACTCTGTTCAATGCTTGGACTAGGTGTTGGGCAAGGTCATGGGGTCCAGCAGCTGTGGGGCATCTGTTGGTGAAGAAAGATTCACTGATCTTGACTTTGCTGACAATGCTGTGATCCTCTACTAGACCTTTCTGCAGCTTTTGACACTATTGATTATGAGAACTTTCTGTTGCGGATTGAGCATCTGGTGGAGCTTAAAGATGCTGCTCTTAACTGGTTCAGGTCATATTTTACTGGTAGACACTTTCTGTGACTTTCAATTCCACTTTTTTGTCTACATTCATGTTAAATGTGGTGTTCCTCAGGGATAAATTTTGGGTCCTATTTTATTTTTTATATATTGTGGTGGTCAGCTGGGGGCTGTGCCCAGTTGCAACACCTGGATGGACCAGGAGAGGGACTGTGCCTCCCCAGGAACACAAGATGGCAGCCGCCCTGCCTGGTTTGGGGGCCACGGGGTCTGAGCATGGAAGTTCAACCCTTTAAGGGCCCGTGGCCACCGCCAGGGGAGCTGCATGGCCTAACGAGCCCATCTGGGCAGGAACGCAGCCAAACCCGGAAGTGCAGCCAGAAGTAGGTCAACGAGCACCTGCTGCACTTCATGGTGGGCTATAAATGAGGCCGACAGTCACCACTCCGAGCTGCAGTCGGGAGGAAGAGGACAGAGCTCGGTGGAGAGGAGTGGAGGCGTTGAAGGACTTGAAAGAGGGTGATTAGTGCAGGGACACTGTGTGCTGTGTGGACTTGATATGAATAAATGCGTGCTATTTGTGGACGTTCCGGTGTCTGTCTGTCTGTGTCCGGGGCTGGCTTCCACAATATCTTCATCCTATAGGAGCTGTTCTTAGTAAGTTTAATGTTTCTTTTCATTGTTATGCTAATGCCACAAAACTTTATATTCCTGTGTGCAATTCTGCAATGAATCGGTTGCACAATTGTCGTGAAGAACTAAGATCCTGGATGGCTGACAATTTTTTCGATCTATATCAAAATAAAACAGAAGTGGTGATAGTCCAGCAGCCCAAGCTCAAATTGGTCTTGTACTTCTTGTTTTTTTCATGGACTTTTGCAAACCTCCAAGAAAACTTGTGGTTATTTTTGATAGTAACCTTTCTTTTGAGAAACAGAATAATACTGTGGTCAAGAGTTGCTTTTTCCAGTTTCGTCTTTTAGCCAAGGTTAAACCTTTTTTTATCTCCTAGGGGCCTTGAGAAATTTACTCGTGCTTGTATCCTGTCTTTGCTTGATTATTGTAACACATTGTATTCTGGGAGCAATAAATCCCTGATACACCGGTTGCAGCTGCTCATTTTTTGATTGGCACAAAAAACTTTGGCCCTGCATCTCCAATTTTAGCCTCTTTACACTTGCTGCCAGTTAGTTTTAGAATTGATTTTAAAATTCTGCTGCTAGTTTTTAAATCATTACACAGACACGGTCCTGCCTATTTATCTGAATTTTGTATTATACATCAGACATCCAGAGACCTTAAATGTATGGGTGAGTTGTCTGTTGTGGTCCCTCATACTAAGTGCAAAACTAAGGGGGACAGGGCTTTTGCAGGTACTGCACCTCATCTGTGGAATCCTTTACCTTGCTACACTAAGGCATCACCTTCAATTGAACTGTTTAAAACTAGATTGAAGAAGTATTTCTATTCTCTAGCTTTCTGTGACCTTCAGAGATACTGATGGTTTCCTCCTCTTAGGATTTTGTTTGTTTCAATTTACTGCTGGTTGTATTGTTTTATTGTATTTTATTCTGTTTATTTTATGTTTATTGTATGATGTTTTAATGTGAAGCCCTCTGGCTACAGCATTACTAATATTTTAAAGGTGTGATATAAATAAATTCACATTAACATTTTGCTGTAATTCTTTCTTGAAATAAACTTTTCACTGTCTGCTTTGTGTTCTTCACATGTTTGTAGCAGGGGTTCACCAGGTAGTTTGGTTTTCCTTCCATATTCCAAAGATGTACAGGTTGTGTTGTTTGCTAACTCTTAGCTGACCAAGTATGATTGAGTTTGACTGATAATGAACTAGTATCCCATCAAGGACTCATTTCTGTTTTATGTTAGATGATGCTAAAATAGGCTGCAGAAAATCGTAAATGGATTAAGTTAGTTTGAAAATTAATGGATGGAGATTTCTTTAAATAAATCATTAAGAATTTTCTATTTTTTAGCCTATTAATTTTCTAGACCTATACAAATTCCAAAGTCTATTCTGGTAGCGCAGTCTCAAGACTGGAGACAGCTCTACATACCGGTACTAGCGCATAAATTACATTATACAGCACACACACAAACATGTCCTAATTGTTCTCACTTAATCTTCTTGATAACTTTAAAACAGCTGTCTTTCATATGTAAGAGAAAGCTTAAGTTTTCAGAAAAAATACATGAGCCAATTGTACAGATTTTACACTGACTGTAATTGGTTGGGGAAACAAATGCAAATCTGTAGAAATATCCATCCATCCATTATCCAACCCGCTATATCCTAACTACAGGGTCACAGGGGTCTGCTGGAGCCAATCCCAGCCAACACAGGGAGCAAGGCAGGAAACAAACCCCGGGCAGGGCGCCAGCCCAAGTCAGGACATACACACACACACCCCCACACACTAGGGACAATTTAGGATTGCCAATGCACCTAACCTGCATGTCTTTGAACTGTGGGAGGAAACCCACGCAGACACGGGGAGAACATGCAAACTCCATGCAGGGAGGACCCGGGAAGTGAACCCAGGTCTCCTAACTGCGAGGCAGCAGCGCCACCGTGCCGCCCCTGTAGAAATATAAGATGGCATTACTGTATAAGCCACAGTAAATTTTCCTTTTAAACTTCTGCAAAACATTTATTTATGGCACTTGCTAGTTTTCTGTACTAGATGCAACACCCTGTTGACTCTAAATTGACCTAGTGCGACTAGCAGCCTAGTGTGACTGAGAGCCCTGCAATGAACTAGCATACAGTCAAGGATCAGTACGTGTTTTGTACCTGATGCTACCAGAATTGGAGGAAGCAGTTTTGGAAAATTGATGAATTCTTAGATAAAGGTCCTTTCATGTGTATTACATTACTTACATTCAAGCTCCAGTAGCAGTTAGAGATAGAGATGCTTGTGCAGTTGAGCTGTGAAAAAGTTTATGGAAATCATATTTATGCTTGAAATTACAGGATCAAGTCTGATCCTTGATAACTCATGGACTAATCAAGGTGACACAGATTAAATTTAATTAATTTCTTCAAATTTAATCAGTTGAAGTGCGATGAATGATCTAAAATGGTATAAAGATAAGCAGTAAACTGCCAGAAGTTTAAATTTAAAGTTTAGGTTAGCAAAAACTGGAAAAAAGGAGATTTCAGAACATTACAAATGGGCCTTCTTCAGGGAACAACTAATAGGTTACAACCTACAGATGTTCTGCAGTAACTAAAGTAAATTAAGTCTTGCAAGTTGAAGCAAAGAATTTGTACAGGTGTCCCAACTTCTGTTGATTATTTAAAAGCCCTCTGTCTGTCTTAAAGCAGAATTGGAACAGACTGTGTTACTGCACACTCTACATTGTGGTCAGGTACATCCTGCTTGCTTTAATTATCCTTGTTATGTGTGTAGAACTTGATTGGAGTCGAAGTGCAGCAAAATTAATTAATTGGTCATCATTTAGAAATCCAAAAACCTGTGTATGTAAAGTCTGACAATTCACACTGCATATCAAGACAAAAAAAAAAAAACGCCAAGTGGTAATTAAAGGACTCTAAAAGCATGAGGAGAAAGACACTCTGGTCTGATAAGACAAAAAATTAACTCTTTGGGCAGAACTCCAAGTAATATGTCTGGTGACGACTAGGAGCTTTTCATCACATGCATAATACCCTATGGTGAAGTATGGTGGTGGCAGAATTATACTGTGGGGGTGCTATTCAGCAGCAGTACAGAGAGACTAGTCAGATTTGAGAAAAGGACAAATGTAGCTAAGTTCAGAGAGGTCCTTGAAGAAAACCTATGTTGCAGTATCATCAGACTAGGGTGAGAGTTCACCTTTTATTAAAGACAATGACCTGAACCAAACAACCAAGACAACGGTGAAGTGGATTCAGGACAAGTCTTGCACTGTGCTTCAGTAACCCAGCCAAAGTCCAGATTTAAACCCCAAAGAACATCTATGGGAACACCTGAAGGTGACAGTTTACAGATACTTCCCATCCAGTCTTTAAGACTAGAGAGGATTTGCCAAGAAGAATGTGATACAATCCAGGTGGGCAAAGCTTGTACAGGCTTACACAAGAAGACTCAAAGCTGTAATTGCTGCCAAAGGGGCTTGTAGAAAGTACTGAATTAAGAGTCTGAATACTTATATGAATAAGAGATTTCCATTTTTCTTACTTAATAAATTTACAATACTTTCTGAAAACATTTTTTCACTTTGTCATTATGGGCTATTTGGTATAGATGGATTGGGAAAAATGCCAAATGTTTCCATTTAAAATTTTATCTACAACAAAATAAAGTGTGGAGAAAGTGAAGGTGTCTGAATACTTTCTGACTCCACTGTATCTAAACAATAATATACATTATTTAATTACTATTTTTTCTTTTTTACTGTAACTTTATATGATTGCAGCTAATATTTGCATTATTCATGTAATGCACTTCTGGTTGGTCTTAAATTCCATTGCTTGGTAGCATAATTTTACGAGGGCATTTTTATTGTGTAATAAATCAGCAATGTAAAAAAACCATTTAGTGCATCACATCTTCTTCATTTCCTTTAGACATCCAAAGATATTGACAGAGATTCCATCAGAGCCTTCTAGTAGGTGGCAGCGTTTCAACAGGAATGTGCTGCAACTACTTGATATTAGTTTGTACTGTTTTAAATTTTACTTGTAATAGTGTGAAAACATTATTCAGGATTTGAAAATAGCTGTCATTTCTATTTAATTTCAATTTTGTGAGTTATAGTTTTGTACTCAGTGAATGGTCTTTGATTGAACATACAGTTGTTTCAAATAAACAACTTGTTTGTGAAGTGCAGAAAATTGTATTTTGGGGAAAACAGATTTCAGCTTGCAAGACTAACAGTGTCTAATATTGTTTGACATTTGTAGAGAGTTCCTTATTATAGTTTTTGGATGGGTTAAGAGTTTTTGTAATTATCATTTCAGTTGTTACTGTTTTTTGTTTTGCATTGTGATTTAGTGGGTCTGTGGCTTAGCAACTGGTGGTCAGGTTTATAAATAAATAAATAGCTGGCTCGATCTCTTTGGGTGTGTCTGTTCAGATGCATGGAGTTAGTGGAGTGATTGAGATAGGACGAACCTGCCCGGGAGGGTGTGGTCAGTCCAGATTGCTTCATTGGCTTCATGTGGTTTGTGTTAGAGTTGCTGCACCCATGGAAGGATATAAGGGAGAGTCAAACAAGAGAGGGGAGGGGGCAAGACAGGAAGACTTATAAGGAAGAGAAGATGAAGGCAGTAGCTGGACAGGCAGTACGCAGGAATGGAAGCAAGTCAGGGCCCTGTAGAAGAACGAGCGATCACCGTTCGAGGGATGGTTCTGTTCCCTGGCTTAATAGGCGAGGGGTACAGGGAATTGGGACAAGTCTCTCTAGGGATCCAGAAGGCACTGTTTGGGCATTAGGAAGACGGAAGAGGCGGCTTGGGGTGTCACAGTAGACATGCTGATGGAGGCAGTTGTGGCTAAAGCTGTAGGTGGAAGGGACCGCAGTTGCTGACGTTTCCACTGTCTGTGAGACCCAAGAATGGTGACTCGGTGAGAGAACAAAGGAAGACGTGTTGGGCTGAATAAGAAAAGGGAGATAGAGGATGGAGGTAAAATGGGGTAAGAGACAGGACTACAACGGTCAAGAGGATGGATGCTTTGGTTGAGGAGTGAGAGAAGGTGAAGCACAGATTTCCCTTGTCCGGGGATGTTATAAAGGAATCCTGACATTGTTTTTACCTCTTGTTTTAAACTATTTATTGCATTGTTTTTATCCTTCACCATGGACACATGGATGTTAATATTTATTAAAGAGAAAGAACACTGCACTATTTGCACTGTTTGTTTGACTTTGTGTTGAATTCTTTGTAATAAAAGCTCCAGCAATTTACACTGATTCATTGCTGTCGTTGTGTGTCCTTACTTGCCGAGACCCATCCTTGGTTATGTTATCCACAGTGTGGTTTCAAAAGGCTCCTAATAGGGTTACTGGATTTGTGGAGCCAACCCACTTTGTCACATGTGTATCTTGTCCAATTTTATGGTGTAGTTGTTCGTTTTGTATGCACATATAAACTGATCAATATGCAGATTATTATTGCATGCAGCAGTCAATAAAATGTGAACTTCTCCTCTACTTGGCTCCTATTAAAAAAACAAAAAACACTAATGAGAAATGTAATAAAGGACAGAAAAAAAATCTGAAACTGTCAAAATTGCACTAGGCATATGCCAAGATAATTTAGAAATTGCCTGCTTGAGGCAAATAGTCCAATTCTTCAGGTTATGTTTCAGGGATAGTTTCACACTAATGACCAGTTAGAGAGTATTACTAGGCTTTTGGGAATCCAGGTGAATGATTTGTTTATTTATGCAGTAAGGCACACCCACATGATTTATAAAATATCTTTATTAGTGCTGAATGCAAATTGTGTGCAAATATCAATTCAACTCTCTACCAAGGCTTCTGGAAAATGAAAGGCTTTCATTCCAAACACAATACATACAGCAATTATTTATTCAATTTTTATTTGCTTCACATTCATAGTCATGGATTGAGGAATTAAGTTACAAAAGCCTGATGGGTAAATGCTCCACAGCACTGCAATTAAATCACTCTAACCACTGACATGTTCTCTACTTTAAAGATCACATCAGCCACTATGCACGATAAGACATTAATGCATGTTGTCCGTAACAATGAAGCTTGGGTTGCAATGAACATTTAACAACTGGAAATGCAAAGTACCTTGTCATTCATAATCACTATGAACATATTTCTATTTGCACCTGTCAGTGAATGCTATTATATTCCAGGCAGCTGAAAAACAATTTGATATAAAATGTCAGCCTTTTTCCCCCACATCTTCAGTATTCCTATGATTATGATTTTACATGACTTGGGTTATCTCTGCCGAAACTATTGAGAAAAAAAATTATGCAATATAAAAAGTATCAAAGCCCATAATCATAGGCAGCATGATTTGTTTATTTTGATTTTACAAAATATTTAAATTGATTGCTATTAGTTGGTGTTAAAATAGAAATTATGTCGAATATATATTGGTACCCCTGCTAGGCTGGTTCCTGCATTGTTTGGGTGGAATAAGGTCTGGCTCGAATGACCTTGAATTGGAGAAAGTGAGCACCTATAGTGGATATCAATTAATGTGTGCATACTAAGTATGATATTACTAAAGGTCACCAGCCTGAAAAGGTAAGAGAGAATGTCAAAGAGCTAAGTTTAAATTAACTCAGTAAAAATGAGTGAGCTTGAGTAAACAGTGAAAGCTGTTAGAAGGACTTAAATGGTTTTCAAAGCAGAAAAATTATTAATACTTTATTGCAATCTTTCAAGATATTAATAACATATTATAAGCATTTGATTAAACAGAAGTTTGAAGATACATTTTGATCATTGACGGACATAATGGTTCCAAATGAACCCCATTATATATGTGTCGTTTAGGGACTGATGTCTTTAAAGACACTTTACATTCTTAATTGAACTGGCCTTGTATATTTTTACAGAATACATGCTGTGTGAATTTCTTTATGTCTACACGGATTCTAACATACAATTGCACATTTTCTGATGCCACTTATTTCAGCTGCATGATCATAAAACTAGAAGATGGGCATGGAATATACGTTGGTCCATCACAGGGCACTTTCATGCATGAACATAACTATGCCATACTTAATCAACATTGACAATTAACTGAACACATTTATTTTCAATGTGGATAAAAATAGATTATCTTAAAACTTTATTTGAACTCCCTTTTGAAACCTTTTTTGACCTCCACGCTGACAGTGAAAAGGGCAAACGTCAAACAACAACAACAATCATGCAAGGAATGCCTCAATTAGCTTTAACAGGCCCTGTTTTTGGACAGCCCCCCTAGGCTTGACTCCCGAAGAAGACAAGAAAAAACTCACTAAAAAAACATTATAGGGAAAAAAATGGAAGAAATTAAATAAGTCTTGGGAAAATCAATTTGGAGACCTCCCCTCTTTCTGGTAAGTTGGGCATGCAATGAGTGTCAAAAAATGGAATAAATACAATACACAAAACAGAAGAGAAGTATCCTCTTCATGAAGCTACACTGCAAATCTATCATTGCCACCTCAGAAATACAACACAATAGTACAAAATACTTTGTTCTTGCACAGCCTTCCTCACCAAGTGCAGGCACAGAGTACAATGACAACCTGTGTCCCTGGAGTTATAAGGCGGTTGTGTTAATTGCTGTGCCAATATCATCACATTCTGCATTTATTTTTTATCTGTAAATCATATCAATATTATACTACATGGGATGCCAAACTGGATATTATAGGATATTCAAATCCCTGGAAACCCGCATTTGAATTCCAGAATGCTGAGTTTATGCCTGGGTGTTGCTTTTTTCCTCATATGTGCATTGGTTTTCTTCAGGCACATTAATTTCCTGAAACCATTTAAAATAACCTCAGGGCTGCAGGAAGTTCTATCTAATCGTTTAAGAATTTCTGGGTAAGTTTTTTAAAGAATTCCCCTTGAATCAGATACAGTACATACGAAAGTATCCGTGAATATTAAAACATGAGTTCCAGTCACTTACATAACATAACATTTCTTAAATCCATTTAATCCAACTCAGGGACTTGGCTACACCTATCCTGGCTACATTGGATGAAATGTGTGAACTAGCACTAAGTTAGGCACCAGTAAATCTGAGGGCCCATTCACACACACACCTACACACACAGGTTCAATTGACCTAACATACATGCCTTTGAGGATGAGAACAAAATGGTGTACCTGTTTGTAAAACACCAATTATTGAACTGCCAAAAGATTCCATCCATCCATTATCCAACCCGCTATATCCTAAGTAAAGGGTCACGGAGGTCTGCTGGAGCCAATCCCAGCCAACACAGGGCGCAATGCAGGAAACAAACTCGGGGCAGGGCGCCAGCCCACCGCAGTGCCAAAAGATTACAGATGTTTATTTAACTTGCTAAAATTTTATATGAATGAATGAATCAATCAATCAATGAATATTGTAGGATATAACTTCTTTGTTGTTGTATGTTTGAAGGATACCTTTATTTTGTCAATTAAAGGATTATTCATCCCAACTTGGATACCACACCCTGCTATAAAGTTTATATAAGGCCTCTAGAACCAATGAGAGGCTCTGCTCCCTTGGTACTGAAGGTGATATATCCACTGTTAATTCAATTACAAATGAGAATTTCTTTGTATTGTGGCTTATTTCCAAAATAAAGACATTTCATTTGGACTTCTCCCTGCTGTCGCTATTTTGGTGAGTCACTGCATGAGCCTCTGTCAAGTTATGTTTATTCCATGTGTTCTTACCCAAAACACAACAAATATATGTTAGCTTGTATATTAGTTTCACGTCAGTTACTGAACAGTCAAAATGATGCTTCAGTACCATCCCCACTAGACAATCACTACCACTAGAGTCAATACCTGTCGCAATCCTTTCAAAGGTGCAGTTGTAATCTATTTCATTGTATGCTGCTATTATGTATAGGTTGTGTGTGTATGTGCATTTTAATGGTATTTTATCATTGTCACTCTTCTGAGGAGACATACAAGTAAGACTTTCCTTCTATTACATGTACTTTGTTCACAAAATAGTGTACCTGAACACATCCATCCATTCAGTTTCTGAACCTGCTAATTCTATCAAAGGATTTGGAGGAGCTGGAACCTATGCTGGACAGATAGTCAGGAACTAATTTGGGATATGATAAAGTAGGCTTCTGAGAGGCAGGGTTTAACACTTAGCTAATCACTAATGTAAGTAAATACATTCTTGTTTATCACATCACTGGAGAGTGCAACGTGTTGCATGGTTGGAGGTTCAAGTAAGAGTTTCACTGTATTCTGTATATGTGACATTATGATTACTACAATCCCCAAAAGAATTAATTTAGGGTTAGGGTAACCAATCAGCTTAACTTACAGATTTTTGAGATAACCTCAGTACTAGTAAAACATCCATGCAGACATGAGCTGCCTCCACAATGACTTTTACCAGACTAGTATATGAAGCGGGCGGCACGGTGGCGCAGTGGTAGCATGGCTGCCTCGCAGTTAGGAGACCCGGGTTTGCTTCCCGGGTCCTCCCTGCGTGGAGTTTGCATGTTCTCCCCGTGTCTGCGTGGGTTTCCTCCGGGCGCTCTGGTTTCCTCCCACAGTCCAAAGACATGCAGGTTAGGTGGATTGGCGATTCTAAATTGGCCCTAGTGTGTGCTTGGTGTGTGTGTGTGTGTGTGTCCTGCGGTGGGTTGGCACCCTGCCCGGGATTGGTTCCTGCCTTGTGCCCTATGTTGGCTGGGATTGGCTCCAGCAGACCCCCGTGACCCCGTGTTCGGATTCAGCGGGTTGGATAATGGATGGATGGATATATATATAAAATCATGATTGATTGCATCTAACATTAAAACATGCAATCATTAAATAAATACATAAATCATGAAGTAGATATACACTGAAACATAAATTAATGTAGAATCAGCACAAATGAAGTTTTAAAAATTTAATGAAATAGTATAAACTTAAACAGTGACCTGAAACCTGACCTTTTAACAAAATGCTACTTGAGCAAGTACAACCTGAATTTGAATGTGTTCCTAAAGGACAAGTTGAAAAGAAGGCAATAAGAAAACAAGGCCAATGTATAAATGATCAAACTGGAATGGCATATGAGACACAGACGAAAGACAAAGTAAAACGAAATGATCAAAACGACTATAGACTTTGAATACACAGCTAAAGACTGACTTAATAGAAATAAGAATCTCTTAAATGGGCATACATTAAAACTTGTATTAAAACTCTGCAAATGTCATCCTCAATTGTTCATCATCATCATTGACTCCAAACAGATGCGCAATGAGACTTACCCAGCTGTTTCCTACAGGACTCTGCTTTGTCTGTGATTGTCAGTGGATTTTTTTTTTTGCTGGCATCTCTGGTAGTCCTGCCCCTTTGAACAGTTTAGTAATTTTATGGATTTAATACTTTTGTGGTTGGTAGAATCGTGGTGTGCCTTGGGATTTTTTGGTTTACAAAAAGTGTGCCAACACAGAAAAATAGTTAAAAAACACTACACCTTTGCCCCTAGCACACTAAAAAGTTTGTAGTATCTATCTTGCTTAAAAACTGACAATGTCCATTACTTGGGTGGTTATGTTGTTTTCTTTGCTTAAATTAACAAAGATACTGCAAACTGGAATAATGGGTAGGGATGATCATTACACTTCTGTTTCATAGAATGTTGTCATTATATTAGTACAGCAACCAGTGTGAGCTACCTGGCAGACTGGCAAGTTAAATACAGAGGTACTAGAGACTTATTTTGGTTTTAGTGCCGCTCAAAGAAAATTATATTTTGGGTGTATGTGATATGACATTGATTAGATCTTATTACAGAAAGATGATATGATAAAAGAAAAGACAGAGGGCGTAATTTTTACCTTTACTATTTTTCTTTAGTATTGCTCCAGCACTACCATAAAACCCTCTTCCTCCCACTCCCTTGCACCTATGTCAGTATGTATAAATCAAGGAAATGAACACCAGGTCAACGTGCTGACATGTGGCAAGGCATTGTGAAATGTGTAATCCAAAACTTTTAAATAAAATTTTATTTCTCAAAACTTTTAAAGGTAGTATATAAATATGGTATAGTGGATGTGTATGTAATTCTTTAGGTTCACACTTAATTTTTTTGTATTATTGTTTCGTCATGTAAAAAGAAAAAAATAATACATGGAAATGTCATCCTGACCAAAGCAATGCCTGAGGCGAGCACCTCTTTGTTGGCAATGGATGCAGAAATATTTTCCATCAATTAATGTGTTAACTTTCTGAAGCCTTTTATATATATATATATATATATATATATATATATATATATATATATATATATATATAATATATTGTGATGGCCGGGATGCCAGCAAGGTGGGAGGACCAGGGAAAAGGGCATTCATGAGGCAATACCCCCCCTGAGACACTAAAGGGCAGCGCTCCTGTGCTCACGTTTGACAGAGGGCCGCTCTCTGTGGGGATAGAGGGGCAGTCTGGCCACAGCTGAGTGCAAAGTAGAGCGGGCGTCCCCGCAGGTTGGGGATCGTCACTGTTACAGTCGGCCACGGGTGGAGAGGCTGCCGGGAGAAGGTCTCAGGAGCCTGGAAAAGGCATCAGCGCAGCACCTCCCCATCCCCCTTGTGTTTATACCTTGCAGGACGAAACCGTGGGCTGGACAAGAGCAGCTCCCCATCCAACAGAAGAACAGCCCTCACGGGACAAGGCTCAGCTGTGGGAGGGGCAGTGTGATGGATGGCTATGGCCACTACCTGGCCGGGACGCCAGCAAAGTGGAAGGACCAGGGGAAAGGGCAATGATGAGGCAATACTACCCCTGGGACACTAGTGCAATAGTGATGAGCCACCTGTAACACTCCCAGGACCTGAATAAGAGGAGCCGCCTCACTCCATTGAGAGGCCAGAGTTGGGAGGAAGGAGACAAAGCCTGAGGAGGAGTGGAGGTGGATGGACTGGAGGCAAGGAAGGGAATGGACTGTATATTGTGGTGTTGATAATGTGCTTAAACTTTAATTAAACACAGATGTTGAGTGAACCTGTGTCTTGCCTGTCTGTGTCCGGGGGTTAGGGTGGCAGTACGCCCCCTAGTGGATTACAATAAATATATATATATATATGTCTATACTAATAAAAGGCAAAGCCCTCACTGACTCACTGACTGACTGACTGACTGACTCATCACTAATTCTCCAACTTCCCGTGTAGGTGGAAGGCTGAAATTTGGCAGGCTCATTCCTTACAGCTTACTTACAAAAGTTAGGCAGGTTTCATTTCAAAATTCAAAGCGTAACGGTCATAACTGGAACCTATTTTTTGTCCATATACTGTAATGGACGGGGGCGGAGTCGTGTATCGCGTCATCACGCCTCCTACGTAATCACGTGAAACGCCTTGGGGCCGATCTGGAAGAAGGTAGCACAGCACCTTGATTTAAACAATTCCATGTCTTGGTGGGTTTAATACTGTGTAAGCATACATATTAACACATGTGCAATTAAACGTGTGCATTTACGGGGTGATTTCTCAGGCTTAAAAGCTCTCCTTTTATTAAAAAAGTAAATGCAAACTGTTTTCATTCTGAAGGGCACAAACCACGTTGGATTTTGTAATGATAGTTGATTAGTAAGGTCTATTAAGGGATACTTACAGAATGATTAGTAATGCCTGTGAATGCCGATGCAAGTAGGAGAATGGGCATGAACTAAAGAACGAATAGTAACATGTACAGTAAATGTCTCTAAAGTCTGTCTATTAAAAAGTTATTATATCTTTCAATCCTATATATTGATTAAACTACGAACCTAACAAGATCACTACATGGTGTCAGAAGTGGCGGATTGGAAGAGGAATGTGAAGAAGAGGTTCAGCTTTTGAACGAGTCTCGTGTCTGTGAGTAACCCGAAAACGTGGTCAGAAAGCGCTAAGACGTTCTAGCAAAAGAGAAAAAAAAATATGGAAGGATTACAGCCCCCACCAAATCTCCAGTTAAAGGGAAATGTAGCTGAAAATTGGAAAAGATTTCAACAGAGATTCGAGTTGTATCTTGCTGCGATTGAAGCAGATAGGAAAAGTGAAAAAATGAAAGCGTCTATGCTTCTACATGTATTGGGGAAGAGGCGCTAGAGTTGTATAACAATTTTCAGTTTGAAGAAGAAGGAGACAATATGAAATTGAACAAAATAGTTGAAAAATTCGAAGCGTATTGCAACCCAAAGCGCAATGTGACGTCTGAGCGTCACAAGTTTTTTACATGTTTCCAGAAAAGCGGCGAAACAATAGACCAGTATGTGACGGAATTGCATAATAGGAGCTGTTCTAAGAAGAAACCGTCGAGACATCAAAGGACCAATAACCTCTAATCAGAACACTAACACCAGCGAAACAAATATTAACGAGAAAACAAGTATAAATCAGGAAAGAACATTTCAACTTCAAACAAAATTAACCAAAAGATCAAAACGTCAAGTAAAACCACCACAACGACTCATTGAGACATGTTGAAGATTAAAGGAACATTTTCAATTAAGAAATGCTGAATTCCTTTAACAGTTGTGCTTTTTATACATAGTTTGAATGCTGGATGTATGCCTGAAATGTTCTGGATAGTTCAGTTGTTTGAAGTGATAAAGTTTATCGAAGTAACATTTGAAATGTATAACATTACTAAGCTTATAAGTACTGCCTTACTTCTCTTTAAGAAAGGAAGGTGTAATGATACTTGATTTAAACGATTGCATGTCTTGGTGGGTTTGCGTAACTTATTGTCAATATCTTTACACCTGTTTTTAAGACTTATTGACTGAAACGGGCTTTCACTGTATTGCGGGTTTTTTAAATACAAGTGATCGCCCGCCTATCGCGGAAGTTAGTTCTAGACCCATCAGTGATAGGTGAAAATCTGCGATATAGACAGACCATATAAATAAACATTTTTATAGTTTAAGCCTTAAAATACCCAACCCACACGCTTTAAACACATGTAAACTTATAAAACACACTTTGTTAACACATATGATATGTGGATGTCGGACTAAGGATATGAGTAACATCTCTCTATTATAAAACATTTTAAGTTCATGCAAGACAAGGCAGTGAGACAGGAAAACAGCTGCTCTACAGGCTTATTGACACGCAGTGCGACAAGCAGCACAAAGTCCACTTCTCCTTAACGAGCATTCAGCAAGCCCGCTTCCCACCCCGCCCCAACCCCCCCCCACAATGCGAAGTGGCAGGAACATACCGCGCCTCGGAGAGGGGGGTTTGAGCGAACGTGCGTTCAGCCCTCACACACACACTCCTCCTTCTCCTCCTTCAGAACGCGCAAAGCGACAAGCAGGCATTTTGGCAGAAGCATGACAAAGTCCACCTCTGCTTAATGTGCGTTCACCTGCCCCCCTCTTCACAAAGCGAGTGGCAGACACATCAACGTCTGATCGCTGCGTATAGTGTTACTCTGCGGTGTTAAGTGTGTAGAAAGTGTTTAAGAGCATAGGAAGTGTTTATAAGAGTGTGGGAAAGGTTTATAAAGCCTTAAAATATATATAAATAATAAAATAAATATAGGTCGGTACTTCGCGGATTTTCACGTATCGCGGGGGGCTCTGGAACGTAACCCCTGCGATAGGTGAGGGATGACTGTATTTCTGTTTTATTTAAACCTTTTAAGTTCGTATGCATAGCCCCATTTGGCTGTTTTAGTTTTTTTTTTCTTTCTTCAGTAATATTTAATCTCCTTAAAGAAAAACAACATATGCATTTTACTTTTTTTGTATCTCTTTAGTAATATTTTAGTGTAAAAGGATAACCAGTATTTAAATCTTTTATGTTACTTTATAAAGTTATTTTACACAATGTTGAAAAATTAATAAGAAAGCTACATATTTTGGCAGCTGCTGCTTTAATTTTCAATGAAATGAAAAAAGCTCTCCAAGAGAAAACCTCAATGAAGAAGAAACAGTTTGCACTATCTAAAAAGGAGAAACCCTCATTTATAAAGGTTTGCTGCAGATGACTTAACTGAAAATAAATGAATAGTTCCTATGTGTATAATACATATTTATCTATTTTACTTATGCCTTTATTCCAACAACTTGCAACATCTGAGGTACAATTTGTTACATTACTTTTGTTTCTTGCAGCACAGGCAGGTGAAGTGACTTCCTCAGGGTCACACAGTGGTGTCAGTACCAGGATTTGAACTGACAAGCTCCGGGTTTGCTGAAATATTACTGAAGAAAGAAAAAAGACGAAAACGGGCAAATGGGGCTATGCATACAAATGTCCATCCATCCATTATCCAACCCGCTATATCCTAAATACAGGAGCCAATCCTCGTCAACACAGGGCACAAGGCAGGAAACAAACCCCGGGCAAGGTGCCAGCCCACCGCAGGGCGCACACACCCACACACCAGGGACAATTTACAATCGCCAATGCACCTAACCTGCATGTCTTTGGACTGTGGGAGGAAACCGGAGTACCCGGAGGAAACCCAGACAGACACTGGGAGAACATTCAAACTCCACACAGGGAAGCGAACCCGGGTCTCCTAACTGGCACCTTTCACTGCGCCACCATGCCGCCCGCATACAAACTTAAAAGGTTTAAATAAAACAGAAATATATACCTTTATTTTTACTTCCTTAACTTGTGGAGGGTGTATCCTGTAGCAAAGCCCTAAGTTTTTTCATGAAAGCCCCTTTCAGTCAATAAGCTTTAAAGACAGGTGTACAGCTAAACTTGCAGCACCGCTATTCAATTACACTTGCCTAACGCCTCTTCTAAGGGGACATACTGTGGGATCTAGGCATCAGTCAAAGCACCAATCACAGGCCCGATTAGAAAGCGGGAAGCTGTGATTTGTCATCTCCCTCCCATGTAACAATCACAGCCCGTGTTACAACGCACTATGTATGTATGTATATATGTATATGTGTGTGTTTATGTATGTGTGTATATGTATGTGTATATATACAGTATATATATGTATATATATGTGGATGTGTATATGTATATATATATATGTATATATATGTATATGTAGATATGTGTATATGTAGATATGTATATATATGTATATATGTATATATATATATGTTTACATAACCTCTTTAACACACTACTTCTCCGCTGCGAAGCGCGGGTATTTTGCTAGTATATATATATATATATATATATATATATATATATATATATATATATATATATATATATATATATATATATATATATATATATATATATATATATATAAATAATAATTTGCTCCAACAAAGAACCCTCAAGGTCATGTACATCTTCATATATAAAAAATGAATTGATAAATATAAAGACTGAACCCGATAGAGAGAATGCTATTATCAATAGTAATAAAGGGAGAACTTGAGTATAAAATGTTAATAATGGTGACATCGTGAGGTTAGCATACCTTTTACAGCACAAGTAAAATATGTATATGTGCTGTGAATGAGGTGAAATCCAGCTTTATTTTTTAAGACTATTTTTAAGGTTACATTCTTGTTATAACATTATAATTTTCTTTAAAACTTTATGTAAAAAAGGTAAGTGTAAAATTGGTCTGTATTTCTGAAGTATATTCAGATCTGAATCTAATTTCTTTATTAGAAATCTTAGAACAGCTAATTTGAATGAAGAAAAATAATGTAGCTGTCTTTGTTGAGGGTTTTTGAAATAGTTTGAAATAGTTTAAAATGCAGCTACCAGAAAGGCTCCAACAATTATTAGAGTTGGTGTATAAAAAAACTTCATAGTCCAAGTGTCTTTGTTTAAAAAGTGTTAGTGACATTCAAAGTAAACAGTTCACAAGTAAAATATAAAGAAGAAAATTGATAATACAGACAAAAAAATGAAAAAGAAAGAGGAAACCTCTTTTCTATGATGTTTAGTTTAAGTCTTAAGTGTCTAGGTTACATCTCTTATATGTTATCACATACACTAAGACTGTATGCACATAATGCTAATGCAACGGTTAGAAAACTATGTGCCTTTATGCTATTCTTCCTAACAGTTCATGTTTCTTTCTAGCTGTCGAACTTCAATCTAAGATCATTCTGTTATCACACGGAGATATACTTGAACATTAGGTGCATTCCATTAACATGTTTGCTTATGGGGTAAAACAGAATCTGCCATTATCTATGTAAAAGCTATGTTTTGTTCAAATTAAGCAAAAACATATGTGAATTTACCATTAACTTTAACTTAAAAGATTTGCTTCTTACATTCTCCATTTCACTGTCAACTCCTACCACTTTCTTTTATGTGGACTAGTTCCCTGGGTTCTTTATCAGTATGCTGCTGCTGGAGTATGTGAATTTCCCCTTGGGATTAATAAAGTGTCTATCTATCTATCTATCTATCTATCTATCTATCTATCTATCTATCTATCTATCTATCTATCTATCTATCTATCTATCTATCTATCTATCTATCTATCTATCTATCTATCTATCTATCTATCTATCTATCTATCTATCTATCTATCTATCTATCTATCTATCTATCTATTTCTGGTCCCTAATTGTTTAAGCAGGGAGCAGACACAATTACTACATTTTACTTTATAGGAGCATAAAATTATTCCTAAATTCTAAATACAAATTCAGTCATAAAACACAAATATTTATCATTTTAATCATTTGCTGTTTCTTGCAGTGGACAGTTTATTTATGGATCTGTCCAGTGTGTTGGCTTTGCTCTTCACAATGGTTTTTCAAACTGCATCTTTGTTGTCTGTAATTGTCATGATGATCTGACACATTAACCAAGGATTAAGCAGTGTAACATAATCAATCTACTGTTATAACAGTGTGTCCTAGTTCAAAGTTTCTTCTTGATGTAAGCCATATTTGACATTCTTAAATGCCACCTTTTCCAAAACAGGTTTTTAAGTGCTTCATGTAGCTCTTATTCAGTTCCAACAAAGTTTGTTCCATTATCCGAGTGCATAATTATAACTTGCCTTCTTCTGCAAATGAATTGATGTATGGCATTGATACATACCTGTAAATCAGTGTCCAGGCTATGTGCAATCTCAATGTGTACAGCTCTGATTGTTAGATAAGTGAAAATTACTCCATATCTGTTAACCAAACTTTCTCAACTTTTAATATAAAAAGGTCCAAAATAATCCACTCTAACACTGGTAAAATGGGATTGGTCCTGTAGCAGAAGATCTACTGGCAAATCTTCCATTTTTTTGCTTTACTACATTTGCATTGTATCTTCTATTGTCTATATTGTGTACTTTTAAATGATTTTCCTGTTAATTGAGTAATCTTGAGATATCCAATAAGTGTGACACACCAATGCTAGCATATAATTGTGCCTGTAATGTGCAATTTCCTTGTGGATGTGCTGCAATATAAGAGTAGGAATATAGGAATGTTTGTGAAGAATTGAAGGATGTTCAACTTCTGGCACAGCAACTTTGTCAAGTTTACCACCAACCTCTATAAATCATTTTACAAAATTGGATGCAATTTGCAGATGTGACTGCTCCTTTTCACACAAGAATACTTCTTTAAAACCATTATTTCCTCTTCAAATTCTTGTAATTGAGTCGGATAAGCTCTACTTCAGCTTTAGTGAGATTTTTTGAGGAAACTGGGTTTGGTTTTAAAGTTTGTACTTTTTCATATTTTCTATAAGCCTTTTGTGTTTATCTGGGTGACTTTCAGACTGACTGACTTTAAGCTTAAATGTCTTTCTTTCATCTTTTAAAAGCAATAGTATTTCTTTAAACTTGACAAACCACACCACCTCTTTTTTTAAGTGTGGTCATTCTGAGTAGTAGGTTATGCCTTTATTAATGGGTTCAATAATATCTTCTGCTCTTGTCAAGTTAACTACATAGATTTTATTCTCTGGATTATCTTTAGTGAGAGAATCATTCATTTGGCCACTTATGTTCTGGCTGCAATAAGAAACTAGGGCCTTGTATCCAAGTTTCACTATTGATGATGCTTTCTATGCTCAGTCCTTTTGATGCTTTGTCTGCTGGATTTAAGGCAGACATGACATTGCAGAGATTGTGAAAGATCCCTTATCACTGTGATTCTGTTGGCAGCAAAGAATTTGAATCCTGTGTTTTCATTTGAAATATATTTTAGGACTGTGGTGCTGTAAGTCCAAAAGGCAGATTCTTGCAGGTGTATTTGAAGTTCACTTTTTACCATGGTATTCATTTTGACTACTACAGCTGCTGCTCTGTCTAGTCTTGGAACTGTGACATGCTTCAATGGTGTCATTCTTAAATTCCCCATTAACAGTAAACAATGTTTCTCACCTTTTTCATTAGTCAAGAGAAGATAATGTAACATTTCCATAACATTGACATCTACAAAATCATACATTTGTGTTAACTTTATCTGACCTAACCCTGTGAGTTTGATACTTCTACTTACATTATAGTTTACAAATAAGTGCAAATTGTGAACCTATTTTCTATATCTCTGAATATACTTGATTTCCACTTCTTCATCCCATCTGTAGTTTTCTTTGTACAGGTGTCTTAAAAAACACTTCACAGGCAGTATAACTGATGTTAAAAATCCAAGTGGATCATATACAGAATTTACTACGGACATAATAGCATGCCTTGTGAAGAGCTTATCTTGTAGTTTTAACTCAAATTTGAAACCATCTGTTTCTGCACACCACTGGCCACACAGGGCATGTTCCATTGGAAGCAAATTACGACTCAAGTCTAAGTCTTTTTGTTCAAGAGCACTGTCTTCTTCAGGAATAGATATTAAGTCTGCACTTCTGTTACTCATTCATTTGATCAGGTGAAATCCCCCACTGAAGCATGGGGCCTACCAACTTGACTGCTTGTTTCACTTTTGCCTCTGATGTCAGACTGCACCTACATAGAAATTGTGAAGTACAATTAACTTACAATTAAATTAACTGCTGCTTCTGGAACTCATTCTCTTGTAACTTTGTCTGTTTTATGAAAAGCATAAGATCTACAGTTTGGTGAAGAAGTAGCATCAAAAAGATGTATTGTTATTTTAAATTCTTCTAAGTCTTTACTTAGGTTACCTTCAGGCAACTGCAAAAAATGAAAGAGATTAGTGTCTTTATTGGGGACTTTTAATTGCTCTTCCATCAGTCTTGTAAGGATGCTAATGATTATGTTAGTTAGAACCTTTCAGTAATTGTTTATTAAAAGAAATAACTTTGTAAGTAGCTGTACATTCAAAAACCAGTCAAATTTTATTTTTCTTTGGATGACATACACCATGATAATAATAATCTTGACCCCTCTGCTCTTGAAAATTTTAGACCCATCTCCAACCTACCTTTCTTAAGTAAAATTTTAGAGAAGGCAGTCATTATGCAGTTAAATGACCACCTCAATAAACATGCTATTCTTGGTAAATTTCAGTCAGGTTTTAGAACAAATCACAGCACAGAAACTGCACTCGTTAAAGTAGTAAATGACTTGCGGGTAAATGCAGACAGAGGCCATTTATCAGTTCTCATCCTCTTAGATTTGAGTGCCGCATTTGACACCATTGATCATAATATTCTTAGAAGTCGCCTTAGTCAATGGGTGGGCCTCTCTGGCAGTGTCTTAAATTGGTTTGAATCCTACCTGGCAGGGAGAAAATTCTTTGTTAGTTGTGGAAATTACAACTCAAGGACACATAA
This sequence comes from Erpetoichthys calabaricus, assembly GCF_900747795.2. Classification (NCBI taxonomy): domain Eukaryota; kingdom Metazoa; phylum Chordata; class Cladistia; order Polypteriformes; family Polypteridae; genus Erpetoichthys; species Erpetoichthys calabaricus. The sequence continues at coordinate 218,841,917 of NC_041397.2, read as the reverse complement.
TATCCTATATAGTGTTCCACAAGGCTCTATCCTGGGTCCGCTGCTCTTCTCAATCTACATGCTTCCGTTAGGTCATATTATCTCAGGGCACAACGTGAGCTACCACAGCTATTTATCAATAGCACCTGATGACCCCGATTCTCTTGATTCACTAATATAATGTCTGACTTGTATTTCAGAATGGATGAATAGCAACTTTCTCAAGCTAAATAAAGAGAAAACTGATATCTTAGTGATTGGCAATAATGGATACAACGAGGCTATTAGAAATAAACTGGATATATTAGGATTAAAAGTCAAGACGGAGGTAAAAAGCTTAGGGGTAACTGTTGACTGTAATCTGAATTTTAAATCGCATATTAATCAGATCACTAGGACAGCATTTTTTCACTTAAGAAACATAGCAAAAGTCAGACCTCTTATATCATTGAAAGATGCTGAGAAATTAGTTCACGCGTTTGTTTTCAGTCGACTAGATTACTGTAATGCAGTCCTCTCAGGAATACCCAAAAAAGACATAAATCGTTTGCAACTAGTGCAGAATGCAGCTGCTAGAATCCTAGCAAGGAAAAGAAAATCCGAGCACATTTCTCCAGTTTTGATGTCACTACACTGGTTACCTGTGTCATTCAGGATTGACTTTAAAATTATGCTTATGATTTATAAAGCCTTAAATAATCTCGCCCCATTTTATATATTGGAATGTCTGACATCTTATATTCCAAATTGTAATCTCAGATCCTCAAATGAGTGTCTCCTTAGAATTCCGAGAGCAAAACTTAAAAGAAGTGGTGAGGCGGCCTTCTGCTGTTATGCACCTAAAATCTGGAATAGCCTACCAATAGGAATTCGCCAGGCTAATACAGTTGAGCACTTCAAAAAACTGCTGTAAACACATTATTTTAACATGGCCTTCTCATAATTTAACTGTAATTTAATCCTGATACTCTGTATATCCAATTCATTATAATAACTATCCATGGTAGCTCTAAAATCTGTACTAACCTCTATTCTCTTTTCTGTTTCTTTTTCAGGTGTCCTTTTCGTGGTGGCTTTCGCCATCACCATCTACTCAAAGCACCATGATGTTCCAACAGTGAAGAATTAAAAGCCAGAAGTCTGCATGTCCATCATCATCAAGTCCTTCCGTGAGAACCCAGACACAAGAGAACTATTTCATTTATGTTAGGTAGAATGCCCAAAGGGGACTGGGCAGTCTTGTGGCCTGGAATCTCTGCAGATTTTATTTTTTTCTCCAGCCGTCTGGAGTTTTTTTTTTGTTTTTTTCTGTCCACCCTGGCCATCGGACCTTACTCTTTTTTTATGTTAACTAATATTGTCTTATTTTAATTTCTTATGTTGTTATATTTTTTTTTTAATTTACTGTTCTTCATTATGTAAAACACTTTGATCTACTTTTTTGTATGAAAATGTGCTATACAAATAAAAATACAAATAAATAAAAAATAAATGTTATTATTATTATGATGTTGGGTGTATCTCACTTAGTCATCACTGTAATTCAGGCTTCCTTGATAGCATAACCTTTCTTTAGTATATCTCTCATTAAAGCTTTATAGTATTTGTGGAAATCTGGAAATGTATTCAGTTTCCTTTTGAGTAAAATAGTGTACTGTTCTGCAATACAGAGCTTGTTTGGTATTTTAAGTGTTACATCTTTTAAAGATAAGTGCAATAATGGACAACTACCAGTCTTGCAGACTCTGCAGCCACGTGAATGAACTTAATGTTTTCATACAACATTTCTTCCTTTTCTTCGTATCTGCACTCTATAAAATTGGACAGTTTATTCAACATACTGCATGTTCTATTACTGTTACTGGCAATTTTTGTAGCTTACCACTGTTTGTTGACAACTCATCTATTTCCTTGTATGGCCCCATGACCATCCATCCAAGTGCAGTCTTCACAGTGTGAGATTCCACTACTTGGCTAGGTATGATTTGCTACACGTTAAAGATTTTGGGAAAGTTAATATCTGTTGATATACTGATCAACTTCTTAATCAATGAATGGTAGACATACCTCCTCAAGATGTGTCTACTTCGCAATGTCCTTCTGTCATGGAATATTGTCTCTGGTCACTGGAATAGAGACCTGTCATTAGACCTTTTGCAAATCAATATGCATTGAGAGCAGAGATTTGTAAATCTGATAAAATTAAACATTGTGTTGGCATTCTTGACTCATCATCACAATTACTGTTTTGAGGAACACCTAATTTTTTTCTTCTATGATGGTTTACCTGTCTTTGTAGATTTTCTGTGCAAATTATTACTGTATTATGAGAATCTATAAACATGTTTCTAATCACCTTTTGCTCTTCTTGGATTTTACCTTAACAGAGACTAAATATAGTGCACACTCTTCTTCATTCCCAGTAAATGTACTTCTCAGTTTCCTCATTAGTTGGCATAGCTTTAGTGGCTTTAGCTCCATTCTGTTTGTTCATGTGTAGAATGGTTGGGTACTGCAAAGAATAATAAGATGGCCATGTTTAATACATCAAAAGTACAAGCCTTTAGATTTCAAAAAGTCAATTCTATCTTGCACGGTGGTGCAGTGGTAGCATTGCTGCCTCACAGTAAGGAGACCTGGGTTCGTTTCCCAAGTCCTCCCAGCGTGGAGTTTGCATGTTCTCCCTGTGTCTGTGTGGGTTTTCTCCAGGTGCTCCGGTTTAATCCCACAGTCCAAAGACATGCAGGTTAGGTGCATTGGTGATCCTAAATTGTCCCTAGTGTGTGCTTGGTGTGTGGGTGTATGTGTGTGTGCCCTGTGCTGGGCTGGCGCCCTGCCCGGGGTTTGTTCCTGCTTTGTGCCCTGTGTTGGCTGGGATTGGCTCCAGCAGACCCCCGTGACCCTGTATTAGGATATAGCGGGTTGGAAAATAACTGACTGACTGACAATTCTATCTTTGTTTGGTAATTCCCTGATTTTACTGCAATCAGCAAGAGTGTGTTTGTTTCTGCAAAATACATACTCGTTTTTAAATGTGTATATAGTTGTCTTTTTTCACTGTACTATCCTGAACCTCTTTTTCAGCAGTAATGCTTCCTTTCTGGATATTTAAAAAAAAATCAGCCCTGTGGTTGCCATGCACTTATCTTCCAAGAAGACAGGCCAGAATATTTTGCCTGTCTTTTTTCATCATTTTCAATTTGATAAGCTGCTTTTTTCTAGTCTCCCTTTACTGAGTTAGGTAGCTTTGATAAGACAGTTTCCAGGTTTAAGTTACTATCAAACTCATTCTTATACAGTGTATCTCTCAGAGTATTCGTACAATTAATGAAGAAAAGTTTATAATATGTAAATGCTTCTCTGACACCTGACTTAATTTGAGGCCATTGCAATGCTTTTTTCATAAATGTGTGGCTAATCTTTACTTCATTACCAAAACGTTTATAAACCTTCTCTTTCGCTTCCTTATAGGCTACATCTGGCGATAGGTGTTGATAAGCTTTGACAGGATGTTGTGGCATCCCTCCAAATACTACAGCCTTTCTTCATCAGTTATAAGATTGTTGTCCACAAATTTGTCAAATTTGGCAATGAAGGAATAAGACATAAGATTGCCTTAAAATATAGAAGGATGGAGAAAGTGCTGCCCTCGGTAATATCACAGGATCAAACTGGATTTATTAAAGGCCGACACCTATCTTCCAATTTCCGATGCTTGTTTAATGTTATATATTCACCAGCAAAATCAAACAGCCCAGAGATATTACTATCATTAGACGCAGAAAAAGCATTTGATATGATTGAATGGAACTACCTTTTCACTGCATTGGAGAAATTTGGGTTTGGCCCGAATATTTGTGCATGGATCAAACTACTGTATACCAATCCAGAAGCTTCAGTTTGTATTAATAACATTTGCTCAGACTACTTTAAACTAGAACGTGGTAACAGACAAGGATGTCCCTTGTCGCCACTGTTGTTTGCAACCGCTATTGAACCACTGGCGGTTCACTGCCGAAATACTTATCAGATAAAGGGGATTGTCAGAGAAGGACTGGAACAGAAAATTTCTCTATATGCAGATAATATGGTCTTATATATATCAGACCCAGAAAACACTGTCCCTGCTGTTTTAACAGCACTAACAGAATTTCAAAAGATATCTGGTCTTAGAATTAATCTGAATAAAAGTATACTCTTTCCAGTGAATTCACAAGCATATAATATTAGATTAGACACCCTACCTTTTACCATAGCAGATCAGTTTAAATACCTAGGGGTAAATATCACAAGTAAACATAAAGCTGTTTATCAACAAAATTTTGCCGTCTGTATGGAAAAAACTAAGCAAGACTTGCATAGATGGTCAACCCTTCATCTCACTCTAGCCGGAAGAATTAACATTGTTAAGATGAATATCCTTCCTAAACTTCTCTTTTTATTTCAAAACATTCTAATATATATCAATAAATCGTTTTTTAAACAGTTAGATTCAACAATAACCTCATTCATTTGGAACTCAAAACACCCACGTATCCGAAGAGCGACCCTACAAAGACCTCAGGCAGAAGGTGGCATGGCTTTACCTAATTTTCAGTTTTATTACTGGGCAGCAAACATACAAGCCATAAAAACCTGGACACAAATAAATGAACATACACAGGCTTGGTCCGCAATAGAAGTAAAATCCTGTAGTACTTCTTTATACTCCTTGCTCTGCTCTCCAATAAACGCAAGTTATCGCAAATATACTAATAACCCAATTGTGTTTTACTCACTCAGAATATGGAACCAAATTAGAAAGCATTTTAAGATGGAAAATCTTTTATCAGTGGCACCTCTGCAAGAGAACCACCTCTTTCAACCTTCGCAAGTATATCCAGTTTTTAATACCTGGAAAAGTTTTGGGATTAAAATGCTCAGAGATCTTTATATAGACAACATATTTACATCTTTTGAACAATTACGTTCAAAATTCAACCTCCCAGCTACACATTTCTTTCACTGTCTGCAAATTAAAATATTGACACGTCTATACATGGAAGATTAATGTTGCTCTATTCTTTGAGTGCACTTTGATTCTTCAAACAATTATTAACATGCTCCTTGAGGGACAATGAGTGGTGATGATTTTCTTGGCTCTGCATTTTCATCATCTCTTTTTACCTCTTTCTTCATGTGAGGCTCAGGTGCAGGCACAACTAGATCTTTGCTATTGTGTTTCTCATACATTTTTAATCTTGCTCTAGATTTTGCAATTTATTCCTGAATAGCTATCTGTTCTTTTTTCTCCCTCAGTTGGAGTGCGTCTAATTCTCATTTAGCTTTCTGCTGCCCCTCATCTGTTTGTCTTTGGGCCTTTAACTGTGCTTCATCTGTTTCTCTTTGGGCATATTGTATTAATTAACTGTGCAAACATTGTGTTCATGACTGACTTCATCTCATAATTTAAGATTACCAAGTTCTTTCCTAAGAAATTCTACTATGTGCTTATTTAGTTGTTCTGGAGATTACATGCTTCTATCATCAATCCAGTTCTGTGTACCTCCTAAAAAGTCTTTAACCTTTTTCATGTTAAATTAATCTTACAGTACTTTTTTCAATCCTCATCAGAATTCAGTAAGGACATTAGACTACTACTGAGGCTTTCGTTCTCTTGCCGTATTTTAGATAGTTCTTACTTGATCAATTTTCATACTCTTGTTTTTTCTTCATTGGCTTTAAGGAGTTCAATGACTCTTATAGTGATAATAAGCTGTTCATACTTCCTCTCTACAGCTTCCTTAACTCTGGGATACTTTTCTGTTGATCTTCCTGGTGATCCACTTGCTCCTTCTTTCAGTGCACAATGTTGGTCTATTGTTTAAATCAATGCACCTTAGGCCAGGTTTATACTTCACACGACGTGACGCATGCTGCAGCGGACGCTCCTGCTACGCAAGTGTTTTATTTTACTGTTTATACTTGCACGCGTACTTTACATAAATCTGGAAGAATCCACCAGGTGGCAGTGCAAGATATTATAACGGTGAGAACAGGTTCGGCTTCGCTGTTGTGAATTGCCTTGGAACACCAATTAAATTCCTGTTATGACCTACTCTAGACTTTTTTTTAAACTCTAATTCAGTGTTAACTTAATTAAGTCCTGCCCTAATTTCCCACTTAAGTTGCTTATTAATGACTCGCCTGGGTTGTGGGTGGGGTGTAGGTTTATCAATGAAGCTTCTTTGGGTTTTAGGTCAGACAGAGAGTGTGTGTGTGTGAGGAGAAGGACAGAGCAAGGTATGTAGAGTTAGGGTTGGATGGTCTGGCTTTGGGTTTTTGTTTATTATTGTTTAATAAAGAAATGTAATTGTAAGCTAGCCATCTAAGTGATAAATGCGGATAGTATGTATCTAGCTATGAACTTTGTGAAGTTAGACAGCTATGTTAGTGTGGTTCTCCTGCCTTGTTTGTTTTCTGTAATTTTCTCCATATTCTGTGAGTTGGTTTTTTTGACAATCAATGGACCCTGTTTTTATTTAGCTGGTTTAGTTTTTTTGTGTTTTGTCTCCCTCTCTCTCTCACTTGTGTGCGTCCTATTTATATATCCCTACACTTTTTGGTAGGCTGTAACAATCCGATGACACCAAAACTGCAATATCTCTGAAAAGGATGTTTAATGATTAAATCAATCCAAGGATGTGCCCATTCCAGCTAGCATTGGGCACAAGGCAGAAACAATCCCTAGATGGGGCATCAGCTCATCGCAAGGTGAATACAAGCACTCACGTACTCTAGCATCATTTTAGTGTCACCAATTCTGCATATCTTTGGAAGGAAACTGGAACACACTGTGGAAACCCAGCAGGAAAACATGTAAACTACAGGCAGGGAATACCAGCAACGTGACTCCCTGCGAGACAGCAGTGCTACCGCTCCGCCACCATGTTACCCCCATGTGTGTAATTATTAACAGTATTCATTATTTAAACAAAGTTAATGGTTTATCTGTAAAATGTAACATACATACTTTAATGCATTTCATCATGAAAGTGGTATCAAATATAAATCTAAGGATTCTAAATGAGCAGAGAGTTGGAATATCATACATTTAATGTGTTCTGTGTGGTGATCTATTGCTATTTGTTGCTGCTGTCGGGTCAAGAGGAAGCCCAGAAAATAAGACGGCACAAAAGATGGTATGTGAGACTTTTAAAATGTATCATGTCATTACAATCGGAAATATGCAATGCTTGAATATAAAAGCACCACGAATACATCTGTATGTCGGCATTTTGCTTCACCACATCGAACCATTCATCAAACAAAGAAACGCGCACATCAATCCCATAGGATCCGCATAGCGGCTTTCTGTCACATGTAGATAGTGAACATAGACTCTGATGTCACGTTCCAACTTTTATCACACTGCATCCCCCGGGTTTTTGCTGGTACTGCAACTTGCGCACGCATTGTGTTAATTTCTGAGGATGTGCTCAGAGGACGAGTCAAATGAATGCTGTAAATGTGTGGCAGCCATGATGTGTTTGCGTACGCGTTCTGAGCGTGAAGTATAAAGGAGCCAGAAGTATCTTCACTACCAAGCCGACAGCACCTTTGCACACACAAGGTTATTTAACATGACTAGAGCATTAGTCAGACTTACTTCTTTTAGTGTCTATCACAGCTTCTTAGTGCTCTATGTTTAATCTCGATTAGCCAATCAGCGTGTACTAAAAGTGTGCAGGCAGGGTAGAGTGGGTGGAGAAGAGTGTCAGGAGTGAATTGTGACAGATGGGTGTATCAGCAAGAGTGAAAGGGAAGGTCCACAGGGCGGTAGTGAGACCAGCTATGTTATATGGGCTGGAGATGGTGGCACTGACCAGAAAGCAGGAGACAGAGCTGGAGGTGGCAGAGTTAAAGATGTTAAGATTTGCATTGGGTATGACAAGGATGGACAGGATTAGAAATGAGTACATTAGAGGGTCAACTCAGGTTGGATGGTTTGGAGATAAAGTCAGAGAGGTGAGACTGTGTTGGTTTGGACTTGTCCAGAGGAGAGATGCTGGGTATATTGGGAAAGGAAGTTAAGGAAGGAGCTGCCAGGTAATAGGAAAAGAGAAAGGCCTAAGAGGATGTTTATGGATGTGGAGAAGAAAACATGCAGGTGGTGGGTGTAATAAAGCAAGATGTAGAGGACAGAAGGATATGGAAAAACATGATCTGATGTTGCGTCCCCTACTGGGAGCAGTCAGAAGAAGAAGAAGAAGAAGAAGGAGGAGGCCTATCATTGTGTACTAGCGAGCAGACAAGTGAATAGGTAAGGCACAGTACCTTGTTTTTCACACTTATTTTAACTCAGGTCCTTGCATTCTTTCAGTTTTGTTTCTATTATATGATCCAGCTTCATCTGGCAGATTTTCTGTATTAAAAATTTTCCGTTTGTCAAGGGTTTACAAATAAATCAAAATAGTTTAAAAAGCAGCTACCAGAAGGGCTCCAGTAATTAGTATGACTAATGTACAAAAAATTCCACAATTGAAGTGTCCTCGTTTCAATAGCCTTAGTGAAATTCAAAGCAAACAGTTCACACATAAAAAAAGAAGCAAGTTGATAATACACACAAAAAAGAAAAAAAAGAAACTTCTTGTCTATGATGTTCTATTTAAGGCTTAAATGACTAGGTTTCATTTCTTATAGTTTCTATGTGTTATCACATACACCAGGGCCATATGAATGTAACACTAACATCACAGTCAGAAAACTAGGTTTAGGTTTAGGTAGACTTTATTATCCTAGAGGGAAATTTGTACCTTTCTATCTATGTGCCTTTCTAACTACCGTATATACTCACGTATAAGTTGGGTCTTGAAACCCTAAAAATCGATCATAAAATCAGACCCTGACATATGGCATTCAAAAATGAGACTCTTAATTTTTTTTTTTACATCTTCTTGCCTCCTCTAATCTCGCATCAGTTTCTCAGGCACATCGAATTTTGCTGCAGCAGCGCAGTTACCAATTTCTTTCGCTACTTCAACGACGTTTAATTTAAAACCAGCTTCATATTTTCTTCCGATCAAACGCTCCTTCATAGATAAGGGATGCTCTTAAGATAAAGGTGTACAAGGGTGTGAGATACAAAAATCACAAATCAGAGTAAATGTTGCTTCGGAATAGTTCAGGTATTACTGTGTGGTCACTTAAGCACAATACATAGAAAAAAAAGGCAGTGTGCTACATGGTTACTCTCTCAGGTGGGCGTTAGCATATCATAATCCTTTGTACCAACAGCGTGAATTTTCCGCATTGAACTTATACGACTGACATTATAATATACCAGAAATTATACTGTAAAATCAAGTCCCGACTTATCCGCTGGAGAGCTTATCTGTGAGTATAAACGGTATGTGCCTTTCTATCAAAAAATTAATGTTTCTTTCTAGTTGTCTAACTTCAATCTAAGTCTCTTGTCTCAGATATAACTGAACATTAGGGAAATTCCATTAACTTGTTAGCTTCTCTTACGGGGGTAAAACAGAATGTTCCATCATCCATGTGAAAGCTACATTCTGTTCAAATTAAGCACAAAAATGTAATGTGAATTAACCATTAACAATAATTTAAGAGGCTGGGCTCTTACTAATACAAATAACTAATCTAAAAATTATAGTATGTTCAGTATTGATTGTGCAAAAACCACAAGTGAGGTATTTCAAAAAACTAGTTAGAATTTGGTGTATAGGTCAGGGAGCAGTTTTCATTTTGGAAATCCAAAGTAAATTCTCTGAAAAGGTAAATTTAATAAAGTGATAAGTGTCAAGGAGACTGGCATGGTGCCAGTGTGTTTTGTCATATTATCAGATTTCCTATGGCTTGTATGTATTATGAAAGGTGCCAACTAAGGTTTTTTGTAGATGATGGACAGGAAGAAATGTCAAAACCAGCTGTGACTGTAATGTTTTACCTGTCTTACTGTTCATGCTGCACCCCATGTGTTTCACCCTCGGCCCACCTATGGCAGGCTGCTCGCTGGTTGGAGCTGTCTGTACTTTCAAACCTTTATTCCAACTCAGTTTACCACCTATAGTGGATTTCACAAAAGCACCTCCTTGTGCCCTTGGTGACACATAGAGTTGTACAGCCTGTGGGGAACTGAATCTTCATGTAGTCCCATTAACAGCAAGACACTGGTAAACATTCCTCAGTGGTTTGGTTTCTTAGATGCAGATTACATCTTCTTTATCACAAGCAAAGAAAAATATTTCTTTCTGAAGAAGAACAGAAGTACTCTAAAAGTGTCAGTTTTTTTTTTAAACTGCAGGTCTTGCCCAATGAGCATGTAAAACAAGTGTCGCAGATGGCCGGGGTCATTACCTGGCCGGGACACCTAAAAGGACCAGAAGGTGGCGGGAATAGCTTCTGGGCCACGAGGGGGCAACTGCCATGGAGCAGGAGAGGACCACGGGAAAAGACAGCAAAGATTCTGACTCGTTGGGACCCGTGGCCACCGCCAGAGGGCGCTTTAAACCTCGTGGGACCCGGATATAGTTACTTCCACCACACTCGGAAAGATGGCAGAGGAACCTGCCAGGGACGCCCGGAGTTCTTCCGGGGCAAAGGGCAGCACTTCCGCCACACCAGGAAGCGCTGCCGGATGGACGTCATCACTCACCTGGAGCATATCCGGGCAGGAATAAAAGGGGCCACCTCCTTACAGTCGGGGAGCCAGAGTCAGGAGTGGGAGAAGGACAAAGCTCTCAGGAGGAGAGTAGAGGTGGCCAAGGACTGAGACAGAGTATATTTAAGGGTGATTATTGCTGTGTGCATTGTGTGCTGTGTGACACTGTCTATTCTTCATTAATAAAAACGTGTGCTTTTTATAAAGATGTGGTTTCCGACTGGTGGTGTCCGGGCAAGTCTCACACAAGGTATCCTTATTTACTTAAAGGTTTTCTTCTCTTTTAACTGGGTGTGTTGACATTTTAAAGTTTCTCAAAACACATTTAAAGTATGTTCAAAAACAAAACAAAGAAAATGTTATAAAATGTCATTATAGCCCAAGCTTCTAAGCAGCAAACACATCTGACATGCAACTCAAGGTTAGTTCCCTCTTACAGAAAGCTTATAAATAACCTGACTATGCAAAACACTCTGAAATCCTGCTTTGCATTACAACTCTGCCAGCATACATCAGCTTGACCAAACACTAAAGGGCCTTCACTTGACATCTGTCAGCTTAGAAGTTTAAAGCATACCCTGCATACATAGTGCTTAAGAATCTTTGGTTTGAATAATGGAAGAAATAGACAAAAAGTTGATGAAGTAGGCTGTAGGAATGGACTAGGTCCTTATCCAGGTTTGATTTTTCCTTTCCACACAGACAACTGGTTATGATTAAGGCAATGGGTTATGAATATAGAAGAGGGATTCATTTTAGCTCAATATGGTGTACAAATATTTGGAATGTAAGTGTGTAACCTGCATCCTGCTATTTTAAAAATGATGATTCTTCAACTTCAATTGAACTGTAAAGATGAAAGTGGCTTCTACAATATTGCTACATAACCATAGCTCGTTATTATAAATCTGCTCAACAAGTTGTCAGGTTTACATTATGTTTATGTGAATCCTTATCAGGTGTCACTCGTAAGATATAAGAAAGCATCTAAAGCATTACTGTACATATTCTATAAATGAGAGAAAATAAAAAAAAGTCAACATACCATAGGTGACGGGTGTAGACTGCGGCTATTAAATATATATATTTTAGCAGTCTACCCAACCTTATTTTATTAAGAACACATGTGCCTCATTTAGCACAGCTGTCAGCAAAAGAAATGGCTGCAAATGTCTTGGGCAATTCCTAATGCAAGCCTCAGATTCAGGCAAATGCAGCTTTGATATGCTGAGAGAGAAGAACAAGGTAGATTCAATGAGCTGGAATGTAAAAATTCCATTAAAGCTTTCTGAGCACAGATAGAATCTGGGGAATCCATTTCTTTCCCTTATTTTATCCCCTTTTTTCTGCTGTGAGCTTTTAAGGCCAGCTGTGCTTCAGACAGCTCCACTAAAATAAATGCAGCCCATAGCCTCAAAGCTCATAACATACTATTTTGCTTTTAATACAATAATATATGCCTTGAATGAGCCATTAGAATATGGAGTGCAAAACAGCACACCCACTCTAACTTTCCAACAATATATGCAACTTCATAGAGTTCACTGTCATCTCTTATTATCCTTTAGCATACAGAAAAGGAGAAAACTCCATCTTCCCACAAATGATCCTTCAGCAATATTCATACAATACAACAACATTTATTTGAACTCAGAGGGGTTTCATGTAGATCTGCATTTTTTACCTAGTCTGTTGGATAATTTAAGGGCATTGTTAAAAAAACAGAACAATGCAATACACACTAGAGGTTTAAAAAGCAATGTTTATTATAACTTCACATTACCATATGCATACACTTAAAGCATTATTAAAAAAAGTATTTTTATGGTTTGAATTCCTAACTTTTCCAAAGCTGTATGTAATTACTTAGTTTCATAAAAAGGTATATATTTTAAAGATATTATTATATTTATAATTTACATTCAGTTTCTAAGCCACCACAGGTAACAGAAGACAAAGGTTTCACAAACTTATAGAAATGCACCTCAAAGATTCAGAGAATATTTTCGATGCCTTACACTGGCTTTGCCATACAAAATAGATTCGATGCTTTCCGTAATTTGTGTCTATTAATAAGATACATTTTGAATCCTGTATTTAAGCATTCATTTACTAAGCTTAATCAAATTCAGTAAAGCCTATCTCAGGAAAGGATTAGCTTTATTTTTGATATATTTTCCTTCCATTCATTGATTTCTTTGACCTTTTTTCTGCTTGTGAGTTGTAGGGAGCTAGAGCCCATTTTGACACCAGACACCATTGCTGGATGGGACACTAGAGCACTGCTAGGCACTATCATGTGCATGCTGACATTCTCTCATAAAGAGCCAACTTTGGGTCACTAATCATTGTCTTTGGCTTGCATGAAGTGAAGCCGACAAGGAGTAAACTGGTACTTGAACCATGGTCCACCTCAATTGTGAGGCAGCAGTGCTAACCATTGCAAGTCCACATTACCCCTACTGAATCATTCTGTTTCATTGTAGGATACTATTACCTGTGTGCTTCTGGGTTGCATTTTTCACAGCATTGGCTGTGCACTTAACTCTTCAAGATGTTGTTTTGTATGTTATGGTGGGAAGCCTGAAGTGTAGAGGAAAGGTTAGCCTGTGAAATTGGAACTTTTATAGTATTTACTAATTCAAATTCTTAATTATAGACAATCTGGCTTAAATGAATAATAAAAAGTCTACAGCAACTCTTACTGGTGGCTACTTTGACTTTGAAAAACCTAACGTTAAGTTGCAGTAGGTGTTATGAATAAAACAATGTGTGCATAGAAATGCATTAACACATTTAATTTAATATACCCACGACTGTGGCCTAAGCATTTCAAGATGGAACCCAGACCATTTCTCATGCTCATTATCTGTCGTATTATGTTGTTGATTTGGGAAATTGTCTGTTTGAGTTATGAATTACAACATACAGTGAGGTTATAGCATTTTATGCTGAGAAAATTAAGTAATTATTACGCCAATCATGGCAATATTTTGGCAACACAGAAACCAGCCCTTGACAGGGCACCAGAACATCATAAGCCCCCATAACACACACTCATGCTTACTCAGACAGAGCTAATTTGGAACCACCAATTAACCTAACATGAACATCTCTGGGAAAGTGTGAGGAAGAATGGAGTACCTGAAGGAAACTCCAAAAAGAAACAGTGAGAACATGCAAACTCCACAGGTATGCAGTTCTAATCCTGGACGCTTGATCTGTCAGCCAGCAGCACTTAACCACTAAGCCACCATGTCACCTTTCAGTGCACACAATTTTATCAAAAACATTTGAAATCTTGTTATCTTAGACTTGATTCTTCTTCACGCAAAGTTACACAAGTAATGACTATTTTTATCATTTAGCTTAATTTCCATATTTGTACAGTTAAATGATATACGTGTGAATAAATTAAGACAACTTTAACTGAAACACACATGGCTGTGTGAAAGTCATAATAAATTGCCAATAATGGCCCATACAATGTGTTTATCTTCAATGCTCCAAAGATGCAGCACCAATTATTAAATGCAACTTAAGAAATTTTGGTTTAATTAAGATTTAATTATATAAATATAAATAAAAAACACAACATAATTGTATTTATCATTTTCAATATTTGTTATTTGCTAAAAAGTACAATTGTTGTTTATTTACTAATCAAAATGAGCATTTTTTTTTTAGGTCAGTGGTGGGTTAGGACTTTTTTAGACCCTGTTTCTCCTGCATTTATAGATCAAAATATTAAAGAGTGTAAGTAGGGTGCAAAATAAGGAATTACAAGGTTCTGCATTGCCTAGGAAACTGATCAATAGTTACTTCAAGTCAGATGGACATTGTTCTTTCTAAAAAGAAAATAGCAGCTTTTATGCTCCAGGCTTTCACACCTCCTTGAGGCTCACAAGCCTTAAATATTTATATGTGGTTGTGAAACTAGCAGCATTTTCCTTTTCCTGGTGTTGTTTTTGTACTCTCTTTAAGTAGACTACCTTTATCACTAAGACCAATTTAGAATTATGGATCATTACAAAGGGCAGAAGATGAAATAATACCTGATGCCTTCCTATATTTTACATAGTAACACAGTAAAACAAAAAATGAAAAATATATAGTATGCAAATGACTTCAAGACTGTTATCTGTAACATGGCAAGCATGTATTTATTTACTTAGTTATCTACCTATTTATGTATTTATTTATTTAAAGAGCTTCTGTAAAAAATAATTTCCCACCAGGGACAAATAAAGATCTATCTATCTATCTATCTATCTATCTATCTATCTATCTATCTATCTATCTATCTATCTATCTATCTATCTAAATTGCCCGAAATAAATCAGAATAAGGCACTGAAAGGTATTCTCCATTGTTTTGTTCCTTCTTTCACCAACAGCAGATTAATTGAATAACTTTACACATTCCGAATACAACCAGCTATTTTAATGATGCTGTTAATAATGAATTGCTGCTTGACAGGCATGGAATCAAAATATGTATCCATTGGGCTGGTTTTATAATTTAGCATCGACAATAATGTGTTTGCTCATTTTGAGTCCGCTGAATGAAATTGGTCCACATTTGAACAGCATTTAACGCCACTTACAATTTAAATAGAAGCTGAATCATCAGCAAAAGAAAAATTGCTTTGTGTATTGATATGATAATTACATTGCATGAGCATGCCTGCCATTAAATTGTCTATTCTAGAAAGTGTGTAATGATGTTTAACATAAAACATTTATTTCCCAGTTGTTATTTGATAAACGAACGACAACCTTTTTCCAGTCTCCAGACAGTCTGCTGTTATGTATAATGTAAAGGTTATGCGACATTATCAATCATTGTTTAATAACTTAATATTATTTAACATTCATTTGAAATTTACCATTCCGATTTTGCATCCTATCCCTAGCAAACACATTTCAAAATATCTAGAATAACTCTAGTAATTCTTTATTTGTATATTGTTTTTATTCACAGAACAAAGATTAATAAAGAGAACATCAAATTTTAATCATGCTGTAAAGCAAATTACAACATGAAAAAGTTAAAACAAAAGGTTTCTATTTTTAAAGCTTATTTTTTATATGTGGGTGGCTCTGCAGAAATGTCACCTTAAGGCTAGCTAGGCACTAGGTGTTTGCATAGATTAAAATGAAAACATAATTAAAGCAGGAATTACTAAACATCTTATTATGTTTTGCAAATCAGAATAAATGAGAAACATGCAAAAACCTGTAAATAGAAATATGTGTTGTTCAAAGCTATTTTAAATGGATAATATGAAATCTAGTAATAACTAAAAACTTCAAAATACATAATAGATATAAGGGATTTGGACTAAAGAGGTCAAGAGGATCAGATATACTGACATTAGAATGAACCAGCATATACAGTACTCGCCTAAAAGTCGATGGACTTTAAAAATCTCAGAAAATGCTTTTATTTTTTAAATGAAAAGCTGAAAATTAAAAAAAAAAATTTCAGGACAGGGTCATGACCATGATCACAGTAAAAATTACTGTGAACACAAGTAAAGCTTTAAAATAGTTTTTTGTTTTGCATATTTAGCTTAAAGCTTAATTTTTAATGAAACGTGAATGAAGCAGACACTCTCCAAGTGCTGAAATGTAATATTTACAGAGCCAGCTGTTGTATTGTTTTAATAACGTGTCATTTTTGGATGATGATTCCTATTCCAGACATTGTGATCACATTAAGAATTTCAGACAAATACATAATCAAGAAATAACCCACAATATGTTTTGTGGATAAAAACAGAACATGACTATTTTACAAATTGATAGACCAGCTTTCAGCATTTTGTACAATGTTAAATAAAGTTGAATAAAAGCCTATTTAATTAAGGAAGCATATACGATTGGGATTCATTCATTTTTCAAACAATGTTATTTCAGTATAAAGTTGGGGCGAGGGGTACCAGACACCCACCCTACTGTGGGTGCTTGTGCATCACAAGTGCCATGACATAGCCACTCACTCAGTCCAGTTTAAAGTCATCAACTAACCTAACCTAAGTTTTGGTTTGAGTAAAAAAAGCTCAAGGAAAATCCAGGACATAGGAAGAACATGCAAATTCCACATAGTCTATGACCAACTTGGGATCTGAGCCGAAGATTCTGGCTACATGAAGCTGAAGCACTAAGCACTGTATCACGGTTATACTTAGTGCCTGTTGACCTCTGTCTTTTCACTTCTTTCATTAACACTTGCTTAGTCTCTCTATGTCAGTAATAAACATAATTTGGTATAATTTCTCAGCATATTTACATATTATCATAACAGCATAACAAAAAAATTACTACACTTGTCAAATGTGGACACTGAAATTGATTTGTTGCAAGTTGGTCAGATGTAAGAGTTTCACTATATTCTGTTAATGTGACTCTACTATAATTACTACTGCAACTATTATTATTATTTTACAGTACATAATTACACACACAACATAGGAAGGAACTTGTACGTTGTTTAACACCATCGCCTTACAGCACTAGGAAGCAGGTTTGCAGAATTTGCACATTCTCTCCCCCATCTACATTATTTTTTTTCTAGATGCTATGGTTTTCTTTCTCACATCCTAAGAACGTTTGTGCTAGTTTAATAGCAACTTCTCCAGTGAGTAATGGCACATTTTTATGTAGTGAAACATCATCCAGAGTTGTTGAATAATTACTAACAGTGTGAGTTTAGACTATGGCTTCCATGCCTCACAGTAGGAGACTTTGAAACTGAATTTCTGGATGGGCATTTAAATGATATAGAGCATATCATCCTACAGTTGAGGGAGTGTAACGGCATAAGGTACATAAAACATTTACCAGCCTAATGGTAGTTTTTTCTTTCTATAAATATTCTTATTTACAATACCAAATACAGACTGTATTCTGCTGCTGCTTTCAATAGGACCTACTGTAACTTTTACGAATACTATTAGACAGCATTTGTAGGAAATATTACAAAACATACAATTACACCCATTTCACATGGTGGCACAATGCCAGGCGACCTTGGGCTAGTCTTTCCCATTCATTGTCTGTATGATGTTTGCATTTTCTCTCCATATTAGTACGGTTTTTCACTGAGAAATCAGATTTTCTCTCTCATATGCCAAGGATGAGCACTGTAATTTCCACTCATTTTAAGATATGACTGCTGTTAATCAATCATTTTGTTTACAGTATTTTGTCATTTATCACAGACAAATTACTGAAGCATTTTCAAAACTGAATTTTATATGTTCTTCTGTAATTGTGTGACTCAGCATGTTCTATTATATGTAAAAATCAGTAAATCAGTTGTTTTTTGAAGGGCACCTTTCATCGTGTCAGTCATGAGAAAAAGCATTATGACAAACAATCACAGCAATAGAGCTCTGTATAATGCTATAAAAATGCATAACATGGCAGATGGAAACAGACAGCACTGTACTTTGTTCCATTTAAATTAAAAACATTCTGAACAAGCATGTTATAGATCTGCCTCAAATAAACAGCAAGATGAAATATAATTAACTCTGTTTGGTACAAAAAGTGCTCAAAAAATATTATAGTAGTGAAGTTTGAACCTTCTGCATCTTTACTTAGAGAATATTTCAGTAAAGTTGACAATTTCCTGTTTACACTACCTTCCTATCTTGTATGGTGAAAAATTACTGAATTTTCATTAGTAGAGTTAGACATGGGCTTATCAATGACAGGATGGACTGGTCTCATAACACAGATGAATGACAGTATATAGGAAAAGGCAGAGTAGGCTCTTTTATCTTTGGACACTGCATTTTCTTTAATGTGGGAAATGACATCCTTCTCATTTTCTATAACTCTGTGATGGCCAGTGCGATTTTCTACGCTGTGGTGTACTGGGCTGGTAACATCACTTCAAGTGAGGCCCACGAAATCTACAAGCTAATTCAAAGGGCAAACTCAGCTATAGGATGCACTCTGGGCCCCCTAGGGGTCATAGTGAGTGAGAGGATTAAAAACAAAACTGAGTGCCAATATAAACAATGCTGTACATCCTCTCTGTGACACACTGAGTACTTTCAACCAGCAGAAGCGTATCAAGAGACACTACTGGGGCTCCTTTATACCAACAGTAACACGTCTGTATAATGACTCACTGTGACTGGGACTACCAATTCACAACTTTTCTTTCTTTTTAATTTTCTTCCCTTTTAGTCATTCTGGTGTGTATTCAAACCACAGTGTGTGTGTGCGTGTGTGTGTGTGTGTGTGTATATATATATACTAGCCATGTGCACCCAACTACGTTGCGCGTGTTAAAGTTGTCTGTGAAGGGCTCCCTGTTTAAACGCGGCTGCCAGTCGTGAACTGGGCCCTTCGTCACACAGCATTATGATTTTTTATAAGGGAAACAAAATTACAAAACAAAACCCTTGGACATTGATTCGATAGGAACGGCCTACTCAGAATCCCTGTCCGAATAGTAATTATGTGGTGGTGGAGGAGCATTTCTGCTTCTCTCCATTCACAGTCCGTCTCGTTTTCATGACGCTGTCGTTTCCTCTCATGATCTCTTCTCAACCTTTCTCCAATCTCACAGGTTGCTTTGTGGCAATCCAAAGAGTAAGGAAGAAGCAATGCTTCTTTCTTGAACTCCGAACGCCGACTGATGGAAAATCACAGAAGTATGTCTGACTTATATACTCTGACTGCCGACTCCAAGAAGTGGGTGAACATTCGATTTGGACGAACTGCTGCCAACGACAGTTGATAGAAACACAAAAAACCACAGTCTCGACAACGAAGCAGGTGTCAACGCCAGATCTAAACACAAAGAGTGGTATCGACAGTGTTTGTAAACAAAAGTAACAACCAATGTGTTGTGTATTCAGCCAGTACAAACAGCACGTAGTCTCCTTTAGTTCAATCCTCTTTAATCACCACACTCCAACCTCATCCAACGATCCTCCCCCTCACTTCCTCTCCTCCTCCGTCACTACTGCCCTCTACTGAACACAGCAGGAACACCACACAAGGCAGTGAATTTGCGGACAAAGATCAAGATCCAAATGAAGATTATATATAAAGATATACTGTATATATACTGTATATATATTTTAAATGCTTCTGTAAAAAGGTATATTTACACTGGGGACAGATAAAGTTTTATCTTTTTTTTTAATAACAAACAAAAACTAAACAGAAGAAAAACAGCAATAGCCCAGAAGTGTTGTAGGTTAACCCTTAGGTGTTTGCTTGCATCCTGAACTTTCCAATTGAATGATATAGCCAAAATGGTAGAACCCTTCATTCTTCACACTAAAATGAGGGTCACTCTTTCTTTTTTAATTGCATTTTTTGCAATTTCAGTGCAAGCTTTTCCCAGTCAAGGTTACACAGCACAAGTCAAAAAAGTGTAATGAAAAATCCAATACCATTTCCTCCCTTAAAAGTATCCACAGTAATATGAATAAAAGAAAGCAAATCAATATCAGGAATACAAAATAGCAGACATTACACTGATCAGGATGAGTGGCATCTTGATCTTCAACAATTGCTGAGGAGGACAGTCTGACAGCACTAAATTTGAAAAAGCCACCAAAGAAACCTTACATGTTCTCCTTCCATTTTCTGGAAAAAGAAATGAGCAGTAGGAAGACACTTTTTTCAGATAGTTTTCCAATTGCTTGCTAGCCTTATAGTGTCCTGGAAGCACTGGCTTTATGGTGATTAGCACTGCTGACAGTTCCAGAATCTTGTAAGTGTGTGTAGACTCCCTGTTATTAATGTGGATTGTCCTTTTTCACCTCAATGGCATTCATTTCTAAATTGAGATGTTGCCGTTTCAATGTGTACAGTTTATAGCTAACATATTGTAATTTCCTGGACATTAATTGGATGTGATACTCTCAATTTAATTAACATTTAAATCTTTATGGATGTATTTTGTCAGATGATGATGATGATGTCAGTAGTTACCAAAGCAATGTGAATCCATTTGAGACAGACCAGCACCAATATCCATTTGTTTGAATTTTTTGTGTCTGTTGCTAATCATTACCAAAAGTGGAACAAATATTTTTATTTATGTAAGCTAATAGTTTATGTTAGAAAAGTCTACACATATAATTGAAAATTCCGGTATGGCCCCAATAGAACTTTCATTGCAAAAATATCACTTGTGAGTCTGCCCTGTGTATCCCATTTTGGGGTTGGTTTCCACCTTATTGCTGCCAATGGATAGGCTCCGGTCCCTCATGATACGGACCTGGATCAACACTGTGGAAAATGGATATCTACTTTATTTGAATTGACTAGTATGAGGAGGAAGTTAGGAGAATGCACTGATACAGCACATTGCGGTAACCACCACAGGATGAACCACCTCAGGATCCCAAATTAGGACCCGAGTACAGCCGTGCAACAGTGACACCTTAGCAACTGACTATGAATGGTTTTATTTGATTTGGAATAATTTGGCATTTGTTGGGGTATCTCTGGCTTTCTTCTCGTTGTCATTTTATTCCCAGTTTAAATATATTTTGGGGTAAAATACTCAAATCAAAATAATAATCAGCGTCACCAAGGTCAGTGGTAGCACTGCTGCTTTGCATTAAGGAGATTGTGGGTTCTTTCCCCGGGTCCTCCCTGCATGGAGAGCGCTTTGAGTTGTGAGAAAAGAGCTATATAAATGTAAAGAATTATTATTATTATTATGGGCAGTGTACAAAATGGAGCTGAAGCATGGACAGCTGAACAGACAGATGAGGTGTTTCACCAAGCTTACTGCAGATAGACAGCTGACATTTTGGATTATTGACTGATGTCTTGAATCTCCTACAAAAGAATCAATCAGACTCTCTTTTATATATGAATAACAATCAGCCCAATGCTTTTATTAATTACTTTTTTCCAACTTTTAACCTGATCACCTGCACTACTTGTTTTTTTTATTTTAGGGAATAAAACAGACTTTCCCCTTGGTTTTTACTATCTTACACTGTTTACAGCTTCAGTTTTAAAAGGAAAGGTGGAATTCTTACAACAATATGAAGAAAAATACAAATCATCAATTACCATAGTTTCAGGTAGTCTATGAGTTATATTATCCATTCATTTAATGAATGTACTTTTTCATTATAACTTGGCAAGCATATCTTTGGAATTTGGAAAGAAACTTGAGTATCTGGACAAGAACCACAATTAGAAAAAGAGAACCTGCATATTCAACATACACAATGCCAAGAATTAAATTTTCTTATCTTCAGCTTTATTACACTTTGTTGTGCATACCACAAGTATTAGCACCACTGTATTACATCTTTAGAATCTTGGATTTGAATTTTAGCCTGGTCACTTCCAATTTGCAAACTACCAAATTTTGGAACATTTCAAGAAACATTCTGTAAATTTAAATGGATTTAATGAAATGCAGAATAACTCCATCATTTTCCTGAAACCCACTTCTCCAATAGAGCATTTCTTTGGATTGTTAAAAAGTCTTACAAAAATGGCTTACAGTCATATGAAAAACTTTGGGAACCCCTCTCAGCCTGCATAATAATTTACTCTGCTTTCAACAAAAGATAACAGTGGTATGTCTTTCATTTCCTAGGAACATCTGAGTACTGGGGTGTTTTCCGAACAAAGATTTTTAGTGAAGCAGTATTTAGTTGTATGAAATTAAATCAAATGTGAAAAACTGACTGTGCAAAAATGTGGGTATCCTTGTAATTTCGCTGATTTGAAATTGGTTGGATTAGCTCGTTAAGCCTTGAACGTCATAGACAGGTGTGTCCAATCATGAGAAAAGGTATTTAAGGTGGTCAATTGCAAGTTGTGCTTCCCTTTGACTCTCCTCTGAAGAGTGACAGCATGGGATCCCCAAAGCAACTCTCAAAAGATCTGAAAACAAAGATAGTTCAGTATCATGGTTTAGGGGAAAGACTACAAAAATCTCTCTCAGAGGTTTAAACTGTCAGTTTCAACTGTAAGGAATGTAATCAGGAAATGGAAGGCCACAGGCACAGTTGCTGTTAAACTCAGGTCTGGCAGGCCAAGAAAAATACAGGAGCGGCATATGTGTAGGATTGTGAGACTGTGTTACAGACAACCCTCAGATCACCTCCAAAGACCTGCAAGAACATCTTGCTGCAGATGGTGTATCTGTACATCGTTCTACAATTCAGCGCAATTTGCACAAAGAACATCTGTAAGGCAGGGTGATGAGAAAGAAGCCCTTTCTGCACTCACACCACAAACAAAGTCGCTTGTTGTGTGCAAATGCTCATTTAGACAAGCCAGATTCATTTTGGAACAAAGTGCTTTGGACTGATGAGACAAAAATTGAGTTATTTGGTCATAACAAAAAATGCTTTGCATGGCGGAAGAAGAACACCACATTCCAAGAAAAACACCTGCTACCTACTGTCAAATTTGGTGGAGGTTCCATCATGCTGTGGGGCTGTGTGGCTATTTCAGGGACTGGGGCCCTTGTTAAAGTCGAGGGTCAGATGAATTTAACCCAATATCAACAAATTCTTCAGGATAATGTTCAAGCATCAGTGACAAAGTTGAAGTTATGCAGGGGTTGGATATTCAAACAAGACAATGACCCAAAACACAGTTCGAAATCTACAAAGGCGTTCATGCAGAGGGAGAAGTACAGTGTTCTGGAATGGCCGTCATAGTCCCCTGACTTGAATATCATCGCAAATCTATGGGATGATTTGAAGCAGGCTATCCATGCTTGGCAGCCATCAAATTTAACTGAACTGGAGAGATTTTGTATGGAAGAATGATCAAAACTACCTCCATCCAGAATCCAGACACTCATCAAAGGCTATAGGAGGCATCTAGAGGCTGATATATTTGCAAAAGGAGGCTCAACTAAGTATTGATGTAATACCTCTGTTGGGGTGCCTACATTAATGCACCTGTCTAATTTTGTTATGATGCATATTGCATATTTTCTGTTAATCCAATAAACTTAATGTCACTGATGAAATACTACTGTTTCCATAAGGTATGTCATACTGTATATTAAAAGGAAGTTGCTACTTTGAAAGCTCAGCCAATGATAAACAAAAATCCAAAGAATTAAGAGGGGTTCCCAAACTTTTTCATATGACTGTAAGTCTCTGGATTAAATTTACAGGAACACAGGAATAATTTAGAAACTTCAGAGGCTAAAACAACCAAAAATAGTAAGCAAGAGATGTGAGTCAACCTTAAGCTGTATTTTAAAGTAAAACTATATAGCAATTTGTAGACTGGCAGAAAATATAAGTATAACTGTATGTGAAGTAGAAAAGTGTTGAGTGCATCAGACTTGAACACAGTTGTCTAATTGCATTAATTGTGGAAGGCCGGAAGCATTGTTTATTAAACTAATGTGAAAAAGTATGGTGAGAACCTTTCAACATTATGTACTCATGATAAACCCTCACTGAAATAAGGACATAAGGATCAAAGCAACTGTTTCAATATTATGTTATATATTGCTTTTTTTGTTTCTTGTAAGGGTTCTTTTGTTTATTTTGTGTGCGTGTGTTTTTTTTTATACTCAAACTTTATTCGAATCAATGCTAAAAATCAAAAATAAGCTCATAAGCTCAGTTACAAGAAATTACTGTTTTTATTATTGTGTGTGTTTTTTTTAACTGCTACAGGACATTTTGCAAATGCTGCTGTCAATATGACACATTCAAGCTGTTTCCTTTTCCCCTCAAGCCATCTGGTAATGTTATATTTTATTTATATTTATATTGTGATGTATGATAGATTTTAGGATATTTTTTAAAGTTTAAGTTCTCTGTATGAAATAAGAACTAGAAGTTGAAACATAAGGATAATCATGCTAAGGTAAATTGAAGATACTAATTGGTCAGAAATGTTAAATTCAGCTATTAAAACTAATTTACAAAATTAAAAAAAGCTAAAGTCCTCCTTGAATTTGAATATTCAGTAGTTTATCTGCTTTGATTTATTTATAGAAGATCTTATGAATTAAGTGTGTGTAACCTTTAATGACATACTGTTTGTCAGTCTAAACCTGTTTTTCTAAAAGCTACCAAAATTGCAAATACAAACATTCAAAAACACTGAACTCTGTATCAGCTGTGTTTAAAACAATAGACACAAATCACATTTTGCTTTACAGTTATGGTAAGTGCTTTGAAAATATACACAAAAGAAAGAGAAAGTCATCATAATTATGCATTTAAAAAGTAACTTAATTCCATAACTAGAATACTTTTTCTTCCACAAAGACTTAATATTCAGGTTATTATTAACTAGAAATATGTTTAAGCCTACATAACTATACAATAATAAAACAAATTAACTTAAAATAACAATCAAAATTACAAGCATTCAAATACAGAAAAATCACATTGCTGAACACAAAAATATCTTTCACTCATTCTACCAACAGAAACACTCATAAAGAATCACACATTCATTCATGATATTTCTCTCTATTATAATAAAAAAATCTTGGGAAGAGAGACGAGATGTGACTTTCTCAGAGAGAGCCTTTTTTTCACGTTCTGCAAGACGAGACTTTACGCTCTGGGCCAGAAATAAAAGACAAAGAGTAGATGACAAAGCAGAACATTGTAAAGAATTCAAAAATGTTGGCGAAATACCCATGCAGAGCAGGTTAGAGATAATGGAAGTACAAAAATTTGAAAGTCTCAAAAAAATGATAGTAAAGATTGCATTAGCGCAAACAAATGGTGAAATAACAGAATAGCGAAAAGAGATCGAATATATTGTTCAGATTTAAACTTGTAGATCGTCTAATTTGTGTTGGCAGTAGGGAAAAGTAGTGTTTCTTCCCAATGAAGAGGCGTATCCATGAGAATTAAAAGATTTGTTGTTTGGTGAAAGTGAAATCCACATACGCTGTCACGCTTGGGTCACAGAGTTGCACAGATACACAGGAGATTTTAAAGACAGAAATGTTATTCAGACACTTCAAACAAACAAGTCTCTTTCAGGAGTAAATCGAGCTCCGTATGTAGTCAGAGGGGACAGTTCCATCTCTCAATTAAAAGAATAGAAAATCTTCTTCTTCATAGGGGTGCACCTCGGGAGCGGGACCCCCAACAGGAGCAGAGGATGTCTGGGGGAGAAGAGAGACAAGGCAATGAGACAAAAGGACAGCTGCTGTACAGGCTTTTAAATGTTCGAAGCGCCACATGAGATACAGATCATGCGGCATGGCAGCAGCAGCAAGCCAGAAGCTGATCGAGCAAAGGATGTAAAAAAAAAAAAAAAACTATAGTGTAGCGCAGGACTTTGGTAGTTGGCGAGCTAAGCGAGCAGGGGGCATATACAATTATAGAGGCTACTCCATGTGGCAGGTCTCTACTCTCAGAATACTGCTATGGATGGGAAATGTTACCATTATTAAGAAAAAACAGCTTCTAGAGAGGCAGGAAAGGGAGAACACAACAACAACAACATTTATTTATATAGCACATTTTCATACAAAAAGTAGCTCAAAGTGCTTTACATAATGAAGAGAAGAAAAATAAAAGACAAAAAAGTACAAAAAAAAAACGTTGGGCCCTATCTAAAAGGCCTTTTGCCCATCAATTAAGTGGGGGGACTCAGCTAGCCACCCACCACTGAAACACAAAACAGCATGCCCCCTTCTCAACTCCTATCTCTATTTATTCAGATGCTGGCCTTTCTGTTTCTGTTGATCATTTGCTGCATTCGTCTTCTGAAGAACTTAAAGAGAAGCAAAGTGTTGAAGCAAACAAACAGGGAAAAAGATTCTAGTTTTGAAGTCTGTGTTTGGCGTAGGCTGGTTTTGTTCTAGTAACATTTTCCATCATCCATCCATTGTCTCCCGCTTATCCGATGTCGGGTCGCGGGGGCAGCAGCTTGAGCAGAGATGCCCAGACTTCCCTATCCCCTGCCACTTCTTCTAGCTCTTCCGGGAGAATCCCAAGGCGTTCCCAGGCCAGTCGAGAGACATAGTCCCTCCAGCGTGTCCTGGGTCTTCCCCGGGGCCTCCTCCCGGTTGGACGTGCCCAGAACACCTCACCAGGGAGGCATCCAGGAGGCATCCTGATCAGATGCCCGAGCCACCTCATCTGACTCCTGTCGATGCGGAGGAGCAGCAGCTCTACTCTGAGCCCCTCCCGGATGACTGAGTTTCTCACCCTATCTTTAACAGCCCACCCAAGAGCCAGCTTCTGTAGCCGAGGATCGGACCGCCAAGGTCCCCGCCTTCGGCCACCACCCAACTCACACTGCACCCGACCTCCTTGGCCCCTCCCATAGGTGGTGAGCCCATGGGAAGGGGGACCCACGTTGCCTCTTTGGGCTGTGCCCGGCCGAGCCCCATGGGTGCAGGCCCGGCCACCAGGTGCTCGCCATCGAGCCCCACCTCCAGGCCTGGCTCCAGAGTGGGGCCCCGGTGACCCGCGTCCGGGCAAGGGAAAACGCCATCCAAAATTGTTTTTCTTCATAGGAGGTTTGTTTAACCGCTCTTTGTCTCATCCCTCACCTAGGACCAGTTTGCCTTGGGTGGCCCTACCAGGAGCATAAAGCCCCGGACAACAGAGCTCCTAGGATCATTGGGACACGCAAACCCCTCCACCACGATAAGGTGGCGGTTAAAGGAGGGGTAGTAACATTTTAATAGATATAAAGGCTGCCTTGCACTGGACTCTAATTTTTAGATCCTTTAATTATAATAATTCTTTAAATTTATATAGCACATTTCTCACTACTCAAAGTGCTTTGACTTTCTTATTTTTTACCATCCTGGGGAAAAGAATAAAAATGATAATTTCTTACCTTGGCAGTATGATGTTTCTTAATCTGAATGGAATCCTCAGCCTATCCTGCCAAATGATATACTTATTACTGGGGATGGTTATTAATATACTTGAAATTTAAGACTACCTTGTTCACTACTCCTGTTATAATGGATTCTGTTGAGGTTATTGTTAACTCTCATATTAATGAGCCTCCTCTGTTTAATATCTCAAGGGATATTCTACATGTAAAAAGCTCAATTTACCGTCCTATATAACCAATTGTACTTTATAAAGTATCGCATGTCACGGTAGAACTGGGAAAATCAAAAATATATCTAAAACTAGCACATGTCAATATACAACATTAAGTTATTCCATGTAATATCAAATATAATAACATTGATCTAAATTCTATCAAACTAGAGGTGAATCATGCACGATAAACAGAAATCACCATTTAAGTTAAATATATAGATAAAGAGAACAAATAATAGGTAATAATAAATCTAAAATTAAATAACTCAATAAGGGGTAAAGGTAAACACTACTGCATCCAGAATTTAATTTTAATAATCTTATATTCTAAAAGGTGCCTGATTCATCATGTTGACAATTCCATCACGCAATTAAGTGGTGTATTTAGTCAAAGATAAACTCTTACAGAATAGTCAAAATACATGGGAAAGACCAAAATGTCCCAAACACATCCATTACCACCAGTATATTGCAAAAAATACTAAAGGCACTGACACCAGTTCCGTCCAATCAACCTATGGCTGACATAAACCATAGCTGTACAAGGATACCATGTCATGAAACGTCTGCACCTGGATACTGGATCCAATGAAGTCTCCAGATTAGATTAGATATATTGTAATTAATTCCCAAGAGAAAAACTGGACAAAATTGTGCCAAATTCAGTATTTGAAAGTCAAAACCCCACAGTATGTAGGATTGATTCAAAGGAGAGTCGATGCTGTAAGTAATTTGAATCAAGTATTCCAAGTAGTGTTGTTTTTACAAATATGATTAAGAGGGGATAGTGAGTCAAACAAAAATTAAACTTTTGTTCTAAGGCATCTAATGGCATTGCCAGCTAGAAGGGTTAAAAGAACTTGCCAGCATAAGAAATTATATGGAACATATTTAAATTCTCACTCCTGATCCTTGATCTTTGTCTGTGTTTGGAATTACCTTTATATCTAGGAGCATTCTCCTGATTTCTGTAATTCAGGATGGCTTATAGGAATAATTTTGAAATACATTGTAAACTTGAATTCACTTATGATACTTAGGTACAAGAATAAAAGCAGATTTTATACTATTTATATTTATAGCTACTTTATTTAACATTAATGTTAATTATAATTGCAAATTACTTAAAAACCCAGAGGGAAAAAATCTTAGCAACCAATAATACTAGATACATATACATTAAGTGTAATATGTCAAAGACGAAGAAAGCAAGCCATTGGTAATAAATGAATGCAAGAAATATCTCCATCAACTACTGACCATTTTAGACAAATTTAATAAAATAAAAATGTTCTATTCTCAGATTATCTTTACTATTTGTAGAACATCCACACACTAGAAAAAAATTCTATTTTGTCCAACTTTAAAGATACCATAAGAAAATCTCAGTAATCCTCTCTTCATTCTCATGGAAGCAATTGACTAAGGATACATTAAGACAAGTATTATAATGCTTTATACGGTAAATAAAGTAAGTAAATGTGAGTGTCATTAAAGTATAAATTAGAAATCAGTATTAAGGTAAATTATCATTTGACTAAATAAAAAATGTACAAAGTGAAAATATCATCAAATGCAGAATTGTGCCTTGCAAATCTTTTATATACTATGTGACAAAAAGCAGGGATCACATTTGCATGTACTGCTTAATTATAAATGTTCACGGAACATAAATGCTAGTAAACTTTTAATCTGAGGGACATTCTGAATTATAGTAAGTCAGTTACCAAGTACCTTTTTAAAAATATTATTAGTGGGTCATTTAACATAGACTTCAAAGCTAAAATTACATATTGCTAATATTGTTAGTTGAAGTAGCTGTTCTTCATCCAGATTCCAAACTTTGCAAATACTATATAACAACTGTATTACAAATAATTTTCACTGAAATATAATTGTGCAAACCATTTTGAAGTATTGCCATTGGACTACTGTATATAAACAATTTACAGTATAAATGTATAATGTGAACAAAGGTAAATTTTTAGAACATTCCACAAAACAACTGGTCTTGGGAGCAACATCCTCATCGTTAAGTCAACTTTGTTTGTGATTCTGCACCTTATATATTGACCTTATTTAAGGTCACAACAAACTAGATGCTTACAGTGGACTGCAGTCATTTGACCTGTGCTCTGTAATTGCAGGTTATTAGTTGTTAAATACAGTATTGAACCACCTTTACCGTAATCTGTTAAAACTGCCACTACACAACTGTTGTTATTTCCTGTATTAACTTCCACTTTTAAAATAAAAAAGCAGTCTTATGAATTACTCAGTGCACAAAACTTTGCTAGGCAAGAAAGACTGGTATATTATGGAATATAGCCCAACAAGGTTCTAAAAGTGACCTGAGAAGAAACATGAAATTTTCCCCCAGGACACTAGAGGGCTGGTTGCCTGGAGGTGACTCTCACCCTCCTTAAAGATAAAGGGTGAGACTTTTAAAAGATGAGATAGTTGGGAGCAGGGCTGAAAACCTACAGTCTGAAAGAAGACATCACATTTTAGCAGTTAGAAGTGGTTGGTGTCCAGTTAATTCCTTCAAGTCTGTTATGTGGCAACACACATATCCAGTGCAGAGGAAAGCGCAGGCACCCACATGGAAGAATAACAGTTATGTTTCCGAGGACTGCTCTGTTGGTTTCCTTGGGTGCCACCAGTGGGATCTGATCCTCTGTCCTACTGAGGTTCATCTGACCCCTAAGTGCTTCCTGGAGACAATATTTTGGCACTGGAAATATTCTCAAGTCTTGTTTAAAGTGTGTTGATTCAACAGTCATGTATTACAAAAGCATCAACTAATTCCAAAGAATTACCCAGGACAGGGGACATGGCTTGACCTGAGCTTGCCATACATGAATACATGAAGCATGATGAATGATGCAACATGAATAATGCAAACTAATCAATAATATTCTAGCACATAAAATGTATGTACTATCTGATTAATACCAAAGTACTGTAAATGAATACTTATCAACCCAGAAAAACTGTTGCATAAAGCAATAGTTTTCTTTTTATTTGTTTTTGCCTCACAGTTTTGCTCAATAACACCAGAGAGACCACAGCTGCTGTATGTAGTATCTGATTGACACAGAGGTGTGAGACTTACATATTTACTTACTGTCATGTAAAGGACTAATATAGAGAGAGTGTAATTAACTTGAGATTCCTGAGCACAAAAAGTACCAAAAATATCTCAAAATGCTCACTATAGTGTGGAAACTGTCAAATCTTGGCTTGTAAAAAAAAGGGCAAAAAGAGCATCTTTATAAATAAGATTTATTTCACAGAAAATGTTGTTCTTAACAAAAAAGGCATAGCGACAGAAAGGCAATACTAAAGCAAACAAGTCCCAATACACAAATCCCAAGAATGATCAAATATCACAGCACAAAGGTCAACATGAAGCAAATCAATGATTAAAAAGGAGCAATAATTTGACAGAGATTTTACTAACATGAGCGCACTTAATGAACCACACGTGAACATTTGTTTTCCCAGCCTTTATTGGACTGAGGGCAGCCCTTTCATAGTGATGAAAAGGTGGCCCCGCCTCCTGGGGAACCACCAACAAGACACATGGAACATAATAGAAAACACTGAGACATATAGAAACTATATGATTAACAATATTAACATAAACAGAGAAATAAAATAATGAACAAAAAAGACATAGAATTTTAACTCCAGTCAAATACTCTCCTGAAATCATCAAGGAGACACCATCCTTTCATAAAATGTACGCCTTTCTCAAACATTTAAGTGATGGAATGTGTGCTCAAAAACTATATAATCAGTATTTGAAGGAGAAAACTGTAACTCATGTAACATATCCTTGTATGACTTTACATTTACTTTGATACAAGAAACTCCACTCTAATGCCTCAAGTTGAAGATAACAAATAACATTAGGAGTAGTATAACAACCAAGGTACAGACTTTTATTACGAGGAAGATGATTCCTGTGTTATTATAGTTAATAATTTCAACTGTTTAGATTATTGAATTGTGCAACACAAGCACTTTTTTTCTGTACCTGAGGGGTTACGTCTGAATTGGTGACTAGCATGCTGGATATGTCATTTTTAACGTCTTAGATCCCTGGCTTAAACCCAAGAGTCACACTGTGAGTAATTGGATACGGCCAGTCTATAATTGGAAACAGCATGGCCTGGAGGATTGCCTGCTGAATCCAAAATTATCAAATGGATTAGGCAGTGTGAGTCACTCGAGTTTTCCATTTTGTGTCCAATTCACCACTTCTAATTGAATGAACATTGTTTAACATGTAAACTTATTTTTTAAAGTATGTGGCACTATATAGACTACATGCACAGTGAACCCAGTGTAAACCAGCTATGGTGAAGACATCATCCTCACAGATAATAACAATGCTACATGATCTTCCCTAGCTCCTCTGCTTAGATTAATTGTGGCAAGTCAAAAATGAATGGAGTTCTATATATGTGGAAAGTAAGTCAAGGTAGAAACTAAAGGTGACTGTGATACAGTAGGTACAATTCGCAAATATGGCAGAAGAACTGAAATGAACATCAAAATGGCAGGGCCAAAGTACAATTTATTAATTTACCCAATAAATTCTGTCAAATCTAAAGATATTTTTAACATTAACCAACACAATCTGCTGTGGATTGTTGAAAGAACTGAATCATAATATTTTCTTTCCTCTCTGAAACTCTTCCAGGATCCTGGGAGATACTAAAGTAAGTACTTAAGCAATGCAAAGAAAATTGCCCTTCTTTCTGAATCTTTTAAATATATACAGTGTATTACCTTAAACGTCTACTAAAAAAAAACAAGTCACAAAGTCCTTATGATCCGTCTGAGTTTCGAGTCTTGATCATAGGAGCGGCTGTTGCTTAAACATCTCACACAATATACTACGCTGGTTCTTAACTGGTTTGTCACTTGAGTACCAGTGAGGCGATCAATATTTTAGCTTTTGCCCCTGCAGTAGCATTCAGACACACTGACCTAGTCTAACAAGACTCATCATGAACTATCAATATTCTCCTTTATTTATTCCAGCCTGTTGTATACATACAGTATTGTTGCAGGTGTGTCCCAAGGATGTCTACATCTGTCTGAATAATGAGATATGGACCAGAAGGTGTTGAGGTTTCCCCTGTGATCAAGCACTTCAGAAGTGCTTATCCTTCTGCACCCATCTGTCAGTGTTTTTACTGAATTTTATAAAACTCAGATGTAGACAATCCAATTAACAATTAGCCTGAGCATATTAGAATGCAGTATGAATGTAACACCTCTTCATTTTCCTAAGGAAAGATAAAAATTCAGCATCATTAAGACACAGTTCATTGTCAAATGAAAAAACTCTTGATAACCATCAGTGAGCAACACAAGACTATAGGTATTGGGTCATAGCAAAACTAGTGGCACAACCAAAACGGCAGCAGTAACAAGACACTGGTGATTGGACTCACTGTACAGCATCCAAATCAACACACATGCTTCTGCTGCTACCTAAACCTTAACAAATCATTGAACAAGCAGCAACTGTAGTAAATATAATCAAACAATCAAAAAGTCACTACTCATTTATTTTCAAATGGCAGAAATGTATATGTTTTATTTATATTATATTTACACTTGTGTTTAGCTTGCATTATTACATAATAGTAATAATTTGTATGTAAATAGCACAGTCTACAAATTATATAAAAGAATATAGAAGTCAGAAAAAAAATAAATAAAATGTACAGCAAACAGAGCAACCATAACACTACAATTGTTACATTTCTTAAGACCAAAGAAAAATACAGATTCTTGACAAAAGTGTACAGTTCAGTTTTAAAAGAATAAAGTGAAGTGCAGTCACAGCAAGATACAAAGGAGTTAGACCGCATATGTAATGTTTACAAAGTAATGAGCGCAAGTTTATGTTTACTACAGGGAGAAACTGGCATGTGAGTGTGAGAACTCTAGCAGGTGTGATATTTTAGATATATTATAGTCTAGGGAGTATTTTGAAAAGGAGGCCAGCAAACAGAGACTTACAATAGTCAATATGAGAAATCATGAAAGGATGCACACGTTTTTCAGGATAAATTATGGGTTAAGACATGCAATACTGTAAAAGAGAAATTAAGCATTTTTGATAAGTGAAGCTAAAAGTCAAGTGAGGAGTCAAAAAGGACAGAACCAATGCACCATTAATGTCAGTGATGAAGTCTGAAATATTGAAGGCAGTTGACTTGGGGGAAATAATAATACTTCAGTCTTATTAGCAGTCAATTTAAAACAACTTGCATCAAGACAATCTAAGATTGAGATGGAGGATTGGCAATGGGCTTAGGATAAAGATGAATATGAGAATCATTATGTTTTGTTGTGTTCGGATCCAAAGGTGAATCTCTTTTCATTTTCAGACTTTTTACTGTATAGGCCTTAACAGAATGCCCCAAATCCCATCTATAGCTCTTGTGTGTTTACTCGTATCCCATTTCTTTTACATCTAATACACCAGAAATTATACAGAGTATCAATACAGGTCGGAGAAATCTATGTCCTTTTTATTCATAGATTAACTTAAAGTTTCCAACTGTGCCTCCAATATGAGCAAAATAAATGTTGGCAAAATACTATCAATATAATCTTGATAATAAGCAGTTAATCTTACATGCAGTATGCTTACTACCAGGTGGCTCTCTGTCTTAGTATGTTAAATTTGGTCTCTGGTCCAGCGTGGTTTCTTCTCCACCATGGTCTTTAGCAGAGATGGCAGCATTGCCTTCTGGCCAATTGGAGAAGCAGCGAGAGAGACTAGCATGGTTCTGCAAGCATCACTTTACCCAGCCCTTTACACATCTCTTGCAAGAGAAGAGATGTCAATGAGTAAGCTCTTCAATCCCTAAAAGTCCAGCTGTATTCTACCTGTCTGTCTTCCAAAAAGGGGATGGGGTGCTCATGATTTCTAAAACCTGTCCTCCTTCCGCAGGCTCATAAATTCTGTCAGAAATGGACATATTACATATGGCAATAACATCCATTACCAATCATGACTGGGCAATTTCATAACCTGTGATGTCATCACAATGACTGTATCTTAGATTTATGTCTGCCTACTACAAATTTAGAATTTAAGATATTTAAATGGATAAAGGATAACTGAGCCAAATGGTTTCGGTCTTTTACCTTTGTTATTTTATGATTTTTGGCTTTTTGTGTTGAACTTTA
This sequence comes from Erpetoichthys calabaricus, assembly GCF_900747795.2. Taxonomy (NCBI): domain Eukaryota; kingdom Metazoa; phylum Chordata; class Cladistia; order Polypteriformes; family Polypteridae; genus Erpetoichthys; species Erpetoichthys calabaricus. The sequence goes on along the minus strand of NC_041397.2, from coordinate 218,807,025 downwards.
TTGCTAGAAATAAAGAAGGTGCTTTTTGTATTCTTATCACTGCTTGTTTACTGACTTTTTTCTGGTTTACCTCTAATGAAATATCTTCATTTCCTGGTCTAACAACTAAATAAGTAATTTCTTTATTTTTCTGTGTAATTCTTTTACATTTAATTTTAAAATTATGTTCGGTCTCTTTAAATATACTTATATTTCACATTCTTTGTGAGTGGAGCCCCAAGAGGCAGGAACACCCTGACATCACTTAATCTGGCCCTTTACTCAGGATATTTATACTAAGTGCAAAGGCCTAGGAGTGGGAACCATTGTCAATGTATAATGAGGATGAAAGTATTGCGTTTTCAGTCTTGCATTTGCAGGCTTTCTTGATTTTTCTACTCTATTTTTAGATTCTGGTGTTTGAATTTTTTTTGCATAAAACTGATTTTATTAAAATCAAATAACAATCAATACAAGCAAGTTAAGTTTAACAAAACTAGGTTTGAAACACATCAGCCAATCAATTTTGTTTTTTTGAGATTGCTTTTTAAGCAACCCCTTTGTGCTTCTTTTTGCCCTTTGGAGCATTTCTTTGTGTTTTTGAAATCTTTTGCTAATAAATATTATTTTTATAAGGATTTTTGCTTGCCCTATCTATGCAAGCCAAACATTGACAATTGCCATTCTCCTTGTGTGGCTTTCATTATAGAGTTTGAAATTTTTACAGATGTTTTCCTAGAGTTTAATTTTTGGGCCTGCTCCAGACAAAGTCAGTTGGTTGCCTTGGGTCCTGGTTGAAGATGAAGTATAAGTAGTGCCATTAACAAAAGTATGTATTCAGTGAATGGACTGTGGCAATCTACACAACTTGGATCATCCTGTACTTATAAAAGGAGAGAAAGATCAGTAAAAGATTTAATATGTGTGTCAATTCCAGTCTGCGTTTACCTTATAGCTACTTGAAGGAACTTGCTTGCTTAGTGGTCCTGCCCCATTTGTTTGGACTCATAAATCTAATACATTTCTCTCTCTCTCTCTCTTTCCTGCAGGCTTTTTACCTGAAAGGGGCTCATAAATCTAAGACAGTAGCAAAGTAAAACAACAGTAAAAAAGCAGGTATGTGTTCAACAATTCTTGCATTTCGCGCAATTCCTGTCATGCTACATGTACAAAGATTGTTGTAGACACGGAACGCACATGAAATGCATGTGTTCCAAATAACAATATATTATTTATTATGTACAACTTCAGGCACCTCACACCCAAATAAACAGACTTGAGCTGGGAGAACGTTTTGGACTGTTTTGAGCAGTGGTGGTGGGGGTATAGGATAGCAGGCTGCTTGTGCAGATCCACACATTTGCAGAACAAAAAATGCTAATGGAGAGGTGAGAAGGAATTTAAAGTGTCCTGTGATTACGAGTTTTTTTTTAAGTTTCAGGAATTGTAGGGTTAAAAGGACTGCTTGCCTTTTGCCACACCTGTGACTGTGTGGAATTGATTTTTATATAGGTTCTTCTTCTATAGATGATGCAATACCCGCTAAGTTTTTTAGTGATTCATCCCTGGCTGATGTAACTTGTCCAGTGCCATTACAATAGACATGTGTGTGCAGTTGACTGCTCTGATTACATTTGGAAAACTGGATGTTGCTGTGAATTGCACTTTCATGTTTCCCAGTTCAACCACAGGATAAGGGAATCTTATATATCTGGATAATACCATCCTATATAGCGTGACTCTGTGATGCATGTGAAATACCTGATCGGTCAGCATGTTCACATTGAAAAGCTGCTATGCCTAAAAACCCAAGGGTGGACAGAAATTGCAAAGGAGCAGGTACAGCACAATTCCTCAAAGTCTGCCTTTGTGAAGCTGGCCCCATTTCAGCACACAGCTCCAAAATGACAGGTGTTAAAAATTGAAATCGACTTAAAGCCAGTCATCATCATCTATAAATACATGCTCTATTCTAATTCTTCTATTTGCGATGTCTTCTAACAACACTAAAGCATCTATGGTAGTTGGAATAGTTTGGCTATTCTGTGCACCATTATATTGTTACAGAATGATTACAATCAAGTGAATTAAATTTCTAAACGATATGCAAATAATTTTAGTATATTTGATAAAGCCCACATCATGGATGCTAATATGAAAAAGAAGGGAAACAAGACAGAAACAGTAGTATTGCTTTGACGCTGGGTGCAAAACTGAACAGAAACTTGTGTACACACAGTGTGAGGCTGCTGTGAAAATGTGCATGGCTTTACGGCAAGTTTAGTTTTTATACATCTCAAACCGAGTGTGGAAACGAGCGTACACAACATTTTTGCACATGCGAGTCACTTATACATGAGGCCCCAGAGCATTAATTTTGACCTCAGCATCAAAACATTTATTGCTTTGTACACATGAAGAGGATTGGCACCTCAGTAGGACGGGATTTCTTACTTTATAAGGTGGTATCCTCCACTACAAGATTTCTTGTGCAATGAGGGTTGATGCTAATTAGCAGGGTCTAAATTTTTCCATTCTGTCCTAACCCATCTGCCAATCCCTTTCTTCACCTGGATGACGATATTGGTTCCCTTGGAGACATTTTCAGGGCTTCACAACAAGATTTTAATGTAAAAAAAAAATGTTATCATAATATGTAAGAAATACACAGGTTATCATCTAACTTAAAGGGGGGAGTTGAGAGCGCTGTAATCATGCAGCTTTGCCAGTAAGCTGTTAGAATCTATGATATAGGAATCAGATAATGTAGATTACACTGAAGACTGGAATATTTAAGTAAAAAATACAAACTTTAAACATTTTTTTCATAATAATATTAATAAAAAATTATGACACAAAGCAACAGCAAAATCATTGGCCTTTTATACACTGTAAAAATGTTAATGTTTGTAATTCTGAATTTGTTATGGTGGATGCCTCTGTCATCAATGTAAAGCTTTGAAGTCTTACTTTTTAATATTGTTCTTCTGCATAATTACATTTAAAGCTCGTTGTATAAACTTCTAAACTATTCATATTTCTTAATAATTCTATAGTGGCATTTTCTTCCAATAAATATTAGTGACACAACCTTTTTATATTAAAATTATCGCTTCAGAAATAAATAGCTATTTACCGTAAGAACGTTTTAACTCAAAGTAGACTCCATATCTAAATCTACTAATGAAAGATGTATCATTTTCAGGAAAGGAGATATCACTGTAGTGATATGTATACATCATTTTGCCACAGAGATGCAAACATTTTATCAGTCTCATGTTACAAATATACAAACATTGACAAAACCATTTGATTCAATTTATGATCATGGAGACTGAAAATATGGGGGTCAATACAGCAAACAGTCCTGGACAGGGTGGAAGTCCATTCCAGTGCTGACAGATGATACGCATCCACACTCAAAATCACACAGGACCAGTTTGAATTTGCTAAATAACCAAAAATTCACATCTTTTGGGATGCTGAAAGACAACTGGAATGCCTAAAAGAAAACCCACACAGACACGGGACACACAATGTCATGGATCCTTAAGGCAGCATGATATATTCAACATTCAGTAGCAAATCAATGTATTTTTTTAATTTATGTGAGAGAGGACATTTTGTAATAGGCAGCAATTCTGAAACATGTTAAAGTTAAAAGAGCTATAAAAAGGAAAACCCAAAATGTGTGCTAATCCTACAGAAGTTGATGAGAGCCAACAATTCTTTCTTAATGCTTTATTAAAAGACCTACGTGATTTACTGAGAAAAATAATGGAGAAAAAAGGATCTTGTGACTGAGCTAAAGCATTTCAGTTTACTGTGAAAATGAAGCTGGGAAGAAAAATAAGAATGAGAAATAAAATGTAAAAAGGAGGGTGGGGTAGAGACATGAGGATGAGACATAGCATAACAAACGGGAGCACTGAAACTAAATAATATGACGCAGAAGACCTTTCCATTTTTATTCCTTTAGCTATGCACCTTCTTTTTCTAATAGTTGAACCTAGTAGCAAACATCAGTTATTTTCCTTTTGACAGTTGCCACTATTTGTACAGTAATCCCTCCTCCATCGCGGGGGTTGCGTTCCAGAACCCCCCGCAAAAGGTGAAAATCCGCGAAGTAGAAACCATATGTTTATATGGTTATTTTTATATTGTCATGCTTGGGTCACAGATTTGCACAGAAACACAGGAAGTTGTAGAGAGACAGGAACTTTATTCAAACACTGCAAACAAACATTTGTCTCTTTTTCAAAAGTTTAAACTGTGCTCCATGACAAGACAGAGATGACAGTTCCGTCTCACAATTAAAAGAATGCAAACATATCTTCCTCTTCAAAGGAGTGCGCGCCAGGAGCAGAGACTGTCAGAAAGAGAGAGAAAAGCAAACAAATCAATAGGGCTGTTTGGCTTTTAAGTATGCGAAGCACTCACGGCACAAAACTGTTGAAGGCGGCAGCTCACACCCCCTCCATCAGGAGCAGAGAAAGAGAGAGAGAGAGAGACAGAGAAAAAAAAACAATCAAAAATCAATACGTGCCCTTCAAGCTTTTAAGTATGTGAAGCACCGTGCAGCATGTCGCTTCAGAAAGCAGCTGCACAGAAGGGAGCAACGTGAAGATAATCTTCCAGCATTTTTAGACGAGCGTCTGTATCGTCTAGGTGTGCGAACAGCCCCCCTGCTCAATCCCCCTACGTCAGGATCAGAGAATGTCAGCGCATGAGAGAGAGAGAGAAAAGTAAGTTGGGTAGCTTCTCAGCCATCTGCCAATAGTGTCCCTTGTATGAAATCAACTGGGCAAACCAACTGAGGAAGCATGTACCAGAAATTAAAAGACCCATTGTCCGCAGAAATCCGCAAACCAGCAAAAAATCCGCAATATATATTTAAATATGCTTACATATAAAATCCGTGATAGAGTGAAGCCACGAAAGGCGAAGCGCGATATAGCGAGGGATTACTGTATTCCTAAAATGTAATTTTGTTGGTTTCATTTAATATTTTAACCAAAATATATTGAGCTTAAACTTAAACCAAAATACATTTTTGGATAAATCAGGCAGTAATCAAACATGTAAGTAAATAAATAAACCAAGGATATACTTTTTAATTTCATATAAGTTATAGTACAAAAAACACTAGACAAAACAATTTACTTGTTGGAAGCTGTTGAATGGTCATTATGAAATGCAAAGGGATTACATTTTGAAGGATTTTAATTGTTTTTCCTCATTTATACATGAGGCCCCTGCTCTTTAACAAACGGTGCGTACGCCCATTTCCATGCTCACATCGCAATGTATAAAAACTAAACTTGCCATAAAGCCACTCACATTCTCATGGCAGCCTACTCCCTTGCATACGCATTTTTCCGCTTGGTTTTGCAAACTGGCTTCACCCAGCATCAAAGCAGTGCAACTGTCCCTGTGTGGTTTCCCTTTATTTTTTGGATTCACAACCATAATGCGGCTTTATAAATACACTGAAATTAAAATCATATCATTTATTAACCTAAAGCACCTGATTGTAATCAACCTGTAACAATATAATGGTGCATGGAATGGTCAAACTATTCCAAGTACCATAGATGCTTTAGTGTTGTTACTCTCAGTGCACTACTCAGAGTATTTTAACCCATTGTGTCTGAGTGTGGAATCATAGCTCTACAGTAGATGATCGAAAAGCTCTACAGCGGGTTGAGTTGAGAGTGCAGGGGATTATCAGGATACAGCTTCCAGCCCTGTGTAAGGAAAGCCACCAACATCTGCATGGATTCCACTTAGCCACTCATTCCACTCCAGTCTGGGAAACGATTCAGATCCTTTTCTGCATGGACCTCAACGCTCAGAAACAGCTTCATCCCAAGAACTATGAATGCACTCAGTCAGTCCATCAAGTGCTCCCGGTAGAACTGTCAGCACAACCTGAGCCACTATATGAATCATTTATATATTGTACTTATGTCTTCATAGTATTAATATTATTATTATTTTATTATTTTATAGGAAAATAAGTTAATAGAGGATGTGTATATTGAATCTCATTATACCATAAAATGACAATAAAGGAATTAAATTCAATACAAGAGAGCACATATTTACAAATGATGATGACTGGCTCCTAAGTCGATTTAGATTTCCAAGAGTTATCCTCTTGGAGCTCTGTACTGTTAGAATACTAGGATGTATATTTGATATTATTTTTATGATAAAATTCATTAAAGCATGCCTATTACATTTTACAGATAAATCATTAACTTCATGTAAATAATGTATACTGATAATAATTAAACATGTGTGGTATGGTGGCGCAGTGGTAGTGATGAGCTGTCGCTCCATCCAGGGATTGTGGATATATGGATGGAATAATTGAAGACGTATCACAAAGATTTTTCAATGTTCCTTAATAGTTTTGGAGAATCTGTGTTCTAAGGTTATAGCTGGTTTGACATTTATCACAGAGCTTATATTGTGACGATTGGTTATGTGGAGAAAGAAAATGGAAGGACAGGAATTGGGGGTAGGTAAGTTTGACAGAGACAGTACTGCTGCATTAAATTATTTCATCGAGGGTCTTGTACATCCCAGCAAGCATCTCATCGTTACTACTGCGCCACAGTGTCCCCATGTTTAACACGTTTTAATACATTTCATAATGAAAATGACATTGTAGTATTCTAAAATGTTCAGAGAGCTGTAATATCATGAATGTAATGTATTCTGAATGAGATCAGTGCCTGCGAGCTCCTGTCGGCCTAATAGAAAGCCCATTTAAGAAGCACATAGTGATTCACATACATATAACACATAGAATATGAAGGATTTAGCATGCTACTTTAGTTATGATGGGATCTGAGAAACTCTAGTAAATGAAACATCGATTTTAAGATGAAGTATATAATGTTCTACTTTAATGACAAAACTACGAGATTAAAGTGGAAAATTCGAGATTAAAGTAGACATTTCAACTTTTTTTTTCCACGGTGTGCCTATTTTTTCTTCCTTTCTCTGTACCCTAATACGTGTCTGTATGACACTCAGACGGTGGACTACAACTTGCCTTTTCACAGTGACTTTGATATCTGACCACTCTTTGGGTGGGGCAGCAGACCCGTGCACATGTGTTACTTTTCACACTGACCGAGATTTATGGAGCAGAAGTTTGTGGAAGTTGGCTTATGCCCAAATTTGTGCATCTGAATTTTTTTGTGTGTACGCACATTTCCACTTTTGTCCGTAAGTTATGTTTTAGTGTGAATTCTATGCACACCATGAGGCCCCAGGTCTTGAGAACATTTAGTGATTTGTTGAAAATTACAGAATAACTTGTGGTTAAGCTGGAATATAAAACCAAAACTCATTAACTCTTTGCTGAATACTATTGAAGGTCTCAAGTAAATTCACTGATTTGTTGATTATAGAATAATTTGTGGTTAAGCTGGAACACATAACCAAAAGTCTTTAACACTTTGTTGTATACTATTAAACCATTCAATTTTACTGTATGTATTGTCCACTAACTACATTGGAAATTGTAGATGTTATTTAAGTTCAAGTTTAATGTCACAAGCACAAAGTATGATGTGAAAGAAATCAACATATTATTTAAAGGAAGAAACTTATCCTTTACTAGGACAAGTTTGATAAAACCTCTTCAAGTAAGTAATCAAGCAGGAGGAAACTTGTCCATTGTGTCTGTAATTTACTTCTCAGCAATTGCAGAGGAGGAAGCATTCATTACAGCAGTCTGTTACAGAATGGTCAAAAAAGTACAGGGAGAGATCAGTTTTATAAACAACTAAATTTACATAATAGTGCGATTAATGCATGAATTTACTCTGATTGGTTTGTTGCCTTACACCCAAATAATTTATTGAAATAAAAGTTTATTCTATTACACTCTTGTACTTCTTTTATCCTTTAAGTTCAGCTATTATCCTTGAAATCTCTAAATATGCAACAACTGTCCAGTCTCGTTGTTTACAGGACATCTTCTGATCTCTTAATCATCTCCTAGTACATTCTCTTAAACATTCTTGTCTTTTAAACACTTAACCATTTCAGTAGTTTTGTTCATAACAGTTCTAAAACAAATACTTATATATTTCAATAAGCACTGCAGGCCAAAATACTTAACTACTGTTACCTCCAAGACATTTTCTCACAATGGCAACATTATTAGTTGCATGTCTGACCTCAGTCTAAATTTTAAAAGAAATATTAAAACATTGCAATATTGGCTTATATTAATAAAGACTCATTTTGACTTATGTCTTATTTCACAGACAGATAAAGAAAAGTTTCATTAAAAATTTCAAATCCAAAGTGACATCGTGAGCTTCTTAGCAGTATTCATAAATTGTATAATTCCATGCAAATGAAACTGAATTGAATTTATATTTTCCTTTCAAATTTTCAGTCACAAAGGCAAATTAAGTGTGACATTAAAAAGAAAAGGGATGCGGTAAAGACACAAATTCTTCATTAATGTCCAATTTAGAAGCATTGTTTTAGTATTCTTACATTAAACATGTAAACTTACTTATGCACTAATATGGAGTTTGACATTTTTATCACATTACGCTAAATTTGGAGAAATATTAATATGTGGATTGTCTGTCATGTTCACATTCAAATTGCCTGTTATAAAAGTCACTTGTCAAATGATGTGATGATGTATGCTTTATACATAATTTTCTTACTTAAAACTTTCTCACATGCAATAGTATATTGTCCCCACATTTTTTGTGATTTATAAATCATGCTTTACAGTATCTTACTAGTTGTTCCTTAAGAAAGACTGGAATATAATTGATTCTAAGTTAAACATTAATGTTAAACTGGCAGTATCTTGCACAGTGGCTGTTGGATTTTCACACCTCACATATAAATGACTGTGAAGTCTGTGTGTAGTGATGTCTTTGGACCATTTCAGCAGTGGGGGACCGTGCATTTTACACCTAGGCCTTCAGTTGTGCTCCGTCTGAATCAACCCGCCCCTCAAAAACTAATTTATGGTTATAAAAACCATCTTATTATGCAGAAATACAGTATAAAGAGCCGTTGCATCGCAAATAGATAACTCCTGTAGCCACAATAAATGCCTTTATTGAATAGACAAACCAGGGGTAAACAAGTTCCTTTCTACTGCAGCTACAGCCGTGACACACATAAAAAACATCAATAATAACTCATAAACTTGCAATATTATTTAGGAAAATCGCAACATCTTACTCACCGAAAATTCGGATTATTTGTAAACAAAATCCATCCTCCTCTCTTTCCTCAAAATCAGTTCAATTACTCTGTTGTACAGATTATCCGTGCGCTTCAGTCCCATCACGAAGTCCCTTTCTATTGCCATTGAAGCTAATACTGAAAGTCGAACCTGCCCTGTCTTATTTCTGGCATAAGTTTTAATTTGCTTTAGGGCTGAAAATGTCCTCTCGACAGAAGCAGTGGACACGGGAATGGTCACCGCCAAACATACCAATGTGTACAGCTGCCCCATGCTCTCATTCAGATTTTTCTGATGAATGAAGTCAAGGAGATCAGTGGGAGATTTTCCTGTAAAATCATCAATGGCATACATTACAGTCAGTTCTGTTTTTAGCCGAGACAGATCAAAAAGTGCTCCGTGGCTCTGTGTTAAACTGGAGAAGACTGCATGCGGGAAATTTTTCTTGTATTCCCGAAACTTCTGGGGGTCGAGGAGCGTGACAAACATCAGTTTTTCGTGGTCTTGAAATCTGGTCTGTGTCTGGCAAATAATATTGTCCAGAATCCTGCCATGGAGTTGGCGGTAGTGCGCACGAGGATCTTGCGCTTGACCTCTTTGTGCGCTCGGAGCACCTGTGGTGCATTCAGTGGCCTCGTAGAGTTCCTCATATCGGCTTCTATCTCACTCAACGGTGTCACAGAACTCCTTTACCCAAGCCAGACAAAACTGCACATCCAGTTTTTTGTCCTGTAGTATTGAAAAGAACAAATCTGAATACTCAAAAATGCCATTGAATGTGTGAAGCAAAAATCAAAACTCAAAATCTTCCAGACGTGCTTTAAATCCATCAGCACAGCACACTGTGTCCTCATCATACTTGTCATGATGCTCCAGAATGTGATGAAACAGTTCCTTTAGAGCATCTCTCTTCTCAAAGACCGTATTGACCACTCTGGATGTGTACTGCCACCGTGTTGGTGCCACACGAGGGAGACGCCGCTGGCAGATTTCGTCCAGTAGTTGCGTGCGCCGAGGCAATCTAGAAAAAAATGCAGCAAGGCCATTGAGGTGGCCGAAAAAGATCTTGCATTCTTTAAGCTTTGAGGCCCCTTGAGTCAGTACTAAATTGAGCCAATGTGCATAGCAGTGTATGAATAAAGCCAAAGGTGCTCTCTCTTTAACTTTAGCCCGCACCCTATTTAATCCAGAAGACATGACCGCTGCACCGTCAAAACACTGTGCCACAACTTTACCCAGACATTCATTTTCCAACAAAAATCTGATGATAAGACCAGCAATGTCATCGGCTCGCTTCCCACTGGTAACATCTTCAAATCTGACAAATCGCTCCTTGACACCTGTGCCCTTTACGTAACGCAGGACCAGTGCTAGCTGCGCTGCGTTACTCACGTCTGTCGTCTCATCCACCATAATAGAGACGAACGGTGCTTTTTTAACGTCAATTCTTATCTCTTCTCCCATCACTTCAGCAATAGCAGCGATCAGGTCGTTTTGTATTTTACCCGACATCCCACTAAACACTTTATTGGTGGACAGGTGGTAATGTAAATCCGTGTTGCTCTCAGCAATGAGAGAAAGAAGCTCCACATAGTTCCCTCTGTTATTGGATCCCGCGCTTTCATCGTGTCCCCAAAATGAAAGTTCCTGTTTGCCCAAAAAAATGACACAGTCTATCAGTCTTTTTAAGATTTCTCTGTTTTTCTTCACCTTTTCGTTGTGGAGCTCCGTTTCCCTGTGCACTTGCTCGTTCAGCTGTAGATCCACTCAGGTTTCCCCAAAAGTTTTGGAAAGCACCGTTGCTTGTAAGTGTCCGGCAGTGCTTTGATGTTTCGTTGCTGCCTTGGTTAGGCAAGTCAAATTTACAAACTCAGTGTGGCTCCAAACACCATGTTGACCAGTGGCAAATAACAAGCACTCCCAGCAATACAATTTGCAGTGTTCCTCTGACCCTGTGAGCCAGGGGTACCGCTCGTAGTTGGTAACCTGAAAATGGCGGACAAATCCTCCTCCTGGATGTGACAGGCTAGCTAGCTTCGGAGTTGTCTGATCTTTCTTAACAATGTCCAGCTTTTCTTGAAAAGTCCGTCTTGAAAATGGCCTTGTAAGTAAATCTGCCACCAAATCTATTTCTTCTCCTCCTTCAGCCATGGGGTGACAAAATAGCTATTACACCATCCTATCCAATCAATGGGTCTGAATACGGTGACATTGCCGTACGCCTGCTAGAGGGCCCTAGTGAAACCAACTCAAAATCTGATTGGTTGAAGCAACAGTTTAATCGACATTTATTTTGTGTTAGAGGGACTGCAGAATGGATTGTGAAGGCCTCCGGGCAGACTTCTTTGACTTTGACCCTGCCTGGCAACAAATGATGGCTGAAATGTGATTGGTTAAATGCTTTAATATGAAAATACATGTCTGGAAGCAGCACAACCATCGGAAAAGCTATGAAAGGAAGCGGACAGACTATTTGGAATTATTTAATAAGTATTCATGGACAAAATATAATTAACATCAGTTTGTGATTCAAATATTTTTTTAGGCCAGCAGAGAAGGCCTTGCAGGCCCTGACGGTCCACCACTGCATTTCAGTCACACACAGGAGAACAGGTTTTACCAAAACCCTTTGATTCAGTAAATGTCAGTGTTATTATTTATTAAATTTATTTACAGATTAAAAAAATGATCATGGCATTCTTACCAGTGTCAGAATTTAAACAGATAGACTGAGTCCAGAGATGCAACTACTTTTTACATGGCCACTGTATAGTGCATAAACATTCATAAATAAATAAGAAAATACTATGTTATTTGTTCAGTTAATGTTCCTTGTATCTAACATTTGTTTCTTTTCCTGTGTTGTTATTGAAAAATTGCTAACATTCATTATGGAAAATATGGAAAAATGTATTACATTAACAATGGATCAAAAGATAAATGATCAAGTGATCAATGTTACTTTGCAATTAGGTAGATAGATAGATAGATAGATAGATAGATAGATAGATAGATAGATAGATAGATAGATAGATAGATAGATAGATAGATCTTTATTTGTCCCCAGGGAAAAATCTGGCTTTTTACAGAAGCTTTTAAACACATAAATAGATAGATAAGTAAGTAAGTAAGTAAATAAATACACACACACACACACGCACACACACACCTAAGTCTGGACACACATACACCAGAATGAAAATAAAGCAAGAAAAATCAAAAACAAAGAAAACTTCTGACTTGGCTATCACAGCCACAATGAGGCATTATGCAGACATATTGCTGTTGGTGATGTTGGTAGATATTAATATTAATATAATTATTATATTATTTTATTATATTAAATTAAAACCAGTTAACTAACATAGAAACTTACTAAATAATTAAATATATTTTGCTCCTGATATATTAAGAACTCTTTAAACAGATAGATAGATAGATAGATAGATAGATAGATAGATAGATAGATAGATAGATAGATAGATAGATAGATAGTACACCTATTCCATCAGATACTGTTCCTTTGTTGGTTTACTTCATACTTACGAAATAGTCCAAGGACAACGCTTCCTCAATTCCTGCCTGCAGTGACACATGGTGCTTCAGAGTTCTATGCTGAAATTCTCTTTTGGTGATGTTATTTGTAATCACAGTATTAACTTTTGCTCATATTCTGATGACATTAGCAGTCTTTATCATTTACATCAAATAATCCTTATTCAATGACATTGTGCAAAACAGTGAGTGACCGATAATTATTTGCCATTACATTCTGAAACAAAAAATGTTCTTTTAGTGGATGATAACTCTGTCAACAGTAAGGCAATGCTGAATTTGCAAAATACTTAAAGGTTATCTAAAATGTACATGTTATGTTTAATACAGATTTAACGTTCCCACGTCACATTTCTTTACTTGCTGAAACCTGCGTTCATTGATTTAAAAGGTGGTACATTCATTTGTTCAAAGTAAATTAACTATTATAATGGTCTATTGTAATTCTGTTTAAAGCACACACTTACTAGTCTAGTTAATTTAAAACTTCACTGATATGTACAATTATGTACAGTATAGTCATGTAACTCAAGTTTTTTAATCGTTTCCATATTAAGTTTAGAATTGATTCTTAAAATCCTCCTTTTTATTTGTACAGTTGTAAATAGCTTAACTCCCCTTACCTTGCAGAATTTATTACTCTCTCTACTTCAAGGTCTACTTTGCAATCTCAGGACACAGGTCTGCTTAAAGTTCCAAAGATAAATGAAATTTGTGTAGGAGGCATAGCCTTTAGCTATCAGGTACCCAAACTCAGGAGTGATCCACTGACTAATATTACAGATCCCTCATCAGTCTCAGCATTTATATCAAAGTTGAGAATTCATTACTTTAGCATAACATACATTTGTTACAGCTGCTGCAGTTGCTCTTCATATTGCTTTCTTGTATTGCTTTTCAATTACTGTAATTATAGTTTTTTTGCCGTGTGGCCATTACTACACCTTTCCCATTTTTTTCTTCTTGCTTTACATGATAACATTTGCACTGGTACTGTTGTCACAAATGATGAATCTGTTTTTAGACATCTTCTGTCCAAATTAAATTTTCATTTTTTGCCTGTGGAGTTGTCAGTTTCGAATGCAGCAGACTTTGGGCAGCTGGAATAGGGACTTAAAATACCTACATATATATATTTTTTTACATATTGTTTTATTCGTGCTATATTAGTAATTGCTGTCAAACATGTTGGGCTCTTAAATGGGTGTGTGTTTAATTTATTTAAAAATATTAAAGTGATTTGTACTGAATCCTTTTATCCATAAATCCAGTCAAAATTTTCAACACTTGAATCATTGCAATTATATTAATGTAAAGTTTTTTTCATGTACCTGAATCATATGATTTCAATGTATACTATATAAACATGGTACTTATTAACTAAACTGTGGGATCAGAAAAGAATGGATAGATTAAACAGTGTATTGCCGTAGGCAGTACTGGGTGAAAACATTAATTTGTAATAAAAAAAACAAAAAAAAATAGGTAAGGTCCTGATTTCATATTAATAAAATTAAATGAAAACTTAATAAGCTTGACATTATATTTTAAAAGATTACCCTTGTTGCAGTTATTAAATACATTTCACAACAATAACTCTCAAAATGCAATACAAAAACAGATTAAAACTGTAATAGACAATAATATGTTTAATAATTTGATTTTAAATGCTTTAAAAATAATTTAATTGCAAAGCATTTGTCCTCTGCACAATGAGGATGTGAAGGCTAGCCTTGAAAGTTTGACAAAGGCACAATAAAATCTACATTTGTTTTCAGGTTACCATCCTTTGCCTGAGTAAATTAAATTAACTGCATATGTTTTTGAAGAAGTAGAGCTGTACATTATTATTTACACATGAAGGGATAGATGATGATGCCAATGCCAATTGATAGTCTAACGAAATGTGCATCATCCAAAAAGGTGAAACCTTAACCTTAAGACTCACACAGCCCTGACCTGGACAAGTACATTAAAATTAATTTTATATAAATAAGTCAAAAACATCTGACAATTTTAAATTTATTCCAGAATACGTTTTCTCATAATGTTGGGTCTATTTTGGCATTTCATCTTCCAACGCAGTTGCTCTTTCACTCCAGGTTTCCTTCGTGCATTTACAATCATTTATTCTTCATAACAATTGTAATTGGTAATACAATAACATAAGATCTTTTCATTCTTGGATTCTAATGCTCCCAGTATCTGTGAAACAAGAAACAGTAAAAGGGAGGTTTAGTAATGGTTCATAATTATTATAATACTGTAGTTATTTGTATAGAATGAATAATGAACCGAGATACGATGAGAACAGCTAATCAACAGCTTTAAACAGTGCATGCTCTACTAAAGTATTGAGTCTTAAGCATGGATTTAAAAGTTGGCACTGAAAGACCAACTCTTATATAAGCAGGCAGATTGTTCCACAGCTTTGTGACCTTAAAGCAAAAGGCTTGACCTCCCACTGTCGTTTTATTAATTCTTGGAATCCTTAGTAAACCGGATTCTTGAGATTTTAAAATGTCAAGTTCAGATAGGTAAGTGTGACCAAGGCCACTTAAGACTTTACATGTAAAACAGGTTATCACCGGTACACTTTACCGGAAGTCAGTGTTCTTTACTTATTCTATTAGTCAATTGACTTGCTCATGGTCACACAGTGTTAAGTAGTGGGATTTGAACCCACAGTTTCAGGGTTTGAGGTCCAAAGCCTTAACCACTACACCACACTGCCTGCAATTGTACCAGCATTTTCAATTAACTGAAAGTGTTATGTTATATTTAGGGTTTGTTTCCTTTTTTTTTACTAGTTTGTATGTTTTTATGATTATTATTTAGTGTTTATTTTATCTTTTTATTTTTTAATGTATATTATTTTCTTAATTCTTTTTGTACTGTTTTCTAGTATGTTCATTATATGTTATGCCTAATGGTAAAGGCAAGTAAAAAGTTTTATAATGGAACCTAGATAAAAGGCTAATACAGGAGTACTAAGCTCCTGTCCTGATGTTCCACAGTGGACACAGGTTTTTGCTTTAGCCAAATGTTTAATTAGAACCCATTTATTTACTATTAAGGCAATATGTGTTTTGGCCAAGTGTTAGTTACCTCGTTTTATATGATTCAGATCCTTTAATTTCCTATTTTAGTTTTAAACATGTTTTTTTAACTAACCATTAGTTATTAATGAGGCGGAAATGACAAAGGAACAACCAGCTCTCCATGCATCATAATACTACATTTTGAAATCAATGAGAGAGAAGAGAAGGACAAAGAGGTACAAATCTGTTCTGGATCACAAAATATATATAGATAATGTTCTCAGAAAATGAAAACATTTGCAATGTGATAAAGATTTATTTTGGAAGAATAAAAGCACCAACAAGCCATATAATTAAATACCAAGTTTCATTATCTGCTAGGCCTGGCTTTTAATTATGAAACTGCTGGGAAGGAAAACCTGCACCCTCTGCAGAGTTGAGTACCCCGGGCTAAGTTATTATGCCAAGCTAAAGTCTTAACCTATAATCAGTCCTATCTTTTACCAAAACCCAAATGTTAAAAATAAAAATTGTGGTCTGAAAAACAAAGCTCAGAGGTCTGCTTCTTAAGGTAAAAAATGAAGCAAAGCAAACACCATCAAGTTAAGTTTTTAGCCTCAGATAGTCAGGAAGTGAGTTACACTGTTCATTCGATGATATTACAGATTGCAGCCTACAGTCATCCCCTAGCAAAAGTGTTCCAAGAACCTACAAAATAGCAACTCTAATGAAAAACAAAACGGCGCAGAAAAAAATGTGAAATATTCACAACTCTTGCTAAATGAGTTAAAAGCTAAACATAAATCAGAAGTGTATTGATCGACAAAAACAAAAAATTACAATCGTACCTATAAAGTCTTATAAAACTTGGACTAAGTGAAAAAAATAACAATTCATTGCATAATGTGCCATGTGGATTGAACAACAGGGGTTAGGGATGGGCTCCCAGACATCACCGTTGATTGATGTAAGGGTATATATTCAAGAATGAGTGTTTGTATCTCTTGTGGAATCATTGATGTATCAGTATGCTCTCCTGTTTTTCTTTTCATTATAGTAAGTGCTTGTTTTTGGACTTATCATTCTGAACATTGTCTTGCCCTTTTAGGGTTCGATTTATGGATTATGGACTTATTTTTGTTTACTTCAGGATATATCTTTTTTGATTCATTTTAATGTTGTTATTTTTGTATTTTTATTAAATGAGCTCTTTAAATTGTAGCGGGTGCCACATGTGCTATTGTTCCATTGGCAGTTTGCTGCTCCGTAGGGTTCATTGCAGGGAAAGTGGACACTGTAAATACACCTTTAAGGGGGACGTCATAACACGGTCAGGACGGTTGTTGCTGAAGACTTAAAAACCAGAAAAGAAGGGGAGAAAGGGAGACATCTTGTGGTGGAGCAAAGGGAAGCGACAAGATAGACCCAAGAAAAATACTGGCAGGAAAAAGGTTTTTTGTTCACTCAACGACTCAAGGGAGACGCGTCTCTGAAGACGGACTCTTTTTTCTTTGGTTCCGCTGACGATTCTTTGGACCGGTAGGATTGAACTTTTTTGATATCGGCTCGACAGCCGGCGTATTCTGGTAGGCTTTCTCTTTGCCATAAAACAGTAAAGACAGTTAACCAATATGGACAAACTGGTTTCTCCTAATCATAAACATCATCTAAACCGGGGAAGGTGGTTTTAATTGCTATGTACTTGTTTGTTTGTTTTTTTTGTCTATATGTAAAATATATATGTGTAATTTTTTTTTGCCTCTTCTTTATTTTGTGATATGGCTTGTAGTTTGATGCTGGGCTGGGACATGTGGTGAAGGGTCAAATAAAAGGACAAGCGTTGGTCACGTTGCCCCGATAAGATTTTCGATATTTAACTGCTTTGCTCCAGCAGTTTTCTAATTGTGCGGCAACCCGGGGGTTATTAGTTCTCCCAGGGCAACGGTACAAAATGTTTATAAAACTGTGTTATTAAGGGCCTGAGGTTTGACATTTTTTTTCTCCTGCTTCTTCTAATATTCTAATATTCTCTTAGTTTTTGAGAAGGTTTGGGCTTTTTACCTCTCCTCATAATCTTTGTAGATCAAAGCCTGCTTTGAGTTTGGGGAAGGCAAAACAGTTTGAATAGCCTGTGAGTAATGCTTTGTAGTCAACCCCACTTGAAACAAATACATGGATTAGTTTCTTGGTATGTTCCATATTGTATTTAGAAACCATATTAATTTTGCAATATTTTTGAACTGGAAAAAGCAGGTTTTAGATAAGTGTTGTAGTGTGTGTTTTAAAAGATGCTTAAGTTATATGCTGATTCATTAAAATTAATATTTACAACTACTAAATTAAAAACTTTCAGAAGATTGTTGTAGTCTGTATCATTCCACTAATTTATAAAATGTCTATTTTTTCTGTATTTAAAGACAGGTATCATCCATCCACTCTTTTAATTCACTGGCACAATTAATTAAGGTCAATATAGGAGAAATGTCATCTGGTCTGAAAGATAAGTCTTTAATGCTGCATTTTGCAATCTGCTTGCACATCTTGAGCACTGCTACAGGTGCACAGTGTCTGTTATTTTTCTAACATGGTTTTACAAGAACTGTGTGATGTAGTCAAAATAAATATGCATCAGCTACTAGTGCAACTGTTACATCTGTAAGCTTTATGCAGTTTTGTGGAGCTTTTATGTTAGTCCCATGTGTACATCGAGTTTTATAGCTCAGCGGATTGACAAAGACTTCTAACTGCTTATTACAATATAAGAAATTTGGAAACATTCCTAAAAAGATGTCATATATGTCATATTCACTACAGCTTGCCTTGAAATGTTTTTTGTGCCATCTCATCTTCATTACAGTGGGTAATGAATAATGATTTCATCTCCATGTTTTAGTTTTGGTATGTAACTACAGAAAGAAGAACTGTTAGGATTTGAAGGATTTGTATGCTATATGCTGTATTACAACCCAAGATACTAAAATAGGAAATTGCCTAGATGGATTGATCAGCACTTTCTCTATCACATTAAGTTTGGTAAAACAGAATCTGATAATGGTTCTTATGTAGCTTATTTTAAATTACCCAAGAGTTTCTTTGTGAGAATCACTGACCAGTTGGTAAAAATATGATAATGCATTTGAAGAGGTGTCACTAGAGACAAGTTCATTAGTAGCTGCTTCTTCTGCTGATTTATACACTGAATAAGACTGTGTGGTCAAAACATCAAATTGCATATACTGTAATAAATTGTGATATATACTGTTTTGAGTCAAATTTAATACATATTGAATCAATTTCTGCTTAAGTACTGAATTCAGAAAATAGAATGTCAAACAAGATTTAATAATCTTTATATATTTTGAATATATAATGTTATCTCTGAGCAGCATAATGATACAGTGGTAAGTGGCGCTGCTTTAAGGGTCCAGTGTGCTGACATCAAATCCCATGCCTGGTGTTGTAATGTGTGCTTTGATTCTTTTTTAATAAAGCAGGAGGCCTGTAACAGGAAGTATTCCTCTTTTTCTTTCTCCCCCACAACAACAACAACAACTCTCACTTTTGAACAAGGTTCCCCACCATCCCTCCCAGGATATCTGTCTTTTTAAACAGCATCATCTACTGGAGCTTCCAGTATAGTATGTAATACACAACATAACGTGGCTGTTGTTTGCATGGACAGTGCACACTCTTCCTAAGTCTTTGTGGGCTTACATCTCAAATTCCCAAAGATTTACAGGTTAGGTTATTTGGAAATTCAAAACTGCCATAGAGTTAAAAGTTTTTTTTCAAGGAAAACCAAGAAGGCACCTTAACCCCCAGATGTAAATGTGTCCTAGAATACTGGAAAATAATACAAATCATTTCCAAACTATTTTCTGAGCTGCACACTTACATTTTTGTACAACTGCACCACTGTGGACAGTGACGGATTGTTAAGTGTTGCCTCTTAGGTGATAGAAGAAGAGGAACAGGATCGCCTATGACAAAGCAGAAATACTTGTGGTCAAGAAAATACTCTTCATCTTCAGGTATTTGTTTGAGTCAAAAATAACGGCTTATGTATTGAGTACAATGTTAATTATCAGAGACTACTGTTTTTGTTTTTTTTTTGATTGTTATTTTCATGGCTACAGTACATGATGTTTCCATTTAATGCACCTAAGAAATGCCAAATTATTTAGAATAAAAATTTATTTTAAAATGATTTGTCAAAGTAAGTTGGAATTGTTTATTTAGCAGATTCCTTTATTAAAAAAAAACATGTTAAATACGCACAAGCATGAAAGTGCAAGAATCAAAAACAACACAGAACAAGATAAAAAATGAGCACAAGGGAATAAGAACTACATAATTGCACCTGAAGCTAGAATACTACAAAAATCAGTATCCTAAACACTTTATCATTTCAGAAGCAGCTACCCTGTAGGAGAGGAACTAAGCTGTTCCAAAATATTTAACACTAGAATCCCTAAAGCATACGAATATAATCGTAATGCTGGGCCACCTTAACTTCCTTTGCACCTCTTCATTACCTTTGTTTTGCAAATATGTCTGTCAATCAGCACAAGCCGCAAGCAGCCTGCTATCCCATCCTTCTCATCGATCCAGCTGAAGTGAGATGCAAAATTCTCAGAGCTCAAATCTGTTTATCTGGGTGTCAAGTACCTTGAGTTGCATACGATAAATGATATAACATTATTTTGAATATATACATTTCATGTGTGTTCCGTGTCTACAATGATCTGGGTAAATGCAGGATGACGTGAAATGCGAGGCAAGAAATGTTGAACACATAACTAAAACAGAAACGTTTTTCATGCATAATTGATAAAATGTTAACGTTAAGAGTGTAATGTGTGAAAGCTGAAGTTCAAATATCAAATAAACTCTTTCACAAAAGGTATAACAAAACAAGTGCATCTTTATTCAAGAATATAACCAAAGAAAAAGAAATAATTTAATTTACATGTTGTTGTCAATATGTAAAAACTGAAGCTCAAATATCATTTGCATGGCTGGTGTAAAAGTAAGAATGGCTGCTTCTAAATCAAGAGGTTGCAGGTTTAATCCGAGGTCTTCCCCGCATTTTCTGTTTTGAGTAGTGAGCTATTGTTATTATTACTATTATATAATAAAAACATACATTTGATTTGAGTCTGTAACACCCATTGAAAATTTTTACTACTTGTAAAAGTTAACTTTTTTTTAAATTCAGTTTTATTCTGTTAGTCATGTTCACGTAGTACAAGCAACTTGCCTCTCCCTCTGTGAGTTGATGGCATTTACAATTTAAATATCACAGATATGCCAGACAACTCTGAGGAAAGCTGTAAAAATGCTATTCTGCAGCAAAACTGAATGAGGATAAAGTTGAAAGTGCAATCCTGTAAGTGAAGACAGGTCAGAGCCTAAATCAACCATCTCCTGAAACAACTCATTCTGAAATATACCCAGACAGATTTAGCTTTTTCCTGTTATTTAAATTCCACCATCTCCAAACAGTAGATGCCTACCAAGTAAGGAACACTGTGATATACATTTATGAAGTTTGCACATTCATTATGAACACATACTAACTGCACAAGGTACAAAACTAGTAAAGAAAAATAAACCTGCATGTTTCAGGTTGAATAAGAGGTTCAGGTTTTTCAGTAAACAAAAGCACAAATTAATGTTGAACGTGCATGTGTACATTGTAAATCTTAATTTTACAATAGTTTATCCAAATTAAAGTCCACTTTTGAGAAAAAAGTACTTCTTTCAAGCAGCCTAAAGCAGCCAGCAGCTACTGTATGTCCAGACAGTCCCACATGAAGCCATGTAACCAGAGTGTGACTGTCCTCCAAGAAGCCACACTCCTTATCATTTTTCTTTCAACCAGTTTAAGGCTGCCAACAATATTTTTTTGTTTGTTTTTGAAACTGCTTGGAATAGACGGGTACACATGAAGTCTAGGCTGCACGCCCATGTCTTCTAAGAAAGCACTCTCTGTGCCGTTTTTCTAGTAAGCAGTCCAAAGTAGCAAGGTGATTTGTTAGTTTTTTTCTACTTACAGTTTGAAGGGGGAAAGTCAGTCAATGGCTTTCTGATTTCATTTCAGGGTTCTTCATGTGCAATCAAGCAAGCCTGGGAGGAACTTAGGCATTGTATAGACTTGCAACAGTCAAAAATGAATAACAATAGATGACACGCCAGAATCATCAACACATTATTGTAGTTATCATCATAGTCTCTTCTTGAACCTGTCGCCACCAATAGTGGTGAGCATTACATCAGTTTCATTTTCACTCTTTTCATAATAACAGTTTTTGTTAGAAATTTGACACTCATGACAGTGAAAGGAATCGGAAAAAGGTAGGCTTATTACCACTATGTACAGTATAAAATGTATAATTTTGTATTTTCACATTGTTACTATGATAGATTACAATGTCTTTTACATAGACTTGCTTACATTTTTTTAGTGTACACTAAAAATAAAATATCCCATAATGTTTAGATGGTGAAGCACATATATGCAACATTTGGCTTTGCGTATGGTGTCAATCCTGCAGTCCTCTCATGAGCTGCAACTCCATCTGTTTAACACACTGTAATTCAGTCTGAGCACTGAAAGATGAAAATGATATGGTTTATAAGTTCTGTAACCCACTCCCTATGATATATACCATATAAATAATTAACATCAATAAAGTATAGCGGCAGTGCTTTTTGTTTTTTTAACATTCATAAAATTGATAGTTTCCCTTTAAAGTATTTAACTACAATTTAAAAGCATATTTAAAGAAAGTGAAAGCAGCTTTAGCAGTACATCATTTTACATCATTCCTCAACTTTGTTACTGAAAAAAAAATGATATTTGTTTTAATTAACCAACAATAAAAAAGTAGTAAAGCCAAGACTGGCCACATATTTTTATAATGCATACTATTAGTGCAGAGATAATTTAGTGTTGCCAAACCTCTAAGATATAATTTCTCAGAAGACGTAATTAATTTTTGGAGTGTTTGTTTTTAATCCCAGATACACTTAGATGACTGGTAAACAAGGCAAATGAATAAAACATAATAAGTTTACTCATCTAAAGTTTCATTAAATGAACAAGCTTTGGTTTTAGTTCAATAATTCCCGAAACATACATTTTCTGAGAAAAGCTTCCATGTTATTGCTAAATTAAAGTAATTAATTAATTTCACAGTTTTATTCACCACTGAAATACCAGTACAATTTTCTGCTATGCTTTAGTAAAAACTGATAAATGTTTAAAGTTATTACTGCCTTTCTCAAACCAATTTATCGTTATTTTTGTTCGGCCTCAAAGAGACAGTAAGGATTTTTAAAGGCAATACTGAAGAGAAGATGTTAACAAAGCTTTGTCGGGATTGTTAACTAAGAATCAAGCCTACATCTTGTCAAAACTGAATAGGAAAACAAAAACTTTATTAAAAAAAATTCCTGAATCAGAAACACATCAAAATAATGATCGCTAGAAAATTTGCAGTTTTTATCCAATCTTGGATGCCAGAAAGTGTATGGAACTGACCTTTATACACTTGACCCCTAATGGCATGCACCGTATGAACCTTGGTCATAACCAATTGCAATGCCATATCAACTACTACAACATAAGAAAGAGAAAAACAAAATGCTTTAAAATTGACAACTCTCTTGAACTTTTGAAACAAAAACATGCCGAAACTGGATTCCTTGGGTGTATAAATGCCAGAATAGACACCAAGATGCTTACAAACACTAAAATTATAAAAATACAGAAGCTGTCAATTGCTTATGTAATAAAATTGGCAAAATATAAACAATCTATTGAGCAACCATATTACTTATATATACTTATACTTGCAGTGGTGTGCTGGGGAGGCAGCATTAAGAAGAAGGACGCCTCACGCCAGGACAAACTGGTGAGGAAAGCAGGCTCTATTGTAGGTATGGAGCTAGACAGTTTGACATCCATGGCAGAGCGACACGCACTGAGCAGGCTCCTGTCAATCATGGAGAATTCACTGCATCCACTAAACAGTATCATCTCCAGACAGAGGAGCAGCTTCAGCAACAGACTGCTGTCAATGTCCTGCTCCACTGACAGACTGAGGAGATCGTTCCTCCCTCAAACTATGCGACTTATCAATTCCACCCGATAAACGTTAACATTATTCAAAGTTATTGTCTGTTTTTACCTGCATTTTTATTACTCTTTAATTTAATATTGTTTTTTTTTTTTTTGTATCAGTATGCTGCTGCTGGAGTATGTGAATTTCCCCTTGGGATTAATAAAGTATCTATCTATCTATCTATCTATCTATCTATCTATCTATCTATCTATCTATCTATCTATCTATCTATCTATCTATCTATCTATCTATCTATCTATCTATCTATCTATCTACTTTTAAAATGACTTATATATGCTATTTGTACTCACTTTGGAAATGGTCATTGTATTCACACAAAGACACAGACTAAAAGGTCAAATTCTTTGCTGCTTCTGATGGGTTAGGCGTGTACGAACAACTTACACTAGCCCATCTTTAGTAGGAGTTATCATGAAAATATAAGCTCTCTGCCTTCACCTTTCATTTGGATGTGTGGTTAAAACATCAAAACGCACTTGGATCTGAATAATTTAACTGCCATGAGACTGCCAACATCAAAATACTTCTCATATAAGCTTGTCCTAATTTACTCCTAAAGATATATATTAAGGCCAATTGTTCATTATCTACTGCTGGTGAAGACACTTATTTAGAAAAGATAATTGCCAGATTTTTTTATTCAATAAGAATGCAGTGGATTAAGAAAAAACTGAAGAATATGTTCAATAAAATGAAAAGGGTGAAATGACGCTTAAAGAACAAATAGTGTGTTTCATTCTTCATATTTTCATTCATGTGTATTACTGTCTGCATAAATAATTGTTCTATAGCAAGCTAAGTATGGTACAATATAGTACAAGCATTGCGCCATTCAATAATCTAAAACACCACCTGATTCATCCTTTTTTGTTTTTGTACATGGCATTAGGATGATTTTTAAATGAGTTAATATCAACTGGGCATCTGAACCTAGTAGAATTTCAGGGGGTGTTTTAAATACCTGTAGCGACTAATTAGTTGATGTATTCAATGATACATTACCTTGACCATCTCACTGAGAGAATCTGTTCTAAAAGACTGCCTTAACGACTACAGACCAGTGGTACTCACTCCAAACACAATGAAGTGTTTTGAGAGAATGGTGCTTGGGCACATGATGCAGAATAATCCAGATAGACTTGATCATTTTCACTTTGGATGTTATCCCACGTTTTGCAATTTGCATAGCCAGTGTGGCTTCTATTTGCAGTTTTTAATCATGCAAAACATAATAGTGTCATTCATTTTCACTTTCAAAGTATAGTTAATAATGTTGGTAATCATTCCAGTCTTTCCATGATGCCATTATCATTTATTATGAGTGCTTCCCTTTTTCGTCTTTTGTGTACGTTTCCATTATATTTCTACCCAGAGATGACCATGCACTGGTTATCTAAGATTGCGGACTGAACCTCAAAACTTTAACATGCATGCTTAATTTGTAATTTTCTGGCGAAAACTTTGTGTTTTTTTACTAAAATTTGGTTTCGGATTTTGGGGTTAATGATAGATTGGTCTGCCTCTATAAATCATGGCAATACTGGGATGATTCAGAATTTTTTGTTTTTGTGTATGATTTTTCAAATGAACCAATGTCTTTAAAGCTGCTAGTCTAAACGGAGTGCCAGGATGTAGTTTAACATCCCATAGTGACCATTTACCTGTCATTTTTACTATCATTTCTAATGCCACACTTAAAGAGTCTATGATTTTCACACAATTCAAAATCTTTGTGCCGATGAAACCAAGTACAAACTGTCTTAATCATTACTCATCAGTCGCTCTCAGTCCTTTTTTGATCAAATGCATGAGAGACTGGTTCTGAAACACACTAAACATAATTTTCCAGATACAGTAACCTGGATCACTGCAACACTTCAAGAGAAGATATCATATCTCTTGCACATTATGCTACAATTATTGACTTGACATACTTTTCAGTAGGCCAATATTTCTGTATTAAAAATCTTTTTTTTTATTGGTCTTATGTAATATTCTAATTTTCTGAGATACTGAGTTTTGAGTTTTCATGACTTGTAGGCCATAATCAGCAAAATGAAAAGAAATAAACACTTGAAATATATCGCTCTGTGTGTATGAATCTATATAATATATGAGTTTAACTTTTTGAATTGAATTACTGAAATAAAGTAACTTTTGGATGATATTCTAATTTATTGAGATGCACCTGTATAGATCAGTAGCCAAAGCAGCCCAAAGCCTCTACTGATGATGATCAGAAATTCAAAGAAGCAGGAACACCCCAGTGAATGAGGGGCCATAAGTGCATATAAGGGCCAATTTGACATTTGTGCAGTATAAAAAATGAAAATATGCAAATTGACCCATTTATTAAGAAAAGCAACTTTTCCTTTGGTCATGAAATGCATTAGATAATAAAATGCTATCATCACATTTTCATTAAAATATCAGTATCACTCATTGGCATTTTATTTTCTTAACATTTCTAACTTTCACTGCAGCAAACTCCCCGACTAAACTTTCTGCATTGCAATGGAAATCAGAGCCAGTTGATTTAATCTCTCTTGAGAAACAGTTGTTTTTTTTTTTTAAAAAAAGAAGTAAACACAGAAGTCCCTTCTAATCAAAGTCTCATGAAAATAAAACTGGCTGAAATGATTTAATCATCTGGAGAGCCCATTAAACATCATCGGTCATCAATCTCATCCAGTGCAACAGACTTGAGAGGTTTGCCAGGGTTGAGCAAAAGAAATTAAAATGGGAAATTTTGTGTTGAATTATTCACTGGATTTAAAGACACATCAGTGTTTTAAACTATTGGATTTTCAGGTTGCCAAAGACCTCTACAGATAAGCAGCTTAAAGTAAGTCAGTAACTTCAGCGACTGGAAGACAACATCTGAGAGGACAGCCAAAACACTGGTTATTAGTGTCCATCCTAAGAACATCATATGGATTTGTATCACATTAAACACACATCATTGATGTTGTTAATGACCTTATCATTAAAACATTTTAAATTGATTTGGGCCAAGGCCAGTGACTCAGACAGCCGTCTGGGTGCACAAATACAGGGACCAGACACATCGGTGAGGGGGACAACAAGCAACTAGCCTTATGAAGTGCTGGGAAATTGATGCTTTCAAACATTTTTTTTCCAGAGTTATAGGAAGAGAAAAGCTACACTAGGGCGGCACGGTGGCGCAGTGGGTAGCGCTGCTGCCTTGTAGTAAAGAGACCTGAGTTCGCTTCCCAGGTCCTCCCTGCGTGGAGTTTGCACGTTCTCCCCGTGTCTGCATGGGTTTCCTCTGGGCGCTCCGGTGTCCTCCCACAGTCTGAAGAAATGCTGGTTAGGTGCATTGCCGATTCTAAATTGTCCCTAGTGCGTGCTTGGTGTGTGTGTGTGTGTGTGTCCTGTAGTGGGATGGCGCCCTGCCTGGGATTGGTTCCTTGCCTTGCACCCTGTGTTGGCTGGGATTGGCTCCAGCAGACCCCCATGACCCTGTGTTCGGATTCAGCGGGTTTCAAAGATGGATGGGTGGACAATAAACTGAATTATGTTAATGGCTAGAATTATGTTTATAGAATATGTTTATACAACTCAGGACTTAACACTGTTTTTCCATCATGCCTGACCATGTGGCTATAGGCCTTGTGACTTAGTCCCACCATCTTCAACTCAATTTGAGACTTAACTGGCAGACCCTACTGTGTGCAGAAGGTCCTCAATTTGCACACTGTACAAGGCATATTGCTGAGTCCACTGCTGTACTCTGTGTTGACTAATGAGTCTGTTGCTAGATTCAGCTCCAGATTCATCTCCAACTCCTTTAGTAAATTTGCTCATGACAAAGCCATCATAGGCCTCATAATCAACAATGATGATATGACTTACAGAGTAGCGGTCTATCTACTGACTCAGTGTTACTACAATAACAGTCTCTCCCTTATAAGGACCTGGTTATTGACTTCAGAAAGCAGGAGGCAGAGCTTATTCCAGTCTACTTTGAACTTTAAACTTCTAGGAGTTACCATCATTGATGACCTTAAATAGTCACAACACAACTCAGCTGTCATCAACAAGGCTCACAATGCTTTTACTTGAACATTTCTGTCTGTATTTACCAATTTATGTGAGTTTAGAGCAGAAACCATCATAATTGGCTACATTTGACACCTGCTCAGGAGGGATTAAAAAGCACTACAGAAGGTAATCAAGTCAGCTGACAATATTACTGGGACACATCTTCTTTCTGTTTAGGACATGTGTAGCCTTCAGTCACAACATTAAAACCACCTGCCTAATATTGTGTAGGTCCCCCTTGTGCTGCCAAAACATATCTGATCTGTTGAGGCTTGGACTCCACAACACCTCTGTAAGTGACCTGTAGTATCTGGCACTAAGATATTAGTAGCACATCCTTTAAGTCTTGTAAGTTTCAATGTGGCAGCTCCATGGATTGGGAGTTGTTTTTCAATCACTTGCCGCACTGGACTGGAATGAGATCTGGGGAATTTGGAGGCCAAGTTAACATCTTGAACTTATTGCCATGTTCCTCAAACCATTCCTGAACAATATTTGCTGTGCGGCAGGATACATTTTCCTGCAGAAAGAGGACAATGTAATTAGGGAATAAATAATGATGCCATGAATACATCTACATGGTCTGCACCAATCCTTAAGTAAGTGGTGCATGTCAAAGTAACATCCACATGAATGTCGGCACACAAGGTTTCCCAGCAGAACAATGCTCAAAGGATCACATTGCCTCTGCTGTCTTCCCTTCTTCCCATAGCACATTCTGCTGCCATCTCTTCCCCATGTAAACAATGCACACACACCTGGCCGTCCACATGATCTAAAAGAAAAAAAAAAGATTCATCAGGCCAGGCTACCAGTCTTCCATTGCTCCATGGCCCAGTTCTGACCCTCTCGTGGCTATGGTAGGTGCTTTCAGTGGTGGACAGGGGTCAGCATGGGTGCTCTAGCCAGTCTAAAGCTACTCACACTAATCTGTCACCTTTCTCTCATGTACCGCATTAAGTTTTACAACAATTTGTGCTACAGTAGCATCCCTGTGGGATTGGATTAATGGGCTAGTTTTCGCTCACCATCCACACCAATGAGCCTTGGGTGCGCATGACCCTGTTGCTGTTTCACTGGTTCACAGTTTCAGTTGGGCCACGTTTGGTATGTACTAACTACTGTAAACTGTGAACACCATATAAGACCTGCTGTTTTAGAGATGTTCTGACTGAATCACCTAGCCATCACAATTTGTCCCTTGTCAATGCCGCTCAGATCCTTATGCTTGCCCATTTTTCCTGCTTCCAACACATCACCTTCAAGAACTGACTATTCACTTGCTGCCTAATATATCCCACCAGACAGGTGCCATTGTAACAAGATAATCAATGTTATTCACGTAACATCTATTTATCTATCTATCTATCTATCTATCTATCTATCTATCTATCTATCTATCTATCTATCTATCTATCTATCTATCTATCTATCTATCTATCTATCTATCTATCTATCTATCATGTCTCTGGTTTTAATGTTGTGGCTGACTGGTGTATATCAAACATTGCCATAGTAAAGCAAACAGGATTAGTAAAGACTTTAGTTCACCTGCAGTGACATTTTTTTAATTTTTTTATTTTGGTAAAGGGTACCAGAACATGTACACTTGCCCAATCAAATTCAGGGACAGTTTTTATTCTCGGGTCATATTGCTACTCATCGGCTTCTCATGTTTGTAAGAATGTACATGATGTGTGAATTGTATTACACAGAATATAATCTATTGTTACATTTAATGTGTGGTGTTGTATACATTATTGTTTGTACTAAACCAGTGTGTGTAGTTTTAGGAAGACATACTAGTATAAATTTCACCATAGTGCAAGCATAAAAATGAACTAACACTGTTACAAAAGACCCTATTTTACTCTGATTGTGCCCCTATAAAATAAATTATCACAACTGAAATAATTTCCTTTTTATGAACTTTGCTCATGTTGTGCTGTCTGCTGTTATCACCATGTTTTACAGGGTCTGTCTGGCACAAGATAGGTCCTTCTGTGACTCTTTTGGCTGCTGGGATTTGAATTTCTAGTGTTGCATCATAGCACATTTCACAATGAATATTTTTCCAAATTATAAACATGTCAGAAAATACTGCAAATAATTTGTGCAACAATCAAGAGAATGCAAAAACAACTCTCATTAAATTATAAAATAGAAAAATGAGAGTCAGGAAACAAATTAGAAGTAAAATTAAAATTTCAATTTCAAGTATGTTCAAATGTTTAATATTTGGTGAAACCTTGAAAAGTAACCTGGTGGGCCACTCCTGTTTTTGACACAGTACAGAAAAACTGTAAGCTTTATTTATTAAACATACAATGATAAACTTTCCAAAGGATATCACATGTATATCACAAGGTGTTCAAACTGTAGTTCATGTGCATGGTAGACATCTTCAGGGCTTGTCAGACATTAATTCCACCCCAAGTTGTAACCTTATGTCTCTCCTCTTATTTTGTCTGCAGATCCGATGATCGACGGCGGGATGACAGGTGACGTCACTTCTGGTTTCTGGTCGCAAACGTCTTAACCAGCTCCACCTCCATCTTTGGGCAGACTGAACTTGCACTTGTGTCTGGAAAGATGTTATCATTTTGTTGTTTATTTTTGTTATTTTCCCCACCAATTATATGGGGATCACCTGCTGGTGTCCCAACCTTTCATAACCTGTCTATCTTTTCATTTACATTACTTTCAACAGTCAGGAATAGTAAAACAAATGAAAGGAAAAATGGGAAGATGAGTAAACATTGGAGGAATGGACAGCACAAACCATTGTTGGAAAATGGCATAATTTCATGCTTGTTGCACATATGGGGTTAAAGCTGTTAGCTGTTAAAGTCAGACTATACACTCTAACACCGATTTGACATTGGTAAAGGATGGTGAATAGGTGCACAAGACCACTCATAGAAAACTACACCAACTTCCTGCAATGCAGGGCTAATGCTAAGAGGTGCATATATGTCCACGGGTTCATACACAAAACCCTGTCCAATATTGTGATGCCACCCCTTCTCACTATCAGTCAATCCAACAAGCAATTGACTGCACACAGCACATCATCACAAGGTGCTTTCCAAACCACTGATAAATAAAATTAGCAATATACTGCAGTCTAAGACCATTTGTTTACATCATGAACCACAAAAAAATAATACCAAACATTTAAACAAAAAGTTGAATAGCACTTAAAAATCAAAATCATTATGGCAGATAAGAAATGAAAGAGAATAAATTAATCCTTTTCTAATTATGTGAAAAGTACATTTAGTTCTGCAAACCCCATATAGAGGATTGCTTAAATGAAAGGGGCACGTATACTGGACATGTCTTAGCTTTTCATCAGGACATTACAAAATCATGATACATTCATTGATAAGCCCTCCTTGACTTCCACTTGGATTAAACCATGCCATGGATTTCTTGCAATGCTTGTTATGCCTTCTCAAACTAAGGCAACTAGTTTCTGAATCCAGATGGATCAATGCCTAATGAATTTGATTGCCTCCTCTTCATTAAGGCTTGGATTTAGGGAAATTATGGACATTTTTTCAAACGACTCTTCACTTATGTTTCAGCAGTTGTGTTGCTTTCCAGAATATACCTTGCTCTATAATAATGACTTTCAAGCACTTAATAACAGATTTTAGAGGAATGGCCTACTCTCATAAAAATTGACACAAAACTGGCAGTCCTAGTACACAGAATAATGCTGGGGAATTGAATTCATACAAAATAAATGAATTATTAAATAAAAACAGGGAGAGATAAATGCAGAGTAACAATTAAATAGAAAAGGAAACAGCAAATTATGAACCCCTTTAAGACTCAACAAAACAGACATTAGTCTCTCTGGGCTGTTGTTCTTTTCAGCTTTAAAATCTAGATTTAGACTTTTCAATCTATGTTGGTTTATTGTGCTGTTTTTGTATATTTTTTTGACATATTTGTTAATGAAAAATTTTTTAATCTCTTTCTTTCTCTTTGTAAATGTTTTTCATTAGATTATTTTTATATTTTTAAGTAATTAATTTCTCTCTGTCCTTTTGTCTATTTAGTTTTTTATATATTCTGTTGCCTGTATTTGGAACCCAAGGGGGTGGGGCCTCTTGACACTGCAGCTGTCCAGCTGTTTGGTCTGACTGTGGTGACCTATAAAAAGACCTTAAATGCCACAGACCAGGGGGGTATTTTCCGTACGTCGCTTAAATCATCTGAGATCAGATGCCTCATCTTGGATGAGTTAATGCCGGTGAAACTCATCCAGGATAAATCAGTTTTTCAAACGCAGCCGTGTAGTAGATTAGTTTAGCTGGATCTAATCATCTGAGATGAATGCACGCGCCCGCGCTGATTGAAAAGCCCATATATATTGAGTCTAGAAAACATGATCAGCAAGTCTTTGATAGGCTGTAACAAAATGACGAAAGAACGGGCGCATTTTTTTTTCACACAAGCAGAGCAAGACCTTTTATTCGAAGGACATGAAGAATTTCAAGATTTAATATGCACAAGGGATAACACTGCAAAAGCAGCCCAAACCAGAAAAGACGGCTGGCAAAAAGTGGCTGACAAATTAAACGCATGTGCATTGTGCTTACTGAAAGCAGCGTTTCATTTCCTATGTGTCAGATTAATTATTATTCAATATGTCATAATTCCAGATCAAACGTGAGCACAAGGAGAACACGGGAACAGGTTAAAGTGAAGTACAAGAATATACTTCAAACTGGTAAGTATTGGTATATAACTATTTAAAGAATTGTTGACATAAAGAATCATATATAATGTAAAGAACATTCATTTTAAAGCTAATAAGAAGGCAGACAAGCAAAAAACAGGTGGAGGTCCACGCGGCCCAGACCTAACCCCTGCAGAAGAGTTGGCTATCCAGCAAAATGCCCATCGCCCTGTTTCTGAGGGCATTCCAGGGGGAAGCTTCTCCTCAGAACCAGTGGCAGGATGCAGTGGTCACTTCATTTCAGGTAAAGGATGGTCATTGCATATATTTGCCCTCAATGTGTGCCATAGGTAGGTTCCATGTAGCCCTCTTTTTTTTTGGGTCAGTTGCAGGCAATGTCATATCCCTAGAACTTGTGTCTGACCAACGAGATATTGACAATGGTCAAATATTTGATGAAGACACTGTGTCTGATTATTCATCAGGAGGAGAGGTACATTTTCCAAATAATGTTTGATCAAACTCCTCTCTGATCAGTCCCATGTGCCCCAATCACATTTGGAAACCCTGGGTAATGAGAATGTTAGGCTGATTGTGAGATTCTTTATGGAACTGTGGGTGTTTTTACCTGTGTATTTACCTGCCTGCAATGGCATGAAACGCCTCTTTTGTCTGCACACGCAGGTGTCCAGGAAACACAATGAAAACCCGAAGGAAATATTTCAGAGCCAAACAGACTTTACGAATTACCTGGCAAGCTGCACTTTTAGATAGATTTTCTGCATCACCTACAGTATATAAAAAAAGTGCCGCTTGCAAAAAACCTCAAAGCAATGCATACTATCTGTGTGGTTGTGAGAGCCCGACTTCGCCAAGTTTGACTTCGAATATAAGGTCCTAATAAATTTTTGAGGTTCAATATTCCCCCTCGGCTAAAGCGGTATCTTTCAAAAAGAATTTCCTCCGGGAGCAATAAAGGATCTTGCCGATCGCGCAAATCCCTCTCTACAGTAATCCCTCCTCCATCGCAGGGGTTGCGTTCCAGAGCCACCCGCGAAATAAGAAAATCCGCGAAGTAGAAACCATATGTTTATATGGTTATTTTTATATTGTCATGCTTGGGTCACAGATTTGCACAGAAACACAGGAAGTTGTAGAGAGACAGGAACTTTATTCAAACACTGCAAACAAACATTTGTCTCTTTTTCAAAAGTTTAAACTGTGCTCCATGACAAGACAGAGATGACAGTTCTGTCTCACAATTAAAAGAATGCAAACATATCTTCCTCTTCAAAGGATCAAACAAATCAATAGGGCTGTTTGCTTTTAAGTATGCGAAGCACCGCGGCACAAAGCTGTTGAAGGCGGCAGCTCACACCCCCTCCGTCAGGAGCAGAGAGAGAGAGAGAGAGAGAGCGAGAGACAGATAAAAAAATCAATACGTGCCGTTCGTGCTTTTAAGTATGCGAAGCACCATGCAGCATGTCACTTCACGAAGCAGCTGCACAGAAGGTAGCCAACGTGAAGATAATCTTTCAGCATTTTTAGACGAGCGTCCGTATCGTCTAGGTGTGCGAACAGCCCCCCTGCTCAATCCCCCTACGTCAGGATCAGAAAAAGTCAGCGCAAGAGAGAGAGAGAGAAAAGTAAGCTGGGTAGCTTCTCAGCCATCTGCCAATAGCGTCCCTTGTATGAAATCAACTGGGCAAACCAACTGAGGAAGCATGTACCAGAAATTAAAAGACCCATTGTCCACAGAAATCCGCGAACCAGCAAAAAATCCGCGATATATATATAAATATGCTTACATATAAAATCCGCAATAGAGTAAAGCCGCGAAAGGCGAAGCGCGATATAGCGAGGGATCACTGTATATGAAATTCTCTTCTTATAATTTGCGTACCGATATCAATTGGTCACTCATTCATGAACGGCGAAGTCATGACTGAATGAATTCCATGCATGGACACTGATTAAGTGTGTGAGTTAATCCTTGTTTACATCGAACAAACCTGCTCCGAGCAGGTTTGAGGATTAGGATGTGTTGCTATGACAACACTTCCAGCAAGAGTTTTGAAAAACCGACAGATCCAGGATCAGGCCAAATCGTCAACAATTAAATCCGGCTAAACGAGTAATCCACGTACAAAAAATACCCCCCAGTGCTGAAGCAGAAGCTGTCATATTCATGTTGTGTAGCTTTCTTTTTGAACTTTTGTTATGTAACTTTGGTGTTTCAACATTTTTGCTTGATTGCTAGTTTTTGGATGTTTGACTTTGTATCTGGTTTTTGATTTTCTGGGTTTTTTTTTTTTTTATTCTTTAATTGTAGTTGTTTGATAAGTGTTTTTCTGTCTGTGCTTTGTTTTTGGACATTTCTCATTTAATAAAATATATTAAGATACATTTTGCAGATTCTTCTCTCCTTTACATGATTTTTATAAGCTGTTGCCTTACTGAGAGAGTATGCCTTGAGACCTGTTTTGTTACAAGACATAAGTGGAATCCACAGAGTTATTGTGAGTGATGGAAAAAAAATTAGATGATATATGTAGACATGGTCATAACAAGCAGGGAGTCAAAATTGTAATATCAGAATAACTAGCCAACCCAGAATCAACAGGACGAAATGTAAATGACAAGTTGAAAGTAAAACAAAGTCAAAACCAAAGGCACAGATCTGACCCTAAGGCCTACTTGACAAGGAAGCTAGCTACTCTAAGAGATAATTTGAAACATTGTATATCCTCCAAGCGATAATGCATGGTATAACCGGTACCATGTTTATAGCATCACTTTTGTGACATCATCAGGGCACACATCCCACATCATGGGCATGTGAGATGTCCAAACAGCATCATGTAAACAAAGAGAATAAAGACAAAAAAGTAAAATTAATAAAAGTGTCATATCAGATCAAAATGATAAATAATTTTAAAAACCCATGTCAAAATAACACAAAACTTACAAAAACAAACATAAAAGTTGTTAAAAGTTACAAGGTTGAAGTATTCAGGCCTTTTCTTGTAATCAGGGGCTCTTCTGGAGACAATGTTCATGGTGTCTTTAGTCTTCATCCCATGGTCACTTCTGGCTAAGTAGGCAACCCTACTTTTTGTAGCAGATTGCCACAACTCCAGGTAACTCTGACTCACCACTTAGGGGGCAACACTCTCTTTAAAAGGTCAAAATAACTCCTATTTGATCACATAGTCACAAGACACTCAGGAAAGATGTCTTCAGCTGATCAGGAACAGCAACTGTAACAAGTAAATGGCATTCTTCAGAATAAACCTTGTCATGGAACCCAGCAACCTGGCTAGATATTAGACACTTTGCTTTAAAAACATGGACATTTTAGACAGAACTACTTGCACAAAATACCCAATAATTGTGGTTCTATAATTTATGAATCATCATTTAATGATATTACAAGTGTAACTATCCATTCACCAAGTTTAAATATATGTGTTCTCGTATGTTTCCAATGCTTAAACTATTCTCTTTTAATGAGGTTTTAATAGACCATTGCTTCTGAGATATTGAAGTGAGATGACTTCCATATATTGTCAAAACTTTCTTACTGACAAATAAGAGTGTAACAATAACAGCATTTCTGCATCACTTAACACTTACTGAATTACAACATTGCAAAAAGTTTTCAATATGAATATAACTATTCAATGAATATTATTTATTTCATGCATGAAGCCCATTACAAGGACACTGAAATAATTATAAAATACAATAAAATGATTACACCTTTCAAGAAAAGTATTCTCATAGGCAAAAAATGATGTTAATAGCAAAGGAAATGTATTGTTGTTACCTCTCAGTATAATAAAATCATCATTCATCCAGCTTTCCCTGGGTACTCCTTTTTCTTTTTACAGTATGTGATGTGTATACATTGAATGCCAAGTTTAAAGTAGTCAAACACAAGTGAGGGTGTAAGTGAGTGTGCCCTGCAATAGACATCTTTGTTTAATACTTTCCTTGTATCCAGTGTTGCCAGGATCTATATATATAATTCACTAAGCCAGAAGACAAGTAGCCGACCATGGAAAGCACGCCGGAAGGGGCGTGGATTCACTAAACCGCCGACAAGTAAGACGCCAATGGCGCACGCAGGAAGGAGCCACGCCCACCAACTCTTAGACCATTGGATACGACGAAAGAATCACAGAGCCACGGCCACCAACTCGGACGCGAAGCCAAGGGAAACATGCCGTCATTTCTGTTTGTCTGTGCCACAGTACAGTTGCAGCTCTGAGCCACGTTGACTTTTCATTAGTCAACCTCAGTGGAACCTTGGTTCACACAGAGGCAGCGCCAGAGAGATACAGAGGCACACACAGGCAGCGCGATAGAGAGAGCCGCGCACACACAGTCAGCGCCAGAGAGACAGAGGGGCGCGCACACACACACACAGAGAGGCAACGCCAGAGAGAGACAGAGGCACACACAGGCAGTGCAAGTGAGAGCCGCGCAATCCTTTAAAACTGAAGTTAAAACTCAATGAAGGAAGCTGTCTTTAAAACCCAATAAGCCCTGTGCCTCATTTTCATTAGCTCTCACCAGCTTCAGGCCCTGCAACAGTCGAGATGCTCTCTCTGCAGCTGACCTTCTCTGTGCCTGACTCCACTACTGTCAGTCACCTGATTAAAAATGGCCTTTTGAAGGGGAGCTATGGACCCGCTATACCACAGGAACACATTGCCTTCGAGCCTGCTCTCGCTCACTGTAATGTACCGGCTTTCTCTCTCTCCTCACTCGCTCACACACTGCACAGGGGAGAAATGCCCGAAGCAGAGAGACAGAGGGGGTGGGGGCTCGCGTGCTGCTGAGAGAGAGAGAGAGAGGGCTCGCGTGCTTCTGAGAGACAGAGGGGGAGGGAGATCGTGCTGCTGAGAGAGAGAGAGAGAGGGCTCGCGTGCTTCTGAGAGACAGAGGGGGAGGGGGCTCGCGTGCTGCTGAGAGGGGGGGCTGGGGAGGCTCGTGTGCTGCTGAGAGAGGGGGAGGGGGCTCGCGTGCTGCTGAGAGAGAGAGAGAGGGGGGGCTGGGGAGGCTGCGTGCTGCTGAGAGAGAGGGGGGGCTGGGGAGGCTGCGTGCTGCTGAGAGAGAGAGAGAGAGGGGGGGGCTGGGGAGGCTGCGTGCTGCTGAGAGAGAGAGAGGGGGGGCTGGGGAGGCTCGTGTGCTGCTGAGAGAGAGGGGGGGGCTGGGGAGGTTCCCGTGCTGCTGAGAGAGAGAGGGGGGGGGGGCTGGGGAGGCTCATGTGCTGCTGAGAGAGGGGGAGGGGGCTCACGTGCTGCTGAGAGAGAGGGGGGCTGGGGAGGCTGCGTGCTGCTGAGAGAGAGAGGGGGGGCTGGGGAGGCTCACGTGCTGCTGAGAGAGAGGGGGGGGCTGGGGAGGCTCGCGTGCTGCTGAGAGAGGGGGAGGGGGCTCACGTGCTGCTGAGAGAGAGGGGGGGCTGGGGTGGCTGCGTGCTGCTGAGAGAGAGAGGGGGGGCTGGGGAGGCTCACGTGCTGCTGAGAGAGAGGGGGGGCTGGGGAGGCTCGCGTCCTGCTGAGAGAGGGGGAGGGGGCTCGCGTGCTGCTGAGGGAGGGGGGGGCTGGGGAGGCTCGCGTGCTGCTGAGAGAGAGAGAGGGAGAGGGGTGGGCTGGGGAGGCTCGCGTGCTGCTGAGAGAGAGAGGGGGGGGCTGGGGAGGCTTGCGTGCTGCTGAAAGAGAGAGAGAGAGGGAGGGGGGGGGCTGGGAAGTAACTTTCACCAGCGTGGCCTCCATCGTCACAGACGATCCCGCTTTCAGTCACAGACAATTGTATGTTGCTCTCTCCAGAGGTCCATCTTTTCATTCACTCACACTAGTATCCACAAACCCACCCCATTTGGACAACTGTGTTGTTCAGCAAGTGTTCACCCATCAATACATAATTATGCGGCGTATGTTACGCCGCGGGTTGGCTAGTATGATATCAAGAAATACTGAAAAAGAACTATTTAAATAATTATGTTTCTGTTGGAAACAGTAAAAGTTGTATTTAGTGCTGCTCCATTATAGCTCCAGGGGTCTCATTTATAAAACTTTGTGTGGATTCAAGCATGAAAATTTGCACATACCAAAAAAACTAGGAAATGCATACATGAAACAAAATCAAATTTATAAAACCCAGCATCTGCACATTTCTACACAAGCCATTTACCATTTATAACTCACAAGCACCTTGTAAATATGCATAGGTGAACGTGCCTTGAACGGCA
Organism: Erpetoichthys calabaricus; assembly: GCF_900747795.2. Lineage (NCBI taxonomy): Eukaryota > Metazoa > Chordata > Cladistia > Polypteriformes > Polypteridae > Erpetoichthys > Erpetoichthys calabaricus. The sequence continues at coordinate 218,768,039 of NC_041397.2, read as the reverse complement.
CCCTGATATATGGAGCATGCTAGTCCAACTCATAAATATGCACTGTCGAAATGGCAGAACTTCATTGGCTGCTAGAGCAGCCTCCCTCCTGATATGTCGAGACCCTGCCACCTGCTTTTAAGATTATCTGGCAGTACTCTGGAAATGAGAATGTGTAAGATCATATGCAGCATTATAGTACCTCTCCTCTGCGCTCTGAATGTCTGGGAAAGGCATAAGGCGTCAGCATCATAGTGGGTAGCCACTATCACCTGGCAAATATAATGATATGATTGCTGTTAAAATGAATAGTGCAGGTCATATGAAAAACTGAGGGTTCAGCCAATTACCTTACCAACAAGCCATTCATAACATACAGTGCTGTGATGTCTGCCAAAACTACTTTGCCTTAGAATAAATGAATCATGGGTTGACTTAGGCCATTGAGACGCAACATTTGCTTGCCACATTATATCCTCACAGATGTACTATTACTATTGAAATAGTGCATTGTATTCCTGAGATTAACCATCTAAATCTGTGAAGAGAATTACTTATGTTCTGTTGTTGTGTGTTGTATTTACCCCATTTTATGCCACCCATTGCACGCCCAACCTACATCGAAAGGGGTCTCTCTCTGAATTGCCTTTCCCATGTTTTCTTCCATTTTTACCCTGCAATTTTTTTTGGGGGGAGTTTTTTTTTCTTGACCTTTTAATGAATCAAGGCTGGGGGGCAGTCAAAAACAGGGCCTGTTAAAGCCACTCCTTGTGTGATTTTAGGCTATACAAAAATAAATTATTGTTATAATGGAATGTAACTACTTGAGGTTAACAAAAGAAGCTTTGTTTTCAGTAGGTGGAGAGAAGTTGTGAGAATGCACTGATTATAGCTCATTGCTGCACCCTCCATACAACAAACCACATGGATTGGGACCCGTAGTGCAGCCATGCAACGGGTGACACCTCAGTACCACTTTGGAACAGTGTGAGGTTTTTTACAGTGGCTGGAGTACCAAAACTTCCTACAAACCTCCAAGTTTTCCCTATAAGTTGGAAGACATGCTTGCAGAGCTGGATGCAGGTTAACATCATACGCAGGACGAAGCAATTGCAGGTTAAGGGTCTTGCTAAAGGGACCAACAGAATAGAGTCACTTCTAGCATTTATGGGATTCGAACCAGCAACCTTCCGATTGCTGGTGCAGATCCCTAGCTTTAGAGCCACCACTCAACCCTAATTGCAGTATGACTGCAGTGATCTGATTACATTAGAAGAACAAGACACTGCTGCAAATAGCATTTTTATGTTGGTAAGAAAATGTTATGTTTTATCTGTGTCCACCCCCACCATACAAAATCTGGATATACTAGTGCCTCGCCGGTCGTTAACAGTTCAGCAGGTATGATGAAATGAAGCTTGGCCAAGATATTCCTTATTTATTGGCCAGTTCCTTGAGAAGTGACAACAAGTAGCTCATATAAACTGAAAAAAAAAACAAAAAGTTCTTCAATGCAAATTTACAAAATTGACCCTCTTAATAAGGAACTAAAATAGAGTTACTACAGCATATTCATAATTTGTCATGTCAATGCACATTCTAATAGCAGCTTTTTGATATGAATTAATATAAACGTGAGTCTTCATTTAGCTGGTTTGGCAGCATTTCCCATCTTGATCAAGGGTGCCGTCACTTTCCAGTTTGTTCAGAATGTCCGAAATGTTGATTATGCATGGAATTATGTATGGGTCAGAGTTGCTGTAAATACACAGATGCTCCTCTGTCGAATTTTCTTTTATAAATCACATCTTTGCATGGGAAGTTGCATACGCATGTTTCGAGACACTCATTTTACATATGGTAGCTTTATAAATGAGGCCACTGGAGACTGAATTTGAGTCTTGTTCAATAGTACTACGGTGTTGTACCATGTTAGCCATTATGAATGTAGAGAAAAGCCAAGCAAAATGACACCTTTTATTGGCTAACTAAAAAGATTACAATATGCAAGCTTTCAAGGCAACTCAGGCCCCTTCTTCAGGTAAGATGTCTTGTTCAAGAAAGAGAGATTAGATAATACTAGATCTCAGAATAAATCCTGGCTTGCTATAGCATGATGTCACGCCAGTGCATTAGCCGTTTCCAGAACACCAGACTGCACTTGGCTCACGCAGTCCTTGGTAAATTGATCTGGATTAATGAACATTCACAGCAACATTTACAAGTCCTAATGATTACAGCACTGAACAACCTTTGTGCCAGCAGAGCAGGAAGTGTTGGTGGCTATGCTTTAAGATTATTGGCATATCCTATAAAAGAGGAGTAATAGAGCAGCAGCAGTTGCCAACGAAAGGGTGATGGCATGGAGGATGGCATCACTGACAAGTGTAAAAGTGTAAAACAGTTAATCTAAATCTAAATAAACTTTGTATAGTACACTTTTATACAAAATGAGCTCCATACAATATAAAATTTATTGAAATTTTATATGCCCTCAAGTAAGCATCGTAGTCTATTTTTGAAATATTAATGATATCCAAAAACTGTAATTAAGACATAATACATGTCTTACATGTAATACATGTCATTAAGTGTTCAGCATATATAGAGTTGTTCTAGTCCATTTCTATGAGAGATGCTGAACGTTATTCTGCCTGCACTGAATCCTGAATTGTCCTGCAATTACATACCAAAAGAGGCCAAAATTTAATTTCTTTCATGTACAAATTTGGAAAAGAAGGCTTGGAACAGCAACCACTCTTTGTGTGGTAACATGTTCGGACTTGAATATATGGCATTAAAGTTTGTAATTTCTTAAGAATGGAAAAGAGGATACATCAATGTTTGTATGGAGCATGTCGCATACATACTTACCATTCTGTTTGTATCTGCACATTGATGCTGTGAAAAGATTTTCTGTACATTGTGTTGTAATGATATCGGGATATTCAGCCTACCAACCTGCCAAAGGTTGCGATTAGCTAACAGTGAAGTATACATAACAAACTTAATGAATGAATAAATAATACCAGAAAATACAATGATTTCCAACAATGTCCTCTTAAGGCAACTATGTGTTACATTAAACTTGTCATGTTTTAGAAAGTTCCTTGGATATATTAAAGTCTCAGATGTAAACCAGCAACGTTCATTCAGAAACTTCTCTGGTCATGCCAGAATTTCTAATTGGGGTCTGATTACTTATCTCATGGCAGAATTTGGTGAAGGAGTTGTACTTCTTGCAATTATTCGTTCAACATTTTGTTGGCTTTTTCTGCTTCCTAAATAGTGCATCTGAGATCAACACTTCTGACAGGACATTTACCACCTTTGATCTTAGGATTGGATGCTGTGCTCCTTAATACTGTATTGAAGCTGTAAAGCTTTAATCTTTCATATTAAACGCACTCTTTTGCATGTTAGATTCCAAGCATTGGTTGCCCCAGTAACTGAGCAAGATTTCATCAAATCTTTCTTTCTGGAACAGTCTAAGCCTGAGCCTGTTCCAAAAAGCAGGATTAACAAATTATACTGCATCTTTGGCCTCACGGATCACATGCTTTTGGTTTAATATGTTCCAGGAATGCGGGTTTGGATAAATCCAGAACAGAATTAGCTTGATTTTTGTGAATCTAAAGATTAACGGTATTTCAAACCAATCCTGCTTTCTGGAACAGACCATGGTCTGGTTACAGTTATTATGGCCTGGGTGGAAAATGGTTAGTCCAGAACACTAAAAGTCACTTTAAAGACCAGGAAATGAAGGTTTTCTTTTGGAGAAATGAATATGGGTGCGGTGTTTTAAAATCAAATAAAACCAAAGCATCGGAATATCAAACTTCAAAACAAAAGCTAAAAATAATAGTGCAATGCTTAAAGACACATTATGCCTGCCCTCAAATTTACAGCAGCCTTCTTTGAATAGCCTGCAGACAATATGAGACACAGCAACTTCTAGATGTTATTAGCAGCTGACCAGGTAGGTTAGCAGGTTTTTGAGACAGAAACTAGAACAAAACAGGTTTCTAAATAGACTGTGGATGTTCTGATCTCAATGAAATACATAAAAGTATGCAACAGACTGGGAGAGTGAGGCATTATTTAAATAGCATTGAAAACCAAAGAAGTCTAACCAATCTTTGAACAGTCTTAATCACTAACCAAAACAATTCAAACTTCTTTTTAAACAAGCAGAGACTCAGTAACCAAGAAGAACCTAACTAAAATAACCACATAAAATGATAGCTCAAAAAATCTAATAAAAGTAACTTTGATGATTAAGAAACAGGAAAAAAATTATTTGTTCCATGGAAAGATTGTAGAAAAATTAAAGAGAAGAATCCAATAATAATAGTGAATTTCTATCAAAAACCAGATGGCTTAACCATAATCATAGTCAGACAAGAATTGTTAGGACACTTTTTCACAGTTTAAATCTGTAATCTTGGACAAAGAACTAATGGTGTTGTGGTGTCATTTATAATCAAGTGCTTCAATATGCCTCCTGGGAGGCTGTTTCTAGCAACCAAGCAGTGCTTCCTAGTAACACAAAAACTATCCACTGAATTTATAAAATGGGTAACCTACTTTGTAATAAAAAACCCCAAAAAACGAAATCTTTCTAAAACAAAAATATTAAATAAAATTACACAAGTGGAAAATAATACTTGTAATATAAGCTTTTAAAATACTTATGTAAGGCACAAAAATGTACTAACATGAACATGGGGGGGGGGGGGGGGTTCAATTCTTAACATTAAATGAATGACATTTCTGTTGAAACTATTAATATGAAGCAAAGTATTTATATTGTACTATATTATACTATTGCACAGATTTTCTGTAATGCAGAAGTATTGAGAAAGGCAAAGTATTTGAGATCACCTAAATGCTTAAATAAGATACAATACTATTCATTCATTCTGAATATTATCCATCATTATGAGGCTAGTTGAATTTCAGTTTTGGCCAATTTAGTTTAGTATTTTTCTGAATTAAGGCATTTATTGTAAAATATTGCAGATCTCAAGCTGTCTCAAAAAATATGGGGGTTCTATTTGTGTAATGAAAATGGTGTCAGAAATCATTAGATCTGGTAATATACATTTTTTTTGTGTAAACTTCAAATGAAGCAAATAATCTTTTCAATAAATTATATTTTTCAAAATCACTTGTTCAACTTTGTGTTACAAGAGTTCTAGCACCTGTTCCAGCATCAATAGACATATGGTTCGAATCTGTATTAAAGCAGATGCTTTACTGGGCACATTTTGTTTTCAGTTAATCAGCAAACATGCACATGATTTATCTCAAAAATAAAATCCCCCAAATTAATTCTAAACATTTTTGTATATGTTCTGTTTAAAACAATGACTCTGCATATGTGAAAATAGCTCTTGGTGCTTAAATTTAAGACACCTGAATTTTTCACCAGACACTTTATCAAAATGACTTAGTTCAATTCAATGCATTAGAAAGTCCATGCTATTTATTATAAACACATAATAATGAAAGCATACCAGAACATTCCATACAACAAAGACATACAACACAAACAAGGCAAACACACTATGCAGTGTTCACACAGAAATGAGCATGTTTGCATATGTATATTATCATTCTTGTTTGATGCTAATGCACTTCTTAAAAACATGGACGTATATAGTCACAGGTGTCAAAAATGGCAAAAAAAGACATCAGAATAATCCTTAAGCTCCATACACAAAATATCATGCTATATTTATAGCAACAGATCAAATTAAAGGCTGAAACACAGATACTTGGAATGTATATTAACACAATCAACATTAACACAAAAAATAGGAAAAGTATGTTTTACTTAATTATTGAGCATCCATCCAGTCTGTAATCTTTTGCAAGGTATTCAACTGAATTGTAACTTATTATTTAATTTATGCTTTAAAACTATGTGACAGCACAACTTTTATTCTATGTGCACTAAATAAATAAATTGGCTGATTTGCTTTGATCTTCAGCAGACATCCCATATTTTAATTTGCTCTAACTATACAACTGAGGTTATTAAGTCACAGCATGTTGGTTGTACAAGCAAATGTCTAATGGAAAGGGATACTTTATAGGGCATCCTCCATGTCAATACAGTAAGATTCCAATCAAATATTAATAGATCTGTTTTGCCTGAAAGGCATTTCAAAGTGCTTTTTTATTATTATAAGTGCTTTTTTATTATTGGAAGTTGTGCCAATGCATTAGCTTTTTATTAAAGTAATTAATAAACTTGTGTTGTCTTTTTAATTGACATATGTTTTCTTTTTCATTTTATCTATATATTTTCATGAAAGAATAGGTAATTTTCTTTAGGTTGTTATTTTAAACATCTAAGCCATTTTCACCTCATAAAGTATTTATAAAAAATATAATATGTAATACAGTTTCCAAAAATTAAATTTAAACCATCATATGCCAGTGAGACGTTTATTACATTATTTTCTCCAAGTATATCTAGTTTTGGAGCCCATTATTTTTCACTACACCGTCACATGGAGTCTGTGACAGATCTAAAGTCTACGAGACCATGGGTCTGAAGGCATTGGGATATTCTTCCCCAAATCCTGCTGCCAAACAGAACCCATCTATAGACACATCAAATAAAATTCCATCATGCAACCAAATGGCAATATTTATGTGTATTTATAGAACATCAGACACAACCTAATTACTACATTATACTGGTTGAGTAGATAGCACATACTACATTGTCACACACGTGCACATGGGAGGCAGCTAAAGGGCTTGAATAGTGACAATTCTATATCTGACCAGGGGGTGGTGAGGTGCACTAACTTTTTCTCTCAATCCCCTGCAGACCATTCACACGAAATTCCACAGGGTTCCGGTGCCCATGATGAAGTCACTTCCCGCCCAGACGATGTCACTTCCATTTCTGTCACATGTGATCATGTCACTTCTGGTTCTGGCACTCGTGATGATGTCGCTTCCGGTTCTACCACCCAAGATGACGCCACTTCCTGTCCAGACCTTGAAAGCCGCCATCTTTGCCACATGTCATCAGTTCTGTTTTGGACTTTGAACCAGACACAACTCCACAAAATCCAACCCTTTTGCAGCCAGGGCATAATATACAGGTGGCTGCCCCAAACCTTTTTTGTCTCCTGTCCATTCTTGCGACAACATATATTACACAACAATAATTTGCATTGGGATTAGCGTGCTTTACACGTAGATTCATAAATTGACAAGAAACATATTAGCTGATAGAGATTTTGCATTCAATAATAAAACAATAATACAATAAAAGTTAATGATATGATGGCCTGCAAAAACACAAATTTGGAAATAATGCAATCAGTGTTTGGCTACCTTCCTTCCCCACAAGCAAACATGAATTAATCATAGTAAATAGTTCTCCAGAACTGGGACTGTCCTTACTAAAATTAAATGATCAATGTGGCACTTGATTTTGCATACAAAATGGTGACGACACTCACAAGCTGTGCTCTAAACGTCCAGTTCTGCAGCAGGCAGTGAGGTGTGCCTGACTCAGTGGTTCTACAAACAGGAAAGTAGACTTAATATCTTAACTCAAGCCACCAATATAGGCGAACACCTATCACTGGGTCTCTAAACATCATAGAAAACACAAAGTATAGAATAATAATGAATGAATCAGTTTTCCAAATCTACAAAAGCATCTGCCTTCCTTTTCTTCTTCCAGATTCATTAATAATATTATCAGAGACCAAATTATTATAGGATTTTACATTCCTCATCATCTTCTATAACTCTGTGATTGCCAATGTGATTTTCTATGCTGTTGTGTACTGGGCAGGTAACATCACTTCAAGAGAGGCCCACCGAATCAACAAGCTAATTAAAAAGGCAAGCTAAGTTTTATTATACACTCTGGACCCCCTGGAAGTACTAGTGAATTACAGAGGAAAAACAAAACCAAGTGCCATTATGAACAATGTTGCACATCCTCTATCTGACAAACCAAAACTGAGTACTTTCAGCCAAAGAATCATTCAGAAGAAGTGTGTCAAGAAACTCAACTGGGGCTCCTATATGCCAAAAGCAATACGCCTGCATAATGTCTCACAGGAAATGCGACTGCAAATATTTTTTTTCATTTTCTTGCTTTATAGTCAGTGGGAGCTGGGCGGTCTCAAGGCCATGGGACCCCTGCAGATTTTTTTTCTCCAGCCTTTTGAAGTTTTTTTTGTTTGTTTTTTTTCTGTCCTCCTGGCCATTGGACCTTATCTTTATTCTTTGTTACTTAGTAACACCTAATCTTATATTTTTATATTTTTCTTTTTTCTTTTTTCATCTTGTAAAGCACTTTAAGCTACATCAGTTGTATGAAAATGTGCTATATAAATAAATGTTGTTGATGTTGTCATTCCTGTGTGTGTTCAGACTTAAGTGTGTTTGTATATTTTTTCATTTATTTATTTACTTAGTTACTTATCTATCTATTTATGTATTTATTTATTTAAAGAGCTTTTGTAAAATTCAAATTTACCACAGGGGACTAATGAAATTATATCTATCTAATGTGCAAACTCACATCTGGAGCTTTGATGGATCATCCTTAATCACAGAGACATCCCAAAATATAAAAGTTATAAAATATTTTTTAATATTCTGTACACATACTACCAGACTGAAAAACAAAACACACTGTTACATTATGTTCCTAATATGTTCTTCTAATAACACAGTATGCACAAGCAACTCATATTAGTTATAATATAGTCAGAATTCATACATACAGTATGATGGCTACATAAAATATTTTAAACTTTTATATTTAACAGCATGGTGTTATTTTACCACTCTCACATACATATTGCAAGTAAAGACACATGCTCAAAAACATTTACAGTGAAGACACCACCTGCTGAATGTCAAATTGCATTACTTCCTAAAAAGAAAATAAATTATGTAATTAAGTTGCAATTTTGCATGCTTCTACCATCCTGGACTGCAGCTGAGATTGTGCCTTTACCGGTAAGGCATGCAAATTGCATTTGAATGCATTTAAGAAATTAAATTGGGCTTATAAACAAATGTCTGGTTAACATGAGTTGAGGGTAGTGTGTTCTCAAAAATGTTTTCCTTTTTAAATGTATTTAAGTATGTAGGCATTAGACCATTGACTTACCATGTTACCCTGAGGTCACTTAATTTACCAGTACTACAACTGTAATGTTATCACAATAATGTACTATCCTCCTTAATAAAAGCTGAAGTGTCTGTGTATCCGTCCGGTTGTTATGTCTCTGTCATTCCAACAGATGGCACATCCAAACATTTGTAGTAATAAAATTAATTCCATTAGTCATTTCAACAGATGGTGCACTACAAACATTAATACTGTTTTTGCAAATCCCATAACAAGTGGTACATAACAGACATGTGCATTGCATTTTTCATTCCAACAGATGGCACATCACAAATGTTTGTAATAGTAGATTTTATTATTGCAGATGATTGGGATGTGCCATCTGTTGGAATGAAAAATGCAGTGCCTTTTATTACTACATGCATAACAAAATACATTCCAATAGATGGTTGCTCTGCAAACGTTAATATTGAGGCCTACATTGCTTACTTAGATTTTAACCCTTCTTAGAAGTCAAGCAAAATGACACCTTTTATTGGCTAACTAAAAAGATTAGAACATGCAAGCTTTCAAGGCAACTCAGGGCCCTTCTTCAGGCAAGATGTAATCAAATCAAGATTACATCTTGCCTGAAGAAGGGGCCTGAGTTGCTTCGAAAGCTTGCATATTCTAATCTTTTTAGTTAGCCAATAAAAGGTGATTTTTTTTCGTGTCTTCTCATTACATTCATAATGGCTAACACGGTACAACACCCTAGTACTACAACCCTTCTTAGATAAACATATTAATTTAGTGTGCTATTGCGACTTTTTGAAGTAATGTTTATTATTGAAGTCTGATCTCTGAGTTGTGACAGTGCTTCTTCAAACACAAACAAAAGAGCACTGGTGCACAAGTAAGCCTAAGAATATATTTCAGCTGTAAATTAAAAGACAAACACACAAACTTCATATACTGTATTTAAGCAGTTGGTCATTTAAAATCTGAACTACCTTAAAGCTTTCAATACTAAATAATTTTAAGTTGATTAAAGCAAACAAAGCTTTCTGAAAATGTTAATTCTGTTGATGTCCTTGCAAGTAATATACACTACAAGTCTTTTTTTTCTTTCTGTGGAAATCCCTTTTTTACTGGAAGCCATTATACCTCATTTTAAAGCAGGTAATGAACTGACATTGCCACATAGTGATGCTAGGAACCAGAGCCCATACCAGCAGCATCTGGTGTATGGCAGGAGTTGAATGGGATGCCAGTCCATTTCAAAGCACAGATATGTACAAATTTACATGCCAATAAATAACCAAATTTTAATGGATATGAGGCTTAACCATAATATACAGAGGAAGTCCACACAAACCCAGAGTGAATCAAGTGGCCAGGGACTAAAACTGTGAGACAGCAGTTTGCCTACAAGTGTAAGTGGATAAGAGAGTGAAAGGCCATTTTTGAAAAGCAGGTTTGTAATTGCTAGTGCCATAAGTGGTGCATGATCTGAGATCATAATAGATTCATAAACGTACAACTGCATGAATCAGGAGCATATTATTGTCAATTGTTGATCTTTGAAATACTATGATGCATGTCTTTTAATATGGAAGAACAAAACCATGTTAGATATTTTGTTGTTTGTTAGGAAATCTTGGATTACTAATATATACTTTATAGAGGGATTTGTAAGGATAATTAATTTTACCTGGCTGGCTTAAGAACACAGTTAACATTTCCAACAAATACACATTTGTTAGTAGATATGTTATGAAGAAATGATGAAGCTTTTGATGTAAGCACATTATATCCTAGCTTGCAGCTTATATCATCAGACTTATATAATCATCCAACTACACTTGCCCAGCAGCTACCTGGCCTGCAGTTCACATGGTATATACTACAAAAGGTATTGACTTATATGTCAATATCCCAACTCTCCAAGTTAGAGTGGAACATCTTTCTCATCCTTTTTAATTCAAAATGGTTTTTCAATTGTAAGTGGGTTTCCAGCAAAAAAAATAATTAATTTTTAGGTCACTGAGATGAATTAGTTCTATGTTTTGTTTCATTATGTGATAACCCAGTGACATTTCAGCTAAAAAAATATAGTCAGCATGTATTCTGAACATCAACACTCAACACTTATTCTGTCCTTGTGTTTTTGATATTACAAGTGCATTTAATTTTTGTTATTTTTGAATGCATTGTATAAATGCATGGGTGGTGTGGTGGCCCTGAGGCTAGGGATCTGCGCCGACAATTAGTGGGTTGCTGGTTCGAATCCCGTAAATGCCAGAAGTGTCTCTACTCTGTTGGGCCCTTGAGCAAAGCCCTTCACCTGCAATTGCTTCATCATGAGTATGGTGTTAATCTGCATCCAGCCCTGCAAGCATGTCCTCCAACATACAGGGAAGACTTGATTGGTGGCAGGATTGGCACTCCAGCCATCATAAAAAACCTCACACTGTTCCAGTGTGGTGCTGAGGTGTCGCCAGCTGCACTTCAGTCCCAAAAAATTTGATTTGTTCTGTGGTGGGTGCAGCAACACGCCATTAGTGCATGCTACCAACCCTCTATAAGTGAAGTTTTCTCAGAATAGCTCTGATTAAGAATAAAATCTTGAAACTCATCTCTAATAGTGCAATAATGCAAATATTCAAACTTTGAAACTTTTTAACATTGTTAAAAGAGGCATATACTGTATGTGCTACAAATATTTGCTGAGATCTAGGAAAATATGAATTTAGTTAGAGTTCTTTTCCATCTTGCAAAAAGATGGACATATTCTATAGCCTGCGAACAAAGAAATCAAATTATTATCTTATGTGGCATTTAGTTTTTGAATGAATGGCTTTTAGCAAAGCTTTCACTAAACGCTTCCTTGAACAATGCAGTTTTCTTTTTGTTTCTGCCTCTCCAAATGCCTTCAATATATATATTCCAATATCTAGTTTTTTGAGATGTCAAGTTTCTTTATTAAGTGTTTGAGTTTCATCTGTCATTTTGACATTTGTGGCTTCTAACAGAGCATTCTCATTGCTGTCATTCAACTCTACGTGTTCCAATTGATGTAACATTATTTCCCAAAATTTACTTATATCTTCTTTTCTTGCCTTATGTTGAGCACATATCTGAGCTGTTATTTCTTCAGATTAATTTGGTTTAATATAAAACACCTCATTGTTCTTAGATTCTTAAGAAACAATCTATGGATAAATACTAGCTCAACATTAACTTCCATTCAATCATCTCCATGACTTACTTTTGGAGGCTGTCTTCCTATGCCTGGCTTTGTTCTGGCCTAAAGCTGTCAATTCCTTTCTGTTGGAAATAATAATAATAATAATAATACATTTTATTTATTTGTAGGCACCTTTCTAAACACTCAAGGACACCAAACAATAGCTAAAACACACATTATAAACAAAACTAAAATACAAAAATTAAAATCAGACAAAATAGAAAAAGCAGTCTTAAACAAATGAGTTTTAAGTTTAAATTTGAAAAGTGAAAATTATTCAATATTTCTAAGCTCAGATGGTAGTGAGTTCCAGAGCTGGGGAGCAGAGCAACTGAATGCTCTGCTCCCCATAGTGGTAAGACGGACAAAGGGGACAGTCAAGTGGATGGATGAAGAGGATCTAAGGGTTCGGGAGGGAATGGCAACATGGAGGAGGACAGACAGATATGGAGGGGCAAGGTTGTGGATAACCTTAAAATTTAACAGAAGAATTTTGAATTGAATGCGGAACTTAACTGGAAGCCAATGAAGCTGCTGCAAAACGGGAGTGATATGGTGAATAGAGGGGGTTCTAGTAATGATGTGGGCAGCTGAATTCTGGACAAGTTGAAGCTTATAAAGAGATTTGTGAAAAAGACCAAAGAAAAGGGAATTGCAATAATCCAGATGAGAAGTGACAAGGCTATGAACAAGGATAGCAGTGGTGTGGGGAGTGAGGGATAGGTGAATACGATTAATGTTACGCAAGTGGAAATATGCAGACCGGGCGATGTTATTGGTTTGGGACTGAAATGATAAAGTACTGTCAAGGATGACACCCAGACTCTTAACCTGTGGGGAAGGGGAGACAGAGAAATTGTCAATAACAAATTAAAAATTATGAGTTTTGGATAATGTTGATTTTGTACCAATGAGGAGAACCTCAGTTTTGTCACTATTTAATTTAAAACAATTTGAAGAAAACCAGGATTTGATTTCTGCTATGCAATCAATAAGTGAGGAGGGTGGAAAGGAAGCAGTAGGTTTGCTAGTGAGATAGAGCTGGGTGTCATCAGCATAACAGTGGAAGCTAATGTTATATTTATGAAAGATGTTTCCAAGGGGAAGGAGGTAAATAACGAAAAGGATGGGCCCCAGGACAGAGCCCTGGGGTACACCTGAAGTAACAGCGGTGGGTTGGGATGTGAATGTTTTAAGCTGAACAAACTGAGTGTGGCCTGAGTGGTTGGGTCTGAACCAATCTAGTGGAGTGTGGGTAATGCCAATCGAAGATAATCTATTGAGAAGAGTAGTGTGACAAATAGTGTCAAAGGCTGCACTCAGATCAAGGAGGATGAGAATAGTGATTAAACCAGAATCAGCTGCCATAAAGAGGTCATTAGTAATTTTTATAAGTGCCGTTTATGTACTGTGGAGGGGACGAAAACCAGACTGGAACTGTTCATACAGATTATTTTGAGATAAATGAGAATGAAGTTGAATAGCCACTATTTTTTCAAGAATTTTGGAAATGAAGGGTAGATTAGAAACAGGACAAAAATTACTGAAATTAGTCAGATCGGTATCAGGTTTTTTCAGTATTGGGGTTATTGCATCAGTTTTAAAAGATGAAGGAACAGTACCAGTAGTGACAGAAGAGTGGATTATAGCAGAAATAAGAGGGACCAGAGAGGGGAGGCAGGCTTTGACCAGAACTGTAGGGAGGGGATCCAGTTGACAGGTGGATGGCTTAGACTTACGGACAAGAAATTAGGAAGCTGAAAAGAGGAAAATGAATAAGTTGGTGGGTGAAATTCAAATGAAGTACTGGAGGAATCCGTAATGAGAGACTGATGAATCTTCTGGATTTTTTCATGGTAGTTATTCATGTTTATTCAGCTAGTCTGTATTTCTTTGATATATGCATTAAATTAAGGTGTAAGCTAGGAAGAAAAATGTTCACTAATTTAATAAATATTGTGGAGACAGGATTCTCATCATTCCACCCCATAGCACTATAAACAGAAATAGCTTTACCTTTTTAACTTGTTACTTTAGCAGCTAAAAAGATGAAGAAGGCCCAACTACCCTGATCCAGGGCTGGTAGAATACAGCTCTCCTGACAGTACTCACCTGAATAAAATTTCACATTAAATTATGCTTTGTCTCATGGAGTTTCATAAACAATTCCTATCTGCATATAAAATTGTACCCGAATTAGTGCCAAAACCCATAGAAAAAAACATACGTACTAAATACTCCTACGATTTGATCGAAGCATTCAATCTTCAAATCATTTTTATTATTTACTTAGTATATTTCTAATTACAAACCCAAAGCGACAGACACATTCACAAGCTTCTTTAAATTAAAACACAAAAAGTGCAACAAATGTTAAAACATAATGCTGAAATCTAAGATACCATGTAGAACTCATGTGGACATACTAGTAACATATTTATATCTTTCTCTATACAAGAAGAGAGTTTTGCAATGATACACCCTGTTCACAGACTTTTCCACACCTGAAGCCTGATATTTAAACTTTGTTACTCTCTGTGCCTGCTACTGCCTAAAATTAACATTACTCACCTGCAGCCTGAAGTTTGCTTTGTCCTAATAGGCTGCACAAGTTCTTAACAATGACTCAACAGTGTTTTTAGTTATGTTTTTAATATGTTTCAGCACTGTTATTTTTCATTTGCATTTACTGTATGTTTTCTGTTTTAAATCCCTATACAATTCTAACTTACACTTCACACTTCTTTTTTATGACTTGAGCTTTTAGACTTTATTCCTCTTTATATTTTCCCCTGTTATTTAAGTCTTTATTGTATCAGTAAATAACCCACCCTATTTCACATGCTTTCTTTGCCTCCTGATTGTTCCTATAGGCAACAATGTCATTGTTGAAGGTTTCAGTCCTACTAACCCTCAACAGCTTCAGCCTATCAAAGAATATCTCTTAAAATATTACTAATGTAAATATATACAATATTAGCTGCATGGATGATTTGCACTATATATATGGTGTATACTATACACTATATGGTGTGAATTTCCCCTTGGGATTAGTAAAGTATCTATCTATCTATCTATCTATCTATCTATCTATCTATCTATCTATCTATCTATCTATCTATCTATCTATCTATATTAATTTCTGATCTCAGATAGAACAATGGAATTTGCATTAATTTGGCTGTTTGAAATGTAAGTAATATAATCACTCTATTTCTTTTCTTAGTCATGTAATTTGGAGTGACTAAGTTTCAGAATTGTACTACACGAACTAGTACTGACTAAAAATCACATGGAATTTGGGATATATTGTTTTGTATTATTTCCACTGAACAACCTTCTACCTAAAGCAGATAGAGCACAGGGTTGCCTAATTTCCAATTCAACTTCTGGATTGAGAATATGCATACTGTAAGACTATTAAAGGAATACTAATGAAATTACCTTGTGCCATCTTGATTAGCCACAATGAGGAGTAAATCCATTATTCTTTCCTATATCCTTATCTCTGTACATCAGTCAACAATAATTACCACCAACTAAGCAGAAATATGGTTAATCAGTCAGTGTGTTTACATTCACACACATAACTGGAATTAGGTGAGTAACCCAGGTAAGGCAAAAACCTGGTTTCTTAAAAATCCACATTGACATGCATGAATGATTTTCTGGAGTTCTCCTTTGGCAAACCTTTCGACTTCATTAAAATGCACTAAAAAATTTAAATGTCTTCATTGGCCACCATGAATCCAAAAATAAGCACAAAGCCTGCGACAATTTTGTAATGTTTCATAAATAAATTTAGTCCTTCATTTGCTGTGAAGTAAATTAACACCCATCTCCTTTTTGTATCCCTGACCAGAGCCGCTACAAACTCACGGTATGAATTTATACTTTATTTATAGGTTTCTGTTACTGGTTTGCACACAGATCACTCTTTTGTGCTTAACTGTTCAGTTGAGCTCTGCATAGGTGCTGCTGGGATAATTAACACGTGGGCATTTTTTTTTTCAACAAAATAAATAATGAAGATTTTATGTATTACCCTACTGTTCACAAGAATGTCTCCCTTAGCTCAGCACTGTACATTCAGCCCATGACCATACATTTAACAAAAATTCTAAAATATCCAGACAAATTTTTCAACAAGGAGAAAGAATAATGTAATTGACCAAGCACTTGCCTTAGGAAATTTATCTCGTGGACGCTTCTGCCTGTGGCTGCTGAAAAAATCCTTAACTGTAACATGGTTAAGGGTATACATGGCCAAATAACCAACTTACTTGCAGATAAATTTACGTCTATTAACCACATTTTTCAGAGACTAATATCCTGGTTTCTCTAGCTAGAACAAGGGTTTACATGGCATTTTAGAAACCATGTTTCTGTGAATAAAAAAGTCCCATAATCAGTCAATAGCATGGGAGTAGGGTGTATTAATCAACTATCCAACTAGGTATTACATGCCTATACTTTTGTTAATCAGTCTGCCAAGTGGGATTATGCGGAGTTGATCGAGCATATATTTATAACATTTATTTTACAGTCATGTGTGCATGTGGCAATTTTTTTTCTACAAGCTGAAAAAGCATGTCAGATTATACTGAACATCAAGACAACAATTTTTGAGTTTTTTTCTGCACACACTGCTGCACCATAGCAGACAGCCTACACACACCCCTCGTTGTCAGTGAGAGAATTTTTGACCAAAAACAATGTGGTTGTTGCTTCACAACTCCCATATTCACCAGATCCCAAACCATGAGACTTTTGTTCTCGAAATTAAAATTGAGCCTGAATAACAGATGATTTGCTACCATGTAAGAAAAAAAGATTTAAAAATCGCAGCAGACTCTAATCACGGAAACAAAAGATGCGTATAGGATATTTTTCCTGGAATGGAAGAAGTGCAAGTGTATTGCATTTCAAGGGGAGTAATTTGACAGTGACTAAAAGGGAATTGCTGTAAGTTGTATAATTAAGCCTTTTTTAAAATTTCTGGTCATTTTTGTTTCCCCTCTTCATATATTTGCTCAGATGGCTAATGACAAAAATTTATCTTTAAACACTAACTTTGAAATGGCTGTGACGTGCTCATTTTGAAATGTATGTTTGTTAATTTTTAGAATCTGTGCATACTGTATGTGCATGTATACAGGAGTGCAGTTACTGCATTATGTTCATTATGTAACAAAAACTTAAAACATTGGTCTGTTTTATTGTTTCTGTTTTTATTGAACATCCAGTTCAACATTTTTGATGGGTAGTGTTGTGTTTGTTCATTTATACATGTTTCAGTAATTATGAATTCGTTATTTTTATCATATTGATAGGTACAGTTATTTCTTCTCTTTTTTTACAGAAAGTGGTACTGTTGCTTTTTTTTTCTTGAGTTTGCAATATATGTTAAACCTTTATAAAAAATTCAGGAATTTCATAAACCAAAAGTAAGTTTAAAGCTAAGAGGTTATTATCCACCTCCTCGTCATTGTGGTTAAAAGCCTGTATAGTACACCACACTTATGTAAATTAACAACAGGCTGAACCAGCACAGATCTTTCTGCATAATTTAATGGATCTCAGTCATGAGAAACATGAAAAAAGCCAGCCTAAGTAGAATGAACTTTGTAAGTCCTTGACTTGAGTTCATTGCTTATGAAAGTAGTCATGAAAGTAGAAAACAAACAGATGCCCTTTTTGATATATTTTGTAAAACATGGCTGCAGTAATATTTTAAAGGTCTACGTGTTTAAATAAAATACTGTTATTTTGATAACCATAAGGGAAATGGTTCATTGTTATGATAATTTGCCAGATATTTTGTCATGCTGCTGAGATTTTGACTGTGTTAACATACAGCATGCTTTGCCCTTTCTCAGTGACGCGCACAGATCTTTAGGTGAGCAGTGGCTCAAAAGGGCAGAAGGAGTACTTTAGGGACAGGATTTGTTACAGATTAGTGCTCATTTGGATTTCTGTGTTTTTAATTACACTCGAGATTGGAATGTAACCTTAATGGCAGAATAATGTTCACAACCTTAGCAAAAAAAGTGTTTATTATGTTAGATTTCACAAAAGGCACTACACCACCTGTACTGTGAATATACATTATTTTCCTAATGCAACATATTTTAATAAGACAAAAGAGCGCAAAAAAAAATCTAGTCTAGTTACATGAAATACTAAATGGTCTTTGAGAGCAAGCGTTCTCATCATAGAACCTCAAAGTTTTTTTCCTCCACAAACTCCTTATTTTGGGTCAAATATTCAGGAAGACACTTAAATTGATTATCTTGTACCATATATCACCATTACATTTTGAGCATTATGCTTTCAGCAAGAAAAACAACAATTATTTATGAATTAAAATTATTATCTAAAATTCCATGTACAAAGATTCAGTATCTCCTATATATGTTACCGGCAATGTATGAAAAGCAGGCATTGTATAGAATGCCTAGGCAATATATAGAAAACCTGGCATTTTTGGGCAAAGTATGAAATATCCACATTATTTCAATATTATATATACTTTCCCTAGGCATTGTATGTAATACCTAGGCATTATATAGAATGACAAATGCTATTTAGGCAAAGTATTAAAAGAGAGTCATGAAAAGGCTTTTATTGAAAAGACGTATATGAAAAAGAAAGAAATACAAAATAAAGTATAGGACTTTATTATTGAGGAAAACAAGAGAAAATAAAATATGAACCTACTTGTTGCAACAAGGAAGAAAAAAAAATTATTTTAAATTGCACTGAAATGCAAATGGGGAATTCTCCGTCTGAGGTGAGCGTCGAAAGTCTCGCGACATTAGAAAAGTCATTAGCGGGAGTATTTTATACTTTGCCGGTTTGTCTTTTGGCATTGCATAGAATGCCTAGGAAATGTGTGAAATATTAATCGTTTCATACTTTGACATCCATCTTTCGGCATTCTATATATTGCCTAGGTATTCTATACAATGCCTGCATTTTATACATTGCCGGTAACATATATATTAAGATCTCTCATTAGCAAAAAGAAAATAAAAATATTAAAAATGTTAATAATACCCTTTTGGGCGGCACGGTTGCGCAGTGGTAGCGATGCTGCTTCACAGTTAGAAGACTCGGGTTTGCTTCCCAGGTCCTCCCTGCGTGGAGTTTGCATGTTCTCCCCGTGTCTGCGTGGGTTTCCTCCAGGTACTCCGGTTTCCTCCCACAGTCCAAAGACATGCAGGTTAGGTTCATTGGCAATTCTAAATTGTCACTAGTATGTGCTTGGTGTGTGGGTGTGTGTGTGTGCATCCTGCGGTGGGCTGGCGCCCTGACTAGGGTTTGTTTCCTGCCTTGCGCCCTATATTGGCTGGGATTGACTCCAACAAACCCCTGTGACCCAGTACTTATTGATATAGCGGGTTGGATAATGGATGTATGGATACCCTTTTGGATTCCATGACATCATCATTGTTAACAATGATATCCATGTCTATGGACAGAATCAGATGGTCCAATAGCTACTCTTGTCCACATAGATAAGTTTGGAATTTACCCAAGTGGAAAGATTTCATTCAGCAGTTGTCACTGTGAAACAGATTTTATGCAACTGAGACGGTGCTGGAACTACTAAATTAGCATTAAATAATTAGAGCAGCATTTGACATCCTGTGGACAGTAGGGGCATTGCAGGTGGGATGCAGCTGACCTCAGACAAAACAATCCTGAGTGATTCACAATAGCAGCATCACAGGTGGACAGGTGTATCACAGGATGTTTGATTCACCAAGGAGGAAAAGCATTGAAGATCACACTTGATGCCTCTAATGCTGTTGATCACATTAGATTCCACTCTCACCACTCAGGCTACACCCTAAATTCACGATGGCAGGTGAAAAAATGGGTTGTAACACCGCTAAGTTTGGGAAATACTGAATCTGAGTAGATTTATCATGGTCTGATCAGTTTTCTTTGGACAGGTAAATGCAGAATGAAATACTCACAGCCAGGCCGACCATATGGAGTTCAAAGGGTAATGCCAAAATGTGTCCCTGTCTTTTCCTCTCAGGTTGAATGGACACAGATGGAGGCACAATGATTCACTCTTGCAGACAACCGCAGTTATACAATGTTTTGCTTAGTTGCAATGCACTTGATTTTATAGGAAGAAAATTCTTTACACTCTAAATAAGTTTAATTTATAAAATCTCTAATAGTCTTTCAAACTGGGTAGCAGCTAATAACCTTAACAAAGCCACAACAAAAGCTGGCTTTTTAAACAGAGAGAAAATATGTGGCAGACATCATATTTACCTTTCACATCATATAAACTAACATGACCAGCATACAAATATATCTATTATATATTTTGTATGAAATTAATGATAATTATCATAGGCCTTTCTTTTTTCCATATGTTATAGAAAACAGTAGACTACCTAGGTATGACAAGACACCAGTAGCCTAGATTTACAATGAAAAGGAGGAAAACCCTTGTGGTTGGAAGCAGTCAATTCGATATAAACACTAGAATTCCTGAAGCCTACAAAAAAAC
The DNA here is from genome assembly GCF_900747795.2 of Erpetoichthys calabaricus. NCBI lineage: Eukaryota > Metazoa > Chordata > Cladistia > Polypteriformes > Polypteridae > Erpetoichthys > Erpetoichthys calabaricus. Next base: position 218,747,168 of record NC_041397.2, on the reverse strand, counting down.
TCGTAATCCCGGCCCACCTTAAATCCCTTTGCACCTCTCCATCAGCGTCTTTTGTTTTGTAAATGCGTCGATCACCACAAGCAGCAAGCAGCCTGCTGTCCCATCCCCTGCCTTGACAGAGCTCAGCTCGTGGGCAAAATGGTCTCCCAGCTCAAGCCAAGGCTCCTTATCTGCGTGTGAGCTTCCTGGAGTTGTATAGGGTAAATAATACAGTTTACTACTCAAAATACAGATTGCCCTGTCTCGAACTCGGGACCTTCAGGTTATAAGGCAGCAGTTCTTACCTCTGCACCATTCAAGAATACGTGTAAACTCCCTGTCAATTGACATTTGAGCCTGAGTTTTTAACTCATTGACAGCCACATGTAAATCAAACGCTCTTTTTTTAATTTGGTTATAGTCTCGAATAAAAGCGCACATGTTTATTTGATATTTGGACTAAAGTCTTCACACATTATATACTTCATGTCATTATTAGTATAACATGGAAAAGTTTCTGCTTTAGGTATGTGTTCAGCATTTCTTGCATTTCCTTTTATCCTACATTTACCCAGATCTTTGTAGACAAAGAACACACATGAAATGCATGTATTCCAAATAACGTTATACTGTATTATTTACCCTATACAACTCCACACACGTCATACGCAGAGCCTTGGCTTGAGCTGGGAGAGCTTTTTGCCCACGAGCTGATGGTGATGGTGACAGCAGGCTGCTTGCTGCTTGTGCTTATTGGTGCATTTATAAAATAAAAGACATTGATGGAGGGCTGGGATTACAAGTTTTTTCTTAAGCTTCAGGAATTCTAGTGTTAATGGGAAAACAAGGCACTTCGGCAATTAGGGGAAAGGGGCAAGGGATTGAGCCACTGTAGCCAACACTTTGTGCACGTCCCAGCCAGCTAGGTGAAATTTCAGTTAGCCTGTTTTTTTAATTTTGTAGTATTATTTTGTTTGCCTTAATTGCACTTAAAATAGTGCCAATGTTCACACTGCATCAGTTGTATAGACTAACCAGAAATGAAAACAACCAGGCAAGCTGATTTAAAAGTTTTGAGTTTCCTTAAGATATCCATCCATCCATCCAACCCGCTATATCCTAACTAAAGGGTCACGGGGGTCTGCTGGAGCCAATCCCAGCCAACACAGGGCGCAAGGCAGGAAACTAACCCCGGGCAGGGCGCCAGCCCACCACAGTTCCTTAAGATATGTACTTTGTTTTGACATTCATACACAAAATTCTTTTCCGAGCCTTTGACAAATGTTATGTGGTAGCATCATTCTTCAATGAATCAAGACCTCATGAGAATTCTAGCCATGCACACATGAAGGCTAATACACTGCACATCTTGGAAGAGGATGGAATGATTTCCTCAGATTACAGGAAAGTGCTATCAAAGGACATAGAAAGCCATTAAATAAAATACTTATTTGGGTGACCTGTTCAAAAGAAAATAAATGTGTCAAAAATATGTTAATAAATAATGAAACTAAAAAAGGTTTTTAGTTTTACATACAGTACATATGTGCTTTCAGATGCTACAATATTAAAGTAGTAGCAATAACTTGAGACAGCATGTTTTGTATGTATGGTAAGTTAGGTCACATAGCATTTGCATTTTGTATACAGTAAAGAAGCCAATTTAGAAAGGTTAGCAGGCAGAGCTTAATTTTATTTAGCAAGAATGCAGTGGTTTACCAAGTAGCTGAAGCATATGTTCTAAACAAGGAAAAGGGTCAAATGATACTTAGCAAGTAGTTCTTCAGGAACAAATGATTTGTCTCATTTTTCAAGCTGTTTTAATTTTTTCTGTATGTTATATAATTCCAGCTTCGAATTAAAGGGATTTCAGAATGATACATTATGTTTTTTTTTCTATATTAATAAATTTGGATAAGGTCCTAACTACAGTGCAATATGATACACTGTGTTTTCTTCAGGGTTCTTATGTTGTATTTAAAGCAAGATAAAACTTAAACATATTAATAAAGAAGAAATAACACTTATTAACCAAAGACAAGAATGTTAGGTTAATTGGGAACCAATGAAGGACAGCTGCCCTGTCGAAGACTGGTTCTTTCCTCGTCTCATCATTGTTGATATGCTGGCCCCTGTGACTCTGAAATAAATTAAGTGGGTTTTAGAATTTTTTTTTAACTTGTGCATTGCTAGTCAGTTTTATACATTATAATTAAAAAAAAATATAGGTGTAGATTCCTGCATAGAATGATAGTCAAAATAGCTTGTTAACTTTTAAACACTCAACTATTTATCGTTAAATGTACAATTTTGACGTAACTTAGTATTCCAAAAATATCCATGAACATGCCCTATAGCACTTAAATTTTTTTACAGTAAAAACAAACTCTTCGGCTACGGAACTAGAAAGACTTACATGTATACGGTATTATTAATTATTCGAGTACATTTCTCTACCCTTAGTCTATGCATCCTAACTCTTCCTTCCCTTTGATTTTATTGCATAGCATAACGGTTTGCGGTTATAGTTCACTATGGAATGGACACTATAAGAGCCTCCTGAGAGATCCTGGAAATGTTATGCTAATGAGAATGATCAAGAAGTCTAGACCAAATGTATCCACTTTTTTACAAGTGGAATCTTAATGCATGTAAATATTTAACTGAAAAGTCTGCTAGCTGTATAATGAGAACTCAACTCCCTTTTAAAGGCTAAATACAGGCATAGATTATATACAGTATGTGTCTGTTTATTTCAAAATGCACCCATCTGTAAAAATGCATCTTATGAAGGTAACCTTTAACATGTTGATTAATCGGCCTGATGACCTTTACAATATTTTGAATAATAAGTGCCTAAACGCAGGATAGTAGTAATAGAAAAAAGGCTTTTTTAATTAAGGCCTTTAAAAATACATAGCCTTTTTTAACATAATGTGCATCAATGCAATCAGAAAAACATTTGGTACTAAAAGCAATTCAGTTTTTTTATATTTACTTTTAGTATGCAAAGGTGAACTTGATAAGGACACATCAAAGAGCACTATAGTGATGTATACTACTTATATAAGCCTTTAGCATTTCTGCATTTTGCTAGTTTCATTTACATAGTATCAATGCCCAAGTGAAATGTGTGTTAGAAAGGAATATAGTGCTGACCTCAGATTTATGCAAATGCCTTAGAATATTCCTGTCACAGTAAACTTTGGGAACTCATTCCCAAAGGAGCTACTAGACAAACAAATAAAGTGCAGGCCTCATAAAAATGTAATGTATGCTCATTCATTTGCCTGAACATAAAGAATTAGTGGAGAAAAGACAGACTTTTTGTTGTATTTCATGGCTGCGCTTATGGATTTTTCTTGCTGATTTAGCAAAAAAGAGAATAAAATAATCTCATAGTATAAAAGAGTAATTTTAGGTTATGTAAAGAGTGTTTGCTGCTAATAATACATTTTTTTCATATGTTACTTTAAAATAAGGTATTTTACTTTACACTGTAAATTCAATTTAAAAAGCTATATTTAAATTTATAGTCATTTAACATTGTTAATTTATCAGATTTTCAAGATTAAATATTAGTAGATATTTTGCAAGATGCCATAGAGGCTACTCCTTTGTAACATATCTGTCAAGATGTTTCATGCTGTTGACACATTTGTTTTCAGGTGTGGCATTTTCAAATTTAGCAAATATAATAATCTAATGTAAATCCATATTTGTTAATATAAGAAATAACATATTGTTTTATGTCAGCAGCTCTTTAATTTATATTTATATTATATGGATTGAATAAATATATTAAAATAGAAAAAGAGACTGAAATTATAACTACTTTATCATGAGATGCACCAGCAGAGATTAAGTTGACTCTCTGGCTCCAATTATTTTCACCTACAACCAATAATAAAGATTTCCATTTGAAATTAAATTTTTGTTTAGCCTTTTCTTTCTTTAGTGCCATTCTTAAGTCGGGGATATACTTAATGCTACATGACGATTGTGCCTGAGGACGCTAGTAGTGTACTGTCTGTACTTGCACGCATACCTTAAGTAAATCTAAAGGATTCCACTATGCGGCAGCATGAGAAATTATCATGGTGAGAAAACAGATTCACTGTGCTGTGAGTTGAGGGAACAAAGATGTCAAAGGAAAAAATTCTTTATGAGAATCTATGAGACCTTTAAATGTATCATGTCATTACAATGGGGTATATGTGACGGTTGTATTGCCTATGCGAGAAATGGATGAAAAAAGCACAATAAAGATATTCGCATGTCAGCATTTAAGTCTGATGATTTACTTCACCGCATCGAACCATTCACAACCATTGAAGCATGCAGATTTATCCTATTGGAGTGGCATTGCAGCATGCAATTATATGTTGATAGTAAACAACATGCCACCCATATTTTTGCTGGTATTGCAACTCATGCACACATCGAGTTAATTTCTGACGACGTACTCAGAAGATGCGTGAAAAGAACACTGGGAATGCGTGACAGCCATGATGTGTGGGCATATGCGTTCCGAGTGTGAAGTATAAAGCAGCTCCTATTTTTATATAGTGACACAAAAAATATGTTTGTAATAAACATGTAGTCATTATTAAAATTTAAGATGTCACCCATGAATTGGACAGATATTGGCAGGGCTCACTTAAACCTAAATCACATCATGCGACTTCTAGTCTTTCGTAATGTAAGATTTGCTGAGATGTCAACAATTTGATGTCCCTTTGATTCTGTCGTTCATAGTATAGTTTTAAAAATATCCAATTATAGGTGATTGGTGAGATGTGCTGGCCTATCTGCTAGTGCCAAACACAGCACAGTTATGACTGTGGCAATTGAATCACACTATATTTTTAATGTTATGAGATTGACTCTTTTGATGAAGATTTGATTAACCTTTACCTAAAAATTCACATTCTGAAAATAAACCTCAGAAAATTATAATCTATCCTCATAGTATAAAAGAGTAATTTCAGGTTATGTAAAGCGTGCTTGCTGCTTATAATAAGTAAAATAGTTTTCAACTCCTACTTTAAAATAGTAGCAGTGTGTTTGAAATGGTGAGCCTGATTATTGTTTTTTTTAAGAAGGATTTTCACCAAAAAGAATATAAACAATGGATTACTAGAATAGAAACAGTATGTAAAACAAAATATATACAGTTGTTATTACTTCCATATGAATGAGCCATTGGCTACCTAATAGAAGTTTACTTTGTTCATTATCATCGATTTAATAGATAGTAACCATTCACAAAGAAAGAAAGAAATGTTCACTTTCTGTAGCTCTAGACAGAGGTATGAATGGGCGACCTTTAAATAATGACATTTCCTTTTAGTGGTATCATTTTGCCATGACAATGCAAGTGGAATAATAAAGTGTTCTTGGTATTAATGTGGTGGCACGGTGGCGCAGTGGGTAGCGCTGCTGCCTCGCAGTTGGGAGATCTGGAGACCTGGGTTCGCTTCCCGGGTCCTCCCTGCGTGGAGTTTGCATGTTCTCCCCGTGTCTGCGTGGGTTTCCTCCGGGCGCTCTGGTTTCCTCCCACAGTCCAAAGACATGCTGGTTAGGTGGATTGGCGATTCTAAATTGGCCCTGGTGTGTGTGTGTGTGTTTGTGTGTGTCCTGCAGTGGGTTGGCACCCTGCCTGGGATTGGTTCCTGCCTTGTGCCCTGTGTTGGCTGGGATTGGCTCCAGCAGACCCCCGTGACCCTGTGTTCGGATTCAGCGGGTTGGAAAATGGATGGATGGATGGATGGTATTAATGTTTGAATTAACATGCACAAAGTATTAACATGTATTATACATGATCATTTGTTAAATCATTTATCCTTTTTAAGGGATATTGCAAAATTTACACTCCTGGAAGACAAATATACTGTATTAAGATGAGTAGAGTGGATCAAGGAAAGAGCATTAGAAAAGAAGTAGAAGACGGGACTGTCCCAAAACTTGTAAAAGAATGTGCCACGTGAACCTAAAGAACACATGTGGGAATATGGATTAGTGACAGAGTATGTAACTGCTACATGAGCCTGTTATGGGATAGCCAGGATTTCGCAATTGGCTCTGATATCTTTTCTTTTTCATTAGTCTTTTTTGTTGTCTTTTAAAAATTGTTTTATTATTGAATATATTTTAGTGTTCTAGATTATTAATATTATTTTATTTATTGTTCGATGTACATTATTGCGTGAAACAATATTATCCTATTATTATTGTGTCAAGTATGTATGTATTTCTTATGTTCCTTGTCTTATACTGTATACGTTGAGCCCAAGGAGGTGGAACCACCTGATACTGCAGTGGTGGGAGTCATATTTAAGGGACTAACAGAACACAAGCCAGCCCCTGTATCATTACTGAATACTTCAGTTGGATATCTCTTTCTTTGGTAATTACTGAATTTCAAACTTTGTAACTATGTTTTTTGACTATTATTGCTTTTGATATCTTGTCATCTCTGGTTCTTGCATGTTATTTACAGTCACAGTTTTGTTAGTTTTATTTGTTTGCTCTTTTAGGCAAATCTTATTTTATTTCTACTTCTGTTTTTTGGACAGCTGTATATAAATTATTAAAGTATGAGGGAACTTTGTTTTCATTATTGATTATTACATGGTTTTACATGGTTGGTTTTTTTTGGTGAATTTTGTGCCTTTACCTCTTTATGGCCTGTGCAAGCTATAAAACCCATTCTTGGTTTTGGGGTAAGGCCTACCTTATTATTGAGACTTATTTGAAGTCTTAAGGCCTAGTTTCGGAGGCAAAGACTCATTTGGAGTTTAATAAGCCAGACAAGATCATAACAGAGCTAATCAATTCTGCATAAGTGTATATGATTGTTTTAAGCTCTTCAAAGAGATAGTAACAGAAAACCACTGTTGTGTCTTAAATACATTGAATCTAAGTCAAAAGAAGACATCCGTAGTTGCTGTCCATTTTTCAAAAACCATAGCATTGGAGCACCCTTCCATATTTGTTTTCCTAAAAAATGAAAACACATAAGCATATTACTTTTACAGACTCATTTCCGTAAAAAAAACAATGCTATGGTTCTGTTCAAAGCACTTGCTTACTGTGTAGAAACAGTACTGTCTTTTACAATTTAATATGAATCGAGGTCATGATAGTCATTAGCCTGGAGATTAAATCCAAGTCCCAGGATTTTTGTAAAGTATTAGCATGCCATAACATTCTCAAAAAAACTTAATCCATTTCAGGGTCATGGGATATCAAAGACTATCCTGGCAACATCAGGTACAAGGCAGGCGTCCGCTCTGGACAGTGTCAACACTCATTGCACTGCCCCCTAATGCACATAGTAAATTGGGCCCAATTTAAAATCAGACATTAAACTTACCTGCAAGTCTTTGCGTATGTGGAAAGAAAACCAATGCTGAAATTTAGAAAACATAAACATTTCACACAGACAATAACCAGGCACAGGATTCAAAGTTGGGATGCTAGATCTGTAAGGCAACAGTGCTAATCTCTGTCTACAATGTCACTCAGTAAAGCTGTCATTTTTACAATTTGAAAAATAATGTAAATGTAGAAAATGCACATGTAAAGTTAAAGGTAAAACTAAATTAATAACATTAGACAATTCCAATTTACATATTTATGCCAAATTTCTCCCTGGGGGCAAGTAAAGTTTTATCTGAATTAAACGGGTTACTTTTTTTTTTAATTAAAAGAAGCTTAACAAGTAAAATATTCAATTTTTCCACAGGTACTCACAAATATTAAGGTTTAATCTGAACAAATTTACTATATGATAAATTAATTTTAAGTTGAAAAGCATTTGCATTTATTTATTTGTCATTTGCACTGAGCACTGAATTTTTTGATTCTGTATATGAACACACTGAAATGTACCACACAGAAGATGAAGCTGTACAATGATCTGACAGTATGACATCTCATTCACAGCTTATTTATTTATTTTGTTTATCTGAACAATGATGTAGTGTGTGACAGATGGTTTGTTATATTCTGCAATTTTTATCTCTGACTCCAGTACTTGAAAGGAAAATAATTCCCTCTTTTGTTTTCTACTTGCAAAGTAAAATGTGCAATATTTTAACAATAAAATGTAATTACTATCCATCAATACCCACTTCCTGTGATAATATAAATTGAGCAAACTTCCCATCAACCGTACCATAATAAAACATAGTATCCATTCAGGATGTCTTTTTATTCTCTTACAAACTGTGTGGGAAGACAAGAGTGTAACAGCATAAGTATACAATGCAAAATAGAGTGAGAAAGCATTTCCAAAAAGTAGAAAAAGGTATGAAATGTATGAAGAAAGAAATGTGATAGATTACAAAAACAAAAGGGATAAGTCAAAGTCTTTTGCTATACTTGCTGATTTCAAAGTCAACAATTGCCGTTGCAGTAATTAGGATTTTTCTTTAATAAGGCTTAACTTTAACAAAAGTGTTGATTAACAATTAGTGCAGCCTTCTGTGTTGACTAATATTGCTTGAATGCATTTAATCACTTCTTTCAAAGGGAATAGCTGACATGTGTCAGATTTAATGAATAACATTAAATCTTGAAAGGAAATAAAAATCAAGATAACTGAATCGTATAAAAAACAGTCTTTACTGTTTTTATAGTAGTCTGTCCACTTTTGTGCACATTGTAATATGATATAAAAAATGTAATTTTGTATTTAGCATGGGCGGTAAAAATACAGCAGAATATAAAGTTCAGCTATATTGAAACCATATACAATTTCTACTATTTTTATCATTATTCTTAAGTATGAATAAGTTTGAGTGTACCTAATAGATGATGCAAACTTGAAAAAGTACTCACAGTTATAAGCTACTGTAGGCATTTCTTCAGAAACCTGCAAATAATAGAAGCTGCATATTTTATAGGCAACAATCCAACTGAAAACAGCAGCAACCTTTTTTGAGGTATACATTTAGTGAAGTAAACTCGCAGTGCAGCAACTTTTTGCATTATAGCTACACATATAAGCTATAGGTGTCACAACTATCAGAACATATTTTTACATATACTTTTATATATATGTATTTATTATTTCTTATAAGTAAGAGATATTTAAGAAAATGAGGTTTGGAATCATTAAAAACCAAGAGAAATGCTGGAAAGCAATCGCAAAAATCTATATGTAGCTTTTATTAACCTGACAAAGGCATCAATCAGAAAGCCTGGTGGAAAATCCTGCACACACCTGGATGTTATCATGAGTTAAGAAACAACCGCAGGAAGTTTGTTTTAATAACAGTTTTAATAAATCTCGAAGCACAACAACGTTGCTTGTCTAAAACAGGTGAAAATCCCTCCCAGTGACAGGCAGTTATCTCCACAGATGTATTACCAAATTTACTATGCTAATGCTACTGCACAACCAGATCACTACAACTGTCTATTGCAATGGAATGGAAACAGATTAATTTACCATCCAATCAGGAGACAGACAGGTTTGTGTCTCTGTATTTACTGTTTTTAATCATTTATCATCTTCTTATTTGCTTCTGATATTTGACTGTTTTCCCTGTGGTGTTGAGATTAAGTGCCAATCTGATACAAATCACTTCAACCTACATCATCTCAGGCTAAGGCAAATGTGACTAAGTAACTGTAATTCAGAATGAAAATAATTCTTCTTTTTTGAGGCCTCCAAGAGTTCAGGAGTATTCCTTAACATTGGAAAACAAGGGGCTACTACTAGGATGTCCCTTACCAGATAATGGAGCACCAGGCAATTATCATCTCTTGAAAATATCTGTATGGTTTTGACAAGGTTCCTCACCTTGGCAGCCAACCATCCTGAAGATCACTACTGAATTCAACAAATCATCCGCTTTGCCAGCTTCTCTGTCACGAGAGCAAACGTTTGTCGTTTGAGAGCCAAGAACTCAAGCAGAAAACCATAAAATTTACAATGTTTTTTTGTCTCAGTACTGTTATGCATTGCAACAGGACTTGGCTTACCTGTTGTTGTCAACTAAAAACTGCTTTGATCAGGGCAGTTATGACCAGCACTGAAGAAAACGTTTTACACTGGCCTGTCCAGTAAAGATGCAGACTTCCATCTACTGAGGAAATTCTTATGATTCTAGATAAATTCAAGGTCAGAGAACCCACATTGGCCATCAGATGCTTTTCAAAGAAATTATATCACCATTGCTATAGCCATTCAAAGACTCCAAGAGATGACACTTCATTGTGACACTAATCACCGCTCTGAATGGTTGGCAAAATAAGAGAGAGGAAAACCCATACAGTATTAACTTCTTCCAATGTCCCAAGATCTCTGGCTCAAGGATATGATCTCACAGCCAAGTAAAGGTACAAATATGAAATGTTAAATCATTCCCATTTTGCAGGGGGTATAAACAAATCAGAGAGGTACAAATATTTTGGAAATGTTTTACAGTATATACCTTTCTTTTTTTTGTATTCAACTTTTTATTAAATTAAATTAACAATACATTAGAAAAAGACCCAACGTTCTCTCTCCCACACAGCCAGAGCCGAGGAGCAAATAATCTGGGACAATTCAGTTGGCCAAGAAGAGAAGAGGAGAGTTAAGGAACCACAACTAAACCCTAATCAATTTCCTTCATCACATTTCACACTTAAAAGTTAAAGATATATTTATTCTTCTACTTTCAGATTATTTGGACATATAAAAATAACAAGACAGTGGATCCATCTACCTGCACAACATAAGGTACTGACCTCTCACTTCAAAATAGCTAATTATACAACTCAAAATATACATATATGATGGAAACTGGGATATTTGTTAATTATTCACTGACAGCAACATAAGCACTCACTAGCATTAAAGTAGCCATGAACAAGAAATGCTTCATGTTAGTTAGTTAGTTCAGATATATTCCGTAAAAGTGCCTACCTGTGTAATGGTTGTATAATTATTTATTATAAACTCCTTCCTGCAAGCTGTAAGGGGCTTTGAAAACTTGTGAGACTTTTAACAGACGTGGGATTTGACCAGTACCTTAAACAGATTCCAGTATTTAGCAACATTTTACAAAATGGCATAATCTGAATATATGTAATGCAATATGCATGTGCATTTACTTGTTATAAACATTGGGGGTGTGGCAAAAATGATATGTTACAACATATGGATAATCCTTCAGCAATGATAATAAAAATAATAATCTTCAAACTGGTGCAGAATTGGAGACACAGACATTGCAAAGTAAAATTAAACAGGACTGCAACTGTAGACTTTAAATGCACTTGTAAAGATTATTGTATTCATTTCAAAGTAGAAGCATCTCTCAAATTGGCTTACATTAAACCTTTCGTTAAAACTCTGCAAATCCCTTCTACTGTTGTTTAGCACCATCAGTGACTTGATAATATACTCTTACTTTCGCTACTTCTCCTGCCATGCTAAAAACATTATCCATAGCTAAAAAAACTGACATCAAGCATTCATTGGATAATAATATTTCATTATTTGCATAAAACAGCATCAATAGGCTAAAGAGTAATCATGAGTAAATGTTACACATAATAATTATGCTTCAATTTCAATGGATTTTTATGATATTAGGCTAGTCAGTTTGGTTCAAAACTGTAAATATAATTTACATGGTTACAGTTTCTGGGTCTACAAAATTATAATAGTATTATCACCATTATTGCAAGCCATCTTGCAAGTTGGTGGGTTAAATACCATGCTATGCAGTCTGTTTACTGTATATATTGTTTTTTAATTTTGATGTAATTTTTTCTTGAGACATAAATTCAGTTCTTTTTACAGAAAACAATTTTTATATGTTTTCTGAAATGTCACACTTCATACATTAATTCATACAGTAATTTTCTGAAAAACACATTTTGCAATAATGATTATGTTGAAAGCATATTTGAACACTGGCCATTTTGTCCTTACCTGTTCACAAATTTACAGACACCCTGGGCTTTAATGAACATGTAGCTGCTATTCAATTGTATAAGGTCGCATGAATGTAGTGAATTCAGTTTTATTAATTTTGCAGATTATGGATACATATTAGGAAAATGAATGCTAATACCATGGAGTAGCATGTGGCATCAAAATACACATATGCCATTTTGTTGTTTTGTAAGCGCACAGTGTGCAGTGATGCTGTGAAATGCATTTGAAACTTTTGGAATTAAAGTATTGCTCACCATTTTTAAAGGTAGTACTGTATATAAATAAGACACTGAATATGTCTGTATATCTTAACTCTTATACCTAAATTTTTTGCATTGTTATTTCATAGTATTTAAAAAAAGTTACCTGAAAATGGCACCCAAGGTGATTGTTTTGGTGCCACACCCTACGTGCCAGTGCTGGCAAAATGCATTCATTTTGTTAACAAAATATTACATACATTAAGCAGTTTAAGCTATTAATTAATTATCTGGCATTTTAATTAGGGATTGAAGCTTAATGAAGCAGGGTGAGGTCCAGAGAGCGGCCCAGCCCCCATAAATGAGGCATGATCTTCCCTAAAAGAATCCTTTGTGCTGTTTTGAAGAGGATCCTACCACTGGAAATCTATATTATAATAGTTCAAATAAACTGACATTTAAAAACCAATTAATGTTGTTGCATATTTCATAATGAGATATTTATAATCCCCACCTGTCTCCTCCAAAATTATCAGTGGTGAGTTCTCCAAATTCATGGGGATTATTCAGAATCTGAATTTTAATAGCACTAAAGTCATTCTTCCCCGAAGGTGGCATCTTATTTTTATATATAGCAGCGTAGATACTAGAAATATCCATATACTGCAACTGATATGTTAAAAATCACCGTGGACAGTTGATGAAGGATGCTGAATTGGCATTTTTTGAGAAGCAAAGTGCTTGTGCTGGTCAGAAAGGAATCAAGAGAAGAAAATAATACAGGGCAGTACTGTATGTTGCTGCTGCTTAAGGGCATCAGATTCTCATTAAGAATGTTCTGGCAACTTTCAGCTGTTTATGGAATCAAGGGATTCACTCTGACTCCTCTGAGCTTGAAAGCACAATTGGGTCGCCTCTACACCCACAAGATAAATCCTTATTTCACAGTAACAGGAAACTGGGAGACATTCTATTTACAATTGTTAGCTTAAGTTTCTCTCTGACTTTGTGGAGATTGGTTGGAGGTCCAGCTTTGGGGTTTATGGAGGGGATGCTAAGCTAAAAAAGAGCAGCCTGGACAAGGAGTTGTTAGGCATGAAGAGATAAGAGATTTTTCCAAATCTTCGGTAACTTGCATTGTATAATGCACAAGTCTGGTATCCATTCTTATGGTCAAAGTATGCAAAATGTGTGCATTTTTGCAAAAATATTATTGACACTTTGCATTGTTGCAGGAATTTTCCTTAATATTGCTGCTTTATAGTGTTCCCAAGTGTATAGTGTAATCTGCATGTTGACAGCTGCTTTAAGCAAAGAAACCTACTAGCTCAGCACAAGCACACAATGATAATCACAAATAGGGTAGGATACCGAGCACAACCCTGGCAGAGCCCCACACCCACTGAGGATGACACTGTTGTTTTTCTGAGTATACAAACGCAGCTCTCTCTGTGATTATACAACGATCAAATAGTTTTTACTTTGCCTGTAACAACTTACTCACTTAGCACAAACCCGCCGAATCCCTTGTGGAACACGGCCATACACCATTTCTAAGTCCACAAAATGTATACTGATTGAGTGTACTCCCATGCTCCCTCCAGGGTCCTCATGAAGGTAAATATCTGTTCCACATCCTGGAAAGAGTACTCATTGCTTCCCCTGGATCAGAGGTTGTACGACTGGGCAGCGTCTACTTTCAATTTTCTGTGAATTTCCCCTTGGGATTAATAAAGTATCTATCTATCTATCTATCTATCTATCTATCTATCTATCTATCTATCTATCTATCTATCTATCTATCTATCTATCTATCTATCTATCTATCTAAGTACTCTGGCAGTTGAAATACAGTATAGTGTGCAAGTACATGAGAGGTTTAAATTCTGTCACCTGCAGTATTTAGTTCTGTTACAACTCAAATCTGTTTTCAGCAAAACATATAACCAATTCTTCTTATTAAATTAATAAACTTTTAACATGTCTTGATGTTTTGAGAAAGCATCAACCAATACTGCAGTACACTGCATTTCAATTGAACCAAACAATGCCAGAATGTAACTATAACAGTAGCTGATGTCAGAGCAGGAAATTAACCACATCTCTAAATAAAAAAGAAAGGTGAATGCAATATAAAAAGATAAAAATGAAGCACTACAAAAATCAATGAAGGCTGACTTTGGTGAAGTCCCTTGCTCCACCTCTTGGCGCTGATTCGCCATTTGATGTTATTTAATTTAGGTACAATTAACACATGGTCGTGGAAAAAAAATTGCAACATTGTATGCCACACTGACAAGTAATGAATCATTTGATTAGTTACATTTTAACCATGACAAGAAAAAAACATGCCAAAATTAAATGCAAACTAATGTGTACAGTAAAATACACTGAAATCCAATGCATACTTGTGCTGTGCATTGAATTTTCGTCTTCTATATGTTATTTAGTATAACTGCGAGTATCTGTACTCCAAAGGCAAAAATATATAGGCCTAATACAACAGAAATCTGGTTGACTCCCTTTTATAACTGTAAAACTATAAAACATTACTTACTTAATGAAACAACTTTCCTAGGGCTAAAACTTCAGCATATTAAAATTATGCAGGAGAAAATAAATATTTTTGTATGCTTTTATTAAAACTATATAACTGGCAGCATCATGAGAATCAAGTCTGACAAAGTAGCACTAATTTGGAATACCAATAACATCTGGTAGTAAAATATTTTATTTACATGTGTCAGATTAATAATTGAAAAAAGAAATCAATAACAAAAATATATAAAATGTTACTAATTCAGCATGCCAAGAAAAATGCATAATTAGTTTTGGCTGTCACTAAATAATATCCCATATGCATTTGTTTACAAAAATACTTATTGTTTAGATTTTTGTTTGTTGCAAATGTTGTAATTGACTAGTTCATACTGTGTTAAGGTCTAAAATGTTTCACAGTAATTTTAATGATTGTATAACTCCTCTAGTACAAGCCTGGAATTGAATTGTAGGTGTTAATTACATCTATAGTAAAAACAGGAGATACCTGCAGGATTTAAATTGCTGTAGGGAGGATGTTACTGGAATTATACAACATGGGTCTACTATAGTTGTGTCTTAGTTTGTTATAAGTAATATTCAGCCACAATTAACAACTAGTTTAAAAATAAAAAAATACATGCAGCCTTCTAGTCACTAACCACAGAGATTTCTACGATGATACTCCTACTTTCAAAGTGAAAAGAACCTGTCAAGATTTATTTGTGCTTACAAGGATTTGTCTCATTCTGTAATTATTACCCTCTCAACCTGAAATGAGCCACTTACACACTTGTTTTATAGGATTCTAGGGAATCTCCAGTGGCTGTAAAATGTATTCACCTGCTTGGAACTTTTTCCCATTTTATTGTATTACTGCATTAATGTGTTTAATCTGGATTTTATTAAATGCAAAAACTCAGCAACATCAAAGTAAACATTTTCAATTAATTACAAATATAATGATATTTAATATTTTGATATTTGGGTGTTGTCATTTAAGAATGAACTGGATATTTTAAAGAAAGAAACAGCTTTCTGACAAGTAAGTATATATTCTGTATGAAAAGTGCAAAAGTGTATAAAAAGAGATATTGTTTTCGGGAAGGCATGTTTTACAGATAAGAACAGCTGTTTTTATGATGTTACAAACATTTCTCCCTGAGTTTTTAGGAAATTCTGTTAAGTGCTGATTCAGAAGGTGTAATGTAATGCGCAAGAATTGTTTAATATAACACACGCCATTTCTGATGTAGTTTAAACAACCAGCATAATGCAACAATGGTGCTTTGTTATGTCAGTGGCACAGATTTTATTTGTATGAGTTTCAAATATTAAAGACAGGGACACTTTTCATTCTGTAATCCATTACCCCTGGAAGAAAGCCTGGACTGGAAGGTCAGTTTGAGAAAGCAGTTTTTGACTTAATTACCTGTACATCCTTTCTTTCTTCTTTTTCTAAAAGTACATTTGTGCATCCTTTGAGACTGGAGAAAATGCTAACAATAACAAAGCATGAACTGGACAGAGGTCTGGTGTCTGCCTGAGTTGTTTCATTTGTAAATGCAGGCCCCCACATTAATACAAAAGATGTTTGAAGGGGTTACAGAGTCATAATAAGTGGAGGCTTGCATGCTGTTCTCTTTCTCTCTGTCTCTTTTTCTCTACCATTTTCCATCCTAAGGAGAGGTCTCACCACTGGTCCATCCATCAAGGAGGCCAGGCCATTTCTCTGTACATTCAAAGGCCATGCAGTAGCAAAGACCAGGCTGGACCAGAAAACAATTCAACATATTAAGACAGTTACCTACAAGCAGTAAGCAAAATAGGTGTATGATTTTATAAATCTACTAGTACAAGTCTGGATTTTAATTGTATGTATCAATTACATCTATAGTAAAACTGGAGATACATGCAGTATTTAGAGTGCTGTAGAGAGGACGAATGATGAACTACTTATTATCAGGTATTATTTACCAAAACTGATTTTACTGCACTTTTTACATTTTGGGTGTAATTAGAAACCTTAAGTTCATTTATGCATGAATAAAAGTGTAACTTTCTCATGTGCCTATTTTAGCTTTCTTTCTTGTTGCCTGCTGTCATAGATATGAAGCATAGTGTATAGCAGGGATTTGGGGCATTTTATTCAGGTCTACATCTTAAAGGGATAAAAAGGTCACCTTAGGACCCTATCATAACAAAACAATTGGTTATAACACTGGAATGTGTTGGATCAAATGTCAATGAACAACTTTGTAGCCTGATCTGAGGCTGTATGTTCTGGACACAGTGGTAAAGTGAAGATTCTGGGCTGTTAAAATGATTATCACTTAGGAGGATAGATAATGCACCCACTGCACAGACCTGGAAACCCCAAATGGGTAGTTAGAATGTTCTGGGAATGACTAGCAGATGCCTCTGTGCAGACATTCCAACCTGTGGAAGAAATTTGGAAGAGCTCAGGGTCAAGGAACTTTGGATGAAAAGGTTATTGATGCATGCTATAGTAGCAACCATATGATCTGTCTGACATTATCTTGTTTTGATTGGAGACTTTATTTTTTTTACTGTCACATTTTGAATTTACTGCAGTGCCATTTTATGTACTGTACATGTCGTGTAAACCTGGCTGTCAGTTGTTAAGGTATTCCTTGAAATGATATGTATAGTTTGTTTTTTACTTACATTAATTTTAAAGTATATATTGTCATGCATGGGCAACTGAGCATCTATTTTCTTCTCTGTAGCTCCAAAAAGATGCCCACTGAGGGTACCAAAACCCTGCCTTTTTCTGTTGGGACCATATAAATCCAAGAGCTCCCAGAAGACAATGTCCCATACTCAGAAAAGCAGTCATGCATGACTGAGCTCCCTGATGTGGACCTAGCTGAGAGGAGCCATACCTTTAAATAAGCTGTACAGACTCAGAAGGAAAAAAATATGCCTCTTTTCTATTGTGTCATTGCATGCTTAATTTTGTTCTGTTTTTTGGACAATCACAATTAACAGAATGGTCCAGTTGGCACCCCAACTTTTCTCTGGGTCTCCTTTTACATATATGTAATAAACAGTATACATAAATACTAATTAAATATACATATGTACTGTGTATCATTTTTTTAGATCACTAGTCATCATAACAGTTTGTACATTACTTATAGTCGTGGCCAAAAATTTTGAGAATAACACAAGTACTAGTTTTCACAAAGTTTGCTGCTTCAGTGTTTTTAGATCTTTTTGTCAGATGTTTCTATGGTATGCTGAAGTATAATTACAAGCATTTCATATGCTTCAAAGGCTTTTTTTGACAATTACATTAAGTTTATGCAAAGAGTCAATATTTGCAGTGTTAGCCCTTCTTTTTCAAGACCCCTGCAATTTGACCTGTTATGCTGTCAATCAACTTCTGGGCCAAATCCTGACTAATAGCAGCCAATTCTTGCATAATCAATGCTTGGAGTTTGTCAGAATTTGTTGGTTTTTGTTTGTCAACCCACCTCTTGAGGATTGACTACAAGTTCTCAATGGGATTAAGGTCTGGGGAGTTTCCTGGCCATGGACTCAAAATTTTGATGTTTTGTTTCCCGAGCCACTTAGTTATCACTTTTACCTTATGGCACGGTGCTCCATCAAAACATTAATTTTGGTATTGTTTTAATTTTTTAACAATCTCTAGGTGAAGTCATCATGTTGTTTTTTTTGTGTTAATGCTTCCTTATGAATGCTGGAATTTTCTTCAGAGTAAACCTCTGAGGACTGATTTCTTGTGGTAGCAAATGAAGTGTGAGTAAGTGCTGCATATGATGTTGTCACAGCTGCATTATACTGTAAAAGATATGCAATATTATAATAATATATAATGCAATATTATTTGAAAATGAACAGCATCAGATCAGCTGTAAATGTATGGCATTTCTAAAAGTTAGCTTTTTTTTAGTTTTATTCTCTCAGTCACGTTCATGCTCTCCCTTGCCCCCACCCCTCTGATCTGACTCTAACTAACAGTGCCAGTATAAATTCACACCCGATCCGATGCTGTTCGTTTCAAATCGATATCATCATATCTTATCACGCCACTGCAGTATCCAGGTAAGAGCGGCGTCATTAGCATCCTTAAGATCTTCATCAGTACATGTAGGGCCTTGGGAATATTGCATTAGTGCGACAATGTTTTCTGATTGGTACTATTCAGGTCATAAAATGATTTCTTCAAAATGTCACATATATTTGTCTCTTTCTTTTTTGCCCAGTGCTGCGTTGACATCGTGCACTAGAAGGCATGAGCTTATTCAGTGCGAGCAGGAACACGCAGGTGGCCGGTTGCTGTGTGCTATAACATGCTTGACTTGGCAGCAATCAACACACATGTACTGTGCAAGGCATGCACAGGGACCACTGGGAAAAGAAGAATGTTCTTTGCCCACCTTGCAGAGGAACTTAGTCGGCACTTCTTATAAGAAAAGGTGATGGATAAAGCAAAAGAGGATGCAACATTGACAAGCTTCTGTTCCAAGACCGCCATTCCCCCAGCCTCTTCAGTGTAATAGTAACCACAGCACAGAGAAAAGTGTGTACATTCCAACAGGTACACATGTTGTAAATGTAGGAAGGATGGTCCTTGTGTGTGTGGGAACTGTTAACATTTGAATCTGATGATTGCATATAGCGTGGAACTCACCTCTCTATATTGTTCTTTCCTCTGCATGTCCTGGAGTACAAAAGAAACACTCCCATGCACCCAAAAGTGGACACTGGCAATACCGAAAAAAAAACACGCAGTCACTGATTACAAGCGCAAGAAGGCGTGTGAATGAATATGAATAATATGAATAATGTTGCATCAGTGCCACAAAATTTTCCGGAATGTACTATACAGGTAATAAAATTAGTTATTCCAAATAAAATATATACATATCTCTGTTTTTTTGTCAGTGCAGCTTTAACATCATGGACCATAAGGTGCATACTAATTCAGCGTGAGCAGGAACACTCAAAACCGAATAAAAGAAAATTCAAGTGACGGTGAGATACAAAGAAGGCAGATTCACCAGCATTTGTGTGTCAGCTTTTATCCCTCCAGATCAGAGAATTCCCAGTTCCATTGTCTCAAAACATCACTCACATCTACAGTCATTCCCAGTTTCAGATGAAAAGTAACCGCTTCAGATCTGGGGCGGGGGGTGGTGGTATGTATTGTGATTGTGACTGAGAGAATAAAAGTGAAAAAAAATGCTAACTTTTACAAGTACTATAAATTTACACTGGCTGTTACAGACACAAATCAAATGTATGTTTTTATTGTATAATTTTAACAATAAGAGCAGCTCACTACTCAAAACGGTAAATTTGCCGGGAAGCTGATTTCAAACTTACGACCTCTGGATTATAAGTTGGCAGTTCTAACCGCTGTACTACAGAAGCTGTTGTACATTTTGTTATTTATTACTAAAACATGAAAAACGTTTCTGTTTTAACGATGTGTTTACATAGATTGTTGTAGACACAAAACACACATCAAATTTCTTCCCCTCACAATTCTGGGTAGCTCACTCCCAGATAGTCAGTCAAGGCAGGAACTGGGAGAACTTCTTGCCCGTTTTGAGGCAGTGGGTTGGTATAGCAGGCTGCTTGCTGCTTGGGGTGATCAACACATTTAGAAGACAAAAGGCGTTGACGGAGAGGTGCAAAGGGATTTAAGGTGGGCCGGATTTACAAGTTTTTTCGTAGGCTCTGGTCCGATGTGATGCTGTGTTTTGTGCTGTGCATGCGACTCTGCTGCGATTTGGGTAACTTGTATTGGAATCTGTTTTGTCATCAGGAGTGGGTACCAAACATATGAAAGATGAAAATATACAAGCTAAAATACCCTCTCCAAAATATACATTTGAAACATTAATTTGTATGCTGCACAGAATGCTTCAGTATTTTCAAGTGATTTTGAAAATTTACCCTTGCGGAAGTGTGACAGTGGTGAGGTCTGCGGTAGGATTGACAGATGCATTCAAGTTGGACGTGGGATTACATCAGGGATCGGCTCTGACTACTTTCTTATTTGCAATGGTGATGGACAGATTGACAGACGAGACTAGACAGGATTCCCTGTGGACTATGATGTTTGCTGATAACTTTGTGATCTGTAGCGATAGTAGGGAGCAGGTTGAGGAGACCCTGGAGAGGTGGAGATATGCTCTAGAGAGGAAAGGAATGAAGATCAGTAGGAACAAGTCTGAATACATGTGTGTAAATGAGAGGGAGGTCAGTGGAATGGTGAGGATGCAAGGAGTAGAGTTGGCGAAGGTGGATGAGTTTAAAAACTTGGGATCAACAGTACAGAGTTATGGGGATTGTGGAAGAGAGGTGAAAAAGAGAGTGCAGGCAGGGTGGAATGGGTGGAGAAGAGTGTCAGGAGTGATTTGTGACAGATGGATATCAGCAAAAGTGAAAGGGAAGATCTACAAGACGGTAGTGAGACCAGTTATGGTATATGGGCTGGAGACGGTGGCACTGACCAGAAAGCAGGAGACAGAGCTGGAGGTAGCAGAGTTAAAGATGTTAAGATTTGCACTGGGTGTGACGAGGATGGATAGGATTATAAATGAGTACATTAGAGGGTCAGCTCAAGTTGGACGGTTGGGAGACAAAGTCAGAGAGGCGAGATTGCGTTGGTTTGGACATGTGCAGAGGAGAGATACTGAGTATATTGGGAGAAGGATGCTAAGGATAGAGCTGCCAGGGAAGAGAAAAAAAGAAAGGCCTAAGAGAAGGTCTATGGATGTGGTGAGAGAGGACATGCAGGTGATGGGTGTAACAGAACAAGATGCAGAGGACAGAAAGATATGGAAGAAGATTATCCGATGTGGCGACCCCTAACGGGAGCAGCCGAAAGATCAAGAAGAAGAAGACCCATGCCTCTAAATGTGACTTTTTCAAATTAGTATCTCTGTCTGACATATTTTAACAAAAATTGAACTTTCTGAAGAAATTTCCTTGAAGAATAACCACACCAGGTTTCTGTGAACTTGAAGCTGGTTTATTTCATGTGGACACACTTGACAATGACAATAAGTGCATTTTATATTGTGTGTGATCACACCTAGGAAAAACAGGATCAGCTCCACAGTGTTTATGTTTTTTAATTAACTGCATCAAATATAAATTATACAGTCCATTAAGTTTAACTTATTTGTAAGTGTAATGAAAGAGTAATGTAGTGGTACAGCATTACCCTACCAGAGATCTAATTCAAGCTTACTCACTATGAATGCGTGTGCTTGTACATATGTGTCCCATTTAGTGTTCTTCCCTGCCTTGTTTTCAGTGATACTGACATCCCAGAACCAAATAATGGAAAATGTCTATGAAGATGGATGGATGGATGGATGGATGGATGGACAGCTACTGTAACCATTTTGCTATTTAAATAATTGTTGTGTTTTTTGATAAGGTGTTTCTGCCTAAGGCTGAAATATTTAATTTATTCTGACATGTTTGGAAAATTTTTATCAAGTAACATCATTGTCAAAATGATAAATTCATTGTTAAAATTTTTTATAGTAAAGTTTGGATTACAACTGTTTTAAAGAAAAAAATATATAAGCAAACCCTTCAAAGACTATAGAGCAAGTCAAATGAGAAGACAGTTACACACTTCATTCTGCTGCTTCTTTCCAGAATGACACATGCAGTACAATCTGAAGTGTAAAGACACGGTTACAGAAAGCAGCATCTTATCAGGGAAGAGGAGCTTTCCATCTTTCTAATTATAAATGGCAAAAACACCCACACATGCTTACAAACACACATACACACACAGTAATGACATAGAAATCCAGGATATGATTTCCCTGCTGAGCTTTAAAAGTTAACATGTCTGTTCCCATCAAAAAGTGAGACATTGAAATGTGTTTCAAAAGATACCAGAACACTGAATGCAAACTGAAATTCAGGTTTTTGCATTGTTAATTTTTATTTTATGCCATGCATGTCACAGGAGACATATTTTGGTTTATACAAATGTTTGCCATTGTAACATAAAATAACATTCTCAAACTTGCTTTATCCAATGTAGGATTATCTCGTCGGGGGCAGAGTGCCAGTCCATCATAGGGTCAACTCACACCTAATTATAAATCTCCAAATACCCTAACCTAAACATCTTTGGGGGTGACTTTTTGCCCAGTATTTCATTAATTTTTAGTCATGCTTCTTTTCTTCATAACTTTAATCTAAATTACTTAACTGTATTCATTTTCAATTGCTAAGGAAATGAAGGAGACTACACTTGTGGACATTAGGTACTATAAAAGTAGATATTATAGATAGTGAAAGGTAGGCATTTTAAAGGTAGTGTAAGTCAGCACAGTTCCCTTTTGTTCAGGACTTGTACATTATATCATACACTACTTCAAAAATTATATTTCGATTACATGATAAAGTAGACCACAGGAGAGTGGGGGCAAACCTGTCTCAGGGCATCAAAGCAGCTTATTGAAAATATACTTATAAAATCCACAGCCACTTTCATGACACCAGAGACACACGGCACATGTGGCAGAGAATCCAAGCCATCAGAGACTTTAAGACCACACCACCTGTCTGCAGTGGTGATGCCTCCTTTCCAGATGTTTTAAATAACTTCTATGTGTGGTATGATGCCTTGAACAACACACCTGTGAGGAAATCCAACCTTCCTGAGGAGGTACTGTGTCTATTGCTGTCTATTGCTGATGTGAAAAGAACTTTATTGAATGTTAACCCATGCAAAGCAGCTGGACCAGACAACATACCTGGATGATTGCTCTGGGAATGTGCAAAACAGCTTATGGATATTGTAAGATGTGAGTTACAGACAACTGCAAACATCGGTACAAAGACGTCTTTCAGGTGGACAAGATGGCATATTCTGCGGTGGGTTGGCACCCTGCCCGGGATTGGTTCCTGCCTTGTGCCCTGTGTTGGCTGGGATTGGCTCCAGCAGACCCCTGTGACCCTGTGTTCGGATTCAGCGGGTTGGAAAATGGATGGATGGAAGATGGCATATTTATGGAGGAGGGGACAGCGAAAAGGATGTCGGGAAAAGCAGGGAATCCTGGGAGGTTCATAATGTCATCAGAAAGGGACGACACGTGACTGAGGAATACGGAAGTGGCCTGTCCATCTGAATGTGCGACTGGAGGTGAATTCATGGCGCCGGGCTCTTTTGTGGCTCATCCTTTCTGATAGAACAGAGAGATTGGTTAGTACACTGGCTTTCTCCCCTGTCTTACGGGTTCATGCGACACATTGAGTCCTTCGGCTGCCCTCTAGCCGCGTGTGTGTGACAAGATCTTTACAGACATTTTCAATATTTTTCTAGGACAGGCATTGTCATGTTTTCAAAACCTCCACCATCATACGTCTGCTTGAGAAGTCTTCTCTTTCTTGCCTCAATTACTATCACCCTATAGCACTCACACTTCTCATCATGAAGGGCTTTGGGAGGCTAGTTCTTGGGCTACTTGAAAGACAGACTTTCCACATCACATGATCCTCTGAAGTTTGCCTATAGCCTGTCCCATCTGGACAAAAGAAAACCTTATGCTAGAATGGTTTTCTTAGACTTCAGTTCAGCTTTCCATACTATTGTCCCTTAGAAGCTCATATGGAATTTGATTCTGCTAGGGCTACAACACTTTCCTATGCAACTCGATCCTGGACGTACTGACAGAGCACTGGTGCCCCCCAGGGTTGTATACTCAACCCATTTCTGTTCACTCTGCTGACTCACACTTCTGCCTGTGTACAGCACTAACACCATCAAGTTTGCGGATGACTCAGCTGTGATGTGTCTCTTCAGCAATGGGGTTGAGTCAGCTTACAGAATGAATATACGACAATTGGCAGATGGGTGCGAGTACAAAAATCAGTCTCTTAATGTCTGCAAGACGTTAGGAGATGATTGTTAACTTCTGGAAGTCCCATGCTGTCCACACCGCACTGTACATTGAGGGCTCTGCTATGTGATAGATCAAGATCACCACATTTCTTGGTATATACCTACCAGCTGACTTTACTTGGTCAATTAGCACCACCTCCATAGCCTAGAAGGCGCAGCACCTTCGGTGCCTGAAGAATGCAAGCCTACAACCATTCTCACCACATTCTACAAGGGTACCATTGAAAGTACTCTGACCAGCTACATCACTGTCTGGTATGGGAACTGCAGTGTCTCTGACCACAAGGTCCTACAACATATAGTGCACACAGCAGAAAAGATCATTGGGCCCTCCCCGCCCTCTTTTAAAGATATCTTTATAAAGTGTTGCATTTGCAAAGCCTACGGCAGTGGTTCTCAATCTGTGGGGCCTCCCTAAGTGGGCGCAAAGTAACAAAAAGGAGGGTGCGAAGAATCGAAAATATGAAAAATACATCTTTTGAAACCAAAACAAATTAACTTAAACTACATTCTGATACTAGAAAAATAAATATAGAGTCAGATAAATGTCGATAAAAGTTAAGTAGGTATAATAAAATATGCATCTATGATATATCATTAATTAAAAAAAGAACAAATTGGTATTAGTGGGCATCTTTCAAAAAAACGTAAGGGGGGTGCAATTAAAACTGTTATGAAAACTCGGGTCGCAAATACTTAAAGGTTGAGAAACGCTGGCCTACGGCATTGTGAAGGACTGCTCCCACCCCTCCCATGGTGTCTCTGTCTCACTTCCATGTGGCAGAAGGTTCTTTATCATCCAAACAATTTCTGCCAGGTTCTGCAACAGCTTCTGCCTCTTGGCTGTGTGGACTTTGAACTCTGTGCTGGCCACCTGCCCTTAGATCTGCTCCTAATGTCTTATATGTATGCAGTACATTTATTACACTTGTTGCTACTGTTGTTTTTTTTTATTATTATTAGTTTTTGCTTTTGTTTATTTATTTGCTTGTTTGTTTGTTTTATTATTACAATTTCCAATTATTACTATCTGTTCACTGACCTATCACTTTTTATTTGTTAATCGTTTCATAGAATGGTCTGGTTCCTTACCTGTCTTGCACTTGTCCTGTAATTAGATAGATAGATAGATAGATAGATAGATAGATAGATAGATAGATAGATAGATAGATAGATAGATAGATAGATACTTTATTATGTGTATGCTGCACCGCAGTTATTTCATCTCAATGTATGCTGCAATATTGTGTATGGCAATAAAGCCACTTGACTTTACTTGACTTCACTTGATTTGACTAGAAAGGAAAACAATGTCATTAGAGTGTTATTAGATAACTCAAACACACTCGTGGTTATCACTCCTCCATTATGATGAACAGTACAGACACTTAATACATGCACCACTAAATTTACAAACAGTTTTTATCTTTACATCATAAGGTTGCTTATTATATTATCTGATATCGTGTTTAATGCCACATTACCTTTGTTGTCTGCTAGTGGATTTGTTTATTTTTCTAATCTGTCATACCACTGTCACCAGTTTGTGGTAAACATACCAGAGAACATCCTCACTGTACTGTATACATAAGACATTAAAGTTGTAACGGAAGTGGAACACCAGGAATTTGGTAGAGTAAAACAGAAGAAACATTTTGTGATTTAAGTATAGGAGATCAACATGCTATGATGTAAATGTACACTTCGTGAAGGACAAGTATTATCTGGCTTCATTGATTTGGCACACTTTTCAGCAAACGTGCAGAACCTAATGAAGATAAGATGGTAGGAGGGAAGTTGTCAATAAAATCCCCAGCACCAAGTATTTGGAAATATCAGATTATTCTTTTGTTAACATATAGTTCACCCTTCATGCTCATCTCTCCTGTCCTTGTAAGTTCATTAGACAAATAGCAACTCCCTACTCTCCCTTACATCCCCACTCTCTCTTCTGTTTTTTTTTCCCTGGATTTTTGTGGTGGCGACCTGCGCCACCACCACCTAATCAAAGCACCATGATGTTCCTACGTTGATGAATTAAAAGCCAGAAGTCTACATGACCATCATCATCAAGTCCTTCCATGAGAACCCTAAATACAAAGACTGATCATTTATGTTAGGTAGAATGCCCAGAGGGGGCTGGGCTGTCTCATGGTCTGGAACCCCTGCAGATTTTATTTTTTTTCTCCAGCCGTCTGGAGTTTTTTTGTTTTTCCTCCCTGGCCATCGGACCTTACTCTTATTCTATGTTAATTAGTGTTGTCTTATTTTAATTCTTACTTTGTCTTTTTTTTTCTTCTTTTCTTCATCATGTAAAGCACTTTGAGCTACATTATTTGTATGAAAATGTGCTATATAAATAAATGTTGTTGTTGTTGAAGCTTTATAATGTAAAGGTGTTAAATAATATAACTGGTGAGTGATGGTAGACCTTTAGCAGATGTAAGCCAGTCAGGCTCAGAACAACAAAGTCCGCACATTTTCTTCAAACGAGTGTTGTGTGCTCTTTGAGACCTTTAATGCAAATTTTTATTTTATGGTTATTCATTTAAAATGCCTCGTTTATTTAAAGAAGCTGTAGTCTGTTTCATTCATTGGCACTGAATGATTATAAGGCTTCACCCATAATTAAAATGCTTTCCTATCCTAGTGTGTATGGAACTTGCAAATTAGTTTGACGAAGGAGAAATGATTATTCAGCCATATACCTCATTCAGTTAACTAATGGCTAAGTCCAGCTATCTCATTTGGATACTTTTTTAAAAGTTGTCAAGGTTTCTACTTCAACTATCTGACTTACAAGTTCACTTAAGATTGTAATGACCCTCAGAGTAAAGAAATACTTCCTGACTTTCATATTTAATGCACTTCCTGTTAATTTCCACTATTGTCCTTGAGTCATTTGCTTGTTTAACTAAAAGAATTCTGCTGGATCAATCTATCTGAGATCTTTTTTGATTTTTCAAGACTGTGCAGTAGTAGCACTGTTACCTCACAACAAGGAGACATGGGTTCAAATCCCAGATGCATTCTGGCTGGAGCTTGCGTGATCTCACCTGGTCTATTTGTGGTTTTCCTTTTGGTGCCCTGGGTTTCTTCCACAGTCTATGGACAAGCAGATTAAATTGGCCCCTGACATGTGTTTGTTTTCATCTTGTGATGCGCTGGCACCCTGTCCAGGGATTGTTCCTGCCTTATACCCATAGCTTGATGGGATGGCACCAGCTTCCCCCACGACCCTGCTCCAGGTACATGGGATTAGGAAAAGGATAGATGTGTGGATGTTAAAAACCAGCAACTACATTCATTATTGAAGATGGTTCACATTGATAAAGAGGTTTTAAAGTCTGGTTGACCTTTCTTCTTGTTTAATTTTAAATTGGTTTCCGGTTTTGTCAAAGTTACAGTTTGGTTATTGGTTCCTTCCTTGAGCATAAGAGTTTGCATTCTCTGCAATTACTTTTCATAGTTTTCCACCCAGATTCATTACTTCTTGTAATATGAAAGCTTCCAGTTTCATTTGTTATGTTAATTTGGCTAAAGGTAAGTTTGTGCATAAATGCACTTAAATGAACATTTTGACACATTGAATGTGTCACCGTTACCTACTGCAGTCAGAAAAGACTCCAGCATTTCCAACCTCAGTATAAAATAAAATGGATGTTTACATTTTTTTGTTCATTTTTTAATATATGCTCATGGAGGTTGGAGTTTTTCCCAGGAGAGCTGGATCAAACCCTCAATGGGATACCAACCCATAAATACT
The DNA here is from genome assembly GCF_900747795.2 of Erpetoichthys calabaricus. NCBI lineage: Eukaryota > Metazoa > Chordata > Cladistia > Polypteriformes > Polypteridae > Erpetoichthys > Erpetoichthys calabaricus. The sequence continues at coordinate 218,718,804 of NC_041397.2, read as the reverse complement.
GAAGTTTAAATCGAAGCAATGACTTCACTGCTGTTTTGCACATTAGGTGCCTTTTACAGAAGAATTTTAGCACTAGTGAATATTAAATTGGAAAACTGAAGAGATAAAAAAATCATATGAGGATAGCTGAAAGTTCAATTGCATTTTAAAATTCAAATTGAAGTATTTTCAACAATATGAATTGGCTGTTTAGGGAATTAAATACATAAATCTACTGCAGTGCCTATAAATGTCTGATAGCTCTATAAAATGCTAGCCTGTTAACCAAGTAGCTTTTATTCTGTTGTTGGAAAAATGTTTTTGGTAAAAATACAGAGGTTTATGTATATATAAATTATTTACTTTTTGTTACATTTTGTTTTTGCTGTACATTGGACTTCCTTCAGAAAGGAAGTATTTTTTTTGTGAGAGATATAGTTAAGACATGATGATTTCTTCTTTATTTTGTGGCTGTACTCTAAGGTATTTTAAGACATATGCACATTGTTTTGAGGTGTCACTAAACAATACATTTCTTTTTTGGCACTTCTAAAAGTGTATTTTTTTTTTTAAGAGAATGACATATGATTGTACCCTGTACCCATATGTGGTGCAAACTTACATTTGCACACCCTGCCTCTCAATTCTCCTTCTTCATGCCTTCTCCTATAAAGAGCACATTGCTTGAAACACCCCACAGATGTGACTTATAAAATGAAGAAATCTCAGCAGGATGCTGTATATTGCTTAAGCTGAAATAGCCACAGCACCAAAAAAAGAACAATTTGTGAAGAGAAAAAGAAAGCAAAGTCCAAACACATCAAGTCATCTTCCAGCCCCGGAATATTTCTTTCTTTATTTTTACATGTCATATGATAAAGGCAAATTGGCAAAGCAGTAGTAAAGCAGCCTGACAATTGTAGTCACTAAGGTTCCAACGATTTCTTTACTTCCATGGAGCTCACATGTTTCAACCACATGCCAATTATATGACCATTAACTGGCACACTATGTGTAAGTGTGGTGTGAGATGATTAAGAAAATCAACATTTCCCATCATACTGACATTGGGTGCAGCACATAGCAAAATCATTAGTGTTAAGTTAAGCATAAATTGCATATACTTATTCCATTTATACATTTAAGGGCTAACACTTCAAGAGTTGGACTAATGTTGAATCAGTACTAAAATTTTAACTTCAGTATTTATATCAACTTTCGGACCTCAGCATCAGTACCAAAACTGTTCTGGCACAAATAACAGATAACTCGAAAATCTCCCATCTTACTCCGTCCTCCTTGGTGTGCAGTACAAAATCCTCGCCTGCCTGGTGCTCCCCGTCATCACACTGTATTACGCCCTGTTTCTCTCTATAGATAGATTTTCCAAAGTAATAACAGAAGAGGGGAAGCAATTGTCCCCCAAGATGTCCACATCGCATCAAAGAAATGGAGGGGAAACCGTGTGAAGTTCTGATTGTGTTGAAGTAATAAGGGGAAGGTCCCCTGTGAAGTTCCGAAGTGTGTTGTTTCATTTCATGAAGGCTATAAAACAGATGTTTTTTCTACAAATACAATAACACGTTTTGAGGGAAGGGGTGGGGACTGAGAGGAAAACAGATGTTTACTTCCTGTGTCCCTATTTAACAAAGATAGGAAAATTGTCAGTATTCATTTGAGTTGCTTTTGATTTTGAGAGATCTTTTAATGCTGAGTTTGGTCAATATATGAAATGAAAAAGTATGTTGATAGATTTTAATTTTGTAAGACTGATGCCATTATTCAGCTGAAATTTTATCATCACTGGTGTTGGGTAGCCTAATGCATTGTGAAATACAGAGTATATCCCTCGCTACCTCACATTAGATTTATTTTAGGATAACTTCTTCTTTGGCCATCAACCAAAACTGCTGTTGCCATTCAGGCATCCCATGACTCGTTCCATGTTTCTCCAACAGTCTTTTCTCTGCCATGTTCACTGTCTGTACGTTCAAGCCACCAGCTCCATCTCACACTGCTCACTCTGTGTGAAGGAAACCCCTCCTTGAGCTGATCCAAGCCAGGATCCTTTCTGAGAACTGATGGCAACCATATATCCAGTGTTTCTCTTATGTGTTACAGACCCACACAGAGTTTGAGGATTATTGTGAGAGCAAAAAAAGTCATGTCATCACTGTGATAATTGCATTCATCACACCAGAATCAAAATGGTCTCACAGTCAAAAAAATAAATTGATAAAGAAAATCAACTTTTTTAATTCAAAACAAAATGTGAAGCTAACGTTAGAAATTTAATGTACTCGTGTTTAAGTCCTCCCACAGATAAGTCGGGGCTTGATTTTACCATATAATTTCCTGTATTTTATAATGCCGGTCATACAAGTAGAATGTGGAAAACTGACGCTATTGGTCCAAGAGATTATGATATGCTAACGCCCACCTGAGAGAGCAACTACAGAACACGCTGCCTTTTTTTCTATGTATTGTGCCTACGTGACCATACGGTAATACCCGAACTATTCCAAAGCAACGTTTGCACTGTTTTGGGTTTTTTGTACATCACATCCTTATACTCCTTTATCGTAAGAGCATCCCTTACCTACAATGGAGCGTTTGATCAGAAGAAAATACGAATCTGGTTTTAAATTAAAAGCTGTGGCAAAAGAAATTGGTAACTGCGCTGCTGCAACAAAATTCGATGTAGCTGAGAAATTGGTGCAAGTTTGGAGGAAGCAGGAAGCTGTAAAAAAAAAAAAATTAAGTGCTATATTTTTGAACAGGTGTATAAGTCGGGGTGTGATTTTATGATCAATTTTTGGGTTCCAAGACCCGACTTATACGCGAATATGTACGGTATGTATAAAACTCCCAAAATAGGCAAAAAAAATGTAGAATTTTTTCTATAGTACAATAAGTGCTTCATCATCTCTCTCTCTCTCACACACACATTCTCACTAATACACATAGGTGTGTACATGCTCAAACATTCTCATATACACACAGTTGCATGTACACACACCACACACCCTCAGTACAAGCTACTTTTATAACTGGCATTTCATGACGGCTCAGTCCCTTTTGAAACTCTGCGGACATCTTTTATTGTATTTCCCCCTAACATCCTTGTGGCTCCATCAGAATTTTCATTCCAAAACTCTACGTCAATAAATCCTTCCTTATTTTAGATTGCACTTTTATTCAAAGATAGACAAAAATGACATTACAAATCAGTTCACATTGTGCAATGTAATTAATACATTTTATATAAAATACTGTACATTGTAGCAAAAAAAAGTCATTATAATACATCAGTCATCTTAAGAAACCAAATGTTAAATGAAAAGTTAAAGGTTCTACCTCTGGAAGAAATTAAGTTATTAGAAAACACCAGTGCAAATGATAGTGCTGGAAGCCCACTGCAGCAGTAGATTTTTTTTCAAAATAGTTTCTTCGTGTCTTACTACAGCATATTTGGCTGGCACCTCCATCCAAGGTGATGTTACAATATCAGAAAAACTTGCACCTCCTTTTGTGTATTTTCACAGTTGGAGCCCTGGCAATTTAAGTGACTTAATCGTAGATGACTAAACTGTACCACCAGATTTTGGCCAACCTTAGTCAATACACAACACTGCATACCCATTTCATGTCAATCTCTTACTTTTACTGAGCTACTTGTTTTATTGGATAGCTTTTCTCAGCAATCTACAGTCTCAAAATTTATTTGGTTCTCTGTGAAATTAAGAAAGATGGTTCATGTTACTACACCGAGTTCTATTAATTGGCATACTTTTTGCTTATGCCTTTCTCTTTGTACGAGTCCTTAATCAGGAGTTATTTATTACAGATAGGTAAACAAAATGGAAGCCAGCAAACCTGATAATTACTGTAGGTACCATTTGTGCATATCAGTATTGTGTCTGATGTAATAAACTATTTAGACATGAAACAAAACTGGAGGATTGTGGGATACACTGAACATCTTGCTGATATTCCCTAGAAAGCACAATTAACACTATTAATAATTTCTAATATACTGTAAGAGGAGAGAAGAATGACCAAATCTTCAAATTAAAACACTCTGTTAATAATCTGGTATGACTGAAAACTTGGAGTACATGGAGTACTCCACCACCCCAGTTGCTTACCCTTTCTTTAGAGAAGTAACCACCATTATGGATATCTGATACTTCCAGAGAAATTAATCAATAAGGCAGAATGTTTTGTCATTATTTGTCTAAAAAATGACTAGCAATTTATTGTAAAAGATGAACAGAAGCATAAAGAAATGTATTGATTGATTTGAATAGCAAGATGGAGGTCAAGACAAAGACAGAGCTAAATGTATTATACAGCTTAGAAAATGTTGCAAATCTAACCAGCCTAGTAGAATATAATCCCTGGTAGAAGATAGGTGGCAGAGTGTTGTCACATGCAAGCCCCGTGTTATCCTGGCAGGAGGAAATAAGACTTTGTGCCAGTTATTCGATATGGTGAATTGAAAGCCTATACATGCTTTAGAGTACAGAAAGAAAAACTCACATAAAGAGGTGGCAAACAATAATGAGAGTGTGGTGAGAGGATAAAGTATCATGGAAAGTGTAGCTTACAGGAAATAGGAGAAAGGTAGGGGAATTTTTCTTTTTTTTAATGTGTAATGCATGATTTTATGCCTTTATGCCACATCAGAGAACTTGTTAGACCTCTCACTGATCTCAATATAATGAATCAAGGTAAAAATAGGCATACCTCAGTCTGCATTTGTACAGTTCTGTATTTAGATGATTCAGTGAAATTTAGTATAAACTTGCAAAGCCAGATGCCACAGAAAGATACTGGAGGACAGTAACAGTACACCCTATTACACAGTAATTTCCCTTGATCCAGAGCTGTGTTTACAGCATTTAACTTTGACAACCTACTATTTACAAAACCAGCTGCTCTTTGAGTCTTTGTGGGAAGCATTTTATTTGTGCTGCTTTTTAGCACTGATTTCATTTTAATTGTGGCCAATTTGATTGTTATGCTGGTATTATAATTATAATCGTAAAATGTCAGACATGAACTAAACACTAGTGTTTTCCATTTTGAGCTAAAGCCATTCCACAATTCTGTTTAGTCAGCATGATGCCATATAAGAAAATGAATACAATAAACCCCAAACCTTCCCTAAGAGTCCAATTTAATGCTCGATGGCCCGAGGCAGGATGGTCGAACAGCCTTGACACTTACACAAAAGCAATTGTTTAAACTATAGAGCCACTTAGTTAGATCCTGCCATAGCATATGCTATTTTGTCTATTCTGTCAATTTTGTCTGCAGTTGACTCAAGTCTTCTATCTTCTTGCCTACCTCTCGGTCAATACAAGTCATACGAGGACATTACTTGACATATATTGCTACTGAAAGTCAATGTCATCAATTACATATAAACACATTATATAAACCTCTATATCCTTTTTAAATGATAACACAAACAAAGATAAACATTTTGGGCACCCATGGGCAAACCCTGCATAACTGAAACAAAATTACAAACACAATATTAACATTTGATTTGAGAAATGTCTTCACAGACAGAAGTCTACAACTAAACTGCATTCAAGATAGCGGTGGAGTCTGTTAAGAGGTGTGCAATGCAAAAGAGGTGGGTTCAGGGGTCTGGAACCCTTAAGTAATGTAATTTGTCTTTCCAAACAAGGTAGGATGGTACAGCAATGCACAATAATTCACACACTTTCATCCATCCATCCATCCATTTCCCAACCCGCTGAATCCGAACACAGGGTCACGGGGGTCTGCAGGAGCCAATCCCAGCCAACACAGGGCACAAGGCAGGAACCAATCCTGGGCAGGGTACCAACCCACCGCAGGACACACACAAACACCAAGTACACACTAGGGACAATTTAGAATCGCCAATCAACCTAACCTGCATGTCTTTGGACTGTGGGAGGAAACCGGAGTGCCCGGAGAAAACCCACGCAGACACGGGGAGAACATGCAAACTCCACGCAGGGAGGACCCGGGAAGTGAACCCAGGCCTCCTAACTGCGAGGCAGCAGCGCTACCACTGCGCCACTGTGCCGCCCCACACACTATCTCTAAAGGTTAATTTTAGAGTTATCAATTAACCTAAACAATGATCTTGGGGTACACTGCACAACAATGTTTTTGCTTCTTGTTGGGTGTTGGGTGTTTCTTATAGATTTTTGGGTGCTGATCACGAATATCACATTTAAATTTACCTATCACGTACTGTTTTAGAGATTCAGAGAGAATCTTCAGTTTTGTCATGATTTTTTCTTATATTTGTATCCAAACATTTTCGCTCCCATAAGTGACTTATCAACAACGGTTTGTGCAGCCTGGGCATGTCCAGGCATGGAATCAGGCCAGGTTGGAAGCTGTTCTGTGGAAGTTGACATCCTGGGCAGGTCTGAATGAGCTTGACGCTGTCTCAGCATGCTATAAAGGTGGCTTGCATACACCAATCCTACTTATTTGGTTAATATAGATAGTCAGTGTGTATATATAGCATCAGTATAGTATCTGTAGCAATATAACAGTAAGTAAGCTTGATGCTATAGACGTTGTGGTGTCAGGCGATATGTCTCGTCAATGTCGTAACAGCCGCGATACATTCTGCTATATTTGTGGTGAATATACACTTGCGCCTCAGAGACGTTGGATGACTGCTCTTGTGAAGAAAGCTTATCATCTGTATTTCAGCTTGGTGATCAAGACCAGGAATGGGCGCCTCACATTTGCTGTGCAACATATGCTGTCAGTCTGACAGCCTGGCTCAGAGGCACTCGAAAGACGATGCTGTTTGCTGTTCCAATAATATGGCGAGATCAGAAAGACCACATGACGGACTGTTACTTCTGTTTGATTAATGTGTCTGGTTTCTCTGCCAAAAACAAGTCAATTGAATATCCTAATCTGCCTTCAGCCTGTGCCACATGACGACAGTCTTCCAATTCCGAAACCACTAGAGGATTGGACCTTAGATGAACCAGATGAAGAAACTGCAATGCACGGTACTGACAGTGACATTGACCTAGATTTTGAGCCGTGCTCATCAGGCGATCCACATCTGATAACACAGTCCGAATTGAATGATTTGGTCAGAGATTTGGGTCTGTCAAAAGCAAAAGCCAAACTGCTGGGTTTGAGACTGCATGAATGGTGTTTGCTGTCATTAGATACGAAAATTTCTGTGTTTCGAGGCCGACATCATAATATAACCAAATTTTTTGCACAAGTCGACAGTCTCAGTTTCTTGGCCTTGGGTTGTGATCACAACCTGGTAGAGTGGTGTCTCTTCATTGATTCGTCAATGTTAAGCGTGAAAGCTGTTCTGCTACACAATGGCAATGTTTATCCTTCAGTACCTGTTGGCTATGCAGCACACATGAAAGAAACATATGAGAATATGGAACTGTTGCTGAAGCACATCCAATATAGCAGGTACAACTGGAATATCTGTGGAGATCTTAAAGTCGTTGCTCTGTTACTAGGATTGCATCTCGGCTATACAAAGTACTGTGCCGTGCCAAAGAGTCGCACTATTCTCAGCAGAACTGGCCACTCCGTAAAAAGTTAGTTCCAGGACAGAAAAATGTGGCATATGAATCGCTTGTCGACCTGGCAAAGATATTTTTGCCTCCTCTTCACATAAAACTGGGACTCATGAAGAATTTCGTGAAAGCACTGAACAAGGACAGTGAAGATTTTCATTATTTAAGACAGATGTTCCCAAGAATAACTGATGCCAAGATCAAAGAGGGCATTTTTGTTGGCCCCCAGATCAGACATGTTATGAGTGACAAGCGGTTTGAAGATCTGTTAGTTGGGCTGGAAAAAATTGCCTGGAAAGCCTTCAAAGATGTTGTTGACAATTTTCCAGGCAATTACAGAGCCCCAAACTACATTCAGCTGGTAGACAAACTTCTCAAAGCATACAAGGCAATGAAGTGCAATATGTCACTCAAGATTAATTTCCTCCACTCACACTTGGACTTCTTCCCCGCAAATCTCGGTGCTGTCAGTGACAAACACAGTGAAAGGTTTTGCCTGGACATTGCTACAATGGAGAGATGATACCGGGGCAACTGGAATCCGTCAGTGCTTACTGACTACTGTTGGACACTGCAACGTGATGCACCAGACATTGAATACAAAAGAAAGTCAGGAGCAAAACACTTTTAATTCTGTTGAATTTAATAGCTTATGCGAAACATAAATGTGACTAAATATGTTATTGTCAGTAAACATATAAATGTCTATTTTTTCCTACGTGATGCAGTAAAACCAAAACTATATTTGTGCATACCCAGTAGGTACCTGTCACAATCAGCAAAAACATTTCAGGAAGCAAGCATTTTCAAAAAAATTGTTGTGCAGTGATGTAGGAGGAAACTAGAGTATTTAGAAAAACTCAGAATGACACTGGAAAAAATACAAATGCCACTCTTTCTGCCATCTTCTTTTTAGTTTGAAGATTTGCTCTGTGGTGAACTGTCGGCAGCAAACCCACAGTCACCAGCTTAGAGGAGAGCACCTGTAGCATGGACTGCTGATCTTTCTCTGTGTCAGCCCTGAACATCTGGTACAGCATCACCACTACAAGGTGTTATCCTCTGACCTCTCAAAAGTACAATATCATTGTAAAAGGTGGAATCAGTCTTCACGTGCTGTAGATAGATAGATAGATAGATAGATAGATAGATAGATAGATAGATAGATAGATAGATAGATAGATAGATAGATAGATAGATAGATAGATAGATAGATACTTTATTAATCCCAATGGGAAATTCACATTCTCCAGCAGCAGCATACTGATACAATAAATAATATTAAATTAAAGAATGATAATAATGCAGGTGAAAAACAGAAAAACAGACAATAACTATGTATAATGTTAAATGTTACCGTTTACCCCCCCGGGTGGAATTAAAGAGTCGCATAGTTTGGGGGAGGAACGATCTCCTCAATCTGTCAGTGGAGCAGGACAGTGACAGCAGTCTGTCGCTGAAGCTGCTCTTCTGTCTGGAGATGATACTATTAAGTGGATGCAGTGGATTCTCCATAATTGATAGGAGCCCGCTGAGCGCCCTTCGCTCTGCCACAGATGTTAAACTGTCCAGCTCCATGCCAACAATAGAGCTTGCCTTCCTCACCAGTTTGTCCAGGTGTGAGGCGTCTTTCCTCTTAATGCTGCCTCCCCAGCACACCACTGCGTAGAAGAGGGCGCTCGCCACAACTGTCTGATAGAACATCTGCAGCATCTTATTGCAGATGTTGAAGGACGCCAGCCTTCTAAGGTAGTATAACCGGCTCTGTCCTTTCTTGCACAGCGCATCAGTATTGGCAGTCCAGTCTAATTTATCATCCAGCTGCACTCCCAGGTATTTATAGGTCTGCACCATCTGCACACAGTCACCTTTGATGATCACTGGGTCTATGAGGGGTCTGGGCCTCCTAAAATCCACCACCAGCTCCTTGGTTTTGCTGGTGTTCAGGTGTAGGTGGTTTGAGTCGCACCATTTAACAAAGTCATTGATTAGGTCCCTATACTCCTCCTCCAGCCCATTCCTGATGCAGCCCACGATAGCAGTGTCATCAGCGAACTTTTGCACATGGCAGGACTCCGAGTTGTATTGGAAGTCTGATGTATATAGGCTGAACAGGACCGGAGAAAGTACAGTCCCCTGTGGCGCTCCTGTGTTGCTGACCACAATGTCAGACGTGCAGTTCCCAAGACGCACATACTGAGGTCTGTCTTTAAGATAGTCCACGATCCATGCCACTAGGTATGAATCTAATCTGATCTCTGTCAGCTTGTCCCTAAGGAGCAGAGGTTGGATTGTGTTGAAGGCACTAGAGAAGTCTAGAAACATAATTCTTACAGCACCACTGCCTCTGTCCAAGTGAGAGAGGGATCGGTGTAGCATATAGATGATGGCATCTTCCGCTCCCACCTTCTCCTGATATGCAAACTGCAGAGAAACTGTATTTCAATTTAGTCTCCCAGTAAGTTCACATTAGGGAGAAATCATTGCTAGCCTACTGCCAGTTCATATACACTGCCAACACGTGCGATAATATGTCCTGGCCTCAGTAAACCAACAATTCAGTCCATATCAAATATGCAGTTTTTATACAACTAATTGTCCCATTACAAGGGTAGTCTTGGTGTATTACTGAAGGAGTTTAGTTATAACCTTTTGTATCGTGGCACTAGCTGTGCTACCCCTCTAAGATGGGTTGAATTCTAAGTAAACAATATAGACCTCAGTGTTAAATTTGGTATGGAAGTCATAAAAGCAGTATTTATGATTCAGCTTCTATTTGAATGCATCATCTTTTGGAATGACAGAGACATAACAAGTGGACAAACACACAAATAGACTCACAGACACTTACCCTTTTATTAAGGTGGATTAATGAACTTAACTGAACTGGCCATGCAGAAATCAAATTCCGATTAGTCACATTAGTTATATCATGTTTCCTTTTTATTCAATTATTCTTAAGAAGGGAAAACCACCAAATATATTTCAGTTCTTGCTCCATTGAATGTTTCGTATTCATCTTCTATGTACCTGCTATAAATTTCTGCTTGTGTATAGGTTCATAGAGTCATTATTTTCACATGTACAAAGGACAATTAAATTCTTACTTGCATGTGCTATTCAACATTCAACACAAAGTCTTTCTTTATTCAATTTTTAAATAATCAATACTCTTTAGCCTGAACTATCAAGAAAAACTCCAGTAAAATCAAAATGTTTTCTTTTTAAAATATAATAGCCAGTAACACTAATACACTTGCTTTAACATTCATGAAGATTTTCTCTGCCACTCAAATAAAATGCAGGAAACTACTAATTAGAGAGTGTTAAAGCTAACATCAGAATATTCATAAGGCGAAGATAGTAAAAAATATAATAAAAAGCCGATGACACTGTGAAGATTATCCACTTCATTGTGTAAAATGTGCAATGCCAATAACAGAGTTCAGTCTAATACAGGCAATACAAGGCACAAAGATTTTATAGCACTATTCTGTAGCACACACTTTACAAGTAGTGATAAACAGTATTTAGTACTTGTTTGTAATGGAAATTTTCACATAGACAGCACCATCACTACAGTTAGGTTCAGGTTTACTTTATCAGTACCATAGCTAAAACTGAGGACTGGATGTCCTGTTAACAACAAGTGAATAAAAACAGACGCACACACATAGAATTACATTCACAAATTATAAAAACACATGCTAAAATAAAAGGTTTCATGAAAAACACAAATTAATAAAAATATAAATGAAAATAATAAATAAATCCTGAATCTAATATGATTGCTGCTGGAACAATGCTAATTTAATATCTTTTTGTTCTGCTTTAGGGAACACTAAACATTTTTCCAGAGAGAAGTAACTGAAATTCAGAGTGCAAAGGATGAGAGACATTACTTAAGATAGAAATTGTCAACTGCCTAGAGTACAGTAATGGTAGGCTGAGTTGTGAGTCTCCAATCAGCCTACTTGACTGTTTAACAATTTGATCCATTTTACTTCTGTATTTAAAACAAAGATTTCCAAACCAAGATACCAGAGACAAAGATAAAACAGATTCAATAAAGGCATGTAAAATAGTCTAAACAGGGTTTTATTAATCTGAAAATAAAACCGTTTCTTTAGACAGAATAAACATTGGTGTGCCTTTTTGCATACAGCGCCACAATTTGCCTCAAAATTTAGTTTAGAATCAATTATTGTCCCCGATGTCACATGCTGTACAGTTTAACCATTAATGCATACATCTTCATGACTACTACCATTTTTCCTAAAATCAATGATCATATCCTTTGTTTTAGATACATTTAACTGCAGATGGGACTGCTCACACCACTCAACAAAGTCCTGCTGTATCGGACCATGATCATTGTCAGTTTGCTTTAGTAGACTCAAAATAACAGAATTACAGTAATCCCTCGCTACTTCGCGGTTCACTTTTCGCGGATTCACGACTTCGCGGATTTTATATGTAAGCATATCTAAATTCATAACGCGGATTTTTCGCTGCTTCGCGGGTTTCTGCAGACAATGGGTCTTTTTACTTGCTTCCTCAGTTGGTTTGCCCAGTTGATTTCATACAAGAGATGCTATTGGCGGATGGCTGAGAAGCTACCCAATCAGAGCACGCAGTTAAGTTCCTGTGTGCTGCTGATTGGCTCAGCGACGGAGTGTTGCATTAACCAGGAAGTCTCATCTCACTCATTCATCATTAACGTGCTAATGCTTCAGGGGCCGTGTCCAAGCACCAACAGAAGATGCAAATGATTGCAGAAAAGGTAAAAGTTTTGGATATGTTGAAGGAAGGGAACAGCTACACCGCTGCAGGACATCGATTCTTTTTATTTAAAAAGGAGGAAAAGCATATAAGATCTACGGCCGCAGTGTCCTTTAACCAGGGTGCAAAACGAGTTGCAAGTGGACGTGATAAGGCAGTAGTCTGGATGGAATCTGCTTTAGGAATCTTTGCAACAAGATCGACAACGTCATGACCGCCTACAAGCTGCTACGTGTACTTCGCTATACAGTAAGTGTAAACTTATCTACCGATTTCATATTGCTTAGCAGTTTTTAATAGAGTAAATGGTGGGTTGTAAACAATACAGGGAGGGTTTAAAAACGTCCAAATACACGTTAAATAATTAAATAAATATAGTGTCCCTACTTCGCGGAAATTCAGTTATCGCGGTCGGCCTTGGAACCTATCTCCCGCGATAAGTGAGGGATTACTGTATCTGCATATTTTAAAATAATCCTGTTCTCCCACCTACTCTGACACATAATCTTGTATAGGATAAATAAAAGGGGCAAAAGCACTTATCCTTGTGTAGTGCCAGTTGAAGAACAGACCTGGTTGGACAAAGTGCCATTTACCCTTACTTTCTGTGTCTTGTTTGTTAAAAAAATTCAATATTCATCCCACAATGTTATCCCCAAAGTTAAATTGTCCTAAGAGCCTATTGATTAAAAAGTGTTGTTCAATTAAATTAAAAGTAGATGAAAAGTCAACAAATAAAAGTCTGGAGTGTAACCCATTACCCTATAAATGTTTGAGATCAAAATTTAGCAATATAAGAGTGGCATCTTCTACTCCTCTATTTGGGCTATAAGCAAACTGAATAGGATCTAGTGCATGTTCAGTTTTCTTTAAGATTTCTGTCTTTATCAGTTTTTCAAATGATTCCATTAAGACTGATATAAGAGCCACTGGACCAAAATCAACAAGAGTTTTGGGGGAACTGATTTTGGGAACAGGGACCACTATAGCATCCTTCCAGACTTTTGATACATGTTGCTTATATACAGTAAAAACTGGTTAAAAAGGTAATGAAATGTAGGGCTTAGTTCTTTTGCACAAAACTTAATTGTGCAACTGCAAATCTTGTTAGGGCCCTGACTCTTTCCTAATCTTACAGAGGAAAAACCTAGCCACATCTTTTTGTTCTGTTTTAAAATGCTGATCATCTACCAGGTTCACACTCAATTCCTGAATATCATTGTTAAAATCATGGGTGTTAAAACGGTTGTAAAAACAATTTAAGTGCAGTAGCAAGTTCTCCATCTGAATTAAAACCCTCCAATGTAATACGAGAATTATTTTTGATCCTTAATCCTGCTAGGGTTTTCATACTGTTCCAAAGTGATCCAGATTTATCTGCAACCATCATATTCTCTAGCTTACGTAGATTTATTGTTTTGTTTTGCCTTTGAGATTCCTACTTTTAGCTCTTTTGTAGTTATTTGCAGATCAAGGGCCTCCTGTATAATACTGTGTTTAGAATTCATACTAAAATATGGCATACAGACAAAACTAGAAATGTGGGTATGCACAAAAAATTCTGATGCATAAACTGTAAGCAAAGTTTCACGAACTTTCCCTTAATAAATCCCAATCAACATGAATTTTAACACACATGCATGTGCCTACAGCCTTACCTCGACAACTCATGAATTTCACATATTTGAATATGCAGATCAATAAAAATAGCCCCTTCCGTTCAGTGTTTTGTTAAAAGACAATGGCAAAAGCTCATGGAAAAGATAAGAATTTCAGCGAATGTGAAGTGGAAGCAAGGAACATCGTACTACTTGCTGGCTTAAGTAGTGGTATAAACAACAACAGGAAATTGAAGGAGTGATACAGAATGGCGGAGACACTCAAAAGTTCAAGTTCTGAAAGTCGCACAGTGCCTGAATTAACAAAAGAAGTGGTCAGATATCAAAGTCGTCATGAAAAGGCGAGTTGCAGCGCACTGTCTGTTTATTCTGTTTCAGAGAATATTACAAAGGTGACCCCCGTGACGAGGATGCGACTCCATGCAGTGATGGCACCACTCTGCCCAGCACATCTTCAGGCACTGGCTGCTCATACTGTTCTCGAGTCACAAAATGCAATAGTAGATGCTGTAAGAGATGTGGCCAATGAACTAAGGAATATAAGGGCTATAATAAATGATATTGGCCACAAATTAAATTAATTGGTTAAAAAAAATCCTGCATTTGATTACCTGTTATTACATTCTGCTAATTACAGTCAAATGAAGTTATAAAGCTGTCAAATTTGGCTGATCATTTGGTGGGTCACGGTGAGGTTCATCATACTGCATCTCTTCAGGTATAGGCAACCCACGATTGTGTGCCACATTATTCAGCTACATGCTTGTACAATTTGACACACTTTCTGTGGATAATAGAGCAGCACAATAATAGAGTGGAAATGCTTTCTATTTACACAAGCAAATTTATTATCTGAAGATGCTTTTATAGTGTAGTGTCGACACCAAGCGCCAAAACGGATAGATTCTCTGCTCTTTACATGACTCTTTGAGGTGACTCACTATCCTTGAATGGACTGCTTGCCCTTTGACACACTAGTTGAAACAAGCAACTGCGACTTTGTGGAGTTGCAGATTTTATAGGCTCTCCTGCTAGATGCAATGATGCCTCATTTTTTTGGTGATTCATCCCTGGCTGATGCAACTCATCCAGCTATGTTGCAATAGCAATATGTATGTAGTTGACCACATTATTTAGAAAACTGGACGTTGCTGCAAATTGTGCTTTTTTTGCCAGTTCAACCATAGTGTAAGGAAATCATATATATCTGGATAACAAGCAGATAATATCATTCCATACAGCTGGCATGGTACGTGAGGATTGTTCAATACCCGATCAGCCAGCAAGTTCATGTTGAAAAGCTCCTCTAGCTAAAACCAAGGGTGGACAGAACTTGCAAAGGAGCAGGTAGAGCACAATTCCTCAAATTCTGCCTTTATAAAGCTGGCCCCAGTTCAGCACACAGCTCCAACAGGATAGCTCTTGGAAACTGAAATTGACTTAGAAACCAGTCACCATCACTCTATAAATTTGTGCTCTCTTCTAATTCTTCCATTTGCAATGTCTTCTAACAACGATAAAGCAGCTATGATAGTTTGGGCATTCCATGTGCCATAATATTGTAATAGAAAGATTACATTGAACTGAATTAAATTTGTAAAGGATATGCAACTAATTTTAGTGTATTTGATAAATCCTGTGTCATGGATGTGAATGTAAAAAAGAAAGGGACACAACCCAGAAACAGTAGCAACGCTTTGATGCTGGTTGCTGTCCATTTGCCAAACCGAGCAGAAAAGTGCGTACACATAGTGTGAGGCTGCTGTGAAAATGTGTGTGGTTTTACACCAAGTTTAGTTTTTATACATCTCAAAGTGTGCATGGAAACAGGTGTATGCAACTTTTTTGTGCATACCCACCATTTATACATGAGGCCCCAGGTGTTTTACCTTTGTTTAACACTAGAATTACAAGAGCCTACAAAAAAACTCGTAGATCTGGCCCATCTTAAATCCATTCGCACCTCTCCCTCAGCGTCTTTTGTCCTGTAAATGTCCCGAGTAAGACAAGCAGCAAGCAGCCTGCTATTCCATCCACCCACCAACTTAGAATGAGCACAAACTTCTCCCAGCTCATGCCTTGATTGATTATCTGGGAGTGAAGTGCTGGAGTTTGAGAGTGGAATAGATCGTTATTTGGAACAAATGTATTTCATGTGTGTTCCGTTTCTACAATAATCTGTGTAAACGCATTGTTAAAACAGAAACGTTTTACATATTTTAGTAGTAAATGACAAAATGTTGGCATAAACTATATAATGTGTGAAGCCTGAAGTCCAAAGATCAAATACACTTTCACAAAAGGTACACATTTGCTACGACCGCTTCGGTGGCGCAACGGTATCAACTGTTGACTGATAATCAAAACTTCACGGGTTCGAGACTGGACGAGTCCGTTTTGAGAAGTGAGCTGCTCTTATTCTTACTATCTTAGAATAAAAACATACATTTGATTTCAGTCTGTAACAGCCGGTGTAAATTTATGAAACTTGTAAAACTTAGCTTTGTTGTTTTTTATTCAGTTTTATTCTCTCAGTTGCATTCATGATTCCACCCCCCAAAGAACCCCACCCGACCCCCCCCCCCCCGATCTGGCTCTTATATACAAAGCTTCCACCTGCAGCCGTAGACTTTTCAGTACGCAAGCGACTCTTCACACTTGTGTTTAGATATGGATGGTGTATGTGCCCAAAAAAGAAGTCTGACTGCATTCCTGCACCATTGCTCATGTACTGAAGTGTCAGTGTACACTTTTCGTAGCATTACACATGTACTTTTTGAGCATGCCCGTGTTGATCAAACACAGGAAGCTCTGCAGTCTACTTGTTGTTAATGTTTAAATGTTAATGTTTAGGGCACAAGCAGGAGATGAAGAGGACAGAATAGTCCCACAACACCTCCCTGCCCCCCCAAACCCCTAATCTGACGCTGTTTTCAGATAAAGACGTGTACTTGACTGGTAATAATTGTGGATGTCAGTAGTGTTTTGAGACAATGGAACTGGAAATTCTCTGATGTGGAATCAGTTCTGTATAGTTGTGGGCGTGGGTGTGAGTGGTGCATGTAACTGGGAATTACTGTTATTGTGAGTGGTGTTTTGAGATTATGGATCTGGAAATTACAGGGAATTCTCAGATGTGGCAGGATAAAAGATGACACATAAACGTGGATGAATCACTTCTGTATGGTTGTGGGTGTGAGTGGTGGACATAACTGGGAATTACTGTGAATGTGCGTGGTG
Organism: Erpetoichthys calabaricus; assembly: GCF_900747795.2. Taxonomy (NCBI): domain Eukaryota; kingdom Metazoa; phylum Chordata; class Cladistia; order Polypteriformes; family Polypteridae; genus Erpetoichthys; species Erpetoichthys calabaricus. The sequence goes on along the minus strand of NC_041397.2, from coordinate 218,701,601 downwards.
TTTTGAGATAATGAATAGAGCTGCAAATTACAGGGAATTCTCTAATGTGGAATTCTCTGATGTTTCGAGATAAAACCTGACACACAAACATAGGTGAATCAGTTGTGCTTGATTATTATTTTGAGCAAACAGACACCGCAATGGCCACTGCTCTGTCACGAAAGAGGAGGTTGTCCCCTTCGGAGGCTTTGGCTCTGCTGCAAGAAATGGATGATTGCGACTCAGACGGTGGCGAGGAATTTATTTTTGATATCATGAAGACGACAAAACAGTCACAGAGGAGAGCCCAGATGAGGATTCTATATCAGAGAAAGAGAACAGAAACCCTCCCCGCAAGAAACATCCAGTCCAACATAAGAACAGCGTAGCTGCACCAGACATAAAGGCAAAAGATGGCACCGTTTGGATGCAGCAAGAAGTTGGGCGTCGTCCTGCCAGTCAATCTGCCACACACATGAACTTCAGCGAAGCAGCTGGACCTACAGAGCTCGCCAAGGTATCATGCAAAGTCTTGTTTTCAATAATGTTTTTTGATGGTCTTTATATGAAAAACATTTTTATCTTACTTATATAAAAGCTGCATCGAATGTTGTTTACCTGTTTACCTTTATTTATTTACTTATCTTCCTACAGCGTAAAGTAACCAGTAGACTGCAGAGCTTCCTGTGTTTGATCGACATAGGTATGTTGTTAACCATCAGAGACTGCACAGTCCACGAAGGTCGCAGAGCAGACCCCAGCTGGACCCTCTCCCTCTCTGGATTGATGGCATTTATCTCCATTCTTTTGACAAGAGCAGCGATTTCTACAGTTGGTGCTGTGGCTGATGCCTGGTCAGAACTATTTGTTGTACCAGCAATCCAAGATACAATGCCCCGTCACCGCTATCAGACTATCATGCGGCATTTGCGCTTTCTGACCTAGCAGCGATGAACGCACACGTACTGTACAAGGCATGCACGGGGTCCACTGAGAAAACAAGAGTGTTCATGGCTCACCTTGCAGAGGAACTTCGTCGTCACTTCTTACAGGAAAAGGCGATGGAAAAAGAAAAGATAATACAGCATCAACAAGCTTCAGTTCTAAGACCTCAGCTTCCCCCAGGAAAGAAAGTTCAGTGTCAGGTGCTCTTTCAGTGTAATAGAAACCACAGCACAGAGAGGTGTGTACACTGCAACAAGTACACATATCGTAAATGTAGGAAGGATGGTCCTTGGGTGTGTGGGAACTGTTAACATTTGAATGTGATGATTTTATATAGCACAGAACGGAAATCAGCAGTTCTTAGCATTGCACCACGCAAGTTGTTGTATCAACCGCCTACTGTAACTTGCTTTCTTTTTTCTTCATTATAGTCTTGAATAAAAGTGCACTCGTACTATTCTGTCCTCTGTATCTCCTGCTTGTGCCCAAAACATTAACATTTATATGTTACTTACATAAAAGCCAAATCGAATGTTATTTATTTGGATTTACTTACTTACTTCCTACAGCGTAAAGTCACAAGTAGACTGCAGAGCTTCCTGTGTTTGATCAACATGGGCATGCTCAAAAAGTACATGTGTAATGCTACAAAAAGTGCACGCTGACACTTCAGTATGCAAGCAATTGTGCAAGAATGCAGTCAGACTTCTTTTTTGGGCACATACACTGTCCAGATTTAAACACTAGCGTAGAGAGTTGCTTGTGTACTGAAGAGTCAATACGTAGCTGCAGGTGGAAGCTGCTGTTGCTGTACTTTGTATATAAAAGCCAGATCTTGGTTTGGGGGGTGGAATCGTGAACGTGACTGAGAGAATAAAACTGAATAAAAAAAAAACCAAAGCTAAGCTTTACAAGTTTCATAAATTTACACCAGCTGTTACAGACTGAAATCAAATGTATGTTTTTATTCTAAGATAGAAAAAATAAGAGCAGCTCACTTCTCAAAATGGACTCGAACCCGTGAAGTTTTGATTATCAGTCAACAGTTGATACCATTGCGCCACCGAAGCGGTTGTAGCAATGCTTTGATGCTGGTTGCTGTCTATTTGCCAAACAGAGCAGAAAAGTGTGTACACATAGTGTGAGGCTGCTGTGAAAATGTGTGTGATTTTTGCCTTTTGATCGCATATGGTTGTCAAGAGGGCTTTACATAGTTAAAATATCTGCCCAAAGCCATTTAAAGACTTGAACAGAAAGTTCCAAAACCGTTCCATTTTCACTTTTCTGTCTTCCCTTTTATTTGTTCATCGTCTGAATCAAAATGTGGTTGTCTTACTGATGGCCTTCTAACAGGTAAGTGTGCAATTCTGAATGCAATATAATTTGAATTGGCATAGTCATGTTCTCTTTTTTGTTTGTTAAAATCGTTTAATGAAAATAGCGTAAAGTAAGGCACCGGACATTTTCTTTCACAGATAATGGCTACCAAAATTCAGTGCCATTTAAATGTATTGTATGAAGAGGGAAATTTGGTTTGTCAGCATGTTTTTTTGCAGGGAATGAAGAATAATTGGGCCCATTAGTCAATCCAGTTCCTATTTATGAAAATTTAAAAAAAAAGAAAAGTACTTAGGATGGAGAGGTATTTGAACTACTTGCTTTATATCCTTGGAAACTTGAATATGTAGCAACAACTGGAATTGTAAATGTATAGAATCAGTTCTGTCTAAAAGGGCAATCCCTGATTTCTACAAGGTGTGTTTATTAAAGAGATATGCTAGAGTTGATTGTTGGGACCTTGTTATTTACAGGTATAATTTACAATTCGATTTATCCTATTCTTTTTTTTTTGTGCTAAGATTAAGATTACAAAACCAAGCAGACTCAATCCATGATTTATACAGAGAAACTGACATCAGATTAAAATTTAAACTAAAAATCCCAGCTTCTAGAAACAGTCCTGGAGTTCATGTCCCTTTTCACAGAGTGCTCTAGTGCTTTGGTTGAATTACTTTTTTGAGTCTTTGATTATCCTAAGGCAGGGGTAGGCAACGTCGGTCCTGGTGAGCTGCAGTGGCTACAGGTTTTCATTCCAACCCAATTGCTTAATTAGAAACCAATCATTGCCAATCTCAGACCTTATTTAATTTTATGGCTTGTTAGTCTGTGCAATGTAAGGCTCTTATATCGTAGATTTTTTTCCTTTCCAAGGATATCATCCAAATGATATGAAGCCTAAAACAGATCATTTTCAGTCTGTCACATTTTTCTATTAAGTGTTTTATTAAATCAAACAGTGCATGATGAACACACACAGATGTAATTGGAAAAAAGTTAGCTGGAGAACTGCTGGCTGCTTTGTCTTTTATATCTTATTGCTAATAAGGAGCAATTAATACACTGAATGCAGCAGTTTAAGATTGAAATAAGCAATTAAGGTTGGAGAACCTTAACAAGCGAGACCACTAAAATGAAGCATCAAAATGTCACTTAAGCAATATGTGCTTCATCAGCAATAATTGAGTTCTCGTTAAGGAACTGGGTTGGAACAAAAACCTGCACATACTGCGGCTTACCAGGACCGACGTTGCCTACCCCTGTCCTAAGGTATTTATGCTTCTCAAAAAATCTCTAATGCTTGGTCTTGATTGTTCCTTTTGGATGAAAAAAGAGTCTTCTAAAGTCAATTATCAGTTTGTAAGTTACAACATACAACAGCTATTAAAAATATCTGTCCTTGACTAATTTTGTTTTCTTAAATAGATTCAAAACAAAACAGTCATCAGCAAATTTGAAGGATAATCTATTTACAAATTTACTGCAGTATCTGGTAGGTTAGAAATCTTACAAATTAAATGCAAGAGCACACCTCTGAAGAAACCATGATGATGATGATGATGTCATGTCAGACAGATGACCCTTTACTTTCAGGTAATGACAGTGGCCTTTTATAATTCGGGGTACTGGGGAGCCGCTCCCCCAAATATTTTGAAAATTGTACTTAAATTAATTAGATAATGCAAAATAATCGTGAAATAAATGTGTTTATTTGCACAATGTGCCTGGTGTCAGCACATGTCAATATCTATTAAAACTGTTTCCGACTTCTACTGGTTTAATTTCTGTGTGAATACCAATATTTCTTGAGTGAAGGGCACTCGCCAAATGAGAGTCTATGCAAGTCATTGATCTTTTGGAAAGCAGGTGATCTGAGGCTGCCCTTTAATTGGTTACTTTCAGATTTTTCCGGGGACACTGCTCTCTGCGCCCTGGACACTCCTACATTTATTGGCAGTAAATTAGTATTGTTGTAGGTCTTTTAATGTAATGTGATTGGACAATTGTTGATTCACTATTTCAAGTTCATGTCAATGGTGCACAGTTCACACCCGCCATTAATGTAACTTTGGATGAGCAAGCACGACTTTACAGAGGTGACAACTTCAAGAGGAACTTCAGAAATCAAAGAAAATTCAATTATTTTTTAATGAAATACCCCATCATAAATCATTCACTTCAAGAAAAAAGAAGATAAAGGAGCTTGGACCTGACTTAAGTATTCAGCAGCAGGCAAATAATCAAGGACGATCTTACACCCAGAGTTGGTTAACTGACTGTGGTGTAAGTATGCTGTTTCAAAATGTTGAAGTGTTGTGGACAACAACAGGGGTACAAGACCTAAAACTTCTTTCTGAAAAACACAAGCAGCATGAAAGTAGCTGCAGTCATCTAGAGCAGTGTTTTTCAACCAGTGTACCACCACACAGTGGTGCGCCATGAGAGCTACCCTAGTGTGCTCTTGAAATAATAGTGTAGCACACTTGGTTCTCAACCTGAGAGAGAAGAACTCCGCTGGTGGTTGAGACCTGTCTGAGGAGGATAGGTCTTCCTGGAGAAGCTTGCATAAAAGCAGCTCTGTGATCGCTTCAGATGTTTCAGACATAGCATTTCAGGCACTTCAGGTGTGTCTCCAGCCAACTAGAGTCAATCTGCTTGGATGAACGCTCATCTCAGAACGTCTGTTTTACCAGCACCTCCAGTAGCCCCCCCGCCTTCGGTTAGCTGAGCAAGTGTACGAGATATACGAGGGGGGACCCAAAAATAACCAGAAATATTTTTAAAACATGTTTAATTTGATTTTCTGTACAAACTACAATTAGTCTCCTTCAAAGTACTCTCCATTGGCAGAAATACACTTATCTAACCGTTTGTTCCATTGTTCGAAACATTTTTTAAATTCGCCTGAAGTAATGCCCATTAATGCTCTGGTCGTTTCTTGTTTTACCTCTTTGACGTCAGCAAAACGCCTTCCTTTCAAGTCTTTTTTCATCCGAGGGAACAAAAAGAAATCACACGGAGCTAAATCCGGTGAGTAGGGTGGGTGGTTCAGGGTTGTCATACCGTTTCTAACAATAGTTTCTGCAACACTTTTTTCAAGAAGAAAACAAAATTTCACTGCTGCGCGTTGCTCACAATAATCGGCCATCGTAAAAAAACAACGCTTACACAAAACTACTTTTACAAAAAAATTCACTGAACACAAGCACAACCTTCCAGACTGATGGCACTTGGCAGACTGAATTGTAAGGAGTGTAACTAGATCGCCCTAGCGGCCCAACCACGTACTACAAGTACCAACCTAACAACAACAAAATTCCGGCTATTTTTGGGTCCCCCCTCGTATATGTGTTTGTGGTTAGTAAGATAGTGGTGTCCCTTGGGATGATTTTGGTTACAAAAAAGTGTGCTACTACAGAACAAATGTTGGGAAACACTGCTCTAGACAATAGTATGAAGGTATTTTTGGAAGAGTTAATGAAATGACTCAATTTAATCAGAAACTAATTGTAAAATTTTCAGGCCTGAAGGGAAAGGAGAGCAAACTTTATGTTAGGATATAATATCATTAAGGTAGAATAAAATTTAAGTTGGACTTGTCCTGTGGCTATAGTACAAGAAAGATTTGGGGGGAGGGGTGGGGGTGTTATGTTTTAAGATGTGGGGGGACTGTGGATCTTACAATGTGAATTTGTGCCCAGGTGAGGTATGCTCAAAAACTAGCATAGGACTGGGCAGACTAGAAGCAATTGTAGAATATAATTAGTCTGTGAATGATGCAAAACTTGAGAAAAATCAGAGGACTATTGATTGTATGATATGGGTTTATGGAATATAGTGGAAATATCCAAGGACTGGGCACTCTATCAGCAGAGGCAGAATAAGATTTGGAGACTTATGCTATGGATGTGTTATATGACAGACGGAAGTCCACGTTATTGGAAGATTACGGAGGTGGGGGTGCAGGCATTATGGCGTGGGTTTTGGCAGAATGAGGAACTGGATAGGTTGACACAGGTTTGGGCAATGTAGAGACAGATGTATGTGACACCCCGTGTAGTGGGAATTAGGAACACCAGCCTACACTCTAGGTGTCTAGTATGTGGGACCGAGCGTGACCAGGATGATAGTGTAAGACAGAGAGACACGGACACAAAAAGGGTTGGGTTTTTTGAAAAATAAAGTGAGGTTTTATTTACAGGTGCACTTAAAGAAAACAAAAATAACGTCCTGCGGAATTTATAAATACACAGTCCAATACCGCAAAGGACACACAAAAACAGTAAGTAAATGAAGCCCAAAAATAGTGGCTATATACAGTATTTATAGTATTGAATGAAAGTCCCAAAAAAGAATACTGCATACAAACTAGTGAAAATCATATATACACGAACCAAAATGAAGCTGTCTTCCTCCACAGTGCTCCAAGTCAGGAAGCTGCTCCTTCAAACAGTGTATACAGGATTCACCAAAAAATACAGAAAAAGTGTATATACAAAAATAAACAGTGCACCAATAACCACAACCCAAATAAATACCTCCACCAAAATTACTCCAGAGATATTTATATATATATACAAGAACAAATATTTACAAAAAGCAAGGCACAAGCCGTAATGCTTGGTAAATTCAAAAGCTGTTCTATCGAGTATCTTTCTCCAAGAAGAACTAGTCAGAAAAGAACCAACCTCTAGGGACCATGATTCCCTTTTATATTCGGCGCCCTTGTCCCGACCAATTAACCTGTCCTACGTCATCTCTCTACAACCACGCGATGACGAGAACGCGTCTGCGAGAAGTGGCGTCTCCTGCCCTGCAAAAATACTATAATAGTTCAAGCAGCTGGTGCACGTGCGCATAGCTGTGCCAGCTTTTGAGATGCAAACTGCACTTCTGCCTTAAGTTAACATAAGCACTTTTAAATTTTCACGTCCTTCCCCTGAGCTACTGCCCAGACAACTACAAACATGGGATCCCTTTTCTAAACTAATACTATGACACTTCACACTTTCTTTTACTCTTTTAGAGTTATGGGGTCGCGGGAGGCACACGCAGGAGTGGAGGACCAACAATGCCATCCTGGCCAGTTAATGGCAAGGCTGTCTCTTCAGTCTACCCGAGACCTACCGCAACACTCTCCAAAAGGTGCTAATAAAGTCAGTGAAGACGTCTATCTGCATTCTATAAAAAGGAAAATGGCAAGTTTCTTTTCTTTATACTGTAACTTTTTATCCCAAACTAATGCCTCTCAACACTGCAGAGGACACTTAACAAATTTTATTTAATTACAGGTAATGCCAGTAAGGCACATTACCACAGTGTAGTATACAATTTGGTGGCAGATGCACCTGTTCCTTTCCACATTTATAGGGCAACTTATGGGAAGAATAAGGGATGTGGATGTCACTGACTGAAGTTTTGGAGCACAGTAGAAATGGTAAAGCTGGCATCCGATTGGGCAGCATGGTGGAAAGGGTATAATACATTTTAACCTGGACTTGTTCTATGGGGCCAATACTAGACAGACCAAGATGTGCATTGGCGCTGTGATGAGGACCACAAAAGCATGTGGAATAACTGGATAGTTAAATAGATATGAAAGGCATTGTACAATAGATGGACGTGAAAGGCACTATATAATAGATAAGTGCTGCTTCAGTTTGTCCCCCCAAAATCTGCACCCTGCCCAATTTTTTTTCTCCAGCAACCACTGGTTATTGAGTTCTGTCTGTGAAAAAGCCAATCAGTTCATCCTACTATGGTTAAGTCAATAATAAACCTCTAAAAACCTCTTTAATAAGCCTCTCTGAATAAAAAATGGGACTGGATTATATTAAAAGCTGATGAGATTTCTAGAAACAGAAGCTTCAGATGAGTCTTCCAGGCGGCTATGGAACAGATGAAGTAAACTAACATTAGTGTCCTCCGCCCCTCCATTATAGACTAGGAAGCAAATGGAAATGGATATTAAATTTGCTTTTAGGTATAGGGATTACTGTAGTGTGGGATATATTTCAAATTAATTAAAATTGTAGCCTAAACATTCCAATTTGGCACTTGGGGTTGCACATCACTGGTGTCTGTTAGACACATGCAGTTCAATTTGGTTCAGTTCTTTTTTGCAATTTGTGTCTGCAGCTTCAGTGACAAACCTGGACAAGTGTTTGCATTTAACACACTAGTTTTGGGGTTTCAAGGAGCAATGGTGAATATCCTCAACTATAAAACTTATAAGTTGAAAATATAAATTCTGGCATGCACAATGCCTGATTTTCGATGGTTTCCCCTTATCTATTGATCTGGTGTTCCTATCACATTCATATTAAGGTTGTTGGTGATGCCAATTGAAGGCTGGTGATGCTGGTCCTGTCTAGTCACACTGTAATAAATGAAGAGATGACAGGAATCCCAAAGAAAGGTTGGGGTGCCAACCAGGCCCCCCGTTTAATGCAATTATCCAGAAAACCTAAACAGAAAACAGGCTTCTAATATGCCTTCTTAGCCAACTAGGTCCTTGGAAAAATTGGCTTGATTAAGTGGGTCAGTTGCATCATGAGGAGAATTTTCCCTGAAGTGAGATGCCCTCCTCTGGGAACGTCTCGGTATTATACCATCCAAGTACATGGGGATAGCCTCTGAATCATTGTCAGCGGTGGTAATTTACCCTCCTGGGGCAGTTTCCCTGTGTTGCAGAAACAAAAAGAGATGAAGAGTCTGGAAGGTAACCCTCAGACACCTAAGTGTGACACACGTTAGACGTATCACTGAGACTGCTTAAGAAACATTGCTAGAGTCAAATCTTTTTAGCACTGTAAGATGTTAAAAAGTTAATACATGCTTTTGTCATTAGCTGTCCAGATTATTACAATGCATTCCTATCAGGGTTACCAAAAAAAAGATATATCTCAGCTTCAATTAGTCCAAAATGTGGTAGCAAGAATTTTAAGTAAAAGAAATAATATGAGCATTTCTCACCAGTCTTAGCATCATTATTGTCTGTCTGTTTCCTTTAGGATTGATTTTAAAATACTTTTAATTCTACATAAGTGTCAGAGGGGGACATTTTTTGTACAGTGGGTGGTTCCATTAGGCACCCACTGCTGGGACTTGGGGTGAGAAGTTAAAATGCAAATTTCCTGGTTAATCCCGTTACTGATTGTTGTCATGGCTGTCTGCAGGATGTAAGTATTTGCTATATTGCAAAGGAGTCACCGCTTTGAAGTTTTTGGCTGGTTGAGTATACAAACAATACCAAGTTGTGATAACAGAACTGCTCCTTCCTTGGAGGATGTCTGTATTTACCTGACGTGGAAATTAACATGTTTGACAATATTGGTTTCTAATCAGCAGATCTGTACTCATTAATGGTTGGTAGCAATACATTTTGTTAACTTGTGTTTTCATTAATTGTTAAACCCAGGAAATTTAGATGTGCCATTGTTTAAACTGATTGTCCAGGACTGACAATGGCAGGGACTGAAGGAGATTTAAACTCCTGAGAAGGCAAGAGGGAACGGTCCACTGAGAATGCTGCCAAGACATTCGGACAGAGCACAGGGGTTCGTACGCAGACGAGGGTACCTGGCTGGCACGACATGAGGCACATGGACAGCAACACTTACTTCCAGGGAGGAAGAGACAGCTCCACAAGGAGACGCCAGTTGTGGGTCCAGCGAGAGAAGGAAGCCGTATGAAAGGACCAAGCAAAGCTGGCAGACGAGAAATGAGGCATGCCTAGGTCACAGCAACACAAGGAGCCCAGAGTGGAAAAAAAGGAACGACGAAAAGACGCTGACAGGCATTCAACAATTTGACAAAACTTCTGTTGGGAAACGAGTGTCCGGTGAACAGAGTGCATCCATGGACAGTTGAACGATTAAGTGTTGGGGTAACACAGTGCGCAAACTGGATTCTGCACCACTAAAGGTTGTATCCTCCAATTCTTGTTTTTCTTCACTTTTAGAGTGTGGACTGTGTGCTTTCCTTTTTAAAAAAAAAAGGAATTTCGTAGCTGATATTGTTAGATTTTTTTGTTATGTTTGTTTATCTTTTTCATTTACTTTATTGTCTTATGTAATAGAAGTTACTGTTGCTTTTCCTGAAATTACTGTTGTGTTTTTCATTGTGTGTTTACTCACCACCCAATTTAAAGAACCCTGTGTGCTATTTTCTGCAAATCTCAAGAGTTCCCAGTCTCTTAATAAAACGGGGTGGAGTAGTCGGATATTTTAATGGTGTCTAAGTTAGATTTCCTGTGAGTGTGACCATACACCTGTCACATAAGGTTCTAAACAACAGTGCACCTATTTATATTCTGTAGTGTTTGTCCCTCTATATTCCTAATTGTAATCTGAGATCCTCTAACTCTTGCTTACTCAGTATTCAGAGTTGGAAAAATAAAAGTTGCCTTTCTGTTTTGATGTACCAAAAATCTGAAATATACATTGGGCTAATACAGTTGAACACTTCAAATAACTACTAAAAACCCATATCTTTAATCTGACTTTCTTAATCACTTAAGAAATTATGAGCATCATTTGCATTCTTTCATACTGAGTGGAGAGGGAAATGGGCTCTTTCCATTAAATGCAATTTGATTTATATTTTTATATGCTGGTCACTAATCTCTAATTTTGTGTGTTTTCTTTTTGTTCTGGTACTTTACCCATTAGCCTAAGTATACCGCAATCACTGGAGACGCTGCAAGGTGGAGTATCCTGTTAATGGTGACACGTGTGGACTTGGAACCATAGAATCTCACAGAATTACATCCTGTCCAGCTGATTTTTTATTTTCCTGTTCTCCCTGGCCATCTGACCATAGTTTGTGTTTAATATGGACATTATGAATCTCTGAAATAAACAGCTGTTCTTTCGTTTTTACCTTCTTTTGTAACTCTGTTTAGTCATTATTATTTAAAGCACTTTGACCTGTATGCGATATACTTCCGGTTGAGTGAACGCTGGCGTGATTGATTGCCGCTGCTCACCGGTAACTTTTTAACCTTTTAACTTTTTTACAATTAACTTAAAGTCTAATAGACTAAGCAACTGTTCTCATTTTGGGCAGATTTATTCGTTGAGTTTTATTTTTCAGTCATTTAAAGCTAGACTGATTTCTAGCTTGACTGGTGATTTGGCTGTGTATGGACTATTTTTCAGCCTATCCCTGCTTTGAGACTTACCTGGCTTTGTTCTCCGGACATCTGAGTTGTCTGCATCTTCGCTTACAATGTGGACCGGTAGGATATTTATTTGGTTCGTGTTTGTTTGGTCCCTCCTGTCACTCGCTTTCCAACCTGCGACGGCCCTGCTTCAGTACTCAGCTGCCGAGCTCCTACGACTGCACTTTCACCTGTCCGAGCCTCCTCTGACTGGGCTGTATCTCCACCCAGACATCGTATTCCTCCCCCGTCGGAGATACATCCACTGTGGGTCCCGCCGGAGTCTCCAGGCTGACACTTCAAAAATAATAAACTCCATCTGGTCCAGTTCTAGACGTCCTCCACGTAACTTAGGCAGAATCATTGACCACAGTGTGTTAGCCAGCCTAGCCCGGTCGGCTAGCACCGTTGCTAAATATGATAACGCCATTGTCAACTTCGGTCTGTTGAACATCCGCTCACTTACGAGCAAGGGGCATCTCATCCATGATCTCCTCACTGATTGTAATTTTGACTTTTTCTGTCTAACCGACACATGGCAACAACCTCATGACTTTTCCCAACTTAACGAATCCACTCCCCCGGGGTTTGTTTACATCTCTCAACCCTGTGGCTCTGGCCGGGGAGGAGGTCTCATGTTAAAGTATTGTGAGAAGTGGAAAGTCCTGCCGTTGTCTGTTCCTGTCTTCAGTTCTTTTGAATCTCCATCCATCCATCCATCCATTATCCAACCCGCTGAATCCGAACACAGGGTCACGGGGGTCTGCTGGAGCCAATCCCAGCCAACACAGGGCACAAGGCAGGAACCAATCCCGGGCAGGGCGCCAACCCACCGCAGGACACACACAAACACACACCAAGCACACACTAGGGCCAATTTAGAATCGTCAATCCACCTAACCTGCATGTCTTTGGACTGTGGGAGGAAACCGGAGCGCCCGGAGGAAACCCACGCAGACATGGGGAGAACATGCAAACTCCACGCAGGGAGGACCCGGGAAGTGAACCCAGGATCCCAGGTCTCCCAAATGCAAGACAGCAGCGCTACCCACTGCGCCACCGTGCCACCCTCTTTTGAATCTCTTGTGTGTCAATTAACAACCTATTATTGCAACTGTTTACCGGCCCTCTAAATCAAATAATGACTTAATGAACGACTTTGCTGTTTTTCTTACACACTTATCTACTCTTTCATCAAACATAACTCTTCTGGGGGATTTCAATATACACATGGATAATATCAATGTCCCTATTACTAGAAACTTTACATCCTGACTTGAGAGTTTTGGATTCCAGCAGCATACTGATGTTCCCACTCATTCCAAAGTACATATTTTGGACTTGATTTGCTGTTCTGGAGTTACCCCGCTTGATTGTACTTCTGGTGAACTCCCCATAACTGATCATTTTCTTATTTCATTCAATGTTAAACTTGCACTTTCCAATACTAAACTTTCCCGTCTCATGTCTTTCTGTAATATTAAGAATATTAATATCTCTCGCTCCATTAAAAACTAGATCTGATTCTTTCTCTTTTTCTGCTTCCTGGATCATGCCTGAACTTCGGCTTTTGAAAGCCAAAGGCCAGCAACTTGAATGGTTGTATAAAAAACTGGACTCTTTGTTTACAAAGAGATGTATAAAAACCATATACTTTATTACAAGGACTGTATTGCCCAAACTAATTATACTCACATTACTTCTTCTAATGAAGGCAACACTAAGTCATTGTTTTAACTGCTTAATAATATCACACAACCCCTGGATTCTTTACCTTCTCACTTTTACTCAACTGATTTTTGCAATTCCCTTATGTCCTGTTTTAATGAAAAAATCCAGAAGATACACCAGTCTCTTGGTACGGATTCCTCCAGTACTTCATTTGAATTTCACCCACCTACTCACTCATTTTCCTCTTTTCAGCTTCCTAATTTCTCAGAAATCTCAGATCTTGTCTGTAAGTCTAAGCCATCCACCTGTCAACTGGACCCCCTCCCTACAGTTCTGGTCAAAGCCTGCCTCCCTTCTCTGGTCCCTCTTATTTCTGCTATAATCCACTCTTCTGTCACTACTGGTACTGTTCCTTCATCTTTTAAAACTGCTGCAATAACCCCAATACTGAAAAAACCTGGTGCAGATCCAACCAATTTCAGTAATTTTTGCCCTATTTCTAATCTAACCTTCATTTCCAAAATTCTTGAAAAAATAGTGCCTATTCAACTTCATTCTCATTTATCTCAAAATAATCTGTATGAACAGTTCCAGTCTGGTTTTCGCCCCCTCCATAGTACAGAAACAGCACTTATCAAAATTACTAATGACCTCCTTATGGCAGCTGATTCTAGTTTAATCACTATTCTCATCCTCCTTGATCTGAGTGCAGCCTTTGACACTATTTGTCACACTACTCTTCTCAATAGATTATCTTCGATTGGCATTACCCACACTCCACTAGGTTGGTTCAGATCCTACCTCTCAGGCCGCACTCAGTTTGTTCACCTTGTTCTTATTGATTGCATAGCTGAAATCAAATCCTGGTTTTCTTCAAATTTTCTTAAATTAAATAGTGACAAAACTGAGGTTCTCCTCACTGGTACAAAATCAACATTATCCAAAACTGATCATTTTTCATTTGTTATTGATAATTCCTCTGTCTCCCCTTCCCCACAGGTTAAGAGTCTGGGTGTCATGCTTGACAGTACTTTATCCTTTCAGTCCCACATCAATAACATCTCCCGGTCTGCATATTGCCACTTGTGTAATATTAATCGCATTCACCTATCCCTCACTCCCCACACCACTGCTATCCTTGTTCATAGCCTTGTCACTTCTCGTCTGTATTATTGCAATTCCTTTTCTTTGGCCTTTCTTGCAAATTTCTTTATAAGCTTCAACTGGTCCAGAATCCAGCTGCCCGCATCATTACTAGAACCCCCTCTATTCACCATATCACTCCTGTCTTGCAGCAGCTTCACTGGCTTCCAGTTAATTTCCGTATTCAATTCAAAATTCTTCAGTTAACTTTTAAGGCTATCCACAACCTTGCCCCTCCATATCTGTCCAACCTCCTTCATGATTGCCATTCCCTCCCACACCCTCAGATCCTCTTCATCCATCCACTTGACTGTCCCCTTCGTCCGTCTTACCACTATGGGGAGCAGTGCATTCAGTTGTTCTTTTCCCCAGCTCTGGAAAACACTACCATCCGAGCTTAGAAATATTGAATAATTTTCACTTTTCAAATCTAAACTTAAAACTCATTTGTTTAAGACTGCTTTTTCTCTTTGATTACAATTGCTCTGTCTGATTTTAATTTTTGTATTTTAGTTTTGTTTATAATGTGTGTTTTATCTATTGTTCGGTGTCCTTGAGTGTTTAGAAAGGCACCTACAAACAAATAAAATGTATTATTATTATTATTATTACTTTCATGTATGAAAATGTACTATATAAATAAGTGTTGTGGTTATTATTGTTGTTATGGGTCAGCATGTGCCCTGCGATGGACTGTCACAATGTCTGAAATTGGATCGTTCCTTGTTTCAAGTGCTCAAGACCCTCCTCCCTGAACCGGCTATGCTGGTTAGAAAATGGAGGAAATGTCATTTATGTTTCCCCATCACAATCAGCTCCCCACCTTCTTTGGTCTCCAACAAGCGTTAATAGGCCTTTAGCTCCCTTAATTGGTTCCTTCCTTTGGTTTTATGTCAAGATATTTTTTCCTAGCCCAATAGCTTTTAAAATACAGCTCATTCTGAAATCATTTTCCTGCTATTACTCACCCTATTTACATTATATTGTGTGCGTCTGTACAAAAGCACAGTAAATTTAATATTTAATTCAGGATTGTCACTTTTTCATTGTGCTGTGGGGAAATTTTGATGTTCAGCTTCTAAAGTGAACAAATCATGATTTATATATAAGGTGATAATGATTATGCAGTAAAAAGACTCACTCAGTTTTACTATAAGCAGTTCACCTTATAAATAATAAAATAAGAAATATCACTCAAGCTTTTTATAGCAAAAATACTTTTGTATACATTATTGCTACTAAATGGGTTTCAAATAACTGAGTTTTTTATTTTGAGTTTTTAAACAGAGTGAAAAATGTGAACTTTTTATACAGGTTAAATCTCTAACTATATTTTACAGAGTAATATAATTTGAAATTATGCTCTTGAAGGACAATGTAAACTTTAATTAATTTTACTTTTCAGTATTGAGGATTCTGTGCAGCAGAAATAAAGACTTCAATATCTCCTATAGAAAGTCCCACATAAAGTCTATATAATTTTCTAAACAGTTATATTGGGTGAAGGAAAAACATAGTTACATCCAGATCTATAAAACATATCATGGCTTTCATTCCCAGTGCAATTATTGTACTTTGGTGGATTTAAGCAATTTCATCTGGGTCAAATTTGAATTCCTGCCTTTTCCACATGGCCTTTCTCTAATCAAGCCCTTAAAAGGTTAATTAGAGCATCACAAAATTTCATTCGTTCATGAGACAGACAGATGTCTGAAAATGCATCTGTTTCTCTCCCAGATTTTCCCACCATCAGTTACACATATGCCACAGCTAAATAACCTTAAACAAGAGCTCACTTGCTACAGACTAATCGCCTGAAGGCTGGATCATCAGCCATGGCATATCAGATTGGACTGGCATAGAACATGCATAATAGAAATAGACTGACTATTACATATGATGGCAATTTTCAAATACTGAGAGCAATCATTAACTAGCATTTTTAAAAACAACTGTTATTTTAAGCCATCCTGTAAAAGGTATACACCTAAAGATGTTTTTACATTGAAAATAAAGGTCTTTTAAAAACTGATATTTTGAAAATGAATCATTAATATGGGCACATGGAAACATATAACTTTCTTCAATAAAGCTGTATGGCCTAACGTCTAAGGTGATGGGCAGTTAACCGCAGAGTTGTTAGACTAATACCAACCACTGATTCATTGTGTAATCCGCAACAAGTCATTTAACCTTCCAGTGCTTCAACTGTAGGAGCAGTGCTGACTCAAAAAAAAAGTCTGATAAATAAATACATGCTGGAATAACTTTAAATAATTTTCACAAAGTATAGGACTAATGAACATTATACAATATATTTTTTCATAGCCCTAGACCCTTATAGGCTAAAGTAACTGTGTGCCCTCTTCTACACGGTGGTGTGCTGGGGAGGTAGCATAAAGAAGAGGGACGCCTCACACCTGGACGAACTAGTGAGGATGGAAGGCTGTATTGTAGGTACGAAGCTGGACAGTTTGACATCCGTGGCAGAGCGACGGGCGCTGAGCAGGCTCCAGTCAATCATGGAGAATCCACTGAACAGTATCATCTCCAGACAGAGGAGCAGCTTCAGCAACAGACTGCTGTCACTATCCTGCTCCACAGACAGACTGAGGAGATTGTTCCTCCCCCGCACTATGCGACTCTTCAATTCCATCTGGGGGGGGTAAACGTTAACATTAAACAAAGTTATTGTCTATTACACCTGCCTTGCACTCTCCACCTTGCATTTTTTTTTTAACTTGCACTGCGTTTTTATTGCTCTTTAATTAATATTGTTTTTAGCAGTATGCTGCTGCTGGAGTATGTGAATTTCCCCTTGGGGATTAATAAAGTATCTATCTATCTATCTATCTATCTATCTATCTATCTATCTATCTATCTATCTATCTATCTATCTATCTATCTATCTATCTATCTATCTATCTATCTATCTATCTATCTACCTACCTGGCCTCACCTGGGAAAATTCCTCAGACGATGGGCCTCGGTTATAGGTGTATTGATAATTCGGGTGTATCAAAAATACTATGTAACTACGTGAGTACTCTTCTGTATATGATATTTATTTTTGTTCATTTGAGCTCCTTACTCTGGAATATGCTAGACACGATTGCCAATGAGTAAAACATGCCCGCCACAGATCAGTTCTTGACTTTCTTAGTGACTCAGCTTTTGTTAATGGTCACTGCAAAACACAATTATACAGGAAACTGTATTCTTTTGAACTGAAACAGGTAATTGTAACAATTATTGGAATATTGGATATAAATACCATTTTACTCTGTAACACATCTTGAAAAAATATGGTTTCAATCAGATTTGAATGTAATGTTTTGTTCTATAATCTTGTACTGTTACAAAGTTTTGGATGGTTTAGATCAAAAGCAGAATGCATTGAATTGTGGTTTACTTCAGCTTATTTCATACAGCCTTGACATTTACAAGCTTTACATTTACATGGCACATTTTAACAGAGGTCCATGACAAAATTCAAATTTCACTATTATTACCTTTGGTATTATAATTATTAGTATTAATTTCAATTAACAGTGCAGTGAAAAATGCGCCTTATATTACCAACTGCATATCCTGTATTCTGTTTACACACAGCACATTGTGCAAGGAAGCACTTAAAAATTGTGTAAGGAAGCACTTAAAAATTAATATGAAATTGGTAAATGGTGTATTAGCTGAATAGTTAAATCTTTAATGTTTAATAATGTTTCTTTTTTATTTGTTACAATAAAGATACAAAAAACTTTTTCAATTTTTAATACAGTAAATACAATTAAATTTCTGTCATAAAAGTATTTATAAAATAAAATGTAAGTGTAATTACATATTGACATATTTTTTTCCAAAATTAATGTTCCTTCTGAAAAAACAGCCATCACCACCACTCACAATTCAAAAATGGAAAATGTTAACACTAGAATCCCTGAAGCCTACGGAAAAACTTGTAATCCTGTGCCACCTTAAATTCCTTTGCACCTTTCCATCAGCGTCTTTTGCAAATGTGTTGATCAGCGCAACCAGCAAGCAGCTTGCTATCCCATCCCCTCACCAACGGAGCTGAGTCCGTTGCAAAATTCTCAGACCTCAAGTCTCTTTTTCTGGGTGTGAGGTGCCTAGAGTTGTATAGGGTAAATAATATATCGTTATTTGGAATGCATGCATTTCATGTAAGTTCCATGTCTACAATGATCTGTGTAAATGTAGGATGGCAGGAAATGTGAGGCAAGAAATGCTGAACACATACCTAAAGCAGAAACGTTTTCCATGTTATACTAATAATGTCATGAAGTGTATAAAGTGTGAAGACTTTAGTCCAAATATCAAATAAACATGTGCACTTTTATTCAAGAATATAACCAAAGAAAAAAAATCATTCGTCTTGCATGTTGCTGTCAATAAGTTAAAAACCCTAGCTCAAATGTCAATTGACAGGGAGTTTACACGTATTCTTGGATGGTGCAGAGGTAAGAACTGCTGCCTTATAACCCAAAGGTACTGGGTTCGAGTCTGGATGCTCCACATTGTGAGAAGTAAAATGCTTATTATTAATATAATAAAAACATAAATTTGATTTGAGTCTGTAACACTCGGTGTAAATTTTGGCTACTTGTAAAAGTTAGCGCTTGTTTTTTTATTATTCAGTTTTATTCTGTCAGTGACGTTCACGTGGTACAATGAACTTGTCTCTCCCTCTCTGAGTTGATGGCATTTATCTCTATTCTTTTCACAAGAGCAGCGATGACCACCATAACAACAGACAGCTTCTTCACAGCACTTTCACTGGCTAATAGACTGCTGCACCGCAACAAAACTCTGTTTGGCACCATAAGTAAAATGGGATTTCCTCCTGCAGCTAAGTCACTTCAGTACGCAAGCAATTCACCATGCTAGTGTTTAGATCTGGCAGTACCATGCTGACGGTGTATGCACCCAGAAAGAAGAAGCCTTTGATTTCAGTCTGTAAAAGTCAGTGTAAAGTTTTGCTACCTGTAAAAGTTATCACTAAAGGGATATAAGCAGACATACAAATGCTGGTGAAGCATGTCTTCCTGGTATCTTGTTGTCACTTGAATTTTTTGTTATCCAGTTTTATTCTTGAATAAAAGCATACTTGTTTCATTATACCTTTGCGAAAGTGTTTATTTTATATTTCAGTAACCACTTGAATGAGATTGAATCTGTCTCTGCCTCTCTCGTGCACACACACACACATTCATTATGAAAACATCACTATTTTAAACCACTATGCCATTTGAACATGAGTTGTTATTGGAACATGTATTTTTTCGATCTTGCCTGTACTTCATGTTATGGTGCATGATACTGAAAATGCAGACAGACTTCTTACAGTACAGTACATAGGGACTCTGCTATATTAAGAAACCAAATATTGCATGTGTATGTAAAAATTAAAGTACATGATAAAATCTTAAATGACAGTAACGTAAGATTAAAGGGTTAATGTAAACACAATGTGATCATTCTGGTGTACTGGTATATAAAAGGATTAAATTTAGTAATATTAATAAAAGCTTAAGATGTATTTCGATTGTAACACACTATTGCGTGTGTTACCTGCTGCTGCCAGACTCAGTCCTTGAGCAGTGGAGTCCCCATTCTTAGGGGAAGTATCATAATGAAAGGAACACTCATTTAAATAATTAGTATTGCAAGAATCTGCTTTTCAGCATATATTCCTCATTAATATAATGAACTGTTAAGGACAGATATGCTTCAATAGTGCAACTCAACCACAAATTGGTCGTGGTTACATAAAGTGCTACTTGTTTTAGATTCATTTTGATTTTTGTCTGACATTTGTAATATAGTAAAGCCACGTGACTTTGAGATAATAATTGCAGGTTAGGATGACTCCTCTAACCCTGGCTATGGATTATTTTTTAAAACCTTTTTTGCACACTGTTTTAATTGGAGCCTTGTCATTTGATAAACCAAACATGATGACTGTTGTTTCATGATTTTACTTTTGTTAGCCTGCTGTATACAGACGTGTTAACATAAATAGGTAATTAATAGTTTTTCTGTGTCACGGGCTGGCACTTAATGCTGCTGGCTTAGTTTACATGCACACTTTATACTGGATTGATTACCATATGTGGTTGAATTTTCAATGGCAGATGATCTAGGTTCAAGATTACTTATACTCATCAATTTTATGAAAGCTCCTGCATTGATGTTTTAATGTGAAGAGCAAGGAGCGCAGAGTTGTAGACTCGATCATCACAACACAGATTCTAGGCCTTCTTCATTAGAACTTTGAGTGCCATTGTCTAAAAATGTTGTTTCTTCATTTAAACTTGCAGCACCACAATCGAAGTTTGGTGGTCGATTTTTTTAGAATCTTGACCAGGGGCTGGAAGTCGACAGAGAGGAATGTATAACCAAGAATAGAGCTGGAGAGGGCTGGTGGTGAACAGCAAAAAAACAGTGCTTGCTAACTATTGAGCTTTGCACCTTCCTTGAGCTTCACTGAACTTTCTTTTTCCTTTTCACTTGATCATGTCACTTTTTTTCCTCTCCAGGGGCCTCATGTATAAACGGTGTGTACACAGAAAAATGTCGCGTACTCCCGTTTCCTCACTCAAATCGATGTATAAAACCTAAACTTGTGTGTAAAGCCATGCACATTTTCACGCCAGCTAAATGCTTGGTGTACGCAGTTCTTGCAAACTGGTGGCACCCAGCGTCAAAGCAGTGCCTTTATTCAAGTGTGGTTTCCCTTTCTTTTTTAGATGCACATCCCTGATGCGGCTTTATAAATACACTGAAATTAACCGCATATTGTTTATTAGTTTAAGGCATCTGATTGTAATTAACCTGTAACAATATAATGGTCCACGGAATGGCCAAACTCAGCCATGCACAGTATCTATTGAACTGCTCTCATACGATAAACGCTTCAGAGCCTTTCCTGTAGGGACATCGCAGTTCAGAAACAGTTTCACCCCAAGAACTATAAACGCACTCAATCAGTCCATCAAGTGCTCCTTGTAGAACTGTTTGTACTTATTAGTACAATTACTTCACTGTAAACTTGCGATACAGTTATAATGTTGCACAACCTGCGACACTTTATAAAGTGCATATTTACATATGATGACGATATCATTTTTAAGATGAAATGCAGCAAAATATGTTTATTACATTATACAGATAAAATGTTAACATCATTTAAATAATCTATATTTAAACATGTGAGGACATGGTGGCGCAGCGCTAGCTAGTTCAGGGATTGTTCCTGCCTTGCCCTGTATTCTTGCTGGGGCTGGCGAGACACTGGAAGGATAGATGGATAGAATAATTAAACAAATACTATGAAGATATTTCAATGTTCCTTAAAAGTTTTGAAGAATCTGCGTTCTAAGCTTACAGATGGCTTAACATCTATTACAGAGCTAATTGTGTGGCGATTGGTTACTTGGAGAAAGAAAAGGAAGGACAGGAATTGGGAGTTAGTATGTTTGAAAGAGACAGTACTGCTGCAATAAACTATTTCATTGAAGGTTGCACATGGTGCAGCAACCATCTTGCGTGAGGCAGTCTCTGAACAGGGCTCCAGCTTGTCACTATCACTGCGCTATCGTGTTCCCATGTTTAATAACAAGCTTTAACTCCTATCATTATGAAAATGATTTCAAGTATACATCTCAGTATTTAAATTATTCAGAGAGCTGTAATATCATGAATGTAATGGATTCTGTGCCCAGTCTGAGGAAGAGAAAGCCTGTTTAAGAAGCACATAGTGATTCACACACATAGAGCACATAGAAGAACACATACAAAACAAAACATTTAACGTGCTACTTTAGTTACGATGGTATTTGAGAAACTAGTAAATTAAACGATTTAAAGATGAAGTTTATGATGTTCTACTTTAATGACAAAATAAAATACGTGATTAAAGTGGAAATTTCGAGATTAAAGTTGACATTTTGAGCTTTTTTCTCACTGTGTTCCTATTTCTTTTTCTTTTCTCTGTACCCTAATAAGCTGTCATATGACACTCTGACAGTGGGCTACAACTTGCCTTTTCATGGCAACTATGATATCTGAAAACTTCTTTTTTATTTCGGGCACTGTGCGACTTTGTGAACTTGAGCTTTCGAGTTTCTCTCTATGTCACTTGATCAACTTCCTTTTGTTGTTAATACAACTGTTTAAACCAATAAATAGAATGTTTTTCCTTGCCTCTACTAGGTATTCACTGAAATTCTTCTATTTTCCCCCGTGCTTTTGCCATTGTCTTTCCACAGAACGCTGAGCTTAAGGGCTATTTATATTGATTTGCGTATTCAAAGAGGCATAATTCTGGGAGGGGATAGGGTGGGACAGCAGGCTTGTGCACGTGCATTACTTTTCACGCTGACCAGGATTTATGGAGCAGAAGAACGTGGAAGTTGGCAAATGCACAGATTTATGCATCTGGGTTTTGTTGTGTGTACTCACATTTCCGCTTTGTCCTTATGCCATGTTTTAGTGTGAATTCTATGCATGGCGTTATGCATGAGGCCCCAGGACACCACCTTGTCCTGAACTTTTACTGTCATTTTTTATGTAGCCTGTCAATCACCTTTGCTGCATTCTACATTTGCATAAAGCATGCTCTCTGCTCTGCGCAAAGCATGTAAGTTAGCATAATAGCATACATATCAGTACATAGTACATATCAGCTAATTTCCCTTTTTTTATATGTCAACAAATTCCAACCAGATCTGTCAAGGCATTTTGGTAGATTTAGTTTTCCTGTTTTGCTGGAGTTTTTCCCCTAAATGTTGATATATCAAAATGTTCTTTCTTAGTAGATATCGACTACCTTAGATGTACCGTCCTGCCAAACATTAGCTTCTTAACAAAATGATATATATACAGTATATATATATATATATATATATAGAGAGAGAGAGAGAGAGAGAGAGAGAGAGAGAGCGAGAGAGAGCAGAGCGAGAGAGAGACATATCATATTGTGCTTTTGCTTTCATGAGTCAGAACAGTTACAGAGAAAAGACACCTTTACTCAGACAGAAGACAAGAATATTGACTGTGGACATGCACAAGTCTCATATCTTGCTGTAATAAAAACCTTTATACAGTATGTGATTGTCTAATACAAGCAGTTGTTCCCCTGGCTAGGGTTCTTGTGTCTTGCAGAATTCTTTTGGAGCTTCTGGCTGCCCTACCTTTGCTGTTTAGATACAGTAGATTGTGATGTGTGGGTCACAGACTTGCACGGGAGAGAAAGAGGTGAATCCAGGTTTTCTAGAAAATCAGCTTTATTGTTGTGAAGACAGCAACATTCTCAAAGCATTTATTCAAATGGGAACTGTCACTTAAGCACACACAGCATACAAGCATTGACACTGATGTGGCATTTGCTCCCTTCTTTATTCAAAAGAACAGATAGCCTTCCTGCATCAACCAATGGATGACAGTCATGTTATGCAGTGAGTCAGTGAAGGAGTAGTTGAAGTGGCAGCAGACAACCAGTTCCTGCCCGTTTCAGCGCACAGTGCAGTTTGGGGTGCCAAGGTCTCAAAAATTTAAGAAGATAATGGACATTATTTGCCCACAGAGGGAAATCTGGCTTTTTACAGAAGCTCTTTAAATGTATTATATATAAATATGGTCTGAACACAAACCAGAATGACTAAAACAGATGAAAATTTGAAAAAGAAAGAAAAAAGTTTTGACTTGGCTGTCACAGTCACAGCAATATGGAGTCATATTGCAAGTGGTAAAAAGAACTCAAGTAGCATTTCTTGACACGCTTCTGCTAAATAATTTGTTGGCTGAAATTCCTCACTGTTAGTGGGTCAGAGAGAGCATGTGCAGCATTGTTCTTAGTGGTTTATTTTCATTCTCATTCTTTCTTTTGCTACTACCTCTAGGGGGTCCAGAGTGTGTCCTAAAACTGACCCTGCTCTTTTAATTAGTTGGTTGATTCTGTGGGCCTCTGTTAAAGTAATGTTACCAGCACAGCACAGCGCATTGTATAAAATTGTACTGTCCATCACATAGTTGTAGATATGTGAAGTATGTCACTACCAACATTAAAGGAATGCAGTCTCCTAAAAAACAAAAGGCTGCTCTGACCTTTCTTGTATAACTCCTCTGTGTTATGAGACCAGTCCAATTTGTCATTGATGTGGATGCCCAAGTACTTGTAGGAGTGACCCACCTTTAAATCCACTTTCTGAATAATGACGTAGAGGCCTTGATGTAGCAAAACTCAAAAACCACTTCCTTGATTTTGCTGATGCTAAGTTGCTGACAGTACTTTCTGCAAAAGCAAAGTTTTCCACCTGATTCCTATACTCCTTATATATATATATATATATATTATGATGCATGAGTTGTTGTCTTGCACCCAAAAAACAAGGCTGAGTCTAAGAACTTCAGGAAAACCAGCTTTATTCAACTCAAACAGGAACAGCAAGGTTATTTATTGCAGCAGGAGCTACCACTAGGGAATCCATTCCCGGACGGGTTTATCCATTCCCGTGAATTCGGGAATCCTGCATGTCATTCCTGGGAATTCCGGGCTCCCGGGGATGACACAGTGCACGGGCATCTCACATATGAACTGTTTTAGAACGACTGACACTTATTTTTAATAAAACTACTGCAATATGTTGACACAAATAAAAGACTAAGCTTATCTACAAGCAGTTCAAGCTATCATATAAGTACATGTATCTTTAGTTGCGGTAATAAGAGCGTAGAAAGCACAATGTGTCCAGCGTGCGGTCTTCCTAGCGAGAGTGCAGCTTCGTGCAGAGTACGCCAGCCGCTGAGAAAGCACGCTCTGCCTCCACTGAAGTAGGCGGCACAGTCATCAGATACTGATACACTTGTTCTAAACAATGCCTGTGCTTGCCGTTGCTTCGCCATTTCAGCTTTTACTGATGCATCCAGTATCTTGTCATCATTCTGTGATGGCAAGTTTCTTGGCACAGATAATGCGGATGCAACAGACTGACGCATTGCAATTTCAAGTTGCTATTCAAAGCTGTCAACAGCACAGACGTCAATGAACTCTGCCCCATCCTGACATTCGTGAGCTGCAGAGTGCAGACACCTCCCAGTCCACTGTGCTCAGTCTTAGTGGGAGCCAGGAGACTGACTGCTGCTGGTCTGTTGTTGAATGAATTAATGAGCAACACACTACACCGTGGGCCAAAAAAAGTACCACTTAATTATTAACTATAACTATGTTATTTCTTGATCAATTTTTACACTTTTACACGCTATATATGCGAGCTTGGACGTTCCCGTTTCTGGGGAATTACAGCAGTTTCATTCCCGGGAATGCAGGAATGAAAAATGTCCGGGAATCGGGAGCCCGGGAATGGATTCCCTAGCTACCACTCTACTACACGCAGTCACAGCAAACGGGCTGGGCCGGGGCCAGGTCAGTGGCCAAGTTATAATGTTCCCTGCATCACCCTGCATTGGGCAACAAACGTATTGCATGAGGAGGCGGTAAGCTTGCAGTTGCTTGCGAACCTGTGAGACACTGTAAACCTGCAGTTGCCTCGGCGATGGACATGTAGCCCTTGACAGATGCATCATTCACATTTTGGCGTGTCGCCCCACTGGTATGTTCAAGTAGTACTTCGAAACGTCCATCTAATTAGGAGCAGATTTCCTAATTGTAAAACCCTGCATATTGTTTACAATGCAAAGATAATTTTATATCATTTATTTGAATTACATAGAAATTGCTCAGATATTAAGTAATTATATAGCATACTGAATCCTGTCAAACATAGTCTGTCCATGGCAGACAGTTTCTGTTACTGTTGCTTGTTCCCACTTTCTTTCAGGCCATTTTCACACTTATAGCAGTCTTTATTTCTGAATCTTTTTTAGCATTAAAATAATACCTTCTATGGTTTTGCTCTTACACATTTTTTGTTTTATTTTCTTGCCCTCGTGCTAAATGCACAATCTCTCTCTCTGAAATAATCATTGCTTTAATTTCTGATTAATGCTGTTTTTCACTCCACTGTCAGTGAAAATAATTATCATCTAAAGGATTGGTTCAGCTAGGTGTAATATATTATATGCCAAAAAATATTTTTATTTTGCCCCATCAAACCTTTCAGACATTCTGTAATGGTAATTGTGTCTCATAAATGGCATCACAAGGCCATTATCATTTGAAAAACATTCTCTATATCTGCATTAATCTCAATAATTACTGTGGATTATTGTCATCAAAGCAAAAATATTACTTAGCCTCAAAACTACTAATCATATTATTTTTTTGATGATTTCCTAACAAAATAGGCATATTAACTCATGACATATGCAAAAATTGCTTTAGATATTTTTTTTTGCATTGAAATGCAATAATATGAATTTAGCAGTTTAGAGATGCCTTTGAGTCCAGTAAAAATGTTCTGTTTATTATTGTTTTCGATGATTTAGAAGTGGTACCCTACATCCCACATAGGAATGGGTGAAATGGTGAAACTTCACACAAACAATGATGAGAATACCAACAGAAATGGTTACTAAGTAAAGAAAAGATTGTTGGTTAATTGTGTTCAGGACGTGTTAGTTATTTGCTCTTTTCATTGATACCAGCACTTTGGTTTTGTAGCAAAATATGCTGTAATCCTCATATTATTGATCCTGTAATTTTCCCTCAATCTAAAATGTTAATCCCACAAGACTTTCAACTTACTATCCATTACATGGTCTGTGGAACTTTTTCACATGTCATTTATTCAAATGGACATTCTCACTTAAGAAAACTAGAGGATCTTCTTGTTGTTGCCTTTACCAATTAATGCTTGTCCTTCCTGTACACTGTGCCATACTCTGTGTTTCTTGTGTTAAACAGATTTAAAGAATAATTTTCAGTTTCAGTTTGATCAGAATCTGTCAGGTAACTTCTGAGGTAAAGGTTTGAAACTTTTAGATGCAGCTTGAGTGTTATTTGTGACATTCTTGAAGCTATACAATGAAGTGGTTTATGAAGAAACTGTTTTAATCTGGCATTGTATCCCGTTTCACATCTTCATTGTCATCAAAGAATTTAGGAATTTAAACAACTTTGCAAATGCTCAGTGATTTTAGTTGTTACTAACATGAAAGCTTAATGTTCCTTGTTCTCACATAATTTTCACTATTGTTCAGCATAGTCAATATAGATTTTTTTTAAAAATTCTATATCATGACTCACATCTCTATATCTATAAAATCCAAAGTTTGTCAGTCTGTATATCTGTCCGCTTTTCACAAGAGAACTACTTAACAGATTTAGATCGGGTTTTTTTCTAATATTTGCTTGAAATTTCGATTGATTTTGCGACTTCTCTCATTGCGCTATGTATCATAGTTCGCTTGTGGTACCGACTTATTTGTGCGAATCTAAGAGACACACAGCGGGCCAAAGGGAGGGGGGTGTGGCCCTCCTTACTAACGCGCCAGCCTCGAGAGAACCACTTAATGGAATTAGATCGAGTTTTTTTCTATAATTTGCTTGAACATTCCGGTTGATTTTGTGACTTCTCTCAATGCACTAAGAATCATAGTTCCCTTATAGGAGCGATATATTCACACCAAACTGAGACAGAGGCTATGTACTGAGGGGAGGGGAAAGCATAATATCAGGAATAGGGAGCCGGGCAGGGCCTTTCTCACTGTCCTCTTTCACTACTACGTGGGTGGAGTCGCGGGGGGCAGCTAGTACTTCATAAACCCAAACAGCAGAAATGGAAAACACTGTCAGTTTGCCATACTGCCATGGGTTGTACTGGAATTCATCATATATGTTTTCTTTTTAATGGTTTTAAAATAATCATATAGTACATTATTATTACTGTGATAAGAGGGAAATTAAGGTAATAATGGGATGTCAAAGATAACTGCTAAACATTTGAACAGTTGAAAGACGACTAATGCCACGGCAGAAAGTCAGTGGCAAAGGTGTCTTTAACTATCCCTACTGTTACTGCAGAAACAGCACATAGGGGCATTATTTTAATAAGGGGGCCTACCCACAGTAACAAAAAACCTAAAGAACATAGGACTAGGAGCAAATCAAAAGCACAAAATAAAATGTAAAGAACAGAAAGGTAAGGGAGCAAGAGAAACTGGCCATGTAGTGTTCCTAACAAGCACTTTCTAAAATGCAGATTTATTCTGTTTCAGCCAATCAGTTTGGAGATTGACTTCTGTGTTAAGTAGTGCTGTTACAACACACCAATTACATTATGCAGATTGATACTGGTCAGTCTGGTATTTAATAGGTTACCGCTGGTTCTGGAAGTAAGGCACATCAAAGGTGTGATTCTGAAGGATCATTTACCTCCAGTCAAACAATTTCAAAGTTAAAACACATGAAAAGACATACCAATTTGCAGATAAAATACTATTTATGATTCAGGAAAAAAGAAGCATTATCCTCAAAATCTGAGGTATTCTCTTTTACTTTGAGTTTTGTTGAAAAATCATGCCTGCTAAGAATAGAAAGAGTGTTGAATTTTTAATCACTTTGGACATAAGTTACTTGTTTACTGATTGATGTCAAAGACTTTATAACATCTCTTTTTCTAAATACTTCTTATTTGACAATGTCTAGAATCACTTGCTAAAAGTGAACATTGTGTTTTATTTACAGAGAAGGCCGTCACTCAGTGATTGAAGGACATGACTCAGATTGCCCCATGTATGTACAGTGCTGATTATTCTGGAGGTTCACATGATGTTCTCCACTAAGTAAATTAATGCTTGACAAATGCTATTACAATAGACTCTGTAAAGTATAAATCTGTCCTTGTATGTTAATAAGATTTGTTTTATTAGACAAATGTCTAATCACACCCTTTATCTTTCTCGATGGACTTATTCTCATGAACAGGAGCTGTTGCCAATCCCTGCAACATTAGTAATAACCCTGGATGAGATGCCATGCCAGTGAAGGGCACATTTACTTGCATACCCACTGCTGCTTATATGAGGCTGATTTACAGTTACCAATTTGTGTGCATTAAAGCTGTCAAAGAATGGCTGCTGGAGAGCAGCCATAGACACAAGAATAATGTGTAAGCACCACACAGAAAGGGGCCAGGTTGGGAACTGAAGCCAAAACTTAAGAGCAGTGAGGAAGCAGTGTAAATCATTGAGTTGCCACACTGCCCAAATTTGGCAATTCATGTCAAATTAATATAAGAATACAGGTAATTCCAAAGGGTTTACTGCTTACAGAGCTTATTATCAGCATTGCAGTGAAAACATGTTCCAAACCTTTAAACAGCTTCTCCAAAAGGAACTATCTAAAACTGAACATAATTGAAAAAAATGATAGCATGACTGGTGACAACAAACAAGCAGTTCAAACTTCAATGAATATTAACGGACTTTCTCAGAAGTAATGAGAATCTTATTTCTGGTTCAGTTGCTTCTGGTTCAGTTTTACACCTCACTGAACATGAAGCTTCAGCAAGACTTGAAAAGTTTACTTCTGGAAATTAGAAATATATCAGTAATCAGAGAATAACCCTGCATACATGCCTCACTAAATAATGTCTGTCAAGATATTGAGATTAAATTAATCTCAAACCTTTTATCCCCTCATGTTTGACATTCTTATTTATCTGCTACTCTTTTTGGAGACATATTTTGAGTATGATGGGAAAACCTATAATTATCATTTGAATGTAGATTAGAATAAACAGGAAAACACTCAAACTAAATATAAAAAGGTTATTAACACTGCATTTAGACATATAATTCACCATTCGATTATGTGAATTCACATATTCCTTTTAAGGGTCAGCAACCAATCTTGGATGGGATACTTTCTGTCGCAGGGAACACATAAATACACAGACAAATTGGTTTTCCTTTGTTTTTTTCCCCAGTAACTTGACACTTCCACAAACAAGCAAAAAAAAAATGTGTCCTTTATGTCTGTTAAATATCTAGTGTAAGTAGACTTACATGTAGTTTTAAATATTGGAAGCATTGGGTTTATTGGTTAATGCTTTTTTTAGTTTAATAGTTTGTTTTAAACTATTTAAAATGGCAGCAGTGCATTATGTTGCTGAATACTTTCTTGCAATACAGAAGGTTTCAGAATTTTGATTTACTATGCATGGTGGGGGGATTGTACCGTAATACAACTAATCATTTTTGCTTACACTAGGTGGGTAAGCCCCCCTGGCACCTTTGGTGCCCAAGCTCCCTGGTGCCTTTGGCTCCCAACCCCCAGTTGCGGCCAGAATATTAGTAAAATCTTTAAATGTACAAAAGAAAAATTATTATTTATTGAAGCCAGAATCACGAAATTCTATAAATATGTAAAAGAAAAATTAATTATTATTTAACAGAGTAAAAATCATGAAATAAGAATAAAATATTTACTCTCTTACCAATTGGAATATTCCTGTTAAACTGTGGCCCACTATGGTCAATGCACAACTTTCTTGATAATTTAAAATCGGAATAACAATCTGAAAATCTAACAACATCACATTAAAGTTTGATAAATTCTGAAAAGAATGATACCAAACATATATATGTAGGTTTTAAAATAAGCCAGATTTAAAGCGTGACAAAAAACGTGACATTGAAACGTCACATAAAATCGTTGCACAAAATTGTTGCACTTTTAGGTTTAGGATTTTATATATATAGAGTAGATATAATTGTAAATTGTATTAAACTACATCTTTTACAGGGCAGCTCCAGAGTGTTGGGTTTTGAAAATTCTGGCCCTGACATACTCTTTGTGGAGCCTAAACATTCTCTTTATTTACAGTATTTCTTCTGGGTTATCTCATATATTTCAGAGATGTGTGGGTAAATTAGTCCTGTGTGTGGTGGTGACCTGTAATGGACTGGCCGGCCTCCTGTCCAGTGTTGGTTCCTAGCTTGCTGGGATAGGTCCCTTCGCTGTAAAATTGGCTTAAGAGGATGCCATAACATGATGACAAGTGTCACACACGTGCGATTAGGAGGCAGTCTAAAAGCCTAAAGGTGAGTGAAACATCGCGAGATGAAGGGTTGTCACGTGGTACTTACCGGAATCTCTTCTCTCCACAGAAAAACCAAAGAAAAATAATTTCCAACCTTTCTGTATTGTAATGGCCGCCATGACGTCACTTCCAGTCACATGAACTGACATCACTTCCGACGCTTCCTCAAAGACATCACTTCCGGTTTTCATCAAATGACGTTGTTTCCGCTTCCTGTTGCAACGTCACTTCCTGCCAACCATTTCCTGTTCCCACAATTCAATACTGTATATAAATGTCATTTTGGCAGATAAAGATTGTCAAATGTTACCGTTTTGATTTTGCTTTTGATCATTTATTTTGCTACTTTGTCCGCAGGACAATATACGGGGATGGTCCCCAACACTTTGTTTTTGTGAAGTCGGCAAGATTTGCTTTTGAAAATATGTCTGAAGAGCAGGACCTCTCAACCATTCCCATGACGATCGTGGGCGATCTCAGCACCCTGAACCTCCAGATGGGAGAAACTCGGACGCAATTGGCCGAGTCTGAAGCTCGCGCAGCAGCTGCTATACAGATGCAGACCGTTCGGTCATTGCCAACAGTTAAACAATCTGACAGAAGAAGATGATATAGAAACCTATTTTTTGGTATTTGAGCATACTGCTAAGCGGAACGCATGGCCGAGGTCGGAATGGGCGTACCTACTGGCCCCCTACCTGAAGGGAATAGCGCAGAGAGCCTATTATGATTTGACTGAGGAGCAGGCTGCTGATTATGACGCGCTCAAACTCGAGGTGTTCAAGTGCTACAGCATTTCTTCGGAACAGCAGGCGAGAGAATGGAGGGAGTGGCAGTTCGATCCAGATCGGCCTCTAAGAACCCAAGCTTTCGAGGCTTGGAATAAGGTTTGTCGATGGCTACAGCCCGACGTAAACAGCTCCCATATATGGCATGTGAGACCTTCGTTCATGCCCTCCCTGACCATATAGCCCAGCAAGTCCGGAAACAACCATATGACAGTATGGACACCTTAATCAAAAGAGCAGAGTGTCATTGGGCGGCTTGCAAATCGGGACGGTCGGAACGGTTCTCTCGCCATAACCAACAGATACGTGGGGCAGCTCCTGAGCCCATCCGACAAGCTCCCGAGCCTGCCGTCCGTAGAAGAGATAAACCATTTCACCTTCCTCGCTGTTTCAAGTATGGGGAGATGGGACATCTGTCACCTAATTGCCCATCTGAACCCATGGACTGCTCGTTGGTGAAGGGGGAAAGGTATTGTGCCACTATGATTAATCCTTTGTCTCTTCCTTATACAGGCGCAGTTATTATAAATGGCAGAAAGATTCCAGGAGTAACATTTCCATTGTTGCTACCTGTTTCATTTTACCGCAACAATGGCTAAAAATAAAAATCAGCCTCAAATGTATACACAGAGACATCCGGTATTATAAAACAGCCAAGTGTGTAGTCGCGGTGGATTATATTTTAACTAGAATGGCCATGGCTGTATTACCGGATCCTCCGTTTCCAGTCATATTAGGAAGAGATTGGAGTGATATTAACAGCGGTAAAAACGTAACTGCTCCTGGGAAAAATTTAGGCTTAATAATGGAGAATGCTGCTCCAACTGCCTCCACGCCGTGTACAACGGTTGCTAGGACCCATATAGGTACCCAGTGTGGAGGAGTCGATGTCCCATCATCCTCTACGGGAGCTAGTACAGTTAACGTGGAGGACGTGGTGGCAGAAGCCCCTCCCATTGAGGTCAATAGAGACCCTATCCAGGATTTAACAGCCCAATTTCTATTTACCCCTTCATCATTTAAAAGAGAAAAATGGAACGATGATTCCTTAAAATTTGCAAGAAATGCAATATTATCAACCGAGGGTTATACAACCCTAGATCCTATGCCACCGATGCCTTTCTTTGTAATACAAAATGAATTATTATATAGAGTGGCAGAACACGGGGGTGAAGTGCAAGCGTTGTTGCTAATACCACGTACTTTTCGGCAACAAGTCTGTGAATTAGCACATGCTCACTTTCTTGGTGCCCATTTAGGCTCTGAAAAAACATTAGAGAGAATTAAACTCCGATTTTATTGGCCAGGAATTAATGAGGAGGTCCGACGATTTTGTGCTTCGTGCCCCGAATGTCAGCTTCGTCAGATTGCTAGGAGGGACGAGGCTCCTCTCATTCCGTTACCCCTTATTGATATTCCCTTTGAACGAGTCGGTATTGATCTCGTAGGACCCTTAGAATCCTCGTTAAAAGGTTTTAAATATATTTTAGTCTTAGTTGATTATGCCACTCGATTTCCCAAAGCTGTTCCTTTGCACTCAGCTACTTCAAAAAATATTGCACGGGAATTAGTAGGGATATTCGTTCGTGTAGGAATCCCCAAAGAGGTTTTAACGGACCAAGGGACTCCTTTTACTTCGGAGACGTTCAGGGAAGTCGCTAAATTACTCCGAATAAAACATCTAAAGACATCGGTCTATCATCCTCAAACGGATGGATTGGTAGAACGATTCAATCAAACTTTAAAACAGATGTTACGCAAAGTAGTTAACGAGGATGGGAGAAACTGGGATCAGTTACTTCCTCTCGTCTTGTTTGAATATCGGGAAGTCCCACAGGCCTCTACTGGCTTTTTCCCTTTTGAGCTATTATATGGAAGACAACCCCGTGGGCTATTGGATATGTTAAAAGAAGGTTGGGAAGAAGAGGTCCGTCCCACCTCAAACATATTGGAATATATCGCACAATTACGCGATAGATTAGAAAAAATTAGACCTATTTTAAAAGAGAACTTGGAGAAAGCTCAAGCAGTGCAGTCTAGATATTATAACAGAAACACCACCATTTGGAAATTTGCCCCGGGTGATCGTGTAATGGTTCTCGTTCCAACTTCGCATTCTAAATTATTGGCCCATTGGCAAGGCCCGTATGAAGTTAAGGAAAGAAAAGGACTTGTTGATTATTTGATTAAACAACTGAATCGAATTATATGAGTATATCATATAAACTTGCTGAAACCGTGAAAGGATAGGGAAATAGATCCCTACTCCGGACAGCCTCGTTCCCTTTTCATGTCTTATTCACACCTTAACTTCAGTGATAATTTGACCCCTGAACAACAACAGGACCTAGAGATGGCTATCTTGTCTATACCCAAAGTTGTAAATGAGATACCAGGACGAACTGCTCTGATTGAACATGATATCATTACTGATCCAGGGGTAATTGTCAGAGAAAGAGTCTATAGACTCCCGGAGGCAAAGAAGGCGGAAGTAGAGTTGGAAGTTAGACGAATGCTAGAATTAGGGGTTATTGAAGAAAGTTACAGCCCCTGGTCTAGTCCAATTGTCTTGATTCCTAACCTGATGGCTCATGGAGGTTTTGTAATGACTTTCGTAAGCTTAATCAGGTCTCTAAGTTTGACGTGTACCCTATGCCGCACATTGACGATTTACTCGACCGGCTGGGGAACGCGCAATTCCTAACTACTCTTGCCATGACTAAAGGGTATTGGCAAATTCCCTTAACGGCCTCCGCTAAAGAAAAAAACGCATTTAGTACTCCCAGTGGACATTGGCAATACAGAGTTCTTCCATTTGGTTTGCACTTGTCACCAGCATTTCTCCGAAATTGCTACGCCCTTATCTAATTTGACAAAGAAAAGAGCACCTTTAAAAGTGGTATGGGATGACATGGCTGATAAGGCATTTAGTGACTTAAAATTGACCCTTATGTCAGCACCTGTTTTGAAATCACTTGATTTTTCTTCCTCCTTTATTCTCCAGACCGACGCATCGGACACAGGAGTAGGTGCCGTGTTGAGCCAATGCGTTGATGGTGCTGAACACCCCATTATGTACCTCAGCCGGAAATTGCTGGACCGGGAGACCAGTTATGCCGCGGTGGAGCGAGAGGCCTTGGCGATTAAA
Organism: Erpetoichthys calabaricus; assembly: GCF_900747795.2. Classification (NCBI taxonomy): domain Eukaryota; kingdom Metazoa; phylum Chordata; class Cladistia; order Polypteriformes; family Polypteridae; genus Erpetoichthys; species Erpetoichthys calabaricus. The sequence goes on along the minus strand of NC_041397.2, from coordinate 218,666,399 downwards.
TGGACTATCACGCAGTTAAGGTACTACCTACTGGGTCGGGAATTTACTCTGGTGACGGATCATGCCGCTTTGCAGTGGATGTCCCTTCACCGTGAGTCTAATCCCCGTGTCACTAGGTGGTTCTTGGACCTTCAACCTTATCATTTTAGTGTTGTTTATCGTAGAGGTTCCTTGCAGGCCAACGTGGATGCGCTCTCCCGAGCCCACGACCTCTTGGTGCAGGTTGCCCGACCCGATGGGTCTGGGCTGGTGGGGGGGGGGGGATCATGTCACACACGTGCGATTAGGAGGCAGTCTAAAAGCCTAAAGGTGAGTGAAACATCACGTGATGAAGGGTTATCACATGGTACTTACCGGAATCTCTTCTCTCCACAGAAAAACCGAAGAAAAAGAATTTCCAACCTTTCTGAATTTCAAAATGGCCGCCATGACGTCACTTCTGGTCACATGAACTGACATCACTTCCGACGCTTCCTCAAAGACATCACTTCCGGTTTTCATCAAATGACGTTGTTTCTGCTTCCTGTTGCAACATCACTTCCTGCCAACCATTTCCTGTTCCCACAATTCAATACTGTATATAAACGCCATTTTGTCAGATAAAGATTGTCAAATGTTACCGTTTTGGTTTTGCTTTTGATCATTTATTTTGCTACTTTGTCTGCAGGACAATATACGGGGACGGTCCCCAACACTTTGTTTTTGTGAACGTCTTATTCTTTAATTGAATACTTTCCACACCAGATAGGAGAAATACTACGATTGCTTGCTTTTGGCAATGACAAGATGAGTTATACCAGTTTTCTTTTTACATTTGAGTACAGAGATGTAGTTAAACTAGGTTGTTCTTTTGAGGAGTGCAAGTATAGTGAAATTGTACAAAGCCTACAGAAGTGATTTTTATATGGTGAAAGGTTTTTCGTCATGACATTATTTTTCTGTCCACCCTGACCAAATGACCTTATCATCGGACTGTCATTTACAGACAATCCCATATTTAAGGACTCAGTTTCTCCCTCTCTTATGTAAATGTGCATTATTTATTTTTACATAATATACTTGCATTTTTTTTAATTTATTTTTTTATTTACTTTGACATCTTGTAAAGCAGTTTGAGAAACATCCTTTATATGAAAATGTGCTATGGAAATAAATGGTTTGTTGTTTGCTTAGTTCAATACTCCAGCTTCGCTTTCTTATCTCTGAAATCATTAATTTTTAACAAAATGGTATTCTTTGTGTGAGAGAGATTCTTTACTTTTAAATAAAGTTCAGACAACATAATATTGAGATCCATGGTTAAAAAATGATTAAATCAAAGGAGAACAGTCAGGTTTTCTATCTTTTAACTGAGAAAAGACATTTTTCATGTGGAAGTGCTGAAACAAATTGCTGTATAAAACGATTCTGCCATTTTTGTATACAAAAAAGAAAATCAGTGACCTCGCTGGTGTAGTACTATGAATCAACATTGAGAAAAATATACCAAATTCACTTAAAAATGTTAACAGCATATAATGACAAAACTAAATCGCCATTCCCCTGGCAGCCAATGACAGGATCTCCTGATTATAGAATGGTCCGTCCACATTTAATCACTTTTCAGGATTCTACTAACGTGTTTCTTATGTAGCCTCCCTTCGCCACATTTAAAATATTAAGAAGTTATCTTAGAATGAAACAAACAGAATGCTGTTCTGTTTTATAGGTTTAATAGGTAAATAGGGTTGTTTCTGTCATATGTACAGAATGCAGTGAAATTCTTACTATTATGTCAACACACATTTTGCAAAGACTAGCATGTATATGTTAAAATACAATACTTTCTATGGAATCTTCATTATTACAATGATGCCTTTCCAATTACAACATCCTGAACGTCACCCACATGCTTGAAAACATGACCAAGCTGAATGTTCTGCTCGCCATTTTAGGATATCTTGGAGGAAAGAAATCTGTGAATTGAAGTTTCCCAACACAAATCTTAACAAACAATGGTTTTTACAGAAGTAAACCTATTTATCTGTTTATTGTGAATTAAAAAACTTGGCTGTGCTCAAAAGAATGTTGCAGCTCCCTGCAGATACTGTTGAAAAGAAAAGGTTGTGCAAACAATGGGGATAGCATATAAACTGGATACTTAGAGTTAGGCATCGTTCATTGTAAGTTCAGGTCAGATATATATATATACAGTGATCCCTCGCTATATCGCGCCTTCGCTTTTCGCGGCTTCTCTCTATCACGGATTTTATATGTAAGCATATTTAAATATATATCGCGGATTTTTTGCTGGTTCGCGGATTTCTGAGGACAATGGGTCTTTTAATTTCTGGTACATGCTTCCTCAGTTGGTTTGCCCAGTTGATTTCATACAAGGGACGCTATTGGCAGATGGCTGAGAAGCTACCCAACTTACTTTTGTTTCTCTCTCTCTCTCTCTCTTGCGCTGACTTTCTCTGATCCTGACGTAGGGGGTGTGAGCAGGGGGGCTGTTCGCACACATAGACGATACGGACGCTCATCTAAAAATGCTGAAAGATTATCTTCACGTTGCTATCTTTTGTGCAGCTGCTTCCTGAAGCGACATGCTGCACGGTGCTTCGCATAAAAGCTTAAAAGCTCGAAGGGCACATATTGATTTTTGACTGTTTGTTTTTCTCTGTCTCTGTCTCTCTCTCTGTCTCTCTCTCTTTCTCTCCCTGCTCCTGATGGAGGGGGTGTGAGCTGCCGCCTTCAGCAGCTTTGTACCGGCGGTGCTTTGCATACTTAGAAGCCAAACAGCCCTATTGATTTGTTTGGTTTTCTCTCACTTTCTGACATTCAGTGCTCCTGACGCGCACTCCTTTGAAGAGGAAGATATGTTTGCATTCTTTTAATTGTGAGACAGAACTTTCATCTCTGTCTTGTCATGGAGCACAGTTTAAACTTTTGAAAAAGAGACAAATGTTTGTTTGCAGTGTTTGAATAACGTTCCTGTCTCTCTACAACCTCCTGTGTTTCTGCGCAAATCTGTGACCCAAGCATGACAATATAAAAATAACCATATAAACATATGGTTTCTACTTCGCGGATTTTCTTATTTCGCGGGTGGCTCTGGAACGCAACCCCCGCGATGGAGGAGGGATTACTGTATATATATATATATATATATATATATATATATATATATATATATATATATATATATATATATATATAAAATATATGTAATATATTGTGATGGGTGGCCACGGTCACTTCCTGGTAACTGGTGCACTTAGACTGTAAATAAACGCGGGTGATTGTGTAAACCTGTGTCCTGCCTGTTTGTGTCGTGGGTTAGGGTGGCAGTATGCCCCCTAGTGTCTTACTGTATATATTTATATATATATATATATTAATGTGTGTATATATATATATATATATATATATATATATATATATATATATATATATATATATATATATATATATATATATAGGAATGTCAGCCCCGTGCACAGACAGACAGACACCAGATGTCCAAAACCACACTCATTTAATAATTCCTTTCAGCACACAGCACCTCACAATGTCTGAATCAGACAAATACTCAATCCCTTCTTTCTCCTTCTGCCGCCTTCACTCCTCCTCACACAAGCTCCGTCCTCTTCCACCCAACTCTGGCTTGACTAATGGAGTGAGATGGCCCCCTTTATAACGCTCTGTATGTGCTCCAGGTGCTTTGTGACGATCTTCCGGTGACACTTCCTGGTGTGGCGGAAGTGCCACATGAGCACCTAGAAGCATTCCAGGTGTGCCTGGAATCTCTTCTGGCAGCACTTCCAAGTGTGGTGGAAGTGCTGCAATCCAAGACTCTATACTCCTCCGGGTGCCCCCTGCCGGTGACCAAGGGCCCCCACAGGGTTGAGCTTCTAATCCCAGATCCAGTGGCTCCCATCTGAACCAGGGAGGCTGCCCTCTCGTGGCCTGGAGAAGGTATCGTCTCTCTCCCAGTCCTTCCAAGCATCCCAGCTGGGTCAGGTCCTCAGCCATCCGACACAATATATACAGCTTATATGTTGTACCTTTCCCGGCTATCCCATTTCCGTTCCCACTTCATAAATGCTCCATGTTGTCTCCCATTCAATGTCCCTGTTGTACCTTTTGTGAACTGACCGTAATTTCAATTCTTTGATCTACAGTATAATATTTTTATTCAATATTTTTATTCTTGTGCTTCTTTTACAGTGTATATATATATATATATATATATATATATATATATATGGAACAAAAACTGTAACATTTCACATACTGCAAATTTGTTCACATAATTTTTTAATGTTGCTGTCTTACCAATCCCACAAGCCTGGACATATGCCTCATTCTTATTTCATCCTCACATTTTCTTAAAGTGATACTTTATCCATAGGTTCTTGTATGACTTCATCCATCTCCTTTTTTATGAATGAACCAGCATTTAATGAGAACAATTCCCGGATTGTGCCTCAGGGAATCTGAGCAAATGATGTCAAAATCCTTTCCAGTACAGCATACATTTTTCCTCCATTCCTTTAAATAATGGCAAGGCCAACACTGAATTATGTGCATGTTTTGCTTTCAATCCATATTTGACTGAAATGCAGAAAAGTTCTAATAATACACAAAACAACTTTGACATAAAACAAGTAGCATTACTGGAATCCGGAACACGACCTTGCAGAACAGTCTTCATTGTCATTCACTTTAAGCATTGGTTTGTCACTTGATCTCGTAATGAACACAGAATGGCTTTTAAAGTACATTTATTGAAAAGATTCCTTTGTGATTAATAATACAAAACAACAACACTTTCACCATACTTTGATGCATATATTTTCCTGTCACAACCTCTATTTATTAGTCTGTCTTAATTTATTTATTTTTTATTTGCAGTGTCATTATAGTGGTTGGCTTAGCTCCAGCAACAGAATTTACTGTTTTGGTGAAGGGTCTGAGGTGTTGTATAATTTACATAGTTTAGGTATAACTGAAATTCCTAAACAAATGCAATATTACTCTAGACTTGCACAAACACATTTATGAAAAACCCCGGCCCAACACGTAAAATATTATACTTTCTTTAAGTCCAAAAATACCCCTGTTAATTAATCAATAAAATGGCTCTCATTAAAAATGGTATTTCTGCCAAGCCTCTTTTAACTGTTAATGACTTAATTAATCTGTCTAATTAATAAATTAAATTCATCCATTCATCTGATCTCCCTTTTTCAATACACACTGCAGTCCAGATGGCACCAAGACAAATTAGCCAATAGTACAAAAGTTATAGGCAGCATAATTAGCACACATAGTTGAACACATTAAAACACTTTTTGGGGGTTTGATCTGCTAAGAGAGAAAGGGTTAGCTTCAGAACGACAGAGACCAGCACTACGTCTTGCATAAGACTATGAAAGGAGACAGAGCCACCATATTTGCAGTCGGAGAAATGATGAACTTGCCACTGTAAAAACAGGGGGGCTGCTATGAAGTAATAAGTCCTGTACTTGTGCTGGATGCCACAGCAGTACAGTAGGCAGGGGAAACAACACTAGTACATGAGAAATGCAATTTGGGTAGATGAATGCTGTGATCCTCCAATATGGTCATTGTCTGGGGATCCCCTAGCAATAGAAAGGCCAAAGGAGACTGGTAGGAGATTGTAAAACCTCCTGACCCTTTGAGAGAGCATGCTCTTTGAGGAGAAATGCATAATACACTGCTATCCTTTTGACAAAGGTGAGACCCACCCTTCAGGACGAAGGAACTCCAGGGAACATTAGAACAGCTTCTTGCATGATGTCTTTTGTAGCAAAAGCGGGGCAACTCTGAACCCCAGGTGTGACTACATGGCTCAGATGAAAGTGAGCCCAATAGGGACTAAGTATTGAGAAAGATGGTGAGAAAGAAAGTAGGCGGTATAAAGGGGAGTGTTTGAGAGTACTTCAAGAGGCGGACAAGAGATTGAGCTGCAGCACTGGATAGGTGGGCCTGGAAAAGTTATATAGTTAGGTTGAGCTCAGTGGAGGGGTGATGCTTCTGCTTTCTGTTTTATTAATTGATATATGTATTCAGCAGTCCCCTTTTTAATTAAAGACGGAAAATTTTGTTAAAGTGTTTCTCAACGAAACATATTATTTTATTGGTATAACAAAGAGCACGATACACAAAGTCAGAAACAATGAGTCACCACACTTTCTCAAGCAAGTCCTCCCATAATGCATGCCTTTAAGAAATTGTAAGAAACCAGAGCAATGGAAGAAAACACCTATAGACGAGGGTAGATCATTTCACCTCACTACAAAAAGTAACTATGCTTGTAGACCCTGAGCCCTTGAAGTGAACATGTTACCGTCAGTGTTGACTTATCTACCGGAGTTATTGTACAACTTTATTCAGAGCCCTAAAGATGCCCCCTATGCACTCGTGCCTGACAACAGATATAGCTAAAACACTTGTGAGGAAAAGTGGGCTTTCAGGCATGGTTTGAGCTTTACTTGACAGACAGAAAGTTGGAGCCACAGTGCCAAATGAGGTCCCTAAAATACTTTCACAAGGAGCTTTTCAAAACTGAGAAGATATGGTAAGCTTGAGCCCAGAAGCGTCTTCCATGTTAGTATAAGGCAAGCAAAAATGTATTATTAATGCTCTTTATTTAGAAGATGCCTGTATCCATGGCAACCTACAAAGCATAATGCAGGCCATGAGTGTTTAGAAAGTACAAAATTCATAAGCAATAGAGAACAAAACTGCATATGAAAGCATATGAAGAATTACTACAATCAGTTCCAAGAACAGAAGAAAAACTGTTAAGGAAGTTACAAACAGTTAAGGAAGAGAACATGCACAGAAAGTCTAAGCAGTCTGAGATTATTAGCCATTTGGTATGATCATGGAAAGCTCATTCCATATTTTGGGTTTGAGAACTGAGAGTTACCTTCCAGCATGAGCAATCTGATGAGAGAAATGGTCAGTAGCTAAAAAAAACAACAAAATGATAGAGCAGAGACTATAGGTATTGCGGTGCAGAGGCATACGGACGTTGTTTGGGAAAAACAAAAGTTTTCATTTGGAATCTAGTGGAAACAGACAATCATGAATGGTCACATCTAGGTCCCTGACAATATCTGAAGGTGAGAAGGTAACATTGTAAAAGACAAAAATTGTGATAATATGGGACGTTAAAAAAAAAAAGTATTAATCAGTAGCACAGTTTTAAAGATAATACATTATTGTATATGAAGTCAGGATAATTGATGCTGTAGAGGAGAGCTGATGTTATTGCTTTTGACTCCAGTTAGGACATTTGAAACCTTCTGTAATCTGTTAATTCTTTGTGCAGGAAGTCACTTGATTAAATAATTGCACCAATTACAAAATAATGATTGCGTGGTATTGTGTTATTGCAGAAAACGAAGAAAGGTAGGGTCAGGCTCTGGCAGTGTTTAAAAGGTAATAAAAAGAAGACATTCAGTGATCAGGCTGCACAGCTGAACATAAAGAAATGTTTGCATGCGCTGACATTATTGAAGCAAGCAATGAGCTGGTCTATACATACAGGAATGATATAGTGGGTTATAATAATAATAATAATAAAATTATAAGTCACCTTCTCAATAAATCACAGAGAAAGTTAAATTATAAGAAAAGATTACGGGAATGAAGAGCTAAAGGTAGTGTAATTTAGTAATTTTACCATCATCCTTCATTTTGTCTGCTCTCTAATTTCTGACTTATACAAACTACAGCATGACTTAAGAATATTTTTAACATCTGTATGTAATGTTGAAAAAAAATACTTCCAACTGAACAAATAATTAGATCAGTTCAGTTCAGAAATTTAGATGAAATGTATACCAGATACGGCGCCCTCCAGGACCAGAGGTAAGAAATCTTGATTTAGAGTAACATTTATACTTTATAAAGCAAAGTCTGTTTTTAATTATTAGAAGCAAGATCACCTAAGGCAGGTTCAAAAACTCTTCTGCACCTAAGATTAATGCTGACTTAAAAACAAATGCAAAGTTTTTCAGAAATACATTCACAGTATAAAACACAAAATCTTTTTCTTTAGCAGCCAAAAAAACACGTCTATAGCGATTTGATTTTCTGTCCTTTGTGCTGCTATCTCTTTGTTCTTCTGCATCTGCAACTTCCCCTTTGAACTACAATTCTGCTCTGTTTTTTTCCAGACATGTTGTTTTTATTTTTGAGAATTTTAGTTAGTAGGCAGTCTGAAATTTCTTCCTTTTTGGCCCCATGCCCTGGCAAGCCCTCTTCAAGCTTTTCATTTTTTCTACACCGCAGTGGTTTCATGAAATTTTGACCTGCACAACTTTTGCTCTGGGCATTTTGCAAAAGCTTTTAATTTGTTAAAAAAAAAATTACCATGGATGCAAAAGCATATGCATTGAAATATAGTAAAGGTTATTTCATACCATTATTAAAATGTAATGCTACTATTAATTAGTGAAAAGATTTGAAAATAAATTAATTCATGGCAAAAAGTCACTGACACATTAAATATCTGATGTACAATGTATTTATTTAGTGATTGAAATTTTGCATTGTAGTAGTTTGTGAAAAAACAAAAAAACTGCTTCTCATGCATTAATGTATTTGAGAGACTTGTAAGCTTGTTTTAACTCTTTACCTTAACAGCTTGCTTGCCCTGGGTTAAGTTTAATAACTGAATATGATTGACTCGGGGGGAGATTGGCTCTAAAAAAACAAATGGAACTGTGGGGAAAGAGTCAAATCTACTGCACATCACACATGACAATATATATTCTTTGACATCAGATGAAAATATAGTTTAATAAACTCTAGTATCTTCCAGATTTTTGGATGACCAGAGACATTATGATCCCACCATAATATACTTTTTTGTAATCATCATGGGCCAAGCTGTGGACTTTTAAAAACTTAGAATAATATGATATTATTAGCAAATGCCTTTTTAGTGTAGTAAGCAATTACTCTGTATTTTAAGGGTGACTGCTGCCCCAAATTTATTCTCCACTCTGGATCATTAATGCAGTTATCAATCTCATATAACCTTCACAGAACACCTACCTTGATATTTTTATCCTCAGGCTGGTAAAATTCACAAAGTTGAAACAAAAAAATATCTTACTTGCCTAGCTAGTATTAAAATTAGCTAACTTAAAACATGATGAGCTTTTATGGCCTGTGCAGATTACAATGAATGTTCAGCACCTTCCAGGCAATGCTGCCAGTCTTTGATGACAGTCAATCAGTCATTTTCTAACCCATTTAGTCCTGAACAGGGTCATGAGGGTCTGCTGGAGCCTATCCTAGCTAGTATAGTGTGCAAGACAGGAACAGACCCTGGACAAGCGCCAGTCCATCACAGGGCAAATAAACACAAACACACCCCAACCATACACTAGGGCCAATTTAGGATCGCCATTTCACCTAATCTGCATGTCTTTGGACTGTGGGAGGAAACTGGAGTACCCTGAGAAAACCCACGCAGAGATGGGGAGAATATGCAAACTCCATGCAGTGAAGACCCAGGATGCAAACCCTGGGCTCCTTACTATGAGGCAGTAGCGTTACCACTGCGCCAATGTGCCGCCCTCTTTGATGACTTTTTATGGCTAACATTTCCACATTTTCGGCATTACAATTTCATTCAATAGAGATGAGTTTGTCTGAAAAGTAAGCACATCGATTCACCTTGCCCATATCAGTAAATCACCAACAGAATTGCTCCTATTGTGACATTATGATCCTCCAGAAAGACTGAAGCAGAAAGTAATTTAGAACAGAATCAGGAGATAAGACGTCTAGAAGAAAATAAGCAAGGATTCATAACTGGGAAGTCAACCACATAATCATCAAGCCAAAAATCAGAATTCTAAATTTTAGTCAATACTTGCAATACATGGGTTAATTTGCCAAGAACACAATAAAAAGTACAACACAGCAATTTCTTAGTTTTTGCTCTGTACACTCAGATGGGCCCTTGAGCAAGGCCCTTAACCTGCAATTGTTCCATCCTGGGTATGATGTTAACCTGCATCCAGCCCTGCAATCAGGTCCTCCAACTTTGCGGGGAAAACTCCGGGGTTGGTGCCAGGATTGGCACTGTGTGGTGCTGAGGTGCCACCTGTTGCACAGCTGCACTCGGGACCTAGTCCAGGTGGTTTGTCGTGTGGTGGGTGCTGCAACATGCTGTAGTCTGTGCATTCTCTCAACCAACTCAGATGAACAGAAAATGTTTGTTGTGATCTTTATTCCCATGACTCCATGGCATCATGGCTGCTTACTTTCCTTTTGTTTATCTAGCAATGGTGTAAGTGACCACTCCACAAAATTACAGCACCTGTGTAAAACAAACCAGCATTGAAAAGGTGCAAGAATAATTAAATTAAATAAATTCAGTTAAGGAAAACCATTATCAGAATTGGAATGTATATGTTCTAAAACCTAGTAGCACAAGAAAGCCATGAAAAGTAGAAATTTTAGAAACCAAATTATAACACATTAGAGGTATTAATTGTCCAGTGTTAATGGAACAGTATAATCTGGATGATGAAGGACAGGTGAAAAACTAAAGTATCTTTAAGAGTAGTAGATATGTTTCGTGCTTCCCTTCGCCCAGATTGCGTTTCTTCATCAGAGCCATGATGAAAGTTGTAACTGTACCAAAATTCTTGATGAAACATCTACAGTAATTTGAGTTGTTTGACCAACTTTAGTTCTTTTTTTCCCATAGGATCTGAACAGTATTAAAATCCATACTGAGACCTAAGTGAGAAATTTCAAAACCCAAAAAATAACACCAAAATGTTATGAAATTCTCATTTTTCAGATGGGGTTATTGCACAGACATGTGAAAACCTCCCTTACGTGGAAAATGTGAGCCTTGAAATTACTTTAAAAGATGTATGGTGGACACAATGGGTAAAAAACAAACAATAAATGAAAATTCTAACAAAAGAAGAAAATACAAATAAAAATAAAACCAAAAAGAATACATACATATACAAAAAAATGAAAGCAGAAACAAAAACAGAATGCAAGCAAAAAGTGAAAAGATAAACAAATAAAAGCATAAAGAGCGAAAAACTAAAATGCAAACATAAAAAAGTCAAAATGCAAACAAAAAAAGACAAAAATACAAAATAAAATAGAAATGAAATTTCTAGGAATAAAAGAGGGTAGTGGGTTAATCATTGGTAAGAAATAGAGAAACCTCAGTAAAGTATTTAATTGAATGTAACTCCTTCAGGGTTTGATGTCGACTTTTGTCAAAAGGAGGAGTTGACGATGGTGATCGACTGTAAACTGTGACAAAACCAGCTGTTTTAGTTGGACTCTCGTTGATTAATTGGCTTGACTGAGATTTCCTGCGCTCGCGTCAGTAGCAAGGCACAAACAATGGCAAAAATGGCCCTGACATCTGGCGAGAGATCAAAGCGAATGCGTAAAGCAAAATACTCGGTGGATGACGTTTTGCCTATTATCTCTGAACTGGACTATGACTTGTCAGACTCAGATTTTGATACAAGTGATCGAAAACAAATGTGAGGTTCCAGCTTCAGCTGATTGGTCCCCAGCTAATTGTGGTACTGACAATGTTCACTAGGGAGGACTTCCACTTAATGATAAGAGGTAGAAACCAGATTGTAATGCACTACGACCGTGACTGCTGCTGCTGCTATTCCAGCCACACAAAAACAGCCTGGCAGCAAGCCTGCCGCACATTCTTGGCAAGCTGGCAGCCACAGCATGCAGCAACAGACGTTTTATGTTGATTTCTGTGAGAAGCCATTACTTTCCAGAAACTATGTTTTTTGGAAAAAATATTCAGCCATCAAAGAGTTAAAAAGGCCTCTCAATACAATTTCCAAATTTTTCAATCTCAAAGTTTGAACTTTAAAGAGAAGTATTCTTTATTCAGAGGCACACAGTGGTGTAGCTAGGGGTGGGCAGAGGGCAGTCTGCCCCAGGTGGCACATTTTTGGGGGCGGGCTTATTGGCCAAAAGGCTCAGTACAATTCGTGTGTAAGCAGCAGGGTTTGGAAAGATATCACTCATGAATTTTTATTTGATTTTATTTGATTTTTATTCACAAATGCTTCAAAAATAATTTTCAGACTGTCCTTCTGTGAAGGTATCAGACACAAATTTATGAGGCAATAACAAAAATAAAAATAAACATTACACCGATAATAATTTCTAAGAAGATAAACAGCTAATTTACAATTTATAATTTCGTTTCATTATCAATCCGAATGCGTTCTTGCTCTGCACAGAAAACATCCCCACCTATCACTTGTACACTACACTGGTTCTGGTTTTCGCAGCGTAACTATATTAAACTAATAATTAGAACACGGCTTATCAGTGAGTCTATACTATATTCTTGTCTAGGTGCTTATAAATTATTAAATGTGAAAAATTATTGCTGTTTCTCTATATATGAATAAATTTATCCAAAATTTATCTTAATTTTTCTCTATATGTCATTTTAATTTTCTGTTTAAACAGGTTAACATATTCAGATATGTTGGAGGGCGGCAAATTGAAGCACTGCCCCATTCCGAGCAGCACAAACTTGAGCTACACCACTGGAGGCAGACATTCACATAAGTCCCATATTCCTTGTCAGTTGAGGTGCTGGGGAAAACCGTGTCTGTCTTAGTTACACCTCAAAGCAGACATGCTGATCTGCTGCACCCAGGCTGTGAACAGGGTATAGCGTAACTTGGAAAAATGTAAGCTGCTATTGCAATCTGCATGTGTGCTCTTTATAACAGTAACAGTGATGCTCCCTACAAATTTGTCCTGAAGTACTTTAAAGAAGATCATATACTGTAAGTGAGCTGTTTAGGACTGAAACAGATGATTGGTCCTCACTAACAGGTTGGTTTCAGTGTACAGGTGGCTGATGATTGAATTACATTCATCTAACATTTATCACCTCCAGCTTTTACTTTTTATATTCAGTCATTTGTTGGATTGGTCACCCGTGATTAACGTGATGATGTTCATGTCTTCAATCAGTCATAATAATAGGAATTTACATAGGGTCGAACGCTGTAAATGCTGCTGCCTCAGAGCTCCAGAATCCTGGAACTGTTAGCAATGGGATCGTTTCTATAAACAATAAAATACACTTCATACTGTATATAGTATTACAAATTGAAGGTGCCCAAGCAAGAAACATCCTACAAAACGGTGGCATGCTGATGGCACTATCATAGCCTTAAAAATGTAAAACATATGAAAAACAACTAACGTAGTGCATGTTACAGATATAAACTTCACAAATATCAAAAGATTTTCTTGGCTTGCATTCCCCTGCATGATTTCTTATTGCAGATAATTGCTTGTATCTTCTTTCCAGCTTTCCCAGACTGAATGTAACACAATATAATATTCTAAAACTCTCATAATACAATCAAAGAGAACCAGAGGCTATTCCAGCATCAACGAGCATGGCATGAATCCTTGCATAGTATGCCAGTCCACTGGCCTTTGTAAAGCTAATTTAAAATCACATAATACACATGTGTTTGAGATATGGGAGGAAAAGGCGGAATACCGCAGAGAGAAACCTCATTTGAACATGGTGAGAGTGCAAAATCCGCACACACAGTACATGGATTTGAATCCAGCATCCTAGATTTGTGAGGCATCAGTGCTAGCCACTGTATAATATATTGATTGAATGTGATTTACTTCTTTTTGATATGATGCACTTTTTCCTTGGTTTATACCTTTTTCCTTTAGAGATCTTAACACTTGAATTTAGATGTATATAAATTAACTAACTCACAATCCCAATAACTGATTTACAGTATCTACCCTTACTTCCCTGCTACCTCATTTCACTCACACCTTTTGGTCAATATTCTGCTATCCTTTTATGATTATCTACAATGAATAACAACTAACTTGCACTAACACAGAAATGAATGGTCTGTGTAGATGCAAAAAGAACTGCAAAAATAAAAAGGAAAAAAAGCTGAAAACAATGATACTGTACATTGTCTGCTAGTGGCAACCAAAACCAGATCTTAGAAGGATAATATAAACTTTGGATAAAATAAAAACTTGGATACAGATCATATGGAGTTTACAAACCCTCTCTAGCAGAGCCACGTTAGTCTATTTGTTGCCCTCTTAACTTGATGATAGTCCAATGATTCGTCCACAATTTTCCTGAATTAGCTTTTTCCATTATTAGTGTGGTCGGGGCCACAGTATATCTCCACAGCATCACACAAAAAGTGTCCCTGTCACTCTTCCAAGATCCATGTATACTTACTAATACTCAGACTACCTAAAGGTTTCAAATTAATGTAATACCTTAGGAATATGAGAGAAAACTGCCAAGATCGCAACCTCAGAAAAAAACAAAGTATTTGTAAACTCCACACATACAATAATCATAATGGAAAATGGAGATGTAAGTGACTAATTAAATGGAGTTGGAACAAGCTGCCTTAACTTCTTCACCGTCTTCAATAGAGTGTAACTGTAGAAATGAAAACTAATACTTAAATGTGGAAATTTTTTTTAAAAAAAAGGGAACAAATTAAGATAAATTGGAAAATTAAATCTCACTAAAGCCTCTTGGACAGCAATTGCAAATTATGGTGGAATTCGCAGAAATGTTTAGGAACTTCATTGAACTTGGAAAAATGCATTGAAGTCAGTGAAGAAGGAGAAAGTGAATTAGTTTTGAGTGGATTATAATGCTACAACAGTCTTTTAAGTTTTTCTGAGGGCTGAGTTAATGTCTATCAACTATGCTTGACCGAATATTGTGACCAAATATTGACTTGAGTTGTGCTAACCACTGTGCCGCCATGTCTACCTGAGATAAAATTAATAGAATTAGAATAGAAGACATTATCATTAAGACATGAATACAGTGATCCCTCGCTATATCGCGCTTCGCCTTTCGCGGCTTCACTCCATCGTGGATTTTATATGTAAGCATATTTAAATATATATCGCGGATTTTTTGCTGGTTCGCGTGTTTCTGCGGACAATGGGTCTTTTAATTTCTGGTACATGCTTCCTCAGTTGGTTTGCCCAGTTGATTTCATACAAGGGACGCTATTGGCAGATGGCTGAGAAGCTAGATTGCTTACTCTTCTCTCTCTCTTGCGCTGACTTCTCTGATCCTGACGTATGGGGATTGAGCAGGGGGGCTGTTCGCACACCTAGACGATACGGACGCTCGTCTAAAAATGCTGAAAGATTATCTTCACGTTGCTATCTTTTGTGCAGCTGCTTCCTGAAACGACATGCTGCACGGTGCTTCGCATACTTAAAAGCTCGAAGGGCACGTATTGATTTTTGACTGAAAAACAAACTCTGTCTCTCTCTATCTCTCTCTCTCTCTCTCTCCCTGCTCCTGACGGAGGGGGTGTGAGCTGCCGCCTTCAACAGCTTTGTGCCGCGGTGCTTCGCATACTTAAAAGCCAAACAGCCCTATTGATTTGTTTGCTAGAGATTGTTTTCTCTATCTATGTGACATTCTGTGCTCCTGACACGCACTCCTTTGAAGAGGAAGATATGTTTGCATTCTTTTAATTGTGAGACAGAACTGTCATCTCTGTCTTGTCATGGAGCACAGTTTAAACTTTTGAAAAAGAGACAAATGTTTGTTTGCAGTGTTTGAATAACGTTCCTGTCTCTCTACAACCTCCTGTGTTTCTGCGCAAATCTGTGACCCAAGCATGACAATATAAAAATAACCATATAAACATATGGTTTCTACTGGTTTTCTTATTTCACGGGTGGCTCTGGAACGCAACCCCCGCGATGGAGGAGGGATTACTGTACACCAATAAATTTCCAGTTTTCTCCTGTGCACATGTTTCGTGTTTAACATTGGCGATGATAAATTGGCCCTAGTGTGTTTGTCTGTGTGTTCATCCTGCAATGGACTGGTCCAGGGATTGTGCCTTCCTTGCACCCTATGCTTGCTGGGCTAGTCTCAAACTAACCCTTTGGAAGATGGATGGACAGATATATTCACAAGCTTCCAGCTAATTTTTAACATAACGGATCTTATTAAATCCATACAAAAAGAAGTATTTCATCTAGTATAGCTGCTGATCTGACATACTGCCCACTGCTAGGATCAGTGTTTTACACTCAGGGAA
Source organism: Erpetoichthys calabaricus (assembly GCF_900747795.2). Taxonomy (NCBI): domain Eukaryota; kingdom Metazoa; phylum Chordata; class Cladistia; order Polypteriformes; family Polypteridae; genus Erpetoichthys; species Erpetoichthys calabaricus. Next base: position 218,650,239 of record NC_041397.2, on the reverse strand, counting down.
CTGTCCCATCAACATTGGCTGCAACAGCTCTGTGATGTCATGCTGGCCTCACAAGTCATCATAGGATGCTGAGGAAAAAGTTTGTTTAAGGTAGCCAAACGCCAAATTTTTAGGAAAATATTTGGAGAACAAGGTCACCGGCAAAACCAACAAATTCCCTATGAAAAACTCTCTGGCAGATTTCACTGATAAACACTGCTGACAAATTTACTGAAGAGCACTATGGAAGTTGTAAAGTGTTATAATAGAGTTTGAAATGTAAAGTGGTCCATTTATGAAGTGATATTATAAACACGGGTAGAAGTTAAGCGATTATATATTATACTTAAATCATTAACATTTGTGCTTGGTAATTGCATTAGTTTTGATGTTGAGGTACAAAGAAAATTATTATTTTGTAATACAGTAAATCTTATTTAACTCAAACTGACCAACTCCAGTTTCTTTTACTGGCTTAATCCCTATAAGCATAAACCGCTGTATTTATGACAATTAAATGACTTTATAAAAATGGATTGTTTGCTGTAACAGTGGATGAATTTAATTTATCAACAAAGTTTTTTAGGCTGTCAAGCAAAATCAAGCAATAAATCAAGCTAATCAAGCTTGTTTTTAATGGTGACAGCAACCATATCCAATACATTTCAGAAGAATGCCCCAGTGCAGTGATGGGAACACTGTGCTGTAAAAATGTTTTTCAGTTGAGAAACAAAACTGTGCTTCTGACACTCTGTGTTCATCAGAATTCCCTGGGCATCCTTTGTAAAGTGCAGAGTATATCCCGATGTCCTGGCCTAGTCATTCTGGCACACTAATCACCCCCTCACCTTCACCACTTAATAGCTTATGTGTAGTGAGCGTACTGGTGCAAAAATGGCTGCCATTGCATCATCCAGGTGGATGCTACACATTAGTAGTGACTGAAGTGGCTTCCCGCTCACTATGAAAGGGGCTTTGAGTAGTGACAAAATATAAATGTAAAGAATTATAATTATTGTTATTATCTCTAGCAAGACAGCAATGTGTTTCTAATTTCTAGAACCTGCAATGGAGAGAATCAAAAAAATTTCTGATACCAAGCAAGTTCCCAGTTTATTGACAACAGTGTGCACAGATTAGAAGAGTGCTTTAGCAAGCTGCCGGCAGCCACAGCAGCACCTTCTCTGCCCATTGTTGCATCTCCTTCTCCCTCACACTTTCTTTCTGGTGGAGTCTTTCCCTTTCCCCCCCTGAGTCATCTGACTGCTGGCTGCTCATGGACATGATCTGTAAATACACTAAGTTAGGTCTCACATTAGCATTCATCTCCATTAAAAAAGCAGGCAAACAAACACTCCTTCTGGGTCATGGCTATGACCCTTTATGAATCCACTGTAAGATTTTCCCTGTAAAGACAATACTACAGTATGTTAACATTTTTCACACCCTTATTATACAAAAAACGATCAGTCTGTCTAAAGCTGTTTTATTTAACAAAATATATCAGCATGATTTGTTTATTCTCATGTGTTGGTGTATCATAGTTTTGAAATAAGCTTGCTTAAATAAGAGTTAAAGATTGATCTTATTTGACAGTCAAAAAAAATCGATATTTTTGCTTAATAAAACTTGAAAAAATGTTTCTTTGTCAATCAATGTTTTTTGTTAGAGGATATAATTAAACTTGCGTGTATCAATTGATTCCGAGCTGTTTGATGTTGTTAGATCTTCATCTTGTGAACTTCACTGCACATTAACTTCAATAGCATATGCACTTTTTATATATATATATATATTCTATAAAGAACTGATGAAATATTCTGAAACATCAAGAACAATGAAGAGTCATTTAATTAATTATTTTATACTGTTTAATACTAGAATTTTTAATGCAAACTTATACATTCTTGTGCACACACATATTCAAGATTATGGTAAGTGCTTAGTTTTATATTACAATCTTCTGGCAAAAGGCCTCTCATCTGGGAGGTCATCTGAATGTAATATTAACAGGCAGACAGGCAACAGTAATTAATCTTCAGAGCTTTACAGCTCAAAGGAGAACTTCAAAAATCCATTGAAATATGTTTGCAGGATGGACGGATGCACTTGGCTGAATTAGCTATTGATTTTCAATTGAGAGGGCTTTTTTCTTAAAGAACAGAAAAATTAGAAAGTTTTAATAAAAAAAAAATCTCACTTAACATTTGCATAATCCTTTTTAGTACCTTTTGATTATTTTTACAATGCCACAAAATGGTATTGTAGGTGACAAATTAAAATGATGAGCTGAAACTAGAACTACGAAAAATTTCTGTAAGAAAACTCCTTAAATATAATTTAAAGGTAAGTATTTGGAAAAATATTCAAATGTTTAATATTGTGTACTTAAAAGGCCTATTTTAGGTATGAAACAATCCTCATATTCCCTCATTCTTTATAAAATATAAATTAATACGAAGGGAATACAAGCATCAGAATGCATTCGATATGCGTTCCATATTCACCTAACTTACAATAAAGCCAATTTAATAAAAAAGAAAAGTGAAAGTCATTATTTAGTGACTAAAATCCACCTTCACTGTGCTCTATCAAATGTGGAAGGGTGTCAGGTGATGTATGTAGCTCCCAACAAACCCACATGCTAAGTGTACATCTCCCATATTTATTTATCATTGATTTTCACATATCATTGCCTGAAGAAACTATGGCTTCTGATTGTTTTTTTTCAGAAACATCAATTTGGACACCCATAAGTCAGAGTATGACAGCACCATAACATGCACTGGGCTCTTTAAATGTTTTCACTCCTTTGGTTAGTAACATGAGGTACACAAGATTTAACAGCTATAGTTATCCATCCATCCATCCATCCATTTTCCAACCCGCTGAATCCGAACACAGGGTCACGGGGGTCTGCCGGAGCCAATCCCAGCCAACATAGGGCACAAGGCAGGAACCAATCCTGGGCAGGGTGCCAACCCACCGGAGTATAGTTATACACTTCAATATATTTACTTTTGTAGAAGCTGTGCAGCCGCTTACATTGTTTAATATGGACATACTGTACATACTGCATATATGTGCTCATTTAAGATTTTTTTTCATCATTCTTTGAGAGTCTACAATAAAAAGAATAAATCGTACATTACTAACTTTTTCACACCAAGGACATGGTGTCAAACTGTTTCTTGAAAAATTGGCATTTGATTTTTCTTGTTTCGTGAAATAATATTTTTTTCTTGTGAACTTTCACAGAGATTATATAAAACTTGCAAAGTGTTGCAGGTGAGGCTGACTTTCGCCTGTCACTTGAATGCAGCAAAGCCATGTTGTGTGTAGGGATTGCAAATACCCATCTTGCATATTCAACCTGGATGTGGTATACGACTCTACCTCACAATTCTACTTGTTAGTTTTGCAGTTCTACCTTTTATTTCATTTTTTAAACTTGCTTAATGCAATCAGGGTTTCAGAGTGCTGGGGGATATCCTGACAGCATGGTGGACAAAGTAGGAGCTAAGCACGTTTAGTCCTGGCCAGTACTTGGATGGGAGACCATCTAGCAAAGCTGGGTTGCTGCTGAAAGAGGAGTTGGTGAGACCAGCAGGGTGCACTTACCCTGTGGTCTGAATATAGATCCCAATGCCCTAGTGCAATAATGGGGTCATTGTGCTGTAAAAATGGTTGTGTCCTTTGGATGAGATGTAAAACCAAAGTTCTGACTCTCTGTGGTCATAAAAGATCCCTGGGCATCCTTTGTAAAGAGTAGGGTGTATCGTGATACCAGGCTAAACTGCCCACCACGGCCTAGTCATTCTGGCCCCCTAATCATATTCTGTCTCAAATTGGCTTTTTTTCTCACTCTACTTCACCACCTAATAGCTAATGTGTGGTGAACAATAGGGCATGAAAATGGCTGCCATTATATTATCCAGGTGGATGCTACACATAAATGGTGGTTGAAGTGGCTCCCCACTCACTGAAAAGCGCTATATAAATGTAAAGAATTATTATTATTATTATTATTATTATTAACCCATTCATCAGAGCAGACCCATACAGTCTCACACTCACTCAAACCAGGCCTGCTTAGTGTCACCAGTTAACACAACCTTTGCAAGAAAACCGAATATCTGGACAAAACCCACAAAGACACTAGCAGAAACTGCAGAAATGTAACGGTTACTGCTTTTAAAGGAAAAGATACACAATATCTAATGGTAGAAAAAATGTACTAGAATTCATTCCATGAAATGAGTACAGTATACAATATCGGAATTAGTAAGCACATCTTGGGTAATTACCACTTACAATACGTACATATTTTCAATAAGTAAATATTCCTTACCTATCAAAGTATGGAGCTGAAGTTTTAATCGTATAGCTGAATAAAATTTTAAAAGCTACATTGATGATAACCGATGAATGATAACTGATTGGACATAAATAATCAAAGCCAAACAAGTGGAAAGTACAAAATGCAATTGACAATATGACTATAGCTATTTTAAAAAAAAATTTATATACATTTAAAATGCTAGATTTTTTGTCATTACAATGTTGTGCATGCCTTTTAATAACAGGATGGATTCTGAAGAAGACACATAACCTGTAGTGGCAAACCTTTTACTTAAAACAACAAGCCCATGAAAAATCTTCCACTGTTCTTTTGGCAAATTTATTATATGCACTACATAATTACAACAGTGACCTTAATTTAGCATCCTGTGCCTAATTCCTCACATCAATTTAAATCAGTTAATCCTCTGAATCTTGTTTCACAGCACTCAAGATTATGCTGTACAAACGTAGTATCACAAGCAGCCCTTTCATAATAAAGATTACTACTTTATACAAGCCATCATTCCTTTATCCTGACAAGACTGACACAAAGTACTTTTTCTCTCTTTTTCTAGGAACTAAGCTGATGCCTGTATAATTCAAGTTTCATTTAATCTTATAAAAATCATTTACATCATCCTATCAACAGCTGGCAGGTCTGATAGCAAATGAAAAATTGTACTTTTGCTGTCATTTTCAACAGCCCTTCGCAGTTTTAGGGTGAAATTTGCTCTTATCTCTAGGGTCCCTTTAGTATTACATACAGAACATGCATTACTTCTAATCAATGTGTAAAAGTAAGAGTCTTTCAGACCAAAACCATTTTTATCAGAGCGTTCACAACTTACTTATAATGAGATTAGAAGCCCAACTCAGTAGATGGTTTGAGTTTCATATTTATTTATTAATCATGCATGAGGTCACAGAGATAGTCCCAAGGTCAGTTACTTTTGCTGCTGGAGAGACTCTGATTAATCTCGCTCTAGTGCATTGAATTTCATATGTACAGAGTAGACCAATTTATTTTATTTACTCCATGCCACAAATACATTGAAATTCTTGTTTCTTACAAGGACCATTAGTCAACACCACAACAAAAACTTTTTTCTTTACAAGAAATGATGTATTAATTAAACCTTGTAATTTTGCTTGCTGCTGTGTATCTAAAATGGATATCCTAAGCACAATGTGCTTGAAATGAAGAGCAGGCAAGAACAGTTCTGCAGTATACTGCACATTTATAATATCATTGGAAGATAATGGTAGAGTAAAAAAAACTACATTTGGTGCCAAACTTTACAGAAGGGCCACAATGGGGGCCAGTGTTATTCTCAAATGAACTTTTGATTAGAGGCCTTCTAATTGAAATTCTGTCTTAATGAGACTTCTTGTTTCACTGTTTGTAGGTCTATTACCGTATTAGTTTGCAAACTTTTTGTACAGTTTTATATTGTAACACCTACTGCACAGTTGAATTTTGTCTTCTTCCCAATAGATAGCCATTCTTTCTGTTAAAACAGTGTGGTTCAGCCCAGCAAGGTCAGTTTACCACACACAGACACCAGTGAACTTCAGGTGACATTCTGATTATCAGCATGTAATATAGCACACTGTCTTAAAAGAGTAATGACACAGTAAAATCTGCTATGTGTTGTTTGTCACCTAAAATTAGGCTTACAGTATATTTCAAAAGTATTTAGACCCCTTCACTTTCTACACACTTTGTAGAATTAATTTACATGCATCAATTTGCCATTTCTGCCCATCAATCTACAGTCAATGACAATGACAAAGTGAAAGTATGTTTTCAGAAAGGTTTTCAAATTTAAAAATTCAAAATTAAAAAATTCTCATTCATGTAAGTATTTAGACTCTTAATTCAGTACATTTTAGACACCAATTTGGCAGCAACTACAGCTTTGAGTCTTCCTGGGATAGTCTCTACAAGCTCTGCACACCTGGGTTTGGGCAGCTTATCTCATTCTTCCAGGCAGATCGACTCAAGCTTTGTTAGACAAGATGGGAAGAATCTGCAAACTGCCATCTTTAGTTCTCACCAAACATGTTCTGTGGGGTTTAAGTCTGGGCCCTGAGCTGGGCCACTCAAGGAAAGTCAGAGATTTGTCCCGAAACCACTCCAGTGTTGTCATGTCGAAAGGTGAACCATTGCCTCAGTTTGAGGCTGCATACACTCAAAGGTAAGTATTGAGGGGTGTACATGTAGATTGAGGCAAATAGTTTAGGCATTTCAAGTATTAACTTCTTCACCAATATAAAAAAAACATTAGAGGTTAAAATACCTTTCATGAACACTTTTACATAAGGAAAGGCAACGTGCTGCTCAGTTGAACAGAACCATATTGTTTGCAAGTCTAATGGGTGAACAATGATTCACAATTTGTAGTACTGTAGTTGCAAAAGAATCCAATGTAAACAACACATTTTTGTGATCAGTTTTCAAATTACATGAAATTCAAAAATAAAAGTAGGTACTATATAAGAATAAACAGCACCAAGAAAAAAAACAAACTACCCTATCCCATCCTGAGCCAAAGGGCAAACAATTTAGGAAAGCAAAGTCACCAAAAAAGAGAAAGGTAAAAAGGATCACAATAATGATCACAGTAAAGACCATACCAGCAAGGGGAAAAAGAGTATCAATTAACAGAAAGTCAGGGGGCTGCAGCAAATGAGGATTTAACAATTGAGCAGCAGTAATCCAGGTTTTTCAATTGAATTGCTAGAGACACCATTTTTTCCTGATGCAAATAGTTCACTTTGGATTAAATTATAAAAGAAGCGCTGCCAGTTGTCCACAGTTACATACTCAAGTGCCTTTCCAGTGGTAGGCAAGAATTAATTTCGGTGTCAGAATTTTAAGAAAGAGCAATTTATGTTGAGGCGGTTAAAGGGGAAGAATAGATAGGTCTGATAGAAATATGATTAGAGGTAACAGTGGAACATTTAAAGAAAGAAAACAGATAGAAAGTGAAATACAATATATGAGTCCAAAAGAAAAAGGCATGTTAAGAAAAGGGAAACATGAGCTAAGGAGACATAACTCGCAAACAGCATCATGGGTGAGGCCTGTCAGATAATGCTCATGGGAATTAGAATAAAGTATATGCAGAAGTCTGAATTTGGTGTACTGATAGTTGGGATTTCTGGAGCAATACATTGGAAAATACAGTGATGTATGGGGTAGGGAGATAAAAAAATTATACTTAATTGTTTTCCTTTTGTTTTGTAGAAAAAAATCATATATTTCCTTTCTAGTCATCCATGCTTGTGCAAGATATACCATATGAAGCATACTGGTGCCCCATATTGATTATTGTCATTATTCCAATTGGTAATGTAGCTACCTGTGATACTGAATTGGATTGTGTTAGTAAATCAGTTGATGTAAAATTAAAAGAAAATTATGATTCTTCAAGAGTCAAGAAGAGACATGCCATTTTTGTGTTTGAGGCAAAGACAGTAGCTTTTAATTTTTATACATACAGTACCTTGCTTTAGGTGCATTTTGCCTAATGCTATCGGTAACCTTATAAGCCTAACACATAACCTGTTATCTTGTATCCTGACAAAGAATTTGTGCAACTATTAAAACAGGTTCAAAAATGCAATGTAGGAATGGGTCTCCTTGGATACTCTTTGTATAAATCTTTCTAATTGGTAAACAAAAATTATTTTCAGAAATAGATCACAAATTATTTTTTTTTATTTTATTGATTTTATTGTAATTATTCCATACAAATAGATAAATTTTTACAAAAAATAGGATTGAAAACAAATCAACCCCAAATGATTTTATATAACTGGTGCACCGTCCAACATTGGTTCCTGCATTATGTTTGATGCAGGTAGAATAGCAGAATAGACTCTGGCACCTGTGACACTGAACAAGGTTAAGTGATTATAAAAATTTGAAATTTGTTTTGTTATTTTTATTCTCACAAAAAGATAAATACACCCTTGATACAGTGCTTTTTCTCTAATTGCTACATTTTTCATTGGATACAAGGGTTTATAGTGTTTGAATTCCATTACCTCCAGAAGACCCCATTAGTGTCATGTAAAATTTCATGCTTTCTCTAAAAATATCTTTTACTGAACACATTTTTTTCCCATTGTGCTTTGCTTTCTTTGTATCAATAATAAAGTGATTCATTTCAGCCTTTTCACATAAACATCCTTGTGGCATCACTGCAGTCCTCATTAACCAAAGCAGTGTCTAAGACAGCCAGTTAAAACACCTACTGCGACAGCATGAAGGTCACCGAACTTTGCAAATGAGGGTTACAGGTTACAGTATGCAAAACAGACAATATGCCTTCCTTTATGAAGTGGAGGAATTATTTTAAAACAGTCAAGAAAATGACATGTGCTTATAAAAGGTAGTACAAATCATTAATTAAGGAGAGATCAAGTCTTTCAGGTTTTTGGTACAGATACAGGATCAGTTAGCGAGTTCATCTGTGACCATGGACAACTTTCTTGACCTTTTTGTGTTCAGTCTTTTGTTTTAAGGATGCAAATGGAAATCATTCTGTATTTCTAAATGCAAATTTCTTTTTAAAGGACTCACACAAGCTCTGAAACAACAGGATAAAAACTAATTTGATTCAGGGCTGCAGAGGGTTATAGTCTCTCCTGGTATCTTTGCCTGCAACGCCTGAAGGGTGGCCTGTTCATCAAAGGACACACATACTCACACTAATACACAGCCAATTTAGAGAAAAAACAAGTGTTTGTGTAAGTGTGCTTTGTAATGTGCTAGAACCCCTATTAGAGTTTGATCCATTAGGTTCTGGTCCTCCTGTGAGCCTTTAATTTGATGAAATGGACTTGAAAATGAATGAATAAATTGACAATGTCTGTTAGTAATATGTTAATCAGAAGTTCATTAGAAAGCAGTAAGTAAAGAAATGGATCATTTTGTAAGATAAAATGAAACAACAAATACATCTATAAACGTGTCAAAAATAATTACCTAAAAAAAACCATTTATGTTTAAAAGGACTTGCCTTAGCAGACCTGATGTCCATCTTCATACAGAGTCTAACAGATTTACTGAACGTATTGGGTATTTATTTGAATAATCTCATGTGATCGTTACTTTAACAGGGGCATCTGGTACAAACTTGTCAGGTTATCCACATGCCAGCCTCTCTGCGTCACACCAGGGACCTGAGTTCATCCCATATCAACATGGGTTTCCTTCTGGTAGTCTGATTTCTTCCCACATCCCAAAGTTATGCATGTTAGGTTAGATGCTGACTATGGGATTAAGTATGCACGTGTGTGTGTGCTCTGAGATTAAATGATATTCTGTTAAGGGCTGATTCCTGTCTTTCACTGATTGCTGCTAAAAGAGTTCTGGTTCAGTTTGATTTTTCATTGGATTATACTGTAATCTTATGTTCTACAAGGAGGTCTGTTTCAAATACTTTTGTCTAGAATATTGCTATAGATAAAATCAGCAGCAGCTGGAAGTAACAAGAATAATCCAGACCTTAGCAACCAGATAGCCATGGTTACAGCTAACAGACCATTAGTTAAAAACATAAACTTAACACCTAGAAAAACAAGAATCTATCTGAATATGAACAAGAATCTGTCTGAATATGCATCCTCTATGTTTGTTGTTTTTCTTTCATTTTGTGTCACCAAAATGCCACTTGCAAGGCTTGTTTCGGTATTACTGCATGGGAATATGAATGAATGGACAAAGATAAGATCAACAATATTGGTGTCATATATGGAAAAAAGTGGTGTTCTTACCTGTCTTGGTAAATGTTGTTTTCTAATGTGGGTCTGTTGATAACATATAGGCTGAGAACCCTGTCAAGGCTACAAGATGCAGGTTCCATCATTAGCCTCACAGAAGAACCTGGCGATTATTTGACAGACTTACGGTCACTGGTTCTATGGGGATGCATTCATTTTGGTTTTGTTATGCTAGAAAGACTGAGAGCTGAGAAGTTAACTACACTGTTACTAAATTCAAAACATTTTGAAAAAACTGAAGAAGAAAAAACCTCTGTTACTTTTTCCTCATAGAAGTTAACCATACCCAGCTTCACAGTGTGCAAGAAATTAAATTTAGATATATTAATAAAATCTTATCTTAAATGTAGAACCTCTTAATATTAGAAACCAGACACGAGAAGAATCGTTCTATGCGTCTTTAATGTCACTTCGTGAAGAGGGAGCAAAATATTAAGGGCAGAGGTCTGTTTTATAAGCAAATGAATTTACGTAAGAGTGTCACATTCACTCTGGTTGGTTCATAAACTTATACCCAAATGACATATAAAATAAAAGTCAATCATATTATTTTTCTGGTTCTTCTTATACCTTTGAGTTGGGCTACCACCCTCGACATTTCTCTTTATATAACAACTGTCCATTCTGGTGACTTCTTAGTCATCCTTCAGTACATTTTGTATATTACATCAACCTTTCTTCTGGTACATTCTTTATTTACCTGATCATCTCAGTATTTTTTCTAAACCAATTCTTATATTTCAATGTACACACTACAAACCAAAATACTTACAGGTACTGTTGCATATAAATTATATCACATTACATCTAAATTATTCTCTCATGTTAGGCCTAGTTGGATACAAAAGAAGTTGAAAATCCAACTTTTTGGTGACGAACATTGATATTTTAGTCATTGAAATGAAGCTCTGTTACAAAACTTTGAACAGCTCCATATGGCCATCGGTCCTAGCAACAGGAAGCCAGCTGAGGATAGAATCTACTGAGAACTGAGAATGGGATTAGTATAGGATGGCACTGTGCCTCCTGCTGCCCAAAGTGAGACTATTTGTCACAGCCAGAAAAATATCCCACCAAGCTTGTGCAGGGAAAGTAGAGGGTGAGCAATATATGATACATTATTAGGTGCAGTTTTGTAAATGCACTATCTAATGTTTTATAGTGAGACCTTTTTTCTTTCCAATTAGTACACCATAACTTAATATTCCATGCCAAGCTTCAACTTTAACGGCTATCAGTCATTCAGTCATGTTGTGATTCAGTTTAAATATAATCTAATTTAAGTCTTGAATGCTTATGCATTGGCAGGCAGCTATTGACAGGTAATCTTATACAATTTGTTTCAACTTGCACAGACCAAAAAGCAATGAAACCTTTATGATTTTACTGTTTTCATACATTTCCTCCACATTCTACAAAAGGTGGTCCACACAACAAACACTGTGAATCCATTTTTTTCCAACACTGTTTTTATATATGTTCAATTAATAATTTTTCTATTTTCAAAAACACATCAGTGTATGCCTGTGCTAGTTAATTCAATTTTCCCTGTGATAGTTTAGTAAAGGTTTTTATTTACATATATTTTGACAAAAGAATAGTGGCTGTATTTTTTATTTCAGTTGTATTTTTCACCTGGTAAAAGAAAATTAAATTATGTATAAATTATAAGCTTTGTACCTTTAGCTAGTTATTATTGCTTAATATGTTTGGTGGTCTTCATAAGACCATGTTTAAAAGCAATGTATAAGATGTAATACAATGAAAAAACAAAGGACAAGTAGCACTTAAATTAGCTGCACAGGGATTATGGGAAGTCAGAAGCATGTAGGGGTTCTTAATAACATAATATGATCCCAGCTGTCATTGGTGAAAATGCAGATACTACATCATATTAATGTTCCCCAAACAAAAGCATATTTTGGCCATAAGGCATCATCAGCACACAGCAGTTTAATATCTTTTAACTTATTATGTCCATGCATACTATAGCTCCCTGATTCCAGGATGTTTGGTGAGGTCTGCATATTTAATTTTTATTGTTTTTGTATCTGTTGTAGTGTGGTGCTAAATCAGGAATGGAATGGCAGGCAATAGGGGGAAGTGCCCTACAAGACTCTGATATATTGATGTTCCAGTAAACCAGAAAGATTATTAGAGCAGTAAAATATACATTCTCAGTCAGTGTCCTATGTCTAATTAACCCTGGCACACCAAGGGAAGAAATGGCACTGTGAATCATCGAAAAAAGAGGTTGAAAACTCTCAGGCATTAGGGATGTTCGTTATACAATGTGTTATGCTGGACAGGTTGTTTTGGAAGTTGCCTGGTCCTTTAAATTAAAGCAGGCCCTGAGGACTAAGAAGAATGGACTCAGGTGTTCCAGAGGTCATTCCAGATTCCTGTGGTCATCAAGAATGTTGGCCCAAATGTGATCCCAGAGTGTGATATGAAAAGTCCTTTCTGATCAAAGCTGCAGTGTGTGTAGAGGTGGAAAGGCTGGGTTAAAACACTCAACTGGATGTAGAGAGACAGGCAGAAGTATTTGTTGAAAAGCATGTTTGTACTATTGAGGTGGGACATGGCCTTGCCATTCTACCTAATAGGCAGGGTGACCGTCTTGTTTTGGGTAACACCACTTCTTTAATTTTGTTTACTTTTGTTAAGGCTTTCCTTAGTCTGCTCCTCAGTTTTTATTTAGACTTTCAAAAACATTTTCTGTACTTTGGCCTCATTGTGTTCATTTAGACTGGCAGCTCTAAAATGCCCTATATTGTCCATGCTAAGTTCTACATCTTACTGTTACAGTACTGCATCCCTGTTAGAGGAGAGGTTAGAGGTTAGGAGCACACACTGATGCAGCACATTGCCACACCCACCACATGACAAACCAACTCAGGATCCCATATTAGGGCCTGAGTGCAGCCATGCAATGGGTCACACCTCAGCACCACACTAGTTCAGATGGAACAGTGTGAGGTTTTTTATGGTGGCTGGAGTGCCAATTCTGCCACCAACCCCCAGGTTTTCCCTGTAGGTTGGAGGGCCTACATGCAGGGCTGGATGCAGATTAACGTCATACCCAGGATGGAGCAATTGGAGGATAAGGGCCTTGCTCAAGGGCTCAACAGAGTAGAATCTCTTTTGGCATTTACGGGATTCGAACCGGCAACCTTTCAATTGCCAGTGTAAATCCCTAGCCTTAGAGCCACCACTCCACCCTATCCCCGTTAGCTCTGTCTAAATTTAAATATGCTTCATAGAAACAATTCTTTTCCTTTAAAAACACAGCATCGAGTCTTTCTATCAGAATAGTCATACATTCATCTTTGTTCAGGTCTTCTGCCGAAATTGGAATTGCTTGCTCTCCCTGTAAGCAACAGTCCAATTGCAAGTGCGTGTTTTATCTTTCAAGATCAGTAACCTGTGTCCATATTAAAACGCCATTTTTCCAGCTCTCGTATGGCTTGCTCTCATGGAATGCAGGCGGGATTCTATAATTAGTAGCCATCCTCTGCCAATATTAAACTTAAAATAAAGATACAACACCTTTGATGTTAGCCACAAACTTTATTACTATACTTCTGGCCTCTCACACACAGGTACGCAACAACCAAAAAGCCTGCTCACTTGAAACCCCAGCTGTACTTCTCCTAATAGGGATGCAGTACCGTAATGCTACAACTTTACAGTCCACAATATCAACAATATATTTGAATTATCTGGGTTCTGTAAACAATATTCATGCTCTCCACTACTCTCCCAATATGCATAATGATACTTTGATACTAATCACCAGACAAATCTTTTAAATTACACAGTATAGAAATACTTAGAGAAATACAGTAAAATCATTGATATTAATTATTAATTAATTAAAATACCAATTTATAGGTTACTTAAAATAAAATATATTATCCAGCTTGTATTTATATTGCAGTTTTCATATGTCTTATTTTTGACTATAAGTTTGTATTTTTTATACATTCTTTATTTGTAAAATAAACTATTAAAGTGCCTTATAAATACAGTAGAGTTTGATTTTTCCGCAACTTGTTCCAAAGTACAGCTGTTCCTCTAACTACTTGAGAAGACACCTACCATATAAAGTCTCGATGAATGGAAAGCCCCGCATTGCTAAATACGTAATCTTTAAAGGAGCATTTTTCATGATTATGATTAAAATTTTACCATTTGTTCAAAGGGAATGTAAAAATATATAAAGAGAGTTTTAAATTGCAGGAATATTGGTTAGCACCATGTAAGTTTTTGAAATATATTTCTGGAAAACACTTTTCATTTTCCAAATGTAACACACAAAATGATTTTCCATCCTTGTTAACAGAAACAGAAAACACATTGATAAACTATTCTTAGCGAACGTAGTGTGTTTTATTGGCACTGTTCACTTTGAACCTTTAACTATAAAGTAAAAACATGCTATTTTTTTGTATTCACAATTCATAAAATGTGATAATAATAAAAAGAGAAATGAAAAAAGAGTATTATTAAATAATCTCCATCTATTAATTCATCCATCTTCCTGAACCCATTTATATATTACAAGGTGGTAGGAAGCAGACTGTGTTCTAAAACCGTCACACTCAAATAAAGAGTAATAAAAGAATAAATAAATAAAAAAGAGTCAATATCAGTCTCTCCTAAGATATCCGTAAGCAGACTCTCGTCAATATATTTACTCATTTCCTGAACACACTTATTCTCATTTACACTAAGCAAATGTTTATTAATTTTAAATAATAAAAAATATAAATTTACTGCATTGAATTCTCAGAACTACTCACCGCTACTCAAAATCATTGACACGGTTGCCAATATAAAATACCATATCTGCAAAATCTAACGCATGCACACAGGGACAAAACACATACATCAAAGCGAAAGAGTGTGGCAATTCACACCAAAGAACGTACAGTGTCCTGTATTTCTGAAAGCAACAAAAACCCTAATTTGTCTGTTATTATATTTTAGTTGTTGTAGCTCAATGCTCTGATATGTGTTACCTCACTCTGTATCTCTTTTGTTTGACTCAACTACTTCCTTCCCCATCCCAGGTTGAATGCTGGGAAATGCACAGTGGATCGGTTGTTCTGTTTAAAGTACTGACTCAAAGCCACAAGAGGAGTAAAATAAGAAGAAAAATAATTATTATTCACTTAGCTTGTATTAAATAATCCACAACAGGCTCTGGCAGAAAACCAAGATGAATGCTGGCATAGCAGTTTGGACAATCTCCATCACTGTCTTTCTCACAGAGTCATGGCTGTTATCTTCTCCAGGTACTTTTGCAGCCTGTGGAAATTTGGATGGTGGAAGGCTACAGAGGGACACTATTCAAACACCTCATGTTAATCAGTTCAGTGATTTTTCTGCTCCTACCGGGTCCAGAGTCCAGAGGTTTTGGGGTTTTCAAGTATCATGGTGTGTTAACACATTTTATAAATTTGAGATAACATTGTTTTGGTACAATAAAACAAATTAACAGGGAGTTTTTGCTATACATTTCTGCATACTAAGAACTTTCTCAGCATTTCTTCTGATAGAGCCCAAAAAATGCTTTCTTACAGACTGCTACAGCAATATAATGAAAACAAGACAGAAGAATGTAAAATAAAAAGGGAAAGCAAGCAATATAAGTTGAAATAAAATATAAAATTTTTTTTAAAGAATCATATATTTATAAGCAGGTTATGTACTGTAAATTGGTGCAAAAATTATTAAATACACAGATCATGGGGATGTATTGAATATTGGTTGAACTTCACGACTGCCTAAAGCTATCTTACATGTGAATGTTTTGTGTGTTTTAACCACCAATTTTTTCTATTGTTCTCTGTGCATATACTGATTATTTCAGTGTTTTCCACTATAATTTGGCTTCTATTTCTCTGTTATGCAACAAAATGCATTATTTAGTTATTAAGACTGATATTATTTTATTTTCAATCATTGAAAATGATCCAACTGTTTTAGACACACCCTCTGTGTGTATTCCTCTTGCATCCATTCATTCATTATCTTTAACATCCTACATTTCAATTTTAGGAGCCTATCCCAGGAACATTGGACTAAATGCAGGAATGAACCCATGAAGTCCATTGCAGTGTGTACTGATACTCACTCACCCTGGGATAATTCTGATTTATCAAATAACCTAACATTTACTTTTGGATAATCTTTAGAATGTGAATGGAACCTGGGGTATCTGTAGAAAACCCTCACAGCCCCAGGGAAAATGAACAAGCTCCTTTCAGAAGGTGATCAGGAAACAGAAATTTACCAGAACATCTGGACAAGTTAGGCTGCTATACTCGTTATCACTACCATGCTGCCCTACACAAGTTTCTACTTTGATATAAGTACAAGAAATACATTTAGGGAAATTTTTCTCATGCATGTCACTGAAAAAAAAAGTTCTTGTAATGTGCTAGCCAACATAAATGCTTTGACTTTTTATAGTTGTATATTATTTACCTTTGAAAATGTACCCTTATTAAACTAACCATTTCTAAAAAATCGTGATGGCATTCAAAACTAATGCTGTCAAGTGTGGTAAATGAAAATTTTGAAGTGTACAAATTAGTGGAATGTAAAGCTTTACAAGGACCTTTCTGGAACACTGAAAGATTTAAATGACTACTTTTAAATGAACCTAAACATATTTAAAAGGTTTTCCAATTTAAAAAGTGAAACACGACACACTGTGTAGCAAGAGAATGATCATTAAGGTAGAAAAAAAGATATATATATTTTTTTACTTATCACATTGTGAATTTTGGCGGCACTGTGGCACAGTGGTAGAGCTGCTGCTCGCAGTAAGTAAAGCAGGGTGTGCGTCCCAGGCCTTCCCTGTGTGGAGTTTGCATGTTCTCACCGTGACTGTGCGGTATTGCTCTGGGTGCTGTGGTTTCCTCCCACAGTCCAAAGACATGTGAGTTAGGTGGATTGGTGAAACTAAAATGGCCCTAGAGTGTGGTTTGTGTGTGTATGTGTGTGTGCACCCTGCAATGAACTGGCGCCCTGTCCAGGGTTTGTAACTACCTTGCATCTTATTCTGGATGGGGTAGGCTCCAGCATCCCCATGACCCTGTCCAGGAAAAGCAGTTTAGAAAATGACTGACTGACATTGTGAATCTCTACAGAAATTAATGTAACATTACAGGTTTGCAAATTACAGCTATCCTAGGTCAGTAATAACTTGTAGCATTTTATGAATTATGCTAAACCTACAAGGAGCTATAGCCTGTCCTGGGAATACAGGCAGGGCAACAGCTGAAATGACAAGCGACATGTCATTGCAAGGCTTACTCATGTAGCTACTGCACTTCCAGACTTCAGCTTTCTGGATCCCCCTAATGAACAGTGCGGGTACAGAAAGTGAAAGGATGGACTGAAGTCCAAAAATTGTCACTGTAGCTTTCTAGAAAAATCAACCAGTTAGTCGTATATATGGGGTATGAGGCACTGCTTAAGAAAATATTTTCTCTCCAACTTAATATGAAGTAATCACTGACTTCAATATTATATAACAAAGAGGAGATGCACAGGAAAGTCAGTAAAACAGTGGAGGAGGTGATTATGCTGAATTCCTGCGTTTGTACAGTGTCTTGCTGGGTGGTGGTAAATAAAAGCATTTGTTCATAAATGTGACAATATGTAAACAGTTTTAAATTATGGCATTTCAAGGCTATTCGTTATTATTGAGTGTAACAAAACATTACTGAAAGCTTGCATGTTCTGTAGTTGAACATTTTTATCTTTTGTTTAAAGAATGAACTTTTAATGGTCACCCTTCATAATACAGAATAAATGCTTATAAAAAAATAATTAATTGAAAACATAAAACTATCTACAAAAAGGCATATAAAGGCAATTCTAATAGGCAGAGTGTCTCGACAAAATATATGGAATTACAAAAGAGTGAAGAAGAGACACTAGATCTTCAAACCAGTAATAAAAAAGTCTTTACCTCATTAGTTGTTTTTGGAACAGGAGATTATGAAAATGTAAAATAAAAGTTCCTTAAGAAAGTTAGAAACCTTAGCATGAAGAAAGAATGGGATCCCTTTGCTATGCTGTCACTGCTTATATCATTACCTCCCTTCAGCTAAGTGTGCAAACCATCAGCATTTAATCAAGGTACAAGTTTTCACAGGGTTTACTATCCTTTACACACAAAGTAAGGAAGGTTAGCATTTTAACTTGCTTACTAGTTATAGCAACTCATGTCCAAGGGAGCAAGAAATCATTGTGGAAAAATCTACGATTTCATTTAACTATGTAATTAGACGTATATAAATAAAAAACCTGTGTGCGCATGTATGCAGCAGTCCGCTCTGCTCACACTCAACCACAGCCACTACATGGTGCACGTCACTTCTCTTACAAATGAAGCAAACAAATTCAGCTTTGTGGTGCATACATGTTGTACGTTCACACAGCGATCTACCCTACATTTGCCGAGGCAGGTTCCACAGCTTGCCACAGCTACTCAAGACTACATGTTTCGTCTCAGACAAGATACTTACAGTTCCAGCCCACTTAGCTGATGCCTCTGCAAGTTCACCAATGTAGTAAAACTGGTAGGTAGTCTTTGGGTTGTTTTTTTGTCACACATGCAGGTAGGTATATTTAAATACATAAATTTTGTAATGTGCATGGAAATAAGCACCAAAAGGTGAGAAAGAAAATTAAATGGAAGGATTCTAGATGCGTCATGTCTTCATGTTAGAAATTCAAGAAACATTTTTTTTCTTTTCTGCCTGCATGTATTTAATTTTTGTGATTTATGAGACAAAGTATTAGTGATTTCAGCCGCAGCATACTGTATCTAATTACCAACTAAAATGGCAATTATGATAATTCCCAGGAATTAATACATTAACCATAGCTCAAGGTTAGTGATGGAAGAATCAAATTAATCTGCTTTCCTGCCATGCACATTTTTGCTTCTCATTCTCTCTCTCTTTCTCTCTGTATGTATATATATATATATACTGTATATATATATATATATATATATCCGAGGGGGTACCCAAAAATTATTTTAACTTATTGAAACTTTAGTCTCCTTCAAAGTACCCTCCATGTGAATGAATGCACTTGTCCCAATTTTTTTCTCACTGATGGAAACGTTTTTGGAATCACTGAAGAGGAACGTTGTCCAATGCCTGCAGTGATTTTTCTTTGACTTCCTCCATGGTACAAAAACGCTTTCCTTTGAGCTCTTTTTTCATATGAGGGAAGAAGAAAAAGTTGCATGGAGCAAGATCAAGTGACATTTCCCCTAAGAGAAAACAAAATTTAACTCAGACTCGCTGTTCTTTATGATCACCCATCACAAAGAACTGCGAGTCTGCGTTAAATTTTATTTTCTCTTAGGGGAAACAGCTGCTGAAACTTGTAGTGATGCTTGAAAGTGCTTTAAAGAGGCAGCTTTAAGTAAAACACAGTTCTCCGAGTGGTTTTCATGTTTCAAAAAAATCATTTTGTGATTAGGTTAGTTTAGCTCAAGGGCCTAAATATAATCTATGTGACAGTACTTTATGGGGCAGCATAGTTACTTGTAATTGTATTGTCACCATCACTTTAAACTACCTGGAAGGTTGGTGGGTTAACACTAGAAGCACCTCTGCCCATGCCAATTGGCATTTTTTTTTAATCTTAAATTATTTTATTAGTACGTACATCACACTCCTGTCTTTCCTTGACTTCTCCAGATGTATATTTGTTGCAAGTCTGAAATTCTATTCAAAAAATCTGATTGATGATATTTTTGCTTTTTACACAAACGCCCCTCTTCTATTGTAACAAGCAATACATATTGAATGTTTGAATTGCCCTCTCCTCTCTGACTCCCATTTGACCACATTTGCATACTGATATTGACTTTAATGAAAGTTGCTTCCCAGAAGCAACTTCAGCAAACAACTGCAAAATATTAATTGATAAAATGTCACACCCGAAAACTGTTGGCACTCCATTTATTTCAGTAAATGAAAGAAAAAAAAAACAACTTTAAACTGCTGTTGCAATGTTTTTATATTTCGTTGGAAATGAAGTGCACAGCCAGCCAGAATTCTACATGGGAAAGTGGGACATAGTGGATGGAGCAGTCGAGCCACGATTGAAGAGAGCCAAGGTGGATGGCAGCTCATTTGTGAAGTTTTCAGACATTGCAGACCGAAAATGAATGCAAACGTAAGAATAAATAGTAGTATTACTTTATGAAAATGGAAAGACTGATGCAATGCGTTACTTGGCCATAAGTGAGGCACCTTTTAGGATGATTTGAATACAGCCATACTGAAATGCTTGAGTATGTTTTGAATTTCATATACACACAATCACATGTATTGAATCACGCACATGAGTTTGATGACAGATGCATAAACACACAAAGAAGATCAACAGTTTACTTACGTATTTGCATACTCATACATTATCAGGCCTGTCATTTTTTGTGAAAACAATGCAAGTGAGCTTCAAAAACAGTAGCAATACACAACATGCTGTTATTGTTCTACCTCAACCAATGTCCAAAACAATGTATATAAACAAATATGGTTTATATATCATCTGCAATAGTCTTATTGGACAACTATTCATCTACTAAAAATCATAGCTTTAAGTCATGATCACCTCAGCTAGTACTCTATATGCTTGATGAAAAAGTGAAGGCAGTCTCAGCTTAACTCCTTAATTCATTCAAATTCATCAGCACCCACTAGAAAGAAGTGTGTCTACATATAGCTAATACAAAGAGTTAATACTTTTATTGGAACAACAGTTGGCACAGTCACATACTGATAGTGACAATCTGAGAACACAGTGACTTAGTAAAATAATTGTCGTGCTTTGAACAGCCTATCACTGGCTGTACTTTACTCTAGTTTGTCATAGTTACAAAATCCCACACAAAGGGGAAATTTGGTGTTTGTGAACATTGCAGAAGCCAATTGTTTTGTTTATTTTCTAAATAACCCTTCCTGAAATTAAAAATATTTAAATTATTTCTGAAATGCTATCTTTGTCTCCTATGAGTGCCACTATTTCTATTCTTTAGTGTTCTTATAGTGTTCTTATACTGGGGTAGCCAGGGGTTATCTTAACTTTCTGGTTATCCAAGATTGCAGATTCAACCCAAAAGAATTAAGCAGACTTCACTTACATGAAAACATCCATCCATTTTCCAACCCGCTGAATCCGAACACAGGGTCACGGGGATCTGCTGGAGCCAATCCCAGCCTGCACAGGGCACAAGGTAGGAACCAATCCCAGGCAGGGTGCCAACCCACATGAAAACATTTTTGACATTAAAAGCTATTGCTTGCCTCAGCATGCATATTCATACAACCAGGTATTGCTTTGCAGTTTATTGTCATTGTTGACATACAGGAGTGTGATATTGTCGCAAAGGTTTCGAAACACTGATTAAATACTTCCTTGTGCATCCTTCTTCAATAATATCAGGCCATGGCCCACAATTTATGTTGTAAGCTGGAGTGCTGATCGCACCCTCAGAGGACACAGACGCCCCTGGGAAAACCCCTGAAACAGCTCACAGTCTACCTTCACATTGCTTCTTACCCTTCTTACTTGCGCTATAACGCGCGATAAACCTCTCACGCGGTACTCCGCATACTTAAAAGTATTGTGCAGCGCCTCTCAGCTTTGGAATTGGTTGTTTTGTTTCTCTCTCTCTCAGACATTCTCTGCTCCTGGCGGAACTGTCATCTCTGACTTGTCATGGAGCACGTTTAAACTTTTGAAAAGAGACAAATGTTTGTTTGCAGTGCTTTGAATAAAGTTCCTTTTTTCACAACCTCCTGTGTCTCTGTGCAAATCTGTGACCCAAGCATGACAATGTATGGATTCTGCCAGATTTTCTGCAATAGAATGGATTGTGTAATTTTTCTCCCATCTGGTTATCATCCAGAATATCATGGGCTTTCAGAAAGGGTTAATAAGGACTTGGAGGAAATTTTTCAACTGGAAACATATTTTTGCCAATAATGGTGTTCGACTCTATCAATTTGTTTCATTTGCCTCTACAGATGTCTTCTTTTGAAGCTCTGTATCTGTTTAATATGCCTTTGATTGGTTCAGTTTTTCTTGTAGTGACGGTGTATCTCACCAGGTTTCATACATTATGTGGTGGCTAGTTAGGGAGAAAATAAAGATGGTGGGAATCTCTGTGAATTGATTTATACACTATAAACTTAAGTCAGCCCTTGATTTTAAGGTTAGTCAGAAAGTGGCTTTGCCAACTGTGCCTTACTAAGAGGGATCTATCATACAGATTAACTATTAATCTTCTTTTTTTGTGTTTCATTGACCTTATTTGGGGGTATTTGGGGTTGTGAACATTGGAGAACTGAATTGTACTGTTTATTCTCATCTTAAAAGTGCTCTGTTTGAAATTAATCATTTTTCTTGTATTTCTGTGGCACTTTGACCTTTGTCAAATTTTTGTGTACTGTTGTCACATTGTTGCTATGTGGTGGTAGCCAGGAGTGTGCAGTGCATGACATCACAAACATGACAGTATGAAGGTTACTAACAAGCAGGGCTGTCTTAATGCATGGGCATACTGGGCAGTTGCCCAGGGGCCCCACAAGCATAGGGACCCACGTTTTTTTCTTATGCCTATGTATGTTTCTATTTTGCTATCTATCAAGATAGGGGCCCCAGTGCTCTACTTTGCCCGGGGGCCTATGATGCTGTTACCACAGACCTGCTAATGAGCACTTCTTGGCTATCCGAGATTGCGGATTCTACCCAAAATACTTTAGGTAACTTAATGTGTGTTTAATACTCTGTTGTATCGACTCTTGAACTTGAATTTTTGATCAAGAATTCTTTTCAGTATTTTGGCTTTGATGACCCGTTTCTAGCCACTTAATGGCTAATGAATTTTGGCTCTCGCCCCAGGCCTATGTTTCATCTCTTGGTCCTTCTCTTACTGTAAGTTGTCTCGTATCTGTCTGTGGAAGAAAAAAAAATACACACATTATCTATTAAGCTTTTGAATTAAGAAAAAAGGAAAACGATGCCTGCTCTAAATAAAGTGGAATGATGTTCTGGAGAGATGTGCATGTGTAGTATAAGCCTAAAGATAGCAGAAAAGTGTCAGTTTGTCAGACATGCTAGTTTTACAGGATCAGTTTTGATTCTGACTAGCATGTACCCCTAGCACCAACAAAAAGAGACAAAAGGTAAATCATAATTGGTATAAAACCTTTAAAGCATATTAATTTGTTCATAGTAAAGTTGGTATGTCTGGCATGATTTTGCCACTGAAAAAAATCCAACCTAGAATAAGGAAAATCAAAAAACAGATGATGATGATATTTATAAAATATACTGTAAGAAGAAAAAGTGAAGAGAGTTACTTTTCAGTGAATAGATTGTTACATCTGTGCAAGTATAGGCAGGCTCATCATATGAACTTTGTTTTGTTTTTCTGTAAATAAAAACTGCACCCGGGAGTCATTAAGATACTTATCATTTGCTGGGACACCTGCTGCAGTGCCATTTCTCTCAGTCATTTTAACAACTGCAGTTTCCCTTCAAAGTCAAAATTGCTATGTTTACTTAACACTCAAACAAATTGCATACCACAGAGAAGGTGTTTAATATGTATAAGCCATTTCAGCATTTTGCTGTATTGTTAAATTGAACATATTATAGAATATATTGGCTTAACAGAGAAATACTGTATAGGAAGAGAAGTCAGGAGAAACATATTATGCTGTTAAGCCTTTCTTATTGTTTGAATTCCTAGAAGAGCTGCTAATTTATTAATTCAACATCAAATATTTACCAAAAACACAATTTATATACTATTACAAAAATAATAGCCATCGACATGCAGTCGATGAGGAAAATAAAGCGAATTTGAACTTGAACTTGTTTGTACAGCATGGTAAAAGACAACACATAGCTATATGACTTTCAAGATTACAAACATTTTCTAACGTGCAAAGTTAATACAGAAGCATTAGAAAACAAACATAACATGCTAATGAAGTATATACTGTATAATGTTTAGTATGCTTAAGACCAGATGGCTAAAGAACTCTGCAAAGCTAAAGCTTTACTAGGTAAATTATGAAGAAATTGACTTCTTTGGCCCTGTGGTTTACTTAGGAAAGGTTTTAGCTTGCTATTAAGAAGGATAAATCACATTTGGCTAGACAACACACTGAATAAGAGTGATAAATGTGAATATATGGAAGAACCACTGAAACTTAAGTCTACCGCAGTTCTTGTTTTCTGTCTGAGCCTGCTGTTGTAGCTGTTAGCAGCCACACTGCTTGTATTTCCAAGGTCCATAATAATCTGTGAATTCATTGGTCCTTCAATTTTTCAAAATCCACCTGGAACAGGTGCAAATTAAAAACAAGCCATAGACAGATTTTTAATTAATTGTTAGATACAAATATATACACTGACTGACCAACTATGAACTATTTAAGGATTCCTTATTACTTAGTGGCTTCAAAATACAAACCCCTGCTGTGAATGAAACTACTGCCCCCACACTCGAAATGCACTGATCCAAGTTTTAAAAAAAGAAACTTTGTAACTGATTAAAATTACAACATAGACTATATATACAGTATTAGATGTTTACATGTGCATTCAAATGTATTTAAATTTCACATATTTATGCACTTTGAATTTGTAGCTCTTTATAATGGCTTTGACCATCTCTTCAATAGAAAGTGTTACAGTATATAAATGTGAACTGAATTGAGCTGAATAAAATTTAAACTATAAACAAGTATGGTATACACAGTAATCCCTCCTCCATCGCGGGGGTTGCGTTCCAGAGCCACCCGCGAAATAAGAAAATCCGCGAAGTAGAAACCATATGTTTATATGGTTATTTTTATATTGTCATGCTTGGGTCACAGATTTGCGCAGAAACACAGGAGGTTGTAGAGAGACAGGAACGTTATTCAAACACTGCAAACAAACATTTGTCTCTTTTTCAAAAGTTTAAACTGTGCTCCATGACAAGACAGAGATGACAGTTCCATCTCACAATTAAAAGAATGCAAACATATCTTCCTCTTCAAAGGAGTGCGCATCAGGAGCAGATAATGTCACATAGATAGAGAAAAGCAAACAAATCAATAGGGCTGTTTGGCTTTTAAGTATGCGAAGCACCGCGGCACAAAGCTGTTGAAGGCGGCAGCTCACACTCCCTCCGTCAGAAGCAGAGAAAGAGAGAGAGAGAGAGAGAGAGAGACAGTTTGTTTTTCAATCAAAAATCAATACATGCCCTTCGAGCTTTTAAGTATGCGAAGCACCGTGCAGCATGTCGTTTCAGGAAGCAGCTGCACAAAAGATAGCAACGTGAAGATAATCTTTCAGCATTTTTAGACGAGCGTCCGTATCGTCTAGGTGTGCGAACAGCCCCCCTGCTCAATCCCCCTACTTCAGGATCAGAGAAAGTCAGCGCAAGAGAGAGAGAAAAGTAAGCTGGGTAGCTTCTCAGCCATCTGCCAATAGCGTCCCTTGTATGAAATCAACTGGGCAAACCAACTGAGGAAGCATGTACCAAAAATTAAAAGACCCATTGTCCGCAGAAATCCGCGAACCAGCAAAAAATCCGCGATATATATTTAAATATGCTTACATATAAAATCCGCGATGGAGTGAAGCCGCGAAAGGCGAAGCACGATATAGCGAAGGATCACTGTATATTACATGTATAATCCTTACTTTTATAAAATATTTCAGCACTGGAAAGAGCTGAAATTTATACTGATAGCATTGGCTGTATAACATACCAAGCCCATTATCAGGCATCTATCCCTAATGTTTTGAAGTGGTGTCCAGAGATCCCCACCAAGACATGTCTCATCATCCAACTGGAGAAGACATTCATTTAAATTCAGTTTCACATAAATGACACCCCTCCCCCTTTTTGCTTTTGCCTGTCTTTTCCAAAAATTGTCTCCATCTATGTTACACTCATTGCCATATTCATATTTACCCAGGATTCTGTAATTGTTATGATATTACAATAATGGTCAGCTACATACAACTCCAACTCACTTATTTTATGTTTTTATACTCTTGGCATTAAAGCAAGCAGTGGTTAATGTATGACTTTTTTAACCTTGGCTTTTTAACTCCAGGCTAGAAATGTATTGATTTTAGCTTGTGTAAAATGTTTTTACACTATAATTCATCCCTTCATGTGATGGTGTAAACCTGACCTGTCAGAAACCTGCCGTCCTTCCATTTCTTTGCCTAACCTACTCATATACTGTAAAAACCCCATGCAATGATGTCCCTCTGCATGCAATGTAAATTCTCTCTGTAGGACAGGTCCCAATTGTGCCAACAGAAGCCTTAATGTCCCTTAACCCTATTTCCCTCTCTCCTCTAAGATATGAGCCACACATTAAATCTTTAATCTCCTCATTTGTTGGGAAAAAAAACTTATACAGTCACAGGAAGAATGTGCAGACTCCACATAAACAACGAATGGGTACAGGATTTGATTTTTGCTTTCTGGATTTGTGAGACATCAGTGCTAACCACGTCATCACTCCTTCCTTACATTTAACATAAAAATATTCATGTTTGATTTAAGACTCAAGGATTTGCCAGGGGTAATATTTCCACAATGCACTTATCAAATATGGTTTAAATTAGGTACAGAGAAAAGAGCTGAAGTTAGCAGTTTGCTGACATTTCACTGTGGGAAAATTCAGCCTTATTGAATGAGTTGGTAAAGTACAAAATTAGTTGTAAAAATATTAGAATTTTATTTCATGGTGTGTACATGCAGAACAATAATGTATTAAGCTGGTTTTCCAAACAGTTAGTCATTAACCTTTATTATTATTTTAATTATTAATTATTTTAAATATTATTAGTGCTTCTGTTGCGTTGTAGACATAACTTTTTTCAGTTTAGAATTGAGAAGCCACAGAGGAAAGTCAAGGCACTAACAATGTGATGCCTTGTCTGTATCCCACTTTCACATTTCAGTATTTTGTGAATAAGCTGGCACTACTAATGCGCATCAGAAGCTGCACCATTTCTTTAAACAGCAAGGCATTTTCTGAAGTTAGCCACCTTCAATGGCATATAACTTGTTTTTGTTCCAACAACCTGAGCAACCTGTGTAGCATTTGCTTAATTTTTCAGAGCCACAGCACATTTATTTGTTTTTTTATATATAAAAATAAAAAGTTGATTAGACAGCCAAGATCTTTAAAAGTGAGGCTTGTTATGACCAACAAAAACTCTTCTGGTTAATCAGGAAACATCAAGTGAACAGATGTTGCAAGTTGCTCTCAGCAGCCCACATCCCAGCTGTTGCGTAGTAGGCTTCAGTACACAAAGCAAAGCTTACAGCTGCTGTCTCTAACTCTCAAACTTTTTTAACATTACCTGCAATATACACTTATCTCTCAACACCAAAATACTCCACAGGAGGTAAAATAAACAGCATTTCTGTAAAGAGCTTTTCCATACAATAAGTATCTACTTAAATATAAAGTATAGCTGAATGTTGGAAATGTATTAATTATGCCCACGTAAATTAAACTTTTTGCATTTGTTTTGATGTAACAGCTGGAACGAATAATGTTAACGTTGTCATGACCCAGCTTACTGCACCTGAGACATTAATGTTTGACTATTTGTGCAAATCTGTTACGGATTCATAAATATATAGAATGTTGAAATCATTTGCCGACTCATTGGTTATTTTTTATCCAGTGTGTTGGGACAGGTAAAGAACCTATTTTACTGACTTTTTACCTATTTTAGTTTATTTTTTTGTAATGCATTGTCTGGAAGTGAGCACTTAATGGCTCTAAGACATTATGTACAATGAGCAATTTAACCTGAGAATGTTGACATTATTTATACAACAATGAGCAATGGCTCAACATTATAAACAATTGTTCTTAATTTTTCTTAGTTCTCAATTAAACTTCATAACAACTTTATATCTAATTAAGAGTTTTTCTTGAACTTGGAGATTTTAAATATCTGACTTGTATTTGTAACATTTATTTATGTTATGCAAAATATTTTCCACCACTAGCATTACCATTTTCTTTTTGTATATTGGGTAATGCCTGTTGCCGTGATGCATGTCAGTTAGTGGTGCAGAGTCATGTGAGTCACAGCGTCTGATGTCAGTAACACATCAGTTAGGAGGTTAACCCTGATGTTTTATTTTATTCATCTTTGCAGATATTTCATACAAGACATATATTCCCTCTGGTTTCTCGAGATTCTTCCTATGACTTTTGACTAAAATGTTTAAGTTACATTTTGGTTTCAGTGAAAGTACAATCTGACTTTTTGGCTATAAGCCTTGCGTGATCTTTGACTTTGTGCGTGAGTCTCTTGGCTTTATTTCCACTATGAATGAATAGCATTTTTGGAAGCAGCTTCCAAAAAGACTTTTATGGACTTTAGAAGGGTGTACTTGGGTTCCAGTGATGTCTGTGTTGCAGAGCTGATAACAGTGCTGGACTTTTTCAGATTTCTAAGGGTTATCAGTTTGATTAATGACTCATTTAATGCACTCAGCCTGTTTTTCTGGACCTTAACCTTGCCTGTTTCCTTCTACTTCTCCAGAAGAGCTTGGACATCATACCTTGAAACTTGAAAACTGAGAGAGACCTTGATGACGCATGATAACCACCTTATGTCTTGTTGCCATCTTCACTTTTGTCATGGTGTAATATTCAGTGATTTAAAGGTTAAACTGTAACATAAACATTTAGGTTTGCTTCTCCTTTGTTCAGTTTGATTCCTCCTATACCGTTTTTAGTTAATCAGTTTGATTCAATCAAATCATTATACCACTGATTCTTAACACCTGATTGTTTGTTATCTTTGTTCAATCATGCATTGAGCCATAGTTATAAAGTTATTAAACTTTATCTGAAAAGTAATCTATTATTTAATATTTTACTTTTTTTTAACAAAATACAAATATTTCTTCTGGACAATTTTTGGAAAATATCTTAAATTTGCTTTTTTCTACTGACACACTAATGCAGATGAGAAAAAAAAAACTAACATCTAAAGGCCTTGTCACACTGTAAGACTCTTCCAGTGATTTTAAGTCACAGGCTTCATTTGCATAATCATTTACATAATAAGCAAGTTAGAGGCAGTCGTGGTCCACACTTATCACACCCATCTTTTTGCCTGACATACTTAGTGACTCGGTCCAACCAATCTGCGACTTGCCCTAACAAACATGTTGGATTTGTGTCTTAAGTCATGAAGCAGGCTGTGTGTGTGAGAGAAGAAGAACAATGCATGAAAGTCCAATGCGAGGAATAAGGAATGTGGGTGGTTAACACCAAAATCTGAGAAATCTGGGGGATCTGCTCCCCCGCTTGTGTCATCCCGCACATCAGTAAAAGGGGCGAGCTGATGACACTGTGGAAATGTGCAGCTGTGCTGGAAAGTTATCACCGAGCTGTATAATTTGTCATGTCCTGCAATTAGTACTTGTGCAATATGACATACCCAGCAAATGCAGTTGTCAAGTTTGAATCTTGGGTTTAAAAAAAAAAACAAAAACTAGGATATTTAGACTTTTGCACAGTACAACAGTGTATTCATATATACTGTATAACTGGGAACATACATGGGAATGATGAATTCATTAACAAATGATCACCCAGCCCCCACTGGGCATTCTGCCTATTATAAATGTTCTGAATGAATTCTTCATTGTTTCTTTTTAGACTTCATTGTGAGGATTCAACACAGTGGGGTCTGTCACATGTTGGGGTATCCACTTTCATTCAGACATCACAGGTGGCTGCACAGCATCTTGATCAGGTGGTGATGACGCAGAAACCACCACAGAAGAGCCATAAAAGAATAAAGAGAAAAGAAAAGATTAATAATAATTGCAGATTCACTTTAGAGAATGATAAATTTGTGCATATCAAGGGTATTAAGTATAAAATTAAATTGAAGCTACAAAAAAGCAAAATTAAAAAAGTGAGATGTTAGGTGTTTCTTAAAATGTTCCACATTATTAGCCTGGTATATCTCAATTGGTAATGTATTCCAGATTTCTGGGGTGTAATAACAAAAGGCTGCCTCACAACTTCTTTTAAGCTTGGCTATTGGAATTATAAACAGACCATCAAGATCTAAGGTTATGACTTGGATTGTAGGGGGACAGGCATTCCAAGAGATATGAAGGAGCAAGAAGCAAAAAAAGAAAGAAAACACTACACCACTAACTAAAAGCATATAGCATCCTACAAGAAAAGCCAGAGACAGAGACAAAGGATAAGAAAATATTTAGGCTTACCACAAAAAAACTGGCATCTCAGCATCAAAGAAGACTCAGTGAAGCTCCTGATCACAGTCACATTATTTAACACACTTTACATGCCAGAGTGTATTTGTGCTTACAGAAAGTTCCTGTTACACTTTATACACCTTTGCAAATAAAAACAGCATCATTTTTCAGAATGTTTTAATTCTTCCAAATTTTGTCAACTTGATAGCAGAGATAATCCTTTTTAAAGTGTTATCTCTGGGGTTTCTGTCTCTTCTAACTGCTTGAGCTCAAATCAGACATTAGGACTTTCTTCTTGAAATCTGGGTTATTCTTTGAAATATTTGAGCTTTGTTTCATTCTGTTTCACACACCAAAGTTACTTCGAAGTATGTCAGACTGAATGCAATTATTTTAATATAATGCAAAAGTACTACACTAATTTCAGCATCATCTACTCCTCACCAACTTTGGAATAAATAAAGTTTTTTTAAGAACCCTTTCTGTACATCACTACAAGGAACACGTTTACCTGTTCCTATTGTGTTTTTCAATGGTTAACTTGAATTGTCATATGTAAAATGGGCAGTCTTCTGCTTCTTAAACAGACCCCTTCACAGCACATTTTGGAACAGATTTTTCTGTCTCACTGCACTTGGATCTAACATTGTGCTAAGAACGCACATTTTAAGTACTTAAGCAGCACTCTAAAAGTATTGTTCATGTCCTGATCCCTTTCCAGTTAGCTTTGAAACCTGATATCCCTTATTACTACTTTATGATAGAACTGCTAGTCATCCATTGCAGCAAGCCAAAGCTTAAAGACAATGGAAAATCACTGCTATATTTTTGATTTTCCTTTTACTACCTCAGCGACTTTAAAATTGTAATTTAAAGAGCCTTTCCAATATTAGCAATGTTCCTTTTAGGTACCTCAGTCAACACACAGTTTTGTGCGCACTATTAGTTTTAGGTGACACAATGCCAAAAACAATAAGGTATAATGAAAAATAGACATTAAGGTCACTCTTACTGCATTTTTGCAGAAAGTATAAAGTAGGGGAGGAAGACTGAGTGTAGTTTAGTATCTTCTGTTATTTCTTGACTGCTTGCTCCTTCCTGTAGGAACCATGTAATTGCATCTACCCTTGTGAGATCATGAAGTGGCATTCTACACTCCAAATCTTTCATTATAAGCAGATCATGAGCACTTCATGCTTTGTAGATGAACTGTAAACAAAAACGTAAAAATATTAAGCAGTAATGATAATAAAAAATATTTGAAAAGCAATACATACAATACAATGTATATGTAGCACTGAGAATATTTAACCTATATTGGAATATATTTCAATAGTGTATATATTCATTTTAAATATAAGTACTTGAATCTTAGTTTTTGTCTAATTTTCTAGCCCTGTTTCAAAGCTAATAACAGCCAAACTGTGTATGAATACGTTTGAAAGTGGTGGGCATATGACAAACTAATTGGATCACTTTAATATCAAATTTCAAAAGATTCAACAATGGGTTTTCCATATAGCAAGGTTTTAAAAATTGACTTCCAGAAGGACTGCCATTGTCCCTCTGTTGTATATTTTTGGTAAGGAAATGGAAAGAATGAAATTCTTCACTTGTTTCTTCTTGTGCTACTGGGAAATATTGTGTGAACCCACACAAACACTCATCTCAGAGGGAACACTAGACGGAGTTACAATAATTTAACTGTAACTGCAATCTTCAGTGGTATCCCTTCATTTTTCTTGTTGGTCCTGCCCTGAAATATCTTTATGGAAGAGAAAGACATTAAATCAACATGTCGTTTCATATCAATAACGTATTTAAATATTTCTTTAAAATATTTTAAAATAATTCTTTTTAGCCACTTTAATTTGAGTGAGTCTTTCCTGCTTCATGTATCACTTAAATGTTGAACTGTCTGATGTGTGTGTGTGTTCCACCAAAGCTTATCTGGTTATCTTACTGGATTGATTGTTTCCATAAGTCATATATTTAAAATATAGTACATTTAGGTTATGTATCTTGTGGCTATTCAGGTGCATTCAAAATTGCAAAGACTAAAGTATTTCTAGAACAGGCACCAGATGTTTTGCAACTACTATTTTTAGGGAAAACCTTTAAAGCCCTTGTCTAATGGTTTATCTTTACACTAAATTAGATTTAAACAACAATTTCCTATACTTCTTCAAAATCTCTAGCATTTGCTTAAATAAAACTTTTTGCAAAAAAAAAACGAACTACTGAACCTTATTAATTCTACGTTGTTACTTGTACAGCTTTTGATTTTCAATAAAATAAACATGCAGCTTAATTGTAATTATTCTAAAAAAATAAATCATATTGGATGACCATAAAACAGAATGTCATTATGTTCAAAGATAGAAACAGCCTTATACCAATTATTTCGTAAACATATTGCATGGCCTCTGTGTCTTCTGCTAGTGTAAATTCTTTTAGATTAAAATTGCAATAGTTCTTTTTTTGTCTTTTTTTGCATATGCTGAGCTTTCAGCCTCTGAACTCTACTGGGTGTCTGCCCTATTATTTTGACTTTCATCTTATCTGCAGTATCAGCAGTTGAGACAACCTTGAAAGGACTATTCTAAGGGCTTATAGTAATTGTGTAGATTCAGTGAATAATGCCATCTGCTTTGGCCTTTTTCAGGTCTCTTTTGAACCTCAATAAAAAAGTAAGATCTTAATTATAAAATGTAAAAATTATATTAATGTAACATATTTTATTGGTTTTCAAAATATATAATGTATTGCAGAACTGATCATTAAAAATAAAATTATGTGTTTTCTTCTGGATAAGATGTGTAGTTTAGGTTAATTGGAAACTCTAAACTTGCCCTGTGAGAGTGCAAGTGTGGATGTGTATGTGAGGGCTGTTTTTTGGTCAAGACAGACCCCAACTGGATTAAGAGGGTGTGATGGAAATTTGAGTGTTTTGTGTTATAATTTAAAAAGCAGATAATAACACATTGTGAAATTTTGCAACCATGCATGCTATTTATAAAAATAACTAAATAGAGACCATATTGTAATAATTAAAAAAAAAAGGTTGGATTGGCATGGCTACCTGACAGTTGTAAAGGTCAGAGTTCTTTTCTCTGACAGCTGTCTGTGAAGAGTTTGCATGTTCTTCTGTGTCTTTGTTGGTCTCAAATACCAAAGATAGACTGGTTTAGATTGATTGACATCAACTGGTCTGGTATGAGCTAAAGTGTGTGCCTCGTCAATGACTGGCATTCTAACCAGGTTTGGTGCCTCTCTTGCTATCTTGTCAAAATTATGTATTATATATACTCACTGGATTAACTGTATGAATGGACAAACAGTTAAAAAGTGCAATGGCTGACCCCCTTCTTTGGAGCATTTAGGGGCATGGTGAACTGTAACATTTATTTATGGCAGCCTAACTAGTAAAAAAGTGACATCTGTTAGTCACTAGCAAAGTAGATGAGCAACTTGCGAAGATGTGGATTGTGAAATTTGCTTTGCAAAGTACAGTATGCTTTTCTGCCCTTAGGCTGACTATTATTCAGTGTGTCCTACTGTTTTCCAGAAAAGGACAGATATAAATGAAATATACTACATGATGCACACCAGTATGTGAGGTATTTGGTGAAATTAGAAGGTGTGCTTTACTTATTAATAAAGAGTCAAATATCTGATTTCTGTGTGTTATTATAGCCACACATGTGAGCATGGGGAGTGTTTCCCAAGCTCTTGACAGTAGAAACAAAGGGAGAAGAATAATATGGTGACACTGGCACTAACCTCTCTTCCATTTCCTTTCATTTCTGGACAATCATCGACAGCAACACCTCCAGCCCTATTCAAAGAGAGCATTGACCATAAATCACCATTTCCTTCAAGAAGCAGCTGCCAGGGAGGTCGGGAATTAAGCTTTGGGCAGCAAAGCCTTACCCTGCAATTATACTGTTGATTCATGTTTTTTTTTTTTAATTTTCTTTATACATTAAATAGAGAATCCCATGGGACCCTGGCCCTTTATGATCTCTTTTTTTACTTTCTCATATACGAAGTATAGGGAAAGTATTGTATTCGTCCAAAGATTCGATGTCGAGATTTTGATGAATCTCAATGTTTTAGACCTTCCTGACTTTCTCGTTTGTTATTTTGAAAGTATATATAGTTAAAATTTGCTCCCCATCCTTATGTACAGGGGAGTCCTGAGAAAATAGTTTTTCTGATGCCTCCGATCATACTAAGTGATGAAGGTGCTTTTAGGAAGTTAGAGGGATGATATCCTTAATACTGACATCCAAAAGAGACACCAAAGCTCTGCTTCTTTAGTCTCATGACTAGGGAACAATGAAACGACTACTCAGGAAAGGGGATTGCAGTTCACCTCCTGCGACAGCCAAAGGCAGAGCTCCACTCTATGGAGGGTGCACAGTATACATGAAGTGGGCACAGGACAGACTGTCTATGGAACATTTGTAAGTGTTCTTACAGAGCATCAGGGATATTTATATACAATTAGGAATGCTACTATTACTAATATATGATTGAAATGGCTAGGACATGAGGTTTGTTGTTGGAATGCTCATCCGCATTATAAATACACATGTGTATTGCAATATCAGAGGCCAAATTTTCTATGGGTCATACAACCAATCTGGCATAATTGCCAATGTATTTTTGCACAGTGGTTCAGGCAGTTCAAGACTGCAAAAGAAAGTTCACCTGAATATTTGTAACACCTTCAGAAATCATAAATGGCTTAGTGAACGAGTGATTCTGGCACCTAAAAATGAGAGCGTTAGTTATGTAAATCTTGAACTACAGAATTGGGTACCTGGAGATGTTACAACATGGAAGTCCTTTGACACTGATAGCCGTAGGCTGTGTTTTATTCAAGTGAGTTCCTCAGCTCTTTGAAACTGGAATGCAGCTTCTTCTTCCTCCTCTCCATTTCTTCCCACTTCTATGTGTTGTCGGATGTGCTTGATCAACATTCTCTTAATAGCTCAGTCCTGCGCCTACTTGACAGTCCAACCCCTGTCCTTCATATCTTGGCCCTGTATCACTATCTCTACCCCTGTGTTTCATTTCTCACCACTCTTTTGCCCATATAATCATCATATGTCAACTTACTTTCCTGTACTTTCTTAGACATCACTCCCAATTTTGTTTTACCACTGATTGCCTCATTTCTTTTTCTGTCCTACTTTGTAAGTTCACACATCCATCTCATATGATGGATGATCTGATATGATCTCATCCATCTTTGCAGAGGGTGCAAACCTATAAATACCTGGGAGTGCAGCTGGATGATAAATTGGACTAGACTGCCAATACTGATGTTCTGTGTAAGAAAGGACAGAGCCGACTATACTTCCTTAGAAAGCTGGCGTCCTTCAACATCTGCAATAAGATGCTGCAGATGTTCTATCAAACGGTTGTGACGAGCGCCCTCTTCTACGCAGTGGTGTGCTGAGGAAGCAGCATAAAGAAGAGGGACGCCTCACGCCTGAACAAACTGGTGAGGAAGGCAGGCTCTATTGTAGGCATGGAGCTAGACAGTTTGACATCCGTGGCAGAGCGACGGGCACTGAGCAGGCTCCTGTCAATAATGGAGAATCCACTGCATCCACTAAACAGTATCATCTCCAGATAGAGGAGCAGCTTCAGCAACAGACTGCTGTCAATGTCCTGCTCCACTGACAGACTGAGGAGATTGTTCCTCCCCCACACTATGCGACTCTTCAATTCCACCGGGGGGGTAAACGTTAAAATTATACAAAGTTATTGTCTGTCTGTATACCTGCATTGTTATCGGCATTGTTATCACTCTTTAATTTAATATTGTTTTTTAATATTGTTCTTTATCAGTATGCTGCTGTTGGAGTATGTGAATTTCCCCTTGGGATTAATAAAGTATCTATCTATCTATCTACATTCTCATTTCTGCCACATCTAACTTCTTCTCCTGTGCTCCCTTTACTGACCATGTCTCAGCTCCATATATCTTTGCTGGTCTTACCATTGTCTTAAAATGTTTACCTTTAACTTTCGGCCCTAATTCTTCACACAATATTACCGAAACGTTCTTCCAATTGTTCCATCCAAACTGCACTCTATGGGTTATCTTTGTATCTAGTTTTCCTCTATGGCTACCACTGATCCACTGGCTACAACTGTATTTAAATCAATCCACTCTTTTCAGTAGCTCTGCTAGCCTGCTAATGTCTAAATCCTGTTCATTATTAAAACTCATATATTCACTCTTCTTCCTACCGTGTTTCCCTGAAAATAAGACAGGGTCTTATATCAATTTTTGCTCCAAAAAATGCACTAGGGCTTATTTTCAGGGGATATCTTATTTTTATTCATGTACAATAATATACATTTTTCCAAATACAGTCATTTCTTCTTCATTATAACTCTCCACATTCAAACCCTGAATTTCAGCCTGAATTTCTTGCTACGCTTTTAGGATCCTCCAGGATCGATGTGCGTGCTTCGATGTTTGATGAATGGTTCGATGTGGTGAAGCAAAATGCTGACATACAAATGCATTCATGGTGCTTTGATATTCAAGTTTTGCATATTCCCCAAAGTAATGACATGATACATTTTAAAAGTCTCACATACCATCTTCTGTGCCATCTCTTTTTTTATTTGCACCTTTACAATACCATCAGAACATACGGCGGCGTATTTGAGCCACAAAAGAAAATAAAGAAATAATGAAAATGTTTATTTTTTGATTAAAGTGGAAATTTCAGCTTTAAACTTGAAATGTCCTCTTTAATCCCGTAGTTTACTTTGCCATTAAAGTAGACTGTCGTAAACGTCATCTTAAAACCGACCCAGTTATTAAATCGCTACGCGCTTCTGGGGCTTCCTCCTGACCTGACAGCAGCAGCAAGCAGCATCGCCACACAGAACACATTCAATTTATAATATTCCAGCTCTCTGCACATTTAGAATTCTTAGATTTATACTTGATACCACTTTCATGATGAGATGCATTAAAATATGTATGTTACATTTTACAGATAAATCGTTAACTTTGTTTAAATAATGAATACTGCTAATAGTTACACATATAGGGTGGCAGGGTGGCAGAGCAGTAGCGCTGCTGTCTCGCAGGTAGTCATGTCCCAAACTCCCTGCCTGGAGTTTGCATGTTTTCCTGGGGGGTTTCCACAGTGTGCTCAGTTTTCCATCCAAAGAAATGAAGGTTTGGGGATTTGGTGACGCTACAATGACTCCAGTGTATGTGTGTGCTTGTGTTAACCTTGCGATGAGCTGATGCCCCGTCCAGAGATTTTGTTTCTGTCTTGTGCCGATGATACTGGAATGGGTATATCCCCAAATTGATGGATGTAATCATTAAACATCCTTTTCAGAGATATTTTGGCAAGGTGTCCTTGGAATTTAATGGATGTTTTGTCTCATTGCGTGGCACCTTACTTTTCAGCTGATGATCTAGACTAGGGCTTATTTTGGGGTAGGGCTTATATTACAGAGCAGCCTGAAAATCATTCAGTCTTATTTTTGGGGAAACACGGTATTTATCTTCAACACTCTAACATCCAAAGCCCTTCTCCATTCTGCTATACGTCATAATTTTCAATCATTTTACTGTATAATCTTGGCCCACCTAAAGTGTGTAATGGATCCAGAGTATGTATGAAGAACCCAAAGGCAAACATTACAGAAGTAACAATACTAATAGGCTATGGCAGAGGAGATGTGTTTATTCCAAATAATCCTCTAATACCCAACTACATTTGCTATGACTATAAATAAGGCTCAAAGGCAGTCAAATGAAGTACCAGGAATAAAATGGGAAGATCAGCGCTGTTCACACAGACAACTATACAGTATGTTTGCTGCTTACTCAGGAGAAAGCAAACCCAGAAATGTATAACTTTTGAACCTAACAGTAAAACCACAAAAAGCATTGGATTAATATCCATGCTGCCATAAAAGGTAGTGGTAATGACCAAATATGAAAAAATGTGATAAATTACAAAATTTTTAATTTATGTGAATTAAATAATATGAATGAATCATAATATCATAGTTTGACATTTAAATTTCAAGAAATCAATATAGTCTACATTTGTTATTATAAGCCCCAGCAATGCTAGGATTTTAATGCTAGATTATGACAAACCTCTTCAGTGTTTTGTTTTGACATTATTTTTTATTTGCTCAATTGCTCTCCTCTGTTATTGTGGTATTTGAATATCAATATATTTGAGCAAGTATGCTTGGGAAAGAACACAGACCATTACTGACTGAAAAATTTAAAATCACCAGCAGTATGGAGATGCACATATTTTTAAGCATATATGTAATTGGACAGGTGGTCATTGGATGAATATTTGCTTACAAATAATGTTTTTCTAATATGTCTGTAGTGGCTCTATTAAGACTATTAATTCTCTGATATGAATTCTCAGATATGATTTTCATACATATTACAAGTCACTTGATTATATTTTGATCTGTTTTTGCAAATGTTGATTTTTTAATAGTTATGAGGGTGATGTCATTGCATTATTCATTTTGGTTATATTATAAGCCAGACATTGTGTGTATTTCTGGAATGCTGACATTGTATGGTTGTTGGTGATGTTGTCCCATTGCTATAATGTGACAAGCAGAAGTTGAGTCGCATGATATTATCACACTGCCAACACTGAGGATGCCAACCCTGTAAACATAATACCCAAGTGTATGGGTAATTCTAAAACAAAGGAAAATGGTCTTTTGATTACTGAGTTATTAGGGAAAGGATTTTAGGTAGTAAGGAACTTATCCTAGTTTATGACACTCAGAATAGGTTTTTGTAACTATACTGCCTCTCTTGATTTTGGCAGTTGCATGTTCAAAAGTGTTTTTCTCTTAAAATCTACAGTAACATTTAAGCCAATTATGGTTGCCATCAGTTTGTGATATACAATGTGGTAATCAGTGGGGTCCCATTTAGTTGGCTAAACACTGACTTCTTTCTCTGCCATCAGGAATATACAATTAGCTGTACAGAATGCTATATGTTAGGATTCAGATACAGTAATCCCTCGCTACTTCGCGGTTCACTTTTCGCGGATTCACGACTTCGCGGTTTTTTAAAACATAGTACATGTAGTAGTATTTCCTAGTCTAAGAACAATAAAACAAGTTCGGTGACTAAATGCATTGTAACACGGGCTGTGATTGTTACATGGGAGGGAGACGACAAATCACAGCTTCCCGCTTTCTAATCGGGCCTGTGATTGGTGCTTTGACTGATGCCTAGATCCCACAGTATCTCTGTGGTGTTATGGGTCCACAGCTCTTCCAGCAAAGGCCGTTTTGTTTTAAATAAATAATCGCCGCGCTCGCGGCTTAGCGAGGGGGCGTGGCAGCTGTAGCGAGCCGCAGGGCGAACAGCAGTGTGGGCGTTTCTCACCTAAGTGCACAGGTGGGAAACTGCCCACATCCATGATTGCTCCTGTGGCTAATGGGCTGCAGCTGCCATGTCCTTCCCGCATATATAGAGAAGCGCGAGCCGGTTAAGGGGAGAGGAGAAGTAAAAGAGGAAAAGGAAAGATGAAACGGAGGAGGCAGGAAGCAAGCAAGCAAGCAAGCAAGCAAGCAAGCAAGCAAGCAAGCAAGCGAGAGAGAGAGAGAGAGAGAGAGAGAGAGAGAGAGAGAGAGAGAGAGAGAAAAAGAAAAAGTCGGTGCGAGCGAGCGAGCGCAGGCTCGTGTGCAGCTGTACAGGTAGCTTGGGTGTATGGCCAACACCCGAGGAGTAGCAGCAGTGGTTGCTCTCGTAGAATATTCTGAAGGGCAAGAGTGACCGGAAGGTGGATGACCGGTGAGGCGAGCCAAACAGCTGTAGCAGGACAGTGTAGAGAAGGTCAGCTACATTAAGAGCGTCTCGCCTGTTGCAGAGCCCGCATGGGAGAAGCAGGTCAGACGCTGACGCTGTTTTTAAAGACTGCTTTCTGTTGACGTTTTAACCTCGTGTTAAACGATTGTTATTCTTGTGTATTTTAAACCTCCACTTCACAACTGTTTTAAGGATTATTTATTTAAAGAT
This sequence comes from Erpetoichthys calabaricus, assembly GCF_900747795.2. NCBI lineage: Eukaryota > Metazoa > Chordata > Cladistia > Polypteriformes > Polypteridae > Erpetoichthys > Erpetoichthys calabaricus. The sequence goes on along the minus strand of NC_041397.2, from coordinate 218,609,704 downwards.
TTATTGAATGCTCTACTGCACTTTGGACAACTGTTTTGATTCTTTTAATAAAAGCGGTTTACTTTACACTGTGCAGTGTGTGAAAAAGAAGCAGCGGCAGCAACTGCCGATCACAATGTTTTTACTGCGCAGCATATTCATCACCATTATCACGTCATATATAGCTACGTGTACTTCGCTATACAGTAAGTGTAAACTTATCTACCAATTTCATATTGCTTAGCAGTTGTCCCTGTTATTAATAGAGTAAAGGGTGGGTTGTAAACAATACAGGGAGGGTTTAAAAACGTCCAAATACACGTTCAATAATTAAATAAATATGGTGTCCCTACTTCGCGGAAATTCAATTATCGCAGTCGGCCTTGGAACCTATCTCCCGCGATAAGTGAGGGATTACTGTATCTTAAATAGACTAATTACATCTCACACAGATATGTAATCTGAAGATGAAAAACATGCCATCTTCGACTTCTGACCAGAAAAGAAAAGCCACTTTCATAACAAAAAGACACTTATGTGTGGGAAAGCAAAAGCCTCCAAATCATTTGCCAAAGCTTTAATAGCAGTGAATCTTTCAAATGAAAGCTGAAAGTTTCTTTGTTTGAAACATTTTATGAGCAAAGAATGTTGCATTCTATCTTTCATTTAGGAAAAGAAGTTTGGCTAAGTAACCATCATTAACACTCTCTACCACAGACCAGCCCTGCAGCTCTAGTTAGTTAAGTGCATGAGCAACCAAAAAGATATACAGTAATCCCTCCTCCATCGCGGGGGTTGCGTTCCAGAGCCACCTGCGAAATAAGAAAATCCGCGAAGTAGAAACCATATGTTTATATGGTTATTTTTATATTGTCATGCTTAGGTCACAGATTTGCGCAGAAACAAATGAGGTTGTAGAGAGACAGGAACGTTATTCAAACACTGCAAACAAACATTTGTCTCTTTTTCAAAAGTTTAAACTGTGCTCAATGACAAGACAGAGATGACAGTTCAGTCTCACAATTAAAAGAATGCAAACATATCTTCCTCTTCAAAGGAGCAAAAAAATCAATAGGGCTGTTTGGCTTGTAAGTATGCGAAGCACCCTGGCACAAAGCTGTTGAAGGCGGCAGCTCACACCCCCTCCGTCAGGAGCAGAGTGAGAGTGAGAGAGAGAGAGACAGATAAAAAAATCAATACGTGCCCTTTGAGCTTTTAAGTATGCGAAGCACCGTGCAGCATAGTTAAAAGCTGCACACAGAAGGTAGCAACGTGAAGATAATCTTTCAGCATTTTCAGACCAGCGTCCGTATTGTCTAGGTGTGCGAACAGCCCCCCTGCTCACACCCCCTACGTCAGGATCACAGATAGTCAGCGCAAGAGAGAGAGAAAGAAAAGTAAGTTGGGTAGCTTCTCAGCCATCTGCCAATAGCGTCCCTTGTATGAAATCAACTGGGCAAACCAACTGAGGAAGCATGTACCAGAAATTAAAAGACCCATTGTCCACAGAAACCCACGAAGCAGCGAAAAATCCACGATATATATTTAAATATGCTTACATATAAAATCCGCGATGGAGTGAAGCCGCGAAAGGCGAAGTGCGATATAGCGAGGGATTACTGTATTTTTCAAGCAAGACAGACATAGCATAGAATAAAATATTCTAACAATAACCTTCGTCTGAATTTGTCTTTGAGTCTGTTTGCTGCTGTTACACAGGTGCGTTGGGGAGACAACCTCAGGGATCATATACTGTAATAGTTGTTCCACTCCAAACCAGAAGGTGGCACTGTTGCTTAATGCCTGCTCTCTTCCTCCCTCTACAGAACAGATTTTTGATGGACCTACAACGTCACTTCCGTTTCCCACCCACCTGAGCCCACCCCATCTGGGTCACAACATTGATAACCGACCGCAATGCTGTCTTGGATGAGTCTGTAGAAGGCTCTCATCTGAATAAGACATCATTTATTACTTTCCTTTTGCACAATTATCTTGGCCATAACAATATATGGGGTTCACATTGGTGCCCCAAACCTTTTTCTGCATCTCATTACAGTGTAACCTTTTATTGGAATCTGGGTCATTTATACAAAGTTTTAACAAGATTACAAAATATATCTTAAGGATCTCCCTACAATATTGATTTTGAGGCTTTTAGGAGTTCTCTGAACCACACCTTCCTAACTCTTAACTCCACCTTTTTCGCACTTTGTTGCAATACCTCCAGAAGTGTGAAACTCTATAATATAGATTTTGTTTAAATTCATCTTTACATATGACATGAATTGGGTGAAAGTATTTGTTATACAACAAAAATAAATAATTTTATGTTATGAAAATTGTCACCTTGCAAACTGGAATATAATTAAAATGTATTATTTAGAAGTTAATAAGCTGCTGTGACCCAGTCAGAGAATCTTGAAATAGTTTAGTTATTCTTGCCAAATAAGCCAGCACATAATGAAAAAAAGAGGTTTTACTCTGCCAAACAAATCCTTAACACGTTCATTTCAGTTTATTCTTATGCAGAGCACATCATTACCAAGCTCAAGGCCTTGTGTGTTTCAGCAAATATTATATAGAAAAAATAATATGCATCAAAACCCAAAATGTAAGTGCAGAACATAAGAGTGGAATGAAATGTTTACATAGAAACTTTATGGTATAACATATCATAACTTATGATCTTATTTCACATAACTATTTATGTATAAATGGAATAGAATGAATGTATTAGTCTGACATCTATGAGATTGTGAGTTCAAGCAGTATAAATAAGATTTCTTCACAGGGCCACTGGAATGTCACTCAGTGATAAGGTGAGAAGCTCTGCATGTCATAAGGATGCCCCCTGGGCAAGTCCCCTGGAGCTGCTCCAAAAATGTCCCACTAGGCAGAGACCTCGTGGCAAACCCAGGACACTCTGGAAGGATTATACCACTGTGTGTTATGGGAACACCTGAGAATTTCCCAGGAAGAGCTGGAATCTGTAGCTGGAGACAAAGAAGATTTGGATGAGTTGCTTGGCCTGCTTCCACTGCGACTCTTTTTAGGTCTTAGATGATGAGATGAGAGATAAATAGAATTTTTCCAGTATGTCACTACAAAAAGCTAAATCTTTAGAAACTAAAGTGCAGATTATAAAGAGGAACTGTGGAGGGGGGAGGAGGGTCGCAGAATTTAGGAGGTGCTTCTCCACTGCCAATATTGATTGTCCTGGGTGTGTGGTCACCAGTGAATCTCCTTAAGGATCCTCCTTTCAATCAGCTCATTGAGTTGGGCAAAGTGGTCAGACAATGTTGCCTCTCATCCCAGATCACCATCTTAAGGTCATAGCCAGCAACCTCAGTATGCAGGCAGATCAGAGTTCATTTAGCTGCATTGAAGGAGCATGGAAGATCAGGGAGGCGGCAGTATTACTGGAGGATATCTAAGGAATGTGACAGCAGATATAATAAACAATGATTTCACCCCTATCCCCCAGGTCATTATAATATGTATCCTTATTCCGCTCATTTAACATCTTCCTTTAATATGAAAGCTTTATATAACTATTAAGTCCTGGAGCATATCTATGCATCTCATAAAGGATTATAATAATGCAATAAAGTGTACATATTTCCAAAGAGGTGAATACTTCTTATAGCCATTGTTCCCCGGTTAAATGCGTCTGATATACTTTTAGAGATATCACTTAACTCTGTTAACTTTAAATATTATTCCCTTCTCTCACAACAACAATATGCTACTGTAAGACACATTAGACTGACAGTGCTCCTGGCATTTAATTTTAATTATTTTTTTTACTTTTCATCTTTTCTATCTCTTGCCAAAGTAGTCTATCTTCAAGCCCTCTGCCTTGTTGAGGTATACAGTAGCCTGAATTAATAGGATGTGGCTTTATGTCCACTGTTCAAGTACTGTTTGGGGAGTCCTCAGGCTTCAGGTCTTCTTAAAACTCTAGGGTAGTCACTAATTCTTTTGTGTTAGTGACGTGATGAGGAAGAATCAGCCTGGGGATAGAATGACAAAATGTTTATAATATCACTATTCTAAACATTCACTCAAGGCTACTTAAACTCTACTCAGGTAAATGTTAACAGTGTTCAAGCCCTTGGCACGAAACATTGTAACTCTGAAGACCATTTAGATAGGCCTCATGCTCTTCCTACATAGGCCTAGAGCACAGATACAGCATTTGTCCATTTTTAGCCTCTATGTAATTTAAGTCAGGTATTCTGAGAACTAAATGATGGTCTCTTTAATTTTTCATCTCTGTTTTTTCTTTATACCATTGTTGAATTGTATCTCTATTCCACCTCTCAAGCCATCATATTTTCAGCTGTTGGTATTTTGCCTGCTTATACAGAAAAAACTGAAGATGCACCTTTAGAATGACCAGTAAGCTTTCCTTGGTAGCACCAGATAAACCTCTGCCTCTTCAGGTGGTACAATAGCTATATTTTCTTACCCTTTACCACCAAAAAAGCAATCTAAATTAATGATGACCTTAGTGTAAATATGGAAATACATGAGTGTAGGGGAATCAGGCACTATGACATTAGTATTGAGAAAGAAATATATCTGAACTGATAGCAAATCCATCACAGAAGAACAAAACATTTACTCATATTGGGCCAATTTTGAAGTGCCAGCCAATCCAATTGCATTTTTTTGGACCATGGGAGGAAAGCTAACTTCTTCCATTCCACATTTCTCTCATGGTCAGTATTAGGTTTTTCAGCAATTTGTGCTAGAATAACTCTTCTGTGGGTTTGGACCACACAGGCTAGCTTTCATTCCTGATGCACATCAATGAGTCTTAAGCATTGACCCTATGACCCTATCGCCGGTCCATCGGTTGTCCTTCCTTTGAACACTTTTAGTAGGTACTAACCACTGCATACTGGGAATATCCTACAAGATCTGCTGTTTTGAAGATGCTCTGACCCATTCATCAAGCCATTACAATGTGGGCCTTGCCAAAGTCACACAGATCCTTGCGCTTACCCATGTTTACTGCTTCCCACACATTACCTTTAAGAACTGACTGTTTAGTTGCTGCCTAATATATCCTATCCAGGCGCTAGTGTAATGAGATAATCAGTTTTATTATTCACTTCACTTGTCAGTGGTTTTAGTGTTACTGCTGATTGGTGCAACAAAAAACCAAGCAGCCAAAAAAAATTCTTAAAGAAAGATTAAAGGCTTCAGATCAGCCAGGTATAATAATAATTCTCAGACTATGAGAAATTTATCTATGGTTTAAAATATAAGAATATATACTTTTAAATTCAGCCAAAGTCCCTCCCTCCTCTCAACCATTTTCAACCATGGTCCTCTCACCTCTCATTTGTGTGAATGCTTTTGTCAGACACAGTTCCTGCGCTCCCAGCTCTTATAAATTTTTATGTTTTCCTCACTTTAAGTTCCCAATAAAAGAACACATTATGTCTAAATCTTATTGAAGAATTTCATCCTATTGGGTTATTAACAGAAGAAATGAGTACACAGGCAATCCTAGCACTGAGAAACGATGAAGTCAAATGAATTAATGCGAAAATTGTTGATTGGTTACATGGCAAATTGGTTAAATGTGTATCAATAGACTATGCTCAAACAGTTGGTGGTGATGTTGTGGAAGATGAAAACATCAGCTTACAATATCCCGAAGAATATCTACAACCATTAACATTGTCTGGTCTTCCACCGTTCGAATTACTGTTGAAAGAAGGATGTATCGTAATCTTTTTGTGTAATTTATGTTTGAATGATGGGCTATGCAATAGGACAAGATTAGTTGTATTCAAAATTGGTCGTAAAAGTAAAGTAAACGTGTAAGTTTAAAAAGTATTTGCGTGTTATTTTCAAAGCCAAACAGAACAAAAACTTATAACACAACAAATACCTCTAATGCAACATGAAACATAATTTACTTTCAATTAATTATGTTTTACTATTTTTAACTATGGTTAATTACTCACTGTAATGTAAAATAGTTAGTTCTATTATGCATATGTAACAATTCCCATGAAAATGACAATCTGTTTAAATTGTTCATCCGTGAAGTGGATAGTGCGTAGTGTCTGCCCGGGGGTTGGCGAGCAAAGCGAGCAGGTGGCAGAGCCCCCTAGTATACATATATTGTACATATGGTTTGCATTCAATATGGAATGTAGTGTTCAGTGACATTTTTTTCTGTAGTTTTTATTATATTGTAACAGAATTGATTTTAGCAGCTGAAGCAGAAACGGGAAACATGAAAAACAGTTCAGCTGGGTAACGATTACTCAAATTATCAGCTTCAACGCAAGCCGCCTTCCTTTTAAAGGCACCAAGATAGTTAATAGAGTGAAAAATGAGTGAAAGTCCATTTGATAGGGGCTGGGATGAACTGCACAACACCATAGGAGTAGTACTGTCACTAGTCTAATAAAGATATCCAAGTAAGAATGTCATTGTACTAAGTGCACATGACAATAAACCTGAACTTGAAGCGGTTGCAAAATTCTATGTTTTAGCCATTTCACAGGGTATTCCACAATACCTGTATAATTGTTTCTGATGTTCTAAAATTTCAGAATATGCAAAATATGATTAATCTTTCCAAAAGTAATTAAAATCTTTCAAAGTATGTTGTGATATAGCATTCATCTAGTAAAAGGTTACCAGAGCAAGGAATGACAGAGTGAAGACCAAGGTCCCACAAGAGACCTCCAGATGAGAGATCAAAACTGGGTGTAACAGAGGTCCTGCTCATGTTAGTGTGGGAATAAAGGGCTGCTAGGAGGCAATAAGCACCAGATACCTGGAATATGTAATAGGCAGGGGACCCAGTCTAGAAAGTGAGCAAGTGTGGTCAAGAAGGGCTATTAAAGAGGGCCTTTGAGCTGACAAGTAGCAGCACATGGCCACTAGTTGGAGAAACTAGAGCTAGGGTACCAATTAAACGATTAGGTTAAGCAGAACCAGTTTTCTGACCCCCTCATTGAAGTATAGAGACTGTGTTGAATGTGAGACTGGCCTTTAAAAGGTGGCATAAAGCTTTGGGGTGAAGATGCAACAGCTGCTTAGAGAAAGTTGTAGCCTACTCTTCATGTAACAAAGGTAGGGCAGTCCATGACCCTGTAGTTGATACTGAGGTTTGGACAAAAGGGTACCCCAAAATAGTTTGAAAGCTCTATTAAAGCCAAAGGTTTTTAAGTCTGAGTTTTGAAGAAGAGGCTTAGCTGGCAGGATGTACAGTCTGAGGTCAGGAAAATGAGAGAGGGAGACAGACAGACAGGTAGTTTGAACTACACAGGCACAAAAGTGGAAATCTTAGTTACAAAGTACTCCTTTATCTAAAGAAAGCCTAATGATTAATAAAGAGACATAGAAATCATATAAAATCTATACTTGTTTAAAAAAATAATGAATATTAATTATAAAGAATATTCAAATACAAAAAAATATCAACAGGCAATAAAGGCATGCCTAACAAGACAACTCAGAAACAAACTAATCCAAATCTACAATCCAAAAGCATAAACAAAAAAAAAATAAGAAAGAAAAAAAGAAAAAAACAGAAAAGTACTTACAAATGATTACGCTCCAAAACTTAATGCTGATCTGGAGGACAAGGGCCTCTGCCTGGCCTTAAATTGGCAGAGGGCGGTCCTACATCATGGTGAAGTGAAACTCAAATATAATGAGACATGGCACATAAATCTATTATGAACACAACAAATAAACAAAATAATAATATTAAACACATAATGGCGAAAACATGAATGATAACATAACTTACAAAACATACAACACATACACAAACAATTTTATTGAGCCAAGAATAAAACCTGACTAGACAGTAACAGGTGGGTGTGCTTGGTAGTAGTTTTAAAATGGGGAAGTGGATGAGCAAACCTTTTGTGTACACTAGGGGTTGAAAACATATTAAGGCAGATCCAGAGAGGTATCGGGATTTTATTTTATTTTGCTTTTCACTATTCTATTCACCATCTTAATCCTCTCCCTTGCGTTTTATTGATAGGTACATTAATTTTTGTATAGGTTAGAGCTCCCCGAGAGTACTGTCCTATGGGACTCCTCACATCACAATAATTAGGTTATAAACTGTAATAATAATCTATTTGATTTACAACAATAACCATGTTTGTTTTTATACTGCAAAAAAATTCAAATGAACAAATGAATAAATATACTCAAAAGTATTTTTTTTGATAAACCATTCATTACTGTATATTCCAAAATGACGATTCTGATGAGGTGTAATACCATCCCTTTTATCTGATAGAATGTGAAGGTCACTTCAGAATACAATCATAATTTCCAACTATAATTTTGCAAGATCCTTTTGGATGCACAGCATGGTACAATTAATGTGCCTCAATGTTAAACCAGCAGCAGTTCAGCTAATCATCTCAGAGATGTGTAGCAGATTTCCATAATTTGAGATCATAATTTCAGTGTTGATATAGAGTATTTTTAAATATTAATTTCATCAGAGGACAGCACTGTACTGTACTGGTGAGCACTACTGCCATACAAACCAGGAAGTTCCATTGTGTGTGGGGAGTTTGAACATTCTCCGCATAACCAAGTAGGCTTTGTTTGAGTACTCCAATTTCCTTTCACATCCAAAAAATGTCTATAGTAAATTAACTGATAACTCTAAAGTGACACAGAGATGAGTCTGTATAATCGTGAATGTCAGTATTCCCTGTGACAGACTTGTGGATCATCCTTTTTTGTTTCCTGATTTGCTACCAGTTCTGTGTATATAGGCTTCAGCTGCCTGCATCCGGTAACAAGAAAATGGATGTATGGATGCTGCATTCTATGATAACTGGAAATACAAAATGTTTTTAAAACTGGATAATTATCTTTTAAAGTTGATTTAATGTACAGCCATAGGACAGTATGATAACACTTATCTCTCTCTATATATAAAATCCAACATTTGTCTGTCTGTTTATTTTTCATGAGAGAACTATTTAACAGATTTAGGTCAGGTTTTTTTCTAAAATTTGCTTGAACATTCCGGTTGATTTTGCGATTTCTCTCATTGTGATATGTATCATAGTTAGCTTGCGGTACCGATTTATTTGCACGAATCCAAGAGACAAACTGCGTGCCAAATCTCCTCACTCATGCAGCAGTCTCAGGGCGTTCATTACCTATGTTTAGCTAGTGAATGAGAGAACTACTTAACGGATTTAGATCAGGTTTTTTTTCTATAATTTGCTTGAAAATTCTGGTTCATTTTGCGACTTCTCTCATCGCGCTAAGAATCATAGTTTGCTATATATTCATGCTAATCCGAGACAAAGGCTGTGGGCCGAGGGAAGGGGGTAGCACGACGTCAGGAGTATTTTAGGTTAGGTTAGGTTAGGTTTCTTTATTTAGTCATGTTTACACAGGAAAACATGAAATTTGCCTTCTCAGTTGCATCTAATAACAGGTAACAGACAGAATGAAATAAAACAGACAAATAGAAATAAGAAAGGTTAAGGTAAGGCAGTTAGATAAAACATATTTATACCAAAAAAAAAAAAAAAAAAAGGTAACAGGATATATATCAAAACCTTAAACATTATCTCCGATATTTCTTATTGAAAAGTCGTATGGCACTAGGAAGAAAGGAGTTTCTGGAGCGATTTGTGTGGGTTTTCAAAGCAACTATCCTTCCTGATTTACTGAAGTTTAGTTCTACATGTAATGGGTGTCTGTCATCAGTTGAGATGATTTCCAGTTTCTTTAACATTGCCCTCTGACAGACACTAGTCAAATCATCTACATCAGCCCCAATAACTTTAGCTGCATACTTTGTAATCTGCTGGAGCTTTTTTGAGTTTTGGTTTGTCAGACTATTAAACCAGGCAATGAAACTGAAAGTGATCACGGACTGGATCATACTGCGATAGAAGGACAACATGAGGTCCTTGTCTACTTTAAATAGTTTGAGTTTATGGAGGAGAAATAAGCGCTGGTTGCATTTAGAAAATAATTTTTTTTTTTTGTAGGGTTTTTTTGAGTAGGGAGCCCTCCTTAATGCCCTGTTTCACTACTATGTGGGCGGAGCCATGGGAGATGGCTAGTACGTAATATTACTAAACACAAATAATTTTCTTTAGGGAAAGCTGTATAATTTCAGTGAAATTTCAAATGATAGTGTAGGACAAAGTGTGCATTAGCCATTTATCTTGGCTTTTATTGGCCCACAAGGCATGTTAAGACAGAAACTTTAACATGAATGCAGAAATTCAGCTGCACATCCTCAACTGCATTCCTAAGTGAATGGCTGAGCTGCAGCTCGAACAACACTTTAATTAATCCCGGTACTTCATCTGGTAACTTGGTGTAAATCTGAATTGAGCTGACATCACTGCATAGTCTCCTTCAGACAAGAAGGCACCCAAATGAAAAATCATTTTAGGCTGAACTCTGACTGGAAGTGATGAACAAAATTACACATTAATAAGCAAGAGCTAGATCTGTACCTAGAAGAAACCTTGATTTAATCACCAGTGGATACACCTTCTTTCAAAACTAGCTGCATTCATCTCTTCCACTCTTTTTAAGGACCTGAAAGATGATGAGCCGCTCTCTTAGAGGAGCTGAAAGCTGACGGTCTATTCTGTTTGTGAGTTGAAAGTTGATGAGCCACTCTCTATTAAATAAAGAAAAGTCACCCACACTCTGTGGAGCAAAAAAGTTCACAAACTTTCTTTAGTCTGGAAGTTACTCTCCATAGGACCTTTGAGCTGGATGCCTTGAACTAGCACTTAAGATTCACGCTGCCTAGCCAATCTCTGTGTCAGTGACTGGGGTCAGTCTGAAAAACCTGAGAAACAGCATTACTTCAAGAAGGGAACCCCTACACTCTTGTGTCAGAAACAACAATTAGGACTTTTCTTATGAAGTTGTAGAAGGCAAAGCAAAGAAGTCAGTATTACACAACTGAGGAAGGCCCGTGTAGCAATAACAAAAAGTGCACTCCAATGCAAGCAAAGTCTGCCACTTGAACCCAGAGCAACAGCACAACTCCTCACAGCATAGGAGAGCATCCTTAAAGCATTGGTATCATAAAACTCTTTATCTGTGCCAATACTGGACATCTTTGCCAGTAAACAGCCACCCTCTTCTGTGTTATATGTTTGTCTGTCTTGCTTCCTGTCTTCTATGTTGATATAGAATGTTCATGTTGTATACATGCATTTATCATATTTCTATAATCTTCATGTTTATCAATAATTTGCAATATTTGTGCGATCATTTATGTATATCTATACACACATATATAAGTAAAATAAACAACCTTACCAAATTATATAATTAACTAGCTGAAATCAAATACCCGTATGTATGTATGTTATCATCCACTTGACACTCAGAACCGTCCAACTCTATTTAATTTCAAAAGCAACAGGGGTGCGGTGCTGCTCAAATATAAAGAATGCTGGCAGTCCCCATCCAGTTCGCCCTCTGGTGGTTGTTACGAGTATCCACTGGATGATAACATTCATACAAGACCACAAGATCACCCCCCACCCTACCCAGAAGGGGGTGGGTTAGGGTTGATTTCACCCCACAGTATTGTTAGTCAACCAATGAGAAACATGTGTACCAAGTTTCATGAAAATCGCTCCAGCCGTTCGGAAGTGATACTGGAACATACATACATACACGTACTGTATTGACTTTTATATAAGATTACTGGGATTGCCAAAAGCAAAACTGATTATTAGCTAACTGATTAATTAAAGTCAACCAATCAATTGTTTGTTGCATATCCATACATCATTTCCTAAATTTACTTGGTGTTTCTGGGTGGGCTCAAACCAAGCTCCTCAACTGGATCTCTTACACATTCACTGTATCTACACCTTATTTTGTATTTGTTTACTTGTCTGTTAACAGGAAATGTCTGGATGCAGTTGGAAGTTGGATTGAAACAATTTTAGATGGTTCATAATATCTTAAAATGTATATTTTTAAAATAATGACTATAAAGCCACCATAGCTATATCACTGACTGTGTAAATTTGTCTTTAAAGGAAAAAATGTTACATGTAACAATATTAAAGTGGCTATCTTTGAACAATCAAACCTGTTATATCCTTACTGAGAATATTCATTGAAACAGAATGTTCAATTTTAATGTTCAATTAAATAGCTATCTTCAGTTATGTCTCTCAACTGTACAAAATGAACAGTAAATATTTGTTGATATTTCTATTCTGCATAAAGACATTATAATAATACAGTACATTCTGATCCTTTATATACTGTATGGCTTTACATTAAAATTTACAGTTCAAAAAAAAAGGATGTGTTAAGAAAATTCTATAAATATTTTTATACAATTACATCTCTATATAAAAAGATGCATGTTTGTAATTTTGGTGATAATAATTAGAGTGATTCCCCTTCAACATATTCAATGCCATTTTTTTCTTTCTTTTTTTGGCATTTTCTAGGTTTGCAGAAAGTGTGTCACAGTTTGCTCAGCCTTTTTGTAAGGTCCAAGATGGGAGCACAGGGGGTTCCATAAAGGGAATAATGTGGAACTCTACATGCAGTTATAGAAAGGACCAGAAACCAAAGAAGAAGGTTCTAACTAAAAAAAAGTTCATATATGGACCAGACAAAACTATGCTCTATCAGTTCTCTCGAAAGGCTATTTGAACTTTCTGACTGACTTTCATTTCCATGGTCCAGGATGCATATAAAAGAGAGTCCAGAGGCAACAGGTGGTAGTTCACTTCTGGTCAGCAGATGTGATGAATCTCTATCTTCACCAGTGATAGGAGTAACACAACTAATAAAGGAAACCTTGTCCTGACTGATAAGGTCTTGAAGCTAGGTCTGGTCAAACCACAGACATCAACTATCCCAAAAATCAAGAAGCAAGCTTTCTGCCTACACAGTTCCACTAAACACAGGTAAAGGCTGTAGAGTCAAAATGCAGAACAGAAGCAGAGGAACTGTAAAAAAACTTCATCCACATGAGAAAATGACTTCCTTTAATATTTCAAACATTTATTTAACAAAGATTTAAAATAAAAATCTAAAAAAAGTTAAAAACAAAATCAAAAAGGCAAACAAATGCAAAAACAAAACCAGTCCACAATCCAAAAATCTGCATCCTACGCCAAGGTCCAAAAGTAAGAAAATCAGTAAAGAGGCACTTACACAAATATCCAAAACAAGCTGAACAGGAGAAGAGATTTTTCCCAATGGTGAAGCACAGTACTATAGGAGTTGCAAGCTTTTAAAGGCCTGGGCGTGGTTCCTCAGCTGTAGTGTTGAGGAGTGGGCCACCTCCTTAAGTTCAGTTAGAAGACAAACAAAGTATATTAGACAGTAAACTAACAAATACATAATTAACCTAATATGAAAAGACAGTGAATTATTAAAGTAATACTTATAGAAAATTAATAAAATGTAAAGAGAAAAATATAGAAAGAATTTACAAAATATTTACAAAACAAAAAAAATCAAAAACAAATGAAAAGAAAAGTAACACGAGCCAAGAAAAAACTCTGGGTATACTATGGATTAGATACTTAAAAGTAATAGCATATAGGAGAACAAAAAGCTTTGTTTCATTTGGTGACAGTGTGGACTGTGGTAACTGAAGGAGCTCATCTCCTAAAACTAGACTAGAATATTGCTTAATTTTACTTGCTTACTACAAACCACTAAATAAACATCTGTACTTATACAGGGATGGATATATACATGGCAGAGATGTTGTCTCTGCTTCTTAGAGTTTTCTTCCCGGTCAGAGTGTTTAGGTACAATGTGCTATGACAAAAAAGAGCATATTAGAAAGCATACCATGATTAATATTGCAGCCACACAGTGTTTGGACCTTGTCTCTACCAACTGTGGGTGTAGAGTTTACATGTTCTCTTTATGCCTAAATGGTCTTCTCACAGTTCAAAGACAGGCTGAGAGATTGATTGACAAATCTAAATTGTCCTGGGCTGTGCGATTGTGTACTGCAACAGTGTAGAGTTATGTTCAAGATTAATTCCCACGCTTACATGTTGAACTAGCTACTACTAAGATAAGTTCCATCAAGCTCAGAAAATGGGCAGTTAAAAAAGGACAACTTGTACAGTAAGCTGGAATTACTGCATGCCTCTAAAGTGTCACTAAAACTTTCCTAGAGAAGCATCCTTCTGAATGTTCTAAATGCCCTAGTTATAAGTAAGCTTGCCTAAATATAAACAGTATGACCTACTTTACAGATCATTCATACACTTTGTTAAAAATAATCAGAAGGCCAATGTCTTTTAAATACTTAACTTGCATATTATTCATAAATCAGGCAACTCTGAACACAAAAATACTGGGTGAGCAAAATGACTCAAAATTATTTTTTTAAATATACATTAGCTTTTTTAAGTTAATTTTTAGATGAGATTCTCAAAGCACACAACTGAAAAGATTGACGATTATCTCCTCGACTGTTCTTCATGATATTCACAAGAAATGGTATTTGTAATAATTCTTATTGTACAGGCAATATTTTTAATCATTTGTGCCTAAGTTTAAAGCTACCAAAAGTAATTAGAATAGGCACAGATAATCTCTGTATAAATCTTTAATTATTATTCATTTGGAGTTCTTATTGTATTTGGTACTGTAAATATTAAAAAATTAAAAGGCGTAACCCAACTGATACCCTTTCTAGTGAATCTTCATTTCATTTTCTTGGTTCTTTGTTAACAGATACAATAAACATAAATTTATGTACGCTCTATAAATGTCTTACCAGACTTTGAGACCCATATACTGTACATGCAGATGCAGTTTTCTCTTAAGATCAGACAGCTCAGCTGATTCTTGATGTTTCAACTCTGCTGCTTGACACAGCAAAGTATTCATATTATATTCAAGTCTTTCATCTTGCTTCATACTCCTATCATTCCACAATTGTTTTCAAGCTCTCAGCAGTATGTGCCGCACCTCAATTAAACTCGACTACCTGCTGGCTAGACACAGCATGGCAATTTCCAGTGGCGGAACAGGCAAAACAAAAAGGAGTTTTTTTCATCTATACTTCAATCTAAAAGCATCTGCCCATCTAAGAAACTTTCATTCTTTTAACATTTTAATCAATACATCGATCAATCATTTTATTGTGTGCACTGCAGAGAGAATAGGAGTATAATTTCTGCTACTACTGTCATAACTTAATTTTGTTTGTAACCTCTTTAATATTAACAAATTTAAACCTATATATAGTATATTCAATACTAGAAATATATTCTATTATGCAAAAATCTATTCTATCTATTACAATATTAGAAAATCCATAATATTAATATTTTGCTTTTTAACAATATCATAGTGCGCTTTTTAGTATATATTTTTAAATTGTAGAATCCGTAAATTTTGGAGGTAAGTGCAAGTTCGTTATAGAAGAGGTGATGGTGCTGTCTTAAGGAATGTTACTTGTATGGTAAGCTTTCCTTTTTTTTCTTACATGTGTAGCTTCTGCTCTCATGAAATATTCAGATGGTATTTGGAGATTCTGCAGGAAGTATTGGTTTCCAATAGTTCAGAGAATGTGAAGCTCTATTGACAGTCTAGCCTCTGTAAACTTGCACTTTCCTCACACCTATCCCAATAATATACAAATGGCATATTGTATATTTTTCATCAGTAGCCTACTGTAAACTATGGCAACAAGGCCAACTTGGGCCCCCAAAGAACATACAACACACCCCATGTCTTTCTGTTTAACAGAAGAAGTTTTAAGGTTGCCTACTAACAATTGTATGTTATAGACTAGGTCTATTCTGGGGAAGCTAAGGAAATATTTTTAACAATGTAAAATTGTAAGCCCATTTACAATGGAAGTTACTCTATACACACCATGGAATAAGCAAAATGTTGCCAAAAAGTAGCATAATATAGTCATTTAAATGGAAGTTTTAACTCTTCATGTCCCAACAAACTTTTACCATGTTGTCAGTTTTTTTGTTTAGCTATTTATCAGCAAGATAGAATATGTTAATATTTTTGCACAGAAATATAATTATGAAATGGTGTTTATTATGTTTTAAATATTAATTCTCTCTGTTTCAGCATTCCATATTCAGTTCATGTATTGCCTTTTTAACTTACTGCCTTTTTTCACACTGGCATGGTATGTACAGTAATTTAGATGTGGATTTTATCATGTCATGTCGTGTCATTTTCTAACCCGCTTAATTCAGACCAGGGTCAGGAGGGGGCCGGAACCTGTACCAGCTGGATTTTATATACATTTTGGAAATCCAAATTTAATACAGTCATTTACTTTTATGATTTTAAAATATTACTATTATTCCATTTTATAAAGGGAACATTTTTTTAGTACAGGATGGAGCTTTTGTACTGTTGTAAACAAATTAGACTTATTGTAGACTTCCAGATTCTTATAAAAAGTTTTATTGTTGCTCTCCTTCTAAACAGTTTACCCCTCCAAGTGTACTCACCTCTCAAATACTGTTTTCACATACTATGGAGGTTTTTGGTGTTAATATCTATGTCTTTATTCCTTCCCATTTTATACTATTACAATACATTTTTGAGATTTTGGTAGAAACACTAGGTTAGTCTTGATTTACTGTTTGATTCATACAAAACAAAACTGACAATTTATTCTTACTTTTTGTTAAATTAAATAAATTTTGTATGTCACAGAGCTTCAAATATTACAAAAATGATAAGCAGAATAAGTTACTTATTTTATTACATGTTTACATAGTAAAATGAGGTGTGATGTCAATAATTTGTAAATATGTGACTTTTCTGTTTGTTTGTTTATTTATTTTTTTAAACATTTCCAGCTACATTACAGAGAGAGGCAGAAGTGGTGACCAGAAGTGCTTCCTGTGTTCACACAAACCTCTACCGCATATCCATCCATCCATCCATTTTCCAACCCGCTGAATCCAAACACAGCGTCACAGGGGTCTGCTGGAGCCAATCCCAGCCAACACAGGGCACAAGGCAGGAACCAGGCAGGGTGCCAACCCACCGCAGGACACACACAAACACACCCACACATCAAGCACACACTAGGGCCAATTTAGAATCGCCAATCCACCTAACCTGCATGTCTTTGGACTGTTGGAGGAAACCGGAGCGCCTCTACCGCATATCTTGCTGATTAACTTGTATTGGAAATCCATTTTACCATCAGGAGTGACTACAGGAAAAGTAAAAGAGGAAAACATACAAAAAATGTAGAAGTTGGAGTGGCCTTTGTCAAGGTAAGTTTAAAACAGTAAACTAATACATTTTTGCACTTGCACAGAATTCTCTGTGCTATTGATAGGTATGTTTACAAATTTGCTATTCCTTTTCAATGGGAGAAAATTTTTAAAACTTTTTATAGTGTGCCATATTTGAAATATCTCCACAAAAATTGACCTTTAATGAAAATTTCCATGAAGAATAAGCATGTCAAACTTCAACAAAATTGGCCAAGTGGGAGCCGACTGGTTTAATGTGCATAGACAAACAGAAAAACATGGCAACTGCAATACCAACCTCCTGTTTAAACTATATATTGTCTTTAATTGCTCTTACGGCCATTTGAGATAATCAATGCTAATTCTACTATATTCTCTGTGTTAAACAAAACTGCTACAGAAAGTGTTCTTTTGAGTCAGCTGGATCTTCCATCCAGGGCAGGTAACTTCATCACCCGAACTGGCGTGTAGCCTTTTCCTTTACACTAGCTCTTCAGTGTTTTCAACAATAGTTTAATCAATGTCATAGTCTAAAAGGGTTGCCAACATTGTTATTTATTCTGACAAATCTTCAATTTTCTCTCTGAAACATGTGATAACTTCGGCAGAATCAATTTCATTAGCAGTAGTAAGCATTTTTCTAATTAATTCTTCTGCTATCTCATTTACCACTGTCTCATGCACAAACATCTTGAATTAGACATGAGCAATCTACAGAAGACGATTCACCAATCAAAACACAGTATGTGCTAGGGCGCATCCTCTCAAATTTGATGAGTGAGAGTGACAGTTTTACTTCAAGCCATGGTCCTTTCAATTTCAAGAGCAAACATATCTTGAATCACTTCCTGAGAAATCGATTATGACAACTTACACTGATTTACTGAGAGAAATCTTTTTTTTTTTGTTTTTTAAGATGTTGATTATTTTCCTTGTAGGCTTCAGAATTTTATTTAACCCACTTAAAACAGTTTTAAAAGTTCTTTCAAAATTATGATTGAGTTATTTTGAAAATGTGCTATTTCACAAATGCATTACTTTCATGTAACTGACAACACATACTTTGCTCTTCTTGAAAAAATTATTCAATATGAATATTGTGGCCAGTAAAGAAACAGAGATTAATATGTAAAGTATATGTTTCTTTTTAAAAATAATATTTTAATGCAGCGGTATATAATTTCTAGCTTGGTTACAGTATTTACACGGTACACAACTGCAAACAATAGGCTGCATACATTTATTTGAAAGGGGCAGACCATCTCCTTTTGGAAGCTGTAAAGAATTATTTTTGTTTAAAATAGCATTACACATAATTCCCCACTTTATGCCAGAGGAACCAAGTTGGCAAGTCAATCAGTTGTGGGGATTGAAAGCGGGAACCAGGAAATTGTATCCTGACCAAGCTTGAACCAAATACTGCAGGCAATGTGTTATCTAAATCTATCAACCACAGAAATCATGAACCAGTTCCTGCACTAAAAAAATGCAAACAAGTACTGCAAGTGAAGAACAAAATAACATTAATTCAATTAAGAATTTTGGACGCAGTGCCCATCCTAGCAGCATCTGATCCTACGCAGAAACCCAACCCAGTGAAATTATGGAATGTAGGGTTCAAAACCATTAGTTAAATATACTGTGGCACCAGTGTTATTAATTAGACCTCCACAATAGTATCGCAGCTAAAAAATTAAACTGTGTAGAACTGTTTTCCGAATCTGGCAAAAATTGATCAATGTTATTCTAAAAGAAGTGTTTTGTATTGTGTTCTACATTTCTGTTTAATCTGTGGTGCTTTAATCAATATTAGTAACTATAATATGATATCAAATAGCTCTCTGCACTGGGTAAAGGTTGGATTTCAAGGGTTATGATTAATGTATCCTAACTGTTTCTTTGATTTAAACGCATCGACTGTATTTATAATTGGACTCTTTTTTTTCCATATACCAGTGTATGTCTAGTCATTTTGTTACAACAATGAATACAATAATGTTAAAAAATAGCAAAATAAAATAGAAACTCTAAATAAAAAATACAAGTCCAAAATGATGAGATTATAACACTGATTGTTAAAGCATTCTGACAGGCATTGTATAATTCCTGAATGTCTTACTTTGTTAATTAGTTTTTCATCTATCAGCAATTGTAATTTGGGGCTTTTTGATATCTGGTGTGTTAAAATCTTTCAGTATGTTTCTTTCTTCATGTTAATTTTATGAATTATATTATTTAAGCAAGAGTTTTTTCAGTATTTCTGGTAGACAAATGATCACATTCAGTTAGGAGTTCATGTCACTTTTAATAAAAATCAGAAGTGGGCATTTGTGCGTATTTCTCTTTAATACATCAGATGAAGCATCTCAGATTTAACAGTCTTGTCATATAGTCTCAGGATATAATAGTCTCAGTGGTGCAGAGCTGTGATGCAACAATATAGTACTGTACATAGTGTAGTAAAACAAAACAGCAGACACAAATAATAAAACAATGACTTTAAAAAAGCAGTATATATGTAACTATGTTAAATTAAAATGAATGGTAGTGATTGAAACTGATTTTGTAGTGCGGCTGCTTATTTAATGGAGCCTAAGTGGTAGTTCAAGCAGATGACTGGAATGAAGTTGACAGTTCAGTAACCTGGGCAAAACAGTCCTTGCAGGTCTGAAGGTATGGCATGGAACTCTACAATATCACTAGTTAGATGATAGTTTATTGCCAACATATTTGAGATCTGATGAAAAGTACATTTTTATATATCTCCTGTCATAAATGTCTTACGTGGATATGGGAATGGCTTTAGTATTGAACTGGACTGATTGAACATATCATTACATTGCCTTGCAAACTATTACAGTGCAATTACAATATCAGACTATTATGCAGCTATTAATCATGATCTGGCAAGACAGATTTACTGAAAGAGCTGCACAAGACTTTTAACAAAGTTGTCATCTACAGGTCGATTATATAAAAAATGGCACTTCACATGAGAGTACACTAGTAATTTTTGAATAACGTTGATGTACTGGAGTGGAAAAATGCTCTGTCTTGAATGTAGTTGAAAATGTCTCCCTGAGTCAGATGATTTTGTGCGATTTCAGGAAGGTTTGAATTACTAGAGGATACTTAGAAAAGGAAGTCAATATCAAAGGTGAACAAACATTGGGTTAAAAGTACAGTGAAAACTGGCATATAAGCCTACAAAAGACATGTTTGGAAAGAGCCAAGTGTCTTAGTTTTGTCTTAGTAACCTAGTTTTGAAGTTACCAGGAATGTTGTGAACAAACTAATTTCTGTATAACTGTCTCAGTACTTTAAGATTGAAAGTGTAAGTGGGTCTGAAAAAGCAAGATTATCTTTACGATTTCTCGTAAATTTTGTTAATTTATGTTGTTTTACTCCATGATTTAAACCATTGACATTTCAGATGGCAATATTCAGTAAACAAACAGATATATCATGCCATTTAATAACATTAATAGTAATAGTAGTAGCATTGTCAAGTGTACAGAAGACAGTGGACATTTTACTTGCATGTCTAACCAAATCATCACTCTCCATAACCATGAATAATAAGTGTTTTTAAATATATAAGTGCATTTTCTTTTATAGAAAACACAAATAGCTTATAACAGTAACAACTTGGGCCTAGAAAAACAATATTATAAGTTCAGGTATGGTGCCAGCATTATTCCCCAAGGACATCAAACAAACAATAAATAAATAAAAGACACAATTATAAACAACTTAAAACATCAGAAAATCTAAAAATTAAAACCAAACAAAACCACTGTAATCAGAAGGAAAAAGAAAAAGCCATTTTAAACAGATGCGTTTTAAGTTTGCATTTGAAAAATGAATATTATTTGATGTTTCGGAGCTCCGCAGGTAATGAATTCCAGAGCTTGGGAGCAGAACGGCTGAAAGCTCTGCTCCCTATGGTGGTTAGACGGGCAGGAGGGACGGTCAGATGGGTGGAGGAAGAGGATCTAAGGTTATAGGATGGAATGGCAACATGAAGAAGGTCAGACAGATATGGAGGGGCGAGGTTATGAATGGCCTTAAATGTTAATAGCAGAATCTTAAAATCAGTTCGAAACTTGATCAGGAGCCAATGAAGCTGCTGCAAGACCGGAGTAATATGGTGAATAGATGAGGTTCGAGTGATGATACGTGCTGCAGAATTCTGGACTAAGTGAAGCTTATGAAGAGATTTATTAGGGAGACCAAAGAGGAGTGAATTGCAGTAGTCCAGCCAAGAAGTGACAAGACTTTGAACAAGAATGGCAGTAGTATGAGGAGTGAGGGAGGGGCGAATGCGATTAATATTATGTAGGTGGAAGTAAGCAGACCAGGTGATGTTATTAATGTGACATTGGAAAGATAAAGTACTGTCGAGGATGACACCCAGACTCTTGACCTGAGATGATAGGGAAACAACAGAGTTATCAATAATAAGAGAAAGATTATTGGTTTTGGATAATGATGATTTTGAACCAATGAGGAGAACCTCAGTTTTGTCACTGTTTAATTTAAGAAAATTCGAAGAAAACCAGTTTTTAATTTCAGCAATGCAGTCAATAAGCGAGGGTGGTGGAAAAGAAGAGGTGGGGCCCCCTTTCTGAGTCACCCCGTACTGTCAAAGGCCTGTGAGGTAGAGGGCTTCTCAGGGATTCTCTGGGCTTCTCCCAGTTGGAACCAGCACTATGCTGAGGTGCGCGTCCAAAGCCACTGCAGGAAAGCAAGAACAGAGCTCTGCGAGTAAGAGCCTGTTGGGAGAGAGAGCATATGTGTATGAGAAGAAAAGCAGGTAAAAGTTCACCGCCTAACTTACGTAAAGAGGTGAACGAGCAACAGGCATGATCTGTGTGCAAGGAAATGAAGGTTTATATTAGTGACATCACACCTGAATTAGGGAAGATTTGGGGTGTGTGACTTGACATCATTTTCTATTTGGATTATCAGAAGACACTAACAGTGGATGGTTAGGAAAATGTGCTAGCAGTGTAAAACTCAAGTCCAAACCGCTACGGGTCACCTTTTGATTGATCATCAGGCTTGTAGTCACTTCTTTTTGCTGAGCGGGTAGGGCAGAGACAAGAGCGTTTAAAAGCTTTGTAAATGTTGGTGTGGACAGGTTACTTCTGAATTATATATATTTTTTGGGTGGAAGTGATCTGTATTTGTGGGTGCTCAATTTTTCATTATTGTCTTTGTGCCTTACTTTTTTCAGTTTTTGTTTTTGATTAATTTTTTGTCCATCCTTCTTGAACTGTCTTTTGAAGAAAGAGGAAGGAAAGTTTTTTTTTATTTTTGTTGGATTTTTTCTCATCACTTTTTGCTTTGGAGTCACTGTAATTATTATATATAGCACTTGCACTTATTTTTCTTGTTTCTGTTAATGTTCTTGCATTGAACTGTATATATTTGCAAGGCATTACTGTAAATAGCTATTGACACATCAGGAATAGACACAGTAGCACAGTCAACAGTATCAGTCTCTGTTTTCTCATTTCCTGATCATTCGGTTATGGCTCTAGGTGCCCGGATTCTGAAACTGTGCCACAGTACCATTGCACGGGACACCAGAGTACTACAAAGTCTGTGGTCAGTCTGTACCCCAGACATGGTCTTTTAAAAATAAACCAGAGAACAGGAGTGGAAATAATTCATTGGATCACCATTACCACTGACTTCAGAAAAACACAACTAGCATTCATTGAGTTTTGAAATGGACTTTGTGTAAAGCACCATATGAAAGCTCCTTTGGAGAACTAAAAAATGTAGGTACTGTTAGAGACATTGTCCTGCGGTGGGTTGGCACCCTGCCCGGGATTGGTTCCTGCCTTGTGCCCTGTGTTGGCTGGGATTGGCTCCAGCAGACCACCGTGACCCTGTGTTCGGATTCAGCGGGTTGGAAAATGGATGGATGGATGGATGTTAGAGACATTGAACAGCAAGTGTAGTCCAAAAAGCAACCCAAGTGGCAAAATATGGGCCTATATTAAATTAAACTGCAATTTTAAGTGTATAAGTGCAAGAATACTACTTTATTGTAATATGTGTATATTTCTGGCAGCACTGAGAGAGAGAGAGAAACATACATATTTTTGTCTCACATAACATTTATTACATTCTTACCTGTTTTGCTTATTACTTACAAATAACAAGCAGGCACTGACTGGTGGGTTATGCATGAGCCACACACAAACAATTTATCATTCCCAGAACAAAGGAAAAAGAAGATCAGTCATCAGCCTTACATAAGTCAGATTCCAGCAGGTAGAAGAAGCAGCTGCAGCCTATGAAACACACCCTAAACCAGCAGAGAACAACACTCAAAAGCATGATGTGGTAATCGTTACTACTGGGCACCTACAACAAGATAACATTTCACTTCAGCTGAAGAAAAAACAAAAATGAATTCTAACAGAAAAAAAAGTGCCTAATATTGGAATGGCCTTGACATAACACAACCCTAATGAAAGCTCAAAATGGTGACATGATGTGTAAATGCTAACAAAATTCTCCCTTGAAAGTGTAAGGGTACGGTTAAACTAAATTTGTAATTTAAAATATAAAATTAAAATAATTTTAAACTCCACAGTACCCACATCTGATTCATTTTTATAAGCAAATTCCATTGGTTAGATGATTTCTCTACATGTTTCGGATATGACTGTAAAAACTATATTAATGTACTGTGATAATGTCAGGTGTGGGTGTCAGGTGGCTAGTGATTAGCACTTTCTAACTTGCCTATCAATGGCAATGTCTGTTTTTGGGAATAAACGTTTGGGAATACCTCTTCCAATACAAGCTGTTTTATAATAATTAAAATAGTAAAAGTAATTTATTTTGCAAAATGAAAATGGATTGAAACTGTTTGTGCTCTACTTATTTCTGCTGTTATTGTAATACTTAATGTTTTATTTATCCTGTTAAACATCTACCTGTACCCTGCACTCTTTTCACAACTGGACTCTGTTTTGTGTTCAATGCTGATAAAATAGGCTTAATTTCCATGTGTTTCTAGCTTGGAATAAGAGGGTTCTGAAAATACATTTACATTTATTTGCTTAGTGGCATATTTATCCAAAGCGACTTACAAACGTCACCATAATTGAGTAAACATCTGTCTCAGGGACTGTTTGGGAACGTGTTACAGGACAAAGGTAAAAAAATATATCAGCACAAGTGAAGAGACCAGAACAAAATACAAGCTAGCTACAATTCCAAGGTTATTCAGCCTAACAGCTAATATCAGTTAGACAAAAGAGTGTTCAGATGCTTCCTAAACACATTGATGGAGTCAGAATTTCAAATGGAGGTTGGCAGCTTGTTCCACCAACACATGCAAAGAGTATGAACTGAGATTTGATGACTTCCGGAATTGGCATTTCCAGACACCATTCATCAGCAGACCTGAGTGGTTGAGAAGGAGCATTGAACCTCACAATTGTCTCCATTTATATATATAACTAGCTGTGTAAGCCCATGCTATAAAAACCTCAGGGTCCTAGAAACTATTGAAATCGTCAGAAAAAAATTGAAATGTAGAGATGTCAGGTAATTGAAAGGAACTACTCTGGGCATCTCTCTCTCTCGTAGGAGGATTAGTTTTGCTGATGTGCTCGCCACGCTTGTGTATTAGCGGCGGGAGGAAAAGTAAAAGGGATACCGTTTTAAAAGTAAAAAGGATACCAGCTAAGCAACTTTGTCTTTCTTCTGCTGTTTTGCTGACAT
This sequence comes from Erpetoichthys calabaricus, assembly GCF_900747795.2. Classification (NCBI taxonomy): domain Eukaryota; kingdom Metazoa; phylum Chordata; class Cladistia; order Polypteriformes; family Polypteridae; genus Erpetoichthys; species Erpetoichthys calabaricus. Next base: position 218,584,709 of record NC_041397.2, on the reverse strand, counting down.
GCTGGCCCCGCTTGTGTTATTAGCAGCTAAGCAAGTCTTTTGTTTCCTCGGAGGCTGAGCCTTTACCCCGACTCCACCTCTTACTTCCGGGCCAGACAGACACACACAGTTCCACGCATAGATGTTTATATATAAGATATGTATGTATGTATATACAGGTACTGAGCCATTGACTACTCTGTAGGCATACATCAAGGATCTGAACTTAATATTTGCCACGGCAGGGAGTCAATGTAGTCATCTAAAGTGAGGAGTGACATGTGCCCACCTTAAACACCAGACCAGATTAAACACCAGACTTGCCATTATATTTTGAATCATCTGTGGCGGCTTGGTGTCACATGATGGTACTTTTGCCAGCAGAGAATTGCAGTAGTCCAGATGAGACAAGAAAGACCAAAGTGTAGACCAGTGGTTGTGCTGCATACTCTTTTAGATATGGTCTGATCTTGCAGATATTGTATAGGATGAATCTGCAAGACCAAGAGACCATAGAAACATGGTCCCTGAAGGATAGCTGGTCATAAATCACCACCCCAGGTTTCCATCTTAACTTGAAGGGTGTTACGGATAATGAACCAAGTGGAACAGAGATGCAATCCTAAACAGACAGACAAGCTGGGATGGCAAGAAGATCTGTCTTTGCTAAGTTGAGCTGGAGATGGTGTTCCTTCATCCAGATTGCAATATCCATGAGATCTGCAGAGATTCTAGCTGATACTGTGTGGTCCTCTGGAGGGAACAAGTGCCACTGTATACCATCAGCATAGTACTGATAAGAAAAACCATGAGACTGGATGATAGGGCCCAGTGAGGAGGTGTATAGGGAGAAGAGGAGAGGTTCCAGCACTGATCCTTGTGACACTCCTACACTTGCCTGGTGTACCCTTGACATCTCTCCATGTCAGGACGCATGGCAGGATCTGCTGAAGGGATAGGACTCAAAGTACCTGAAAGCAATAGTAGTGATGCCAAGGTCAGAAAGGGTGGCAAAGAGGATCTGGTGGTTGTCCGTGGTAAAGGAGAGCTCGAGGAGGATGAGAACAGATCACATATAGCTCTAGCCTGCTGTAACCTGTTGATCAAGGTAAGTAGAACTGTGTCAGTAGAGTAGCACTTCTTGAAGTTCGGCTAATTAAGAGTGAGTAATCTGTTCTATAGAAGAAAGACAGACCCGTGGTTAGAGAGGGCATGTTCCAATTTTCTAGACAGAAATGAGGAGAGAGACAGGTCTGTAATTACTAACTTCAGATGAGTCAAGAGTGGGATTCTTAAGGAAAGAAGTTATTAGAGCCTGTTTGAACAATGTAGGAAAAGTGCCTGTGCTGACTGAGGGAATGATGACATGTGTATTTGCAGAAATGAGATAACAGATGGATGGATTAGCAATAAACTGTTTAGAGTACATGGAGTTTTTGTTTAAACATATTGTTCAAAGCCTCACTTGTTGCCTTCATGACAGTAAATAAACCTGCTAAAATTAAATTAGTTTTTCTATAACCAGACTCACTGCTTTCAAATGGGGAACAGCCAGTTAAAGTTTCTAAAGCTTCTATTCTTCTTTGGGATTTAAATGCTACCCATTCTGACAGTATGTTTGCTGTGACTATGGTGGAATGGTGTAATAGTAAAGTAAAATGCAGCTTTCATTATGTAGCTTTCCTGGATTTACTGGTTTATTTTTATTTATTTCTTTCACTGTAAATATTTTTTATGCCAAAAAATTGGTATAACATATACAGTACACTCATCTGTTAAAAAGCTTTCTATTATAGTAAATTAAAAACACAGTTGGTATGTTACTGTATATTTGCACAAGCGTCTTTGATCACCTATCATGTTGCTAGAGAATAAGCAATCAACTTTATTATAAACCAGCATGAGATGGAGCTCGCTATGGCTGAAATTATTATTTAAATCCAATGCAAATTTCACGTTTAAACTTCCCATTAGCTGAAAAAAAATGAGCAACAGGAAATTTCAAAATGCTTATAATGTGATGAGTATCATAAAAATGAAACCACTGTTGCAAATGTTTTTCTAAAAATCTACTGGGATATATTGCACCTTTTAATGAGGCACAAGAAGCTTTTTATAGAAATTAGAAATGTAAACATGGGCAATTGTAGACCTTTATTCTGTAGTGATTGGCCAAGGGTATCCTATGGAACATATTACATTAAATGTAATATAGTTGATAGACAAGATGATGTTTCTTATTGGTAAAACTTAGGAATTTTACATATTTTTTAATCCACTTATCAATAGACAGAAGTGGGAGTAGAGCATATAACAAGCAAAGTAAAGCAAAAACCATAGAATACCATACAGGCAAGAACAGTCCCAGGACAGGGTGCCAGTCCATCACAGGGTGAACATACACACACACACTAGAGGGCCAATTTAGGATTGTCAGTCCACCTACCCTGCATGTCTTTGGACTGCGGGAGGAAACAGGAGCACCCAAAGGAAACCAACACTGGGAGAACATGCAGACTCCATACAGGAAGGACCCAGGACATGAACCCTGCACTCCTTACTGTGAAACCCTGCTCTTGTTATTGCGAGGCAGCAGTGCTATTGTAGTGTTTTCTAGATTGAAGTAGCGACACACTCAGAATAACGTTTCGAATGCTGTTTATTGTTAACCCTGTTTAACCAACTCTCCATACAGCGTGCCTCTAAACCACACCCCTCCCTCAGGCCATCATACGTCTCAAAAGACGCAGACCATAGCAATCAACAGCCAAACATAAAGCAATGGACAAAAGCATCATTAAACAATTATATACAACATTTTCCCCCCTCTCCCACCAATTGAATTAGGTGTGAAAAGAGGTTAGAAAGTCTTGGAAGCGGCAGGCCTTGAATGCAGTCTTGCTGCTCGAGATATTGGGGTTCCACTGCTAGCAGTGGGTTGAGGATTCATATTCAGGGGAAGAAGAAGGGGGGCCTGGGACATCCAAGTTGTGTCATCTGAGGTAGGGTTGCCATTGATGAAGTTATCAGATCCTGAAGGGGCTGGCACCTTGCGCAGCCTGCTGGCATTCCACCGAGACCCATCCACTAACTGAAAGGTTGCAGGCCCAAGCTGGCTCTTAATCTGAAGGGGTGATGACCAGAAGGATTGAAGCTTGCTAGAATGACATTATCGGCAGACCCTAACCAAGTCCATCACCTTGAAATTGGGAAACTGTATTCTCCTCTTCTTGTTGAAATCATGCTGGGACTTTGCTTGTCGTTTTTGCACGTTTGACTCAGCTGACTTGGTGGGTGAAAAAATTATAGGGGGACGAAGTCTATGTAAGGGTAGTTACAGCTCATGGCCTAGCAGAAGTTTGGCTGGGGAAACCCCAGTCGTAACATGCTGAGCAACTCTATAATGCAGCAGGGTCTGTGACAGTGCTTCATTAAAAGAGAAACCCTGCGACAGGTGAGCCCTGAGGCCATTTTTAGGCTTTGATTAAAGCGTTCAACCCCTCCATTAGCCTGGGGGTGATAAAAGGATGTTTTAATATGGCGTATACCCCGGTTTTGGACAAAATCAGCGAACACAGCAGATGTGAACTGCGGACCATTATCCATTGTAATGCATTTTGGTAAACCCCAGCGAGCAAACAGTGTGTCCAGGAAACCAATGAGGGACTCCGCTGTGACTGAGCCCATGGGAGTGACCTCTGGCCACTTTGCATGGAGGTCTTATGCTACTGCCAAGAAGCGCTGGTGATGTGGCACACCTTTTAATTCGCCACAGATATCAACTTGAATGTGTTGTCAAGGCTGATCAGGCCAGGCCAAGGGTTGGAGAGGATGTATTGGTGAGGGCCCAGTCTTACCACTTGTTAAGCATGGTGCACAGTTGCGCACCAGCTCCTCTAAGTCACGGTCAATGCCAGGCCACCAGACTAGGTCCCTGCAGCGTTGCTTTAGTTTCACAATTCCGAGGTGGCCTTGATGAGCCATGGCCAGGACCCGACCCCTGAGGCTGCTGGGCACAACCATGCGATGTCCACGAACAAGACAAGTCTCATTCCAACACGAAAGCTCATCTTTAAATCGGATGTAAGACTGGAGGTTAGGGGACACTTCCAATGGCCAGCCATTAGCAACATACTGTCGTAGGACTGTGAAAACTGGATCCAATGCAGATTCTTTTGTAAGTTCCTGGAGTGATACCATATCTTGGAGTGGAGAGTGCAGTAAGTGAATCAGATCCTCCTCATGATCAATTTGCATAGTGGTAGGGGGATGAAAAACAGAACGTGACAACAAATCAGCCACTACATTGTCTCGTCCTGGGGTAAACTTTAACTTAAAATTGTACCTCTGGAGACACTCACCCCAGCGGTGCATGCGCAGCAGCCTGTGACCTGAACCAGCAAAGGACATCAAACATGTTAGGGCCTGGTGGTCAGTTCTTAAAGTAAATGAACGCCCGTACAGGTAGGTATGCCACTTTTCACAGGCCTATACACATGCAAGTGCCTCCCTCTCCCCTACTGAGTATTTCTGTTCAGCAGGACTCAATGCACGGGAAGCAAAAGCCACAGGCTTCTCCACTCCATCTTTTATCTGTGAAAGAACTGCACCTACTGCTGAAGCAGATGAATCACAAGTTACAATAGTTGGACTGTCCACATTAAAATGTGCCAAGACTGGTGAAGTAGTAAGCAACATTTTAGGTTTGTAAAAATCCTCTGCACAGTACGCCGACCAACTCCAGGATGCCTCATTTTTAAGCAGCTGCTGAAGGGGCATAGTGAGTGCAGAGTATTGTGGCATGAATCTCATGTAGTACCCTGTCATCCCCAGAAATGAGGCCAACTGTGAAGCTGAAGTAGGTGCTGGAACATGCTGAATGGCTTCCACATTCGACTGAAGGGGTAATAAACCTTGAGTTGACAAGCGGAACCCAATAAAGTCCACTTCATGTGCAGCAAACAGGCACTTATCTGTATTTAAGGTAAGGTTGTGGTGGCTAAGAGCTGCAAAGGTTGCTTGCAGACGTTCGTCATGGACAGAATTATCTGGGCCATGGACTACCTCCCCTGGAATTCCTGCCAGGATAGTGGACATTATTTTTTGGAAACAACTGGGAGCAGGGTAGGCCATTTCTGATGCCACCGTGATGTCACATTCAGAATAGTTAATCTATCATTGTCCAGTAGTGTGAACCCTAGACTGGTGAACAAGTCCAGGCCCAAAATATTGCTACCTTGTCTTGTGATATGGAAAGGAAAATCAGACACAGTGTTTTTGCCATACGTTACAGTGCAGCGCACAATACCCACCACATCAATTCTGGAACTGCCATATCCGTAGAGGGAAAGGTTAGGTGGCTGAAGTGGTAAGTGCGATAAGAATGTTGTATAGGTGGCCATGTTTAGAAGTGACACTTTAGCTCCTGTGTCAAGCAGAAGAGGAATGCAAACATCATCCAGGTACACGGAATGAAACCCGGGTAGAGAGGAACAGACGGTGTGAATAACTGCAGGGGAAGACTCAGCAGAGCATTGTTTTTGCTGTTTACAGTTACTATTGCCAGGGTCTGGTGCTGACCTACACCATTTTGTGAAATGATTGGGTTTTCGACAACGCCTACATATTTGTCCTCGTGCAGGGCAATCCACAGCACGAGACACATGTTTAGTAGAACCACAATTTCCACAGCGCTGGCGAGACTGAGCTGTATGAGGTCTCATCTGGTGTATTGATGCTTGAGACTGACAGTCAGATGCACAGTTACACTCCGCGCCCTGTGGCTCATTCACTGTCTGAACAGAAGTTAAGGGATTTGCAGGAGGCAGCTGTGTTTCAGCTGTTTTATGTACACATTGAGAAGCTGATTCTATTTGGCACGCAATAGTCAACGCTTTACTGAGCGTCAAGTCATCAAGTTTTTCAATCAGTTGGTCTCTAATCATTTCATCACGAAGAAGGTCAAATTTACAAGACTCGGCTAAACCCTTTAAGTCAGCCACGTACTGCGAAATAGACTCACCAGCACGTTGTGTCCGCTGACGGAACTGTAGCCGTTTTAAAAGGACACTCTGCTTTTTTGTAAAGTGCCCGTCAAGGAGCCCAATAGCGGCTTCGTATGTATCCTTCTGAGCCGAGGCAATGCAGGAGAATGGCTCTTATTCTAGCACTAGCAACTGCATCCAAACCCACCGCAATCAGGTACGTTTGAAATGAAGACTTCCATCTGTTCCACGGAACAGGCGCTTTGCCCAGCTGAGACAAGAAAGGCTCGGGGGGTGGCAGTGAAACAAACGGAACATTTTCAGCCATCCTCGTTCGCCAATTGTAGTGTTTTCTAGATTGAAGTAGCAACACACTCAGAATAACGTTTCGAATGCTGTTTATTGTTAACCCTGTTTAACCAACTCTCCATACAGCGTTCCTCTAAACCACACCCCTCCCTCCGGCCGTCATACATCTCAAAAGACGCAGACCATAGCAATCAACAGCCAAACATAAAACAATGGACAAAAGCATCATTAAACAATGATATAGAACAGCTATTACTGTACCATCTTGCCACCCAAAACACTAGCATATGAAGTGGATTTAACAAGGGAAAGTTCTGTAACACTTAAGGACATCACCATGGGTTCAGGACTACAAGATATATACAGTATATAAATAGGTGAAACCTGTGGGAAAGGACATATTTCACATCTTCTACAACTCTGTGATCACCAGTACAATTTTCTATGCTGTGGTGTGCTGGGCTGGTAACATCGCTTCAAGAGATGACCACCGAATCAACCAGCTAATTAAAAGGGCAGGCTCAGTTACAGGATGCACTCTAGACCCACTGGAGTTTGTAGCAAAGGAGAGAATTAAAACAAAACTGAGTGGGATTATAAACAATCCTCTCTCTGACACACTAACACTGAAGACTTTCAGCCAACAAATAATTCATCAGAATGTGTTGAGAAATGCTACTGGGACTCCTTTATACCAACAGCAATATACCTATATAATGCCTCTCTGTGACTGGGACTGACAAATCTGAAGTTTTCTTCTTTTTAGTCATTCTGGTGTGTATTCAGACCATAGTGTGTGTATATTTTATTTATTTATTTACCACATTTATTTAAAGAGCTTCTGTAAAAAGTCAAATTTCCCTATGGAAACAAATAAAGTGTTATCTATCTATCTATCTATCTATCTATCTATCTATCTATCTATCTATCTATCTATCTATCTATCTATCTATCTATCTATCTATCTATCTATCTATCTATCTATCTATCTATCTATCTATCTATCTATCTATCTATCTATCTATCTAGTTTGCCTAAATTAACTCTTGTTAGTCAAGTTTGCAAACACAGTGAAAGGCCCCTAGCAATAAATAAGGCATAGTGTAAATGAGTATCTTGTTATTCTTTTGTATGTACATATTATTACATTAAATTGGTTCATATTGTATAATTCACATCACCAAGCTTTTTTCAGGAATGTATCACCTATTTAAGTTGGAGAGTATCTATATAAGTATATATACCATACAGCACCTGGTGAAGAACCCAAAAACACAGAGGGAGAACAAGCAAGCTCCATATAGTGATGGGGTGTAGGATTGAACCCAGGATTCTGGACGTATGGGGCAGTGCACCTCTGCAATCTCCTGATTAGATATTCGATGTGTCCAAATGTTGCATGAATTGTCAAACTGCCGTGCCCACAGTGACAGCTTCTTATAAATTTCAAGACTTTTATTTTTTTTTAAATACAGCACAGAATTGCGCCGTTAATTACATTTTGGAATATCTGGTGACAGTATTATATCAATGAATTAAAAAGATCACTTTCTCAGAAAATGTAAACCTGTAGGATTTCTTTTCTTTGACTACCTTTTTTCAAATACACCTAGCTATTCTTGCCTACCCTTTGTTGGTCATTGGGTTCAGTTCATTCAATAACACAACTATTGGCATATGCTTGGAACAGGTACTGCACATGCCATTTCACTCCTGCATTGATCATGCGATTATTATATTATAAAGGAGATCAGGAAACAAAGGCACACATCTAACAGCTTGGATCCTTTATTCAACTAAATAGGAATGCTAATAGGAAAATGTATGCAATTAACTAGTGTTATTCTTTTACATCTTTTCAGCATATTTTACATTTAGATTTTTAAGCACTGAGAATGCCAGCTCACAGTTCCTTGAACCTAAAAGGTAGACTGCTACTTGCTTCTTCTAATAATGTCTTTTTTTGCAGAACCCCTGAGGAAAAACACCTTTATAAGCATTAAGAATTTTAATTATTTTCATTTTTCCTTTGCACTTTTCATTTATCATCCTTCAGATGTGTTTAATTTGAAAATTCCCACCTATATCTCAACCATTATGCCTTTCAGGAGTTATTACTATAGGCTTAAATTAAAGCATTTGACTGTCTTTGATGCAATTAAATAAGGTAGCAATGCACCCAAGAAATTCTAATTCACATTACAAACCCCACAGGGGAAAAAAGTGAAACATTTCATATGGTGCTGGTAAGTGTATTCCATGCTACTTTAGTCAAATAAATATGTGAAAATATGAAATGATTTGGTGATAAGTGACTAGTTAAAGGGGCACATAAAATGGAAATGTCCTGAGCCATTTTTATGTTTTTTACCTCATGGTGATTATCACCTAGTCTTTACTTTCCACACTATTATTTTAGTGCAGATTCTTCACAAAGCAAAAGTTAAGTTTTAAATAATAATAGAAGTTAATTTAAAAGTTAGTCCTGCAGGAAAACTTTCAGCATGTTATCTGCACAATGTACACTTGAATTTGCCAGAAATTAACAAAAAAATGATGTGCCCGTCATTTCTTTTTATTTAAATGTGCTAGCTTGTTTTCCAGATGAAGATAAACATCAGCAGATGGCTGCTTTGCCTGCAAATGTAATTAACAAAAGGAGTTGTCATTTGCTGGAACAGCAAATAAAATAAATTACCCAGTTAAAATGGCAGACAAGAAGAGTTTTCCGAAGCTGAGCTGTAAGTTGGAATCCACATTCATTTTTCATTTCCATTGTAATAGATGGGGTAGTGGTTTGCCACTAGGGACTTTCTCTTGTCCTGTTTTGTAACCAAAATAAAACATTTGTTAGTAGATAATGAAAGCAGGAGGGGAAAATTTGTTTCTTAGAATATTGAGAACCCAAATGAAATACAACCCTTATCTTCCCAGGAGTCCAACTGATTCATTCACAGAAAAATGTAGGTATCTACAAGTGCACCTTAGCACATATAATATTGTTGGACATAATTATGAGCAATATCATCAACCAGGGAATCACTTGTAGAAAAATGCCATATACAGTTTAACTTACAATCAGTGAAATGGACTTTATTTTATTGTTGTAAAAACTCATGCATATGGCTGAGAAATGCAAAAAAAGAGTGGAAGATGTAAAAAATCCATGAAAAGAGCCTATGCTTACTAAATGATTTATGGGGAATAATAAGGTTTTGCAAAAATCCCACAGAGTTCATAATAAAATGTGATCTAAAGCACTGCAGCTTTTTAAGCAAAGTTCAGGCTGTTTCTAAATTAACGCCAACTTCTTTTATTCCACTCCACACATTAATAGAGGGGAGAGTTTTTGTACTGTTGAATTTTGAAACATATTTTGGGCTTATTTAGCTTATCTTTTATTTTCCTAAAGAAGAAAGTGATCTGTGACCAAAGTAGTACAGCACTCTGCATTGTGGGTCTAGTGGTTAATTTCAAGATAAAATGGTAATAAACTCTTTATGGCACTAAAAGCCTCTTCCATTTCAAAAGAATTCTGCATTCCTTAGGCTACATTAAAGTTTAGTAGCTGTTAAACGTAAATTAAAATTTGTCATTTTAAATTGCTTTTCACCGGCGCCATCAATGCAGATATTGAAATTCCTACTAAAAGCACTTATCTCATCAAGAGTAAAATTATAATATATGAAATACTAATTACAATATTATGAAGATGGCTGAACTCTAGTATGACATTTTATCTCTTAGTTGCATGCTAATTTGGCACCTTTTAGAGACAGACGCCTGGTGTCATGAATAATAGTCTTTTTATCTCAGCAGTTTTATTAAAGCTTTATCTTTCAGTAATTTATTATTGTTCACGGCAACTCACCATAGGGTGCAAATAGTTTATTAACAGGTATGTCACTGTCAATCAAACACATTAAAGAAAAATCAAGAGGATGTCTGCAGCTTATGTTGTACCATAACATGCTGTAACAAAGAAATGACCTGCCTGATCACTTTTGCTTAAGTAAAGGTTATCACAATCATAATTCAACCATTGCTTAAATGAGGTATTCCTAGTTATAGAAACCTTTGGGGCATTATATTCTATTTGATGGCAACTATAAGCTAAGCCAAAGCTTTTCCCTTTTCTTTATTTTTTAATTCTTGCTGGGTGAGCACACAATCAAGGAGGTTGTGATATATTTTTCCTATGACATACATGGAACTTTCGAACCTGGCAGAGCCCTGCTCTGTCTGTTAAGCCAATTTGCTTTATCTGTTTTTATTGATTTTCCACTCCTTTGTATTTCCTTTACATGAGGGTAAATCAAAAGGTAAATATAAATTGCAAAAGATACAAGCAGACACATTACAACATATTTGCAATGGCTTATGGGCAGATCAAATATGTACAGCGTAGAGCGCTGCTGTTAGTCTAGTTGAAGCCAACATCACATGAACATGGATGCTCAACTGTGGGATTTCACCATTGTTGAACAATGCACAGTTAGTGAGATTTCTTTGAGCAGAGGGAGTGAAATCTGCTGAAATTAATCAAAGGATGTTGGCTCAGTATGGAAGTGAAAACAGCATGACTCAACAAAATGTTTAAGTAAGTGTAAGTAAACAGAACTTGATTTGGTTGACCATATCAACATCATTCACGCAAGCTCACATTGACATGGTGGATTCCTTCATCAGAAAAAACTGAAGGATTACATTGTCCACTGTTGCTGCACATTTGCATATCAGCTACTGATCTTCACATGTCATAGTGCATAATGACTTGGGGTACTCGAAAGATTGCACAAGATGGGTACCCAAACAACTCACTGATCTGCTCGAGTCAACATCCTTCAGCTTCCATCCAACTGTCCTTGTCTTTCTAAAATGGTATAAATACAGTATGGCCTTTTTCCAGTGTAGATTTTGCTGTTTGGAGGCGTTCATTTGGACTTTCTTTTTCCTTTTTCCACCTTTGTAGTGCCCTTATTTAATGTTTATACATTTCTCCAATCATGTTCCTTAAAAAAAAAATCATGTTCTGCAAACCAAGTGCATGTGTGTACTGTATAATATTAATAAAAAGAGCAGCTTACTACTGAAAATGGCAAAAATATAGTAGTGAGTGGGGATCTAACCGGGGACTCTTGATTACACTTAGTTTGCGTCTGTACATGTGCTGTTACTTAGAGAGTCAGATCGGGGAGAGGGGTGATGTTCGAGCGGGTGAGCTTATTCAGTGCAGCACATGTTGATCTTTTTTTTCTTTCAGTACATGTGCCTTCCCTGTTTATTTATATATCTAGTGACTTCTCTGCATGTCTGTCTCTCTATTACGCAGTGCTCTGTCTGTCTGTGTGTTATGGATCTTAAAAATAACGGTTATAAGGACAGTTGTTCATGTTAATTGCAGTCTCAATTGTTAAAATATATATTTTAAAAGGAGCATCCCACATGAAAATATAACGATTTCATTAACTGATAGTGCATACCAATTTATAAATTTTTTGTCCATTTGAGGTTAAAAAGAAAAAAAAAGTAATACTTTATCTCCAGCAGGGAATCAAACTCATGTCTGCGAGGCACAGCAAAGCTGCTGCGATCTGAGTAGCAAATCTTAGCGCACTACGCCATGGAAACTGTTATATCATCCTTGAATCTTTTGTGAAAGTGTTTATTTGATCTTTGGAACTCAGGCTTTACACATTCTATACTTTATGGCTACATTTTGTAACATTTATTACGAAAATATGAAAAAGTTTCTGTTTTAACAATGTGTTTACACAGATTAGTGTAGAAACAGAACACACATGAAATGCGTGTGTTCCAAATAATGATCTATTATTTCCACTCTAAAACTCCAGTTCAGTCACTCCCAGATAATCAATCAAGGCATGAGCTGGGAAAAGTTCGTGCACGTTCTAAGTCGGTGGGGGGATGGAATTGCCGGCTGCTGGCAACTTGTCTTTATCAGCACATTTAGAGGACAAAAGATGCTGGTGGAGAGGTGTGAATGGATATAAGAAGCGATTTAAGTTGGGCCCGATCTACGAGTTTTTTCGTAGGCTCTGGTAATTCTAGTGTTAAAGATAGAGGAATGTGTTTTCCACAATATTTGCTAGTTATATACAGGTAATTCAGTGGCAAAGGAAAATGGTGGATTGTGCAGTCTGTGTCATAAGACACTGCAGTGTGGACAGGGGTATGTCAGAGCATGGCGGTTACAAGCTGACAGAAGTAAAGAGAACTGGTGTGCTTCAGCACTGTCTGTAGTATTTTTCCAAATCTCTGTGGCACTATTAATATATCATCATTTCTATCACCGTCAAGTTGGCTATGTAATTCATTTTGTAATAGGCAATCTGGGAATAGCAGAAACATTACTACAAACTAAAATAACTCACTTAGATATTAATGTAAAGACTGTATTCTAATGCATTTCTGTTAAACTTTCTGGCTAAATGTAACCTAACTCTGCAGTTGTTTTTAATGCTCTGATAGCCAAACAAACACAATTTAAAGAAAATGGAATACACGATTTGCTTTAATAGAACCTAGCAAAAAGTGGATTGTATACAATGTATATCACATTTTAACAATGATTTTTGACCGTATCTGAAATATATGCAGCCATTTTTTTTTGGTTTGTTTACTGCAGACACATGTAAAATAATAATTATATTTTTGTGTAATAGTGGTACTTTTTCCATCTTTTAAATTCCAGAATGACAAATATAGTATTTACATATCTGTTTCTTGTGTTTTGTTTGAAAACATGCATTTTTACTTCAATTTCAATTTATTTTATTTGGCAGCTGCTAGAAGAATGTAACCGGAGAAGCTGAAAATCAAATAGGCTCCACGTATGAGCATAAGAAGCAGAGCATGGGTACAGCAGATTTGAGATAGCCTGTCTGCTTAAAGAGTTATTACTGATATAGATAGGCTTTTTTTTGCAGAATCATGATCAGGATGTTTAAATTTTAAGGGTAGAAATATGTGAAAATGTCCACCTTCTTTTATGATTTCAAAACTTTGCATTAGGCACTTAATAGTATACAGAGACAAAAATTACATTGTTCACATTAAAAATTACATTGTAATGGTGATACTTTTAACATCTTTTAAGTAAAAGACTGACATATATAGTAATTATGTATCTGTTGAATGTGTTTTACATGAAAAAAATAATCTTTTTCCATCTCTTTTCAGGCTTTCAAGACTTTGACCTAAATAAATAATAGTACATAACAGTAAAATATTTTCTGTTCTTAATGTATGAACTGACATATATAGCTTCAGACAGGCAAGCCCTGGGAGCACTTCATGGTTCTCTATAGGTAAACACTAAGGGGAAGGGGAAAGGTTCAACAAAATCCTTAACTTCCTTTGCATCTTGGCCTCTAGAATATAGAAAGAAACCCCTGGGGGATTACTGACATCATTTCCACCCTACTCCTAGAAGCCTGGCCTCTTCCAGTCCTTCCACTGTATAATGAAGACAGTGTGTCATGCTGGCAATAATACCATTAAATGAGATTTCCAAATCTGGACCTCAGACCTTCTTTTGAATCTGTCTCCTTTTATTACAGTAATCATTGTGTTTCACGTGTTTTATTTCAAAAAATAATAATTAAAAAACAAATATACATTTTTGTTTCAAGCCCCAGTTAGTTTATATGGTAGCTACTGGAAGGAGGTAATTTAAACTGCTAATTTATCAGGAGTGTCACTTTTGAGATTATATAAATCATTTATAATTACAGCCTGACCTTCTTGTGGGTCAGAGTCCCATTCCATAGTTACTCTCAGCGGCATCTGCAAATGTGACATGGTTTCCTGTTTTTTCATTTAGGTGGATTTTTCCCATTTCCAGGAATTTCTTCCCCACAAGAGTGGACCAATACTAACACGTATGAGAGCATAAAATGGTCTTTCATATGTTATTATAATCAAAAAATCATATGTACATCCTTATGAGTTGTTGAGAGAGTTGTTCATATTCCATAGTACAGAGTGGTTGGAATTTTTGTTGTAGGTTACACACATTTGAGTGAGTATGTTGAGAAATAAATGACCAGTTCTGTAACATGAAATGATTTTTTTTTCAACATCGGGAAAGTAACATACCTATTTTGACACTGAGATTTTTAGGTGGGATCTCCACCTCTTCATCAGCTATTAAACGGGACACCACCTTAGAAGAGTTGCTATTAGATGTTATTGTTTCTAATGAAATCCACAAAAATGGTAATTACTGCAAAGGGATTTATTTTTTTTCACATATTTACAACAAACATTTGTCTAAAACAGAAGTCCTAAAAGTTGCCTTGTGTGTCTTCAACTTCAATGCTTATTTTAAAGTTGTATTTTTTCTATGTAACAACAAGGTACACTGTTGAACTTAATGAATTTGTGAACCATTTGACAGCATTCCGGTGGTCACATTTTCGTTGATTTTTTCTCTGTTTTGTAGCTATGATTTCAGAAACATTATTTGCATATGGAAATGCAGTTGAGGTCATGTTTGTCTCCTAAGAAAGGAGTGCCATGTACAAGTGTAGTGGGTGAGCAACTGGCTTGGGTGTCAGAGTTAAAGAGCCTCGGAGTCTGGAGCCAAAGAAGTTGGGACTGAAGTCACAGGGCTATCTGGACCGATTCCAGTTGTTCTTCTAAATTGTGTAAGTTCTATATTGAGTTCAGCTTTAAAAGTACCACAAAAAACACATACAGATTCAGTCAACTAAAGCAAAATCTTCACAAAAGTGGCCATCAATACTAATATATGTCCCTAGTAACAGTTTGTCATTTAATCTGCATTAAACCATTACCATTGACTTTGTTTCCTTTGCCACATTCCTAGTTGTGGCAGCAGTTCAGCAAATGTCTAGGCTAGTAAGTAATTTAATACTTTCTTATTAGGGAAGTAAATGCCAAGTTCTTAATGCACTTAAACAATTAGGACCATTTACAGCAAATCAGGAAGGCAGCAGAGTGGCACTGCCATTAGCACAGCTACATAAGAGCTTCAGAATTGGATTCAAATTCTTTCCCAGTCACTGCCTATGTAGAGTCGTTCTCCCTGTGTCTGCCTGATCATTGGCCAGTTTTTCACCCATATCCCAAAGACTTGTAAATTAGGTTGGTTTGGACATGTGCAGAGGAGAGATGCTGGGTATATTGGGAGAAGGATGCTAAGGATAGAGCTGCCAGGGAAGAGGAAAAGAGGAAGGCCTAAGCGAAGGTTTATGGATGTGGTGAGAGAGGCCATGCAGGTGATGGGTGTAACAGAACAAGATGTAGAGGACTGAAAGATGTGGAAGAAGATGATCCTCTGTGGCAACCCCTAACAGGAGCAGCTGAAAGAAGAGGAAGAATTATTGTGTTTGTTTGAACTTAATGAATTTGTTATTTCATAACTATCACTTCATTTTTATATAGCACTATTGAAAGACACAGTTGGCATGACACCACTATGCATTTTTAAAAAGTTTGTTATTCTTCAAGTAACATTACAATGCAGTATAGCATTTTATATTAGTTTGTGATTGTTCTTTGAGTTTTTACCATATATTCAATTTAACATAAAGGTATAGTGCAGTATGGAACATTTATAACATTCATTTTCTGAATATTTTGTTTCAAGAAAGTTTACCATCTATTTTCTTATAACATCTAAATATTTTACACAAGCTAGAACACTGGGCCAGCACATGTCTCTTGTGGATTTTACATACAATACTTCTGCACAATTGGGTCTTTTGCGCATATTTCTACATTTTCATTTTGGCAAAATACAATATGATGTCTTAAAGATAGTCATCAGCCTCAAAAAAGGAAGAAATGCCAAAGTTGTTGTGCTGATGTGCACTTTCTCCTGTATAGAAAGATGGCTCTTTCATTTTTGTATGAACAGTTAAAAATATCCATGTTGCTTCTGGGAAATACACAAAGAGGACTTGGAAGCTGACCTTTCCCAAAGAACATTCGTTAATTCTGCATATTTTTTTCTAGTAAAGCCTGGAGAGTAGTAGGCTTTTTTATGAGTACATTTAAGTGTGAGGCTTTGTGTTATTTTTTATTTAATTGTTTATTTTTTGCTAAAAGTTACATGGCTTTAAAATTTTGAAGACAAATCCATGCACTTGATTTCTGGTATTTAACAGAAGAAAATCAGTGGTTTTGTCCAGCTGGCAGCAGCCTGGAAGGTTTCATAAAATTTACATTGTCAATAAGTTTACTAACTTGCTTCTTTCTGTGTATGGATTAGGATTTTGTCTGGCCTAAGGGCTTACAACTAGATTCTTGAAGCTCTCTTTAGAATTATACACAAATCCTTTGAGTACAAAGATGTTTTAATTAATACACCAATCAATTTATTTAATCACAATGGAAGAACAAAGATAAACGACTTGCCACTACAGGATCTTGTGGTTAATTATGGCCACGTATAAATAAATGAAGATCCTTTTGGGTACCTAAGATGTCGCAGTAAATTGCACTGTTTACCTGAGATATCAGAGGAAATCTTTATTTCACCACTACTGTCTGTAGGAACTACATGGATCTGATTTTTCAGTGACAGCTTTTAAATATTTAGTGCTTCTGCTTTTTTCATGTTTACAATATTTTCGGCAAGAGTTCCTGAAAAACACTGAATAAAGAATGACTTGATTGACACAAATATACCCTGAGACAGAATTAATTTGTTATAAACTTAGTATATATATGACAACTCATTTTATACAAGTTAATGTAATGGAGTTATTATTATTAAATTTATGGCATACGATTTCTCTTTTTTTTTTATTAATTTTCATTACAGTTTTTAAATACACTATCAAGAAGAGTCTCACCAAGGAGTAGTGGGCAGAACTTATGGGTAGCTTAGAAGAGAAAATGAATTTTAGAAACGAAAAACTGCACCAGAGAAGGGAGATTACGAAGGTTAGTGTTAGTAGTGGAATTTGACTAAAGATGGTGCTCTCTGTTCCTGAGACGATGATACAATCCCACTTTTTGGCTTGATGTAATGGCGCCACAGAGGACCACATGTAAGCTTCTTATTGCTAGATGGCAGCGAAAGTTTCTCACATGGGACTAATGAAGTCGTGTTTTCTATTCATTGTCAAAAGGTTGACAATGGAGCTTGATTCAAAAGTGACCTGTGATGAAGTTTAAGAAGTTGATCGTTACCAGGCAGATTGAGCTTAGATTTGGGTAGAAGAGCTCTCTGGTGTAAGAATTCTCAGGAACTGAGCATGTTTTAATACTGTTTACCTGCGTTGCACTTTTAATTCTTATTTGTTTTTGGTTTCTACCATTTTGTAAAATCGCACATTGGCCATGTTTACATGATGCCATGTAGTTGTGCACTTGGCTATGTGTGACAATGACATAGATCTTGCATGGTGAAGTCAAATGGGCTTAGTGGAATTCTACCTTTTTACATTTTACTGTTACACAATGTTGAATCAAAGTGGATTTAATTCGGCTTTTTGGACATTGATTAACAGAAGACATCTATTTAATGTCTAAGTGAAAACAGGTCTCTGCCTGAATTAATTACAAATATTAAATACAGAATAACTGCTCACCCCTTTAATATGACACACCTAAACCATCAGCCAAATGGTTTTATTAGTCAAATAATTAGTTCAATGGATATCACCTGTCTGTAGTCAAGGGGTCACATAATTAATTCAGTGAAGTTTGCCTCTCAGTACTTAAGGGGTTTCAGTTGATTGTAGTCTAAATTCACCTCATCTGGTGGTTCCAACTTGTGGTAAGTCAGTGTGGTGGCCAAATCTACACAAAGAAGAAAAATAACAACACTCCAACAGCTGTGTGAAAGGGTGAATGAAGAGTCACTGAAAATCCTTTGGAGTCCAGTTCAATTGGTCATTAAAACATGGAAAGAGTAAGGCACAGTTGTAAATCTTCCAAGAGCAAACAGAATAATGAGGGAGGCCATTAAAAGACCTATGATAACTCTCAAGGAGTGATAAGCTATTGTGTACTAAGATTGGTTAGACTATATAGTTAGATGGTGTCCAGGTGCTTCAACAGTCATGACTTTAGGCCAGGGGTCTCCAATCACAGTCCTGAAGGGCCGCAGTGGCTGCAGGTTTTTGTTCTAACCCGGTTGCTTAATTAGAAAGCAATTCTGCCAATAATTTAATTTCATGGCTAGTTAGTGCTTTAACTCTGCTATGTCAGGTCATTCTCATATCCTAGACTTTCTTCCCCTATCTAAGGATATCATCCAAATGATTTGAAGGCTAAAATGGACGAGCAATTCTCAATCATTCACTTTTTTCTCTTTACTTCCAAGTATTTAATTAAACCAAATAATGCAAGATAAATACACACTGGCGTAAATGGTAACAAGCCAAATGGAGAAATGCTGGTCTCTTTTGTCATTCGCATGTTATTGCTAATTAGGATCCATTAAAAACTGAATGAATACAGCTTTTTAAGATGAAAATAAGCAATTAGCATTCAAAATCTTAATGAGTGAGACAACTAAAGTGAAGCAGAAGTGTTACTTGAGCAATTAGTGCTTCTTATTAAGCAATTGGGTTGGAGCAAAAACCTGCAGCCACTGCGGCCCTCCAGGACTGTGATTGGAGACCCCTGCTTTAGGTGATAATGGCAATGAGAAAAACACAAATGACTTCTCGGCTAGAGCTTGCCAGACTCTGAAATCAGGTGGAAGAACATTCTGAGACCATAATTGAGATTTTCGGTCATTAGGCTAAACATCATGTTACAACTCACATTATGAAAAATAAACCCTCCCCACCATGAAGAATGGTGGTGGCAGCATCTTGCAGTGTGGAGGTGCTTCTGTGCATCAGGCCCTATGTGATGGTAGAGGGTAAAATGAATACAACAAAATGCAGGAGATTTGCTTTCTAGCAAGACAGTGACCCCAAGCATAAAGCCAAATCCACAGAGGGATGGCTTTAAAATGATAATGTTAATGCCCTGTAGTGGCCCAGTCAATGTCCAGATCTCAATTCACTTGACAATTTGTGATTAGACTTAAAAAAGGTGTTCACTCACAATCCCCTTGCATCCTGACAGAGCTCGAGCAATTCTGCAAAGAAGAACAGGGAAAAATTGGGGTTCAGATATGCAGAGCTGATAGAGACCTGTGCACACAGAGTCATGGCTGCCAAAGGTGCAGCTACTAAATACTGACTTGAACAATTATTTTCTATATTATATTGATATTACTTTAGATCACTTTTCAGAGACTTGTTTTCACTTTGGCATTAAAGAGTCTTTTTCTGTTGATCAGTGTCAAAATAACCAGATTAAATCCAGTGTGATTCAACGTTGTATAATAATAAAATGTGAAAAGTTCCCAAAGGGTGAATACTTTTCCTAAGCACTGTACACGATCCAGCCCCTTTTCAACATAACAAGGGCCCTGCATTTTGCAAACATCAGGTGCTATTTGAGATTAATACTGTCTGCCCTGTATTCCACTGCTCTTATTTTTCTTATTCTATGATTACTTTTTTCATATGATTGAGACCCTTTTATGATGTTTTCTGTTCAACTGGCCAGCCTGTCTGATGTGTCCTTGTTTATTCATCTATATGCAGTCATCAGCTGTCATGCATTTTTGTGAATTAATTACATTACATCTTCTCTTCTTAGCTGTTGTGCCTGGTCTGTTACCGGTCTGTCTTATTTATTTAATAGCAGACATCTGATAGTTATTAAAACCTGCAACTCCCAGCTTTTTAAATTTATTGTTGAAAATTCTTGTTCTAATGCTTTTTTTGCTTCCAACTAGGATTGTGTTTAGGACATAGGTTCTTGACTTCTGACAGTCTTATTACTTATAACATTAGTAATCCTAAAGGCCTTATAGGGGAAACTAACGGCTGGCATTTAGCATGAAGAAAATGTAGCTAGACATAAATGATGAAACAAAAGCATGAAAGGCAAGAAAAGGGAGATTTTGGAGAGGTGATAAAATTGGGTACATGTGTTTTATAACTTATATCACTTCCTTGGTGTTTTCAGTAATATAAAACTACCTTATATAGTGGGTAATGCCTCTGTTTCTCTGTCCCTGTTGATATTTAAGGACCAAGCTTCACAATTTCAGTTAAATTTTGAGAACACTACATTTAGTGTATAAGTAACACTAACCAGAGGACAGCAAAAATAGCTTTAATGTAGTGATTATTGCAAATGCTCTGTGTTATCATGATATAAAGACAAGAGTAATGGGTTCCTATTAATGCTGCAAATACAGTATTTGTCAATTACTGATACAAATGCATCATTAAAAAAATGGACATGAAATGAGCAGGGCTCCTAGTTAAAATATGGGATATTCATTAAATAATTGCCTTCAAGGATATGTTTCTCTGCTGTAGCTTTAATCACCTAAGAGCCTAGTGTTGACCAGTAGCTGGATTTGCCAGCTACTCAATGAACACAAAGTTTTGTCTTTACAGCGGAATGACAAATGTTCTTCTGCCCCATGGGGGATTAAAGATCAAATACACTTGTCAAATAATAGCAGGTGTGCTAACCCCTGTATTCTAGTTAAACTCAATCTTACTTAAACCGCAATACACTTGTGATGGTGTAGGAACTGAGAGAGAGCAAAAACAAAATATGTACAGTTTTACCAAAAAACTGTATTTCTAAGATAACTTTACTGTCATTTAACTTTGTTCTTCATTATAGCAGCTCGCAGCACAGAGCATGTTCCTCATTTTACTCCTGTCTAAATGCACTCTGCTGTTTATTTATTCGGTCACACATCCATGCATTTTCATTAATCTCTAATGTTGCAGTTCATCATATCTGTTTGTAAGAGTTTTATTGAAATGCCCCTGATTGAAGGGAACTAAATTTGCCTATTAACATATTTTTAAGCCTGCTTTTCCCTGACTTACATGGTTCTATTAAAATGCCATAAAAATCAAACAGTCACTTTAAATGTAAATAGTTTGTATTCTGGTAGTTCTTAGTGATGTCTGACACCACACATCTTTGATAGCCTGTACTGCTCACTCCCTTTTTGCCAACACTGTTAATTTTGTAAGAAACCACATTTCAAAAAAATGAATTTGAACCTTCTCATTTTTCAAGTTATGTTTCCATGTTGTTTTTACTGAACTTTTGTAAGATGGTAATAATTTAATATAACGTTCTGAAATCCACTTAATCCATGTTAGGATTATGGGTACCAGATGCCCGTATTAGCTACACTGGGCAGGAATCAACTTTGGTGGGAATGCTAGGCTATCACATGACACTCTCTCTCTCACACCAGATCAATTTAGAATTGCCAGCTGACCTAACATGCATTTACGTGAGATGTGGGAAGAACACTTCAAAAACTAAAACTGCAAACCATGGCATTGCCATTCACCCAAGATGGAAGCTACGTTTCACATTTATAGCATATTTGTACAAAGCAGTACAACTACTCTTTACACAGTTAGGCTTAAGGTTTATGCATTTATCACAGGTTAACATGGTGGCACAGAGGTTGGTGCTACTTCCTTACTCCACCCTAGATCTGCACTCATCTCAGCATGGTCACTGTGTGCATGTTCTCTCCATTTACATATTTCTGGACAAAATAAATTAAAGGTGGACAAAAGTGAATGTGTACATGAGTATGTCATGGCTGTTTCCTCCCCAATAGCCTATGCTACTAAGATACATTTTCTGTACTCATAGGCCTTAAATTTTAGGAAACTAGTTAAAGGTTTATCAAAGAGAGGAAATCCCAAAATCACAGAAGTACCTTATTTAAAAATTCCTAACCAAAGAAGACTATAAATATAAACATCATTTAAACAAAACAAAAGCAAGAAACTCTGAATTAGTGTAAGATGCCCTAATTCAAAGTTTTCGTAAAAATGTAACATTTTACTTCATGAGACAGAAGTAAATAAACAAAAAATATTAAAATGTGTGCTTCAATTTAGTCTAAAAGTCTAAATGTTCTTATAGAAAGGTGTCATTTTCACCCTCTGGTTCAAGTTCATAGAGGTCGAGATTCCTAGTAAAGGATCAAAAATTAAAAATAAAATCCTATTCATAATCATTGACCTAGAAATAATTTCAAATGATATCACACATAACTATATCTGAAATTTGTCATTTCTAACCTTCTGGGCATGGCCCTTAGTGGGCTAGGACCACCAGAAAAAAATAAAAATTTTAAAATAGTATCACATTCGTGATCACCAACTTCAAAATAGCATAAAACAACACTCCATAAGCATAAATTACTGATCCCAATTTTTTGAAGTTTTTTGAAAAGTAGTAACTTTGGCCACTTGTATCCCATTAGAGGGAGAACCCCTGGGGTCAGCTGGCAGGTTTAAGTCCTTCTCATTATTTTTGCTGAAGACGCCTATTGGTTTATTCTTTATCATAAGGGTGTAATTTACTGCTCAAAATATCAACTAAAATGGCATAAAAATGATGGTTTTTCAGGTCTAGAGGACCAAAAATGGAAGAGAACCCCCAGACATCAACACAAGTCGAATTGTAGACCATATGCGTTGGTTTTCTTGTATCCTTGAGTCAGGAGGTGCCAGACAAAAGAAATGAATTGATTTCAAAGTTTTTGTAAGTAATTCTTATTAACACAATAGTTTTTGTGAAGTGCCCCCTCAGATCTCTAGGGTCTTAGGGTTTGAATCCTATCCTAGGTACTGCACATACAAGTTTGCACATTCTCCACATCTTTCTCTATTTTCATAAGCTGTTTAAAAACTCTAAATTAGTCCATACAAGTGACATCATGTCATGGACTGCCATTGCATCTACAGCTGGTCTATACTATCCTATCGATCCTGAAGTGATTTTAAATGGAGTTGATAATGGACCTATACTTACAGCCCTGAATGCACCTGTTTTACTTTCCTAACATTAATTGGCCACAGTAGGATTCAAGTTGCCACTGATTCAGTTGGGCCATGCCAGGGGCAAACAGCAATACTCCACAGGGTATTCTGCACACTGACTAATACACATAAAATATGAAACTTTTCGATAGCGCTTATTAAAACATTTTAAGTAATATCTTGAATGACATCCTTAGAAATAAATCGATGGAATAGTTCAGACAAAATTCAAGATCTCATACGTTTTTAGTCTTTTGATATACAGTACATAGTGCTTACTTGCTAGCGTAATTATTTATTTGATTTATACAATAATCCTATTCTTTCCATAATGAAATGTTATCGTCCAGTGAGCACATTGTTGGATGCTGTGAATAAAACTGAAAAGCGTTCAGGAGGCATCTACAAAGCCAAGTCAATCAGTTACTGTCCATATGCCCATGAGAAATGCAACATGTCTAGTATGTCCTTACTGATAAATGTAGGCAGTGCTGGTCTCCAAAATACACAAAAGAGACACAGGGAAAGTCTAGAGAAGAGTGACTAGGCAGATTCTAGCACTGCAAGGTATGAGTCATGAAGGAGGACTAAAGAAAGTAAACATTTTCATTGTAAGCAAATGGAGATTAAGAAGGGAGATGGTTGAAGGTTTTAAAACTATGAAAGGAATTATTACAGATGATAGCAGTTGTTACTTTATACAGTAAGTTCTTCAAGAACATGGGCACACAGATGGAAACTTGTTAAGTGAAGGTTATGCACACACTTCATTTTCTTCATATAGAAAAATAATGACACTTGGAATAAATTAGCAAGTGCAGTAATTTGTAGTTATTTTGGCAAAGATACTCAATATGATTGGTGTGCTTTGTTGGGATAAATGGTCTGCATTTCACATGCTTTAGTTTTTTTTTTTTTGTTGTTCTTTATTTCGCCTTATACAATTTCTTATATTAGGAATTTGTTAGTTTTCGCATACCCCTTGGGGTCAGAGCGCAGGGTCAGCCATTGTACAGCGCCCCTGGAGCAATTACACGTTAAGGGTCTTGCTCAAGGGCCCAGCAGAGTAGGATTTCTTTTGGCAGTGACGGGGATTCGAACCGGCAACCTTCGGGATACCAGCGCAGATCCTTAGTCTCAGAGCCACCACTCCGTATATCCGTATAACATATCTGACCTGGTAGCAATTGAGTTCTACTTGTATTAATATACTGACCTCAAAATAAGTACTTTCAAGTGTTGGAGGAAACTCATTGTTAAAAAGACATGGCTAATCACGAAGACGCCAAGGATAGTTATGTAAATTACACCTATATTAATTTGAATAAGACTTTACTGATGAAGCGATTGTGAACTGCAGGCAAATATAACCATAGTATCTTATGTCAACCTAATAACTGTGTTTGAAACGTAAATATTTGCTGTAAAGCCACCAAACTCTATATGGCACAAAAAAGTTCCATAAAATAACAACAAGCTTTAGTGAATACAAAAAAGAAAATTATTTAATATATGGTTCCATAGGAAGCACATTGCACTTACCGGAGTCTCAGTGCCATTTCATGAAGTAGCGAGTTACACATCAATACTGTTCTTTCCACACAGGTATGATCAGGAGATCAAATATTTTTAATTAAATCCCCAAATAAATTCACTCCCAAAAAAAAAGTCATTGATTTTATATATTATATATAATGGAAACTTTGCTGTTTAAGGTCATCAATTTACACAGAAAAACTAATGAACACTGAACTCTTTGAAAAATTCCAAAGTATTATGCAATTGACCACATCTCTCCTTATACTACAGTATAACTATCCATTTGAGCTGAAACTTCCTTACAAAAGCATTTTTTTAATTGCTTGTATATAGTTTTTGGTGTTAAGCTGTGTAGGTTGATTAGTGATTCTAATACCTATTGCCATGAGTGAATATAGGAAATACACAAGTGACATAAAAAGTGTGATTTTCAGAATATGTTAAAAACATGTTTGCAAACATTATGTTTGCATTTGTGCATTAATCAAGGACATAAAGCACATTATTATATACAGTAGACACATTTTTATATATGGTGTCTGTTGTTTGTATAATTAAATCTATTAATATTATTTACCAGCTTAACAAGCAATCAAATAAACATTTAAAAACACCATAGATGGTAAACATAAAATTATAACACGACTGGAAACAAATTACGTAAACCCAGTAGAATTCCTGGTCAGCTTGTCACTGCAGTACAGCTAACACTTTGGGATGATCTTATGCTGCTGCTGTACTTAGTAGTCTCATTTTACCGCAGTGCTCGAATAGTAGTATCTTGGGTACATGGCTGTTGACCCATTTGATCTCGGATTGCAATGTACACGCTCTGTTGATCAACACCCCAGCAGGCAATGCTGAGTTACTAACAGCTTCCTTGGTTTAATTCAGTTTGCTTCCAAGACTGATAGGTGAGTATTGTGCTGAGGTTCTTTTGTTATCAATGACAAGAAAGCAACAAAATAAAAACAAAGTGCCTGTTTTTCTTTCCCTGGATACTATGGTGCTATACCCGGGAAACACATTAAAACTTGTTCAAAAATACCACTTGCAACATTTACTCACTGCATTAATGTTAAAAGAAATTAAAAGACATTTTTACCAAAGTTTTTCAATAAAAGCACAAATCAGCTCAAATAGTGTTGGTACTCAAACAGACACTTATGTTAAACATCGTGTGCTTTCTGATAGCTTATAAGTCTTACTTGACTGAATTATTGATCTGAATTGTCGCATTTTCTTTCGCTATCACGGCAAAGAGAAGATGCAATGACCCTGAGCTCAGGAAACTGTTGTGACGTGAGCGTAATTTGATAATTACTTCTTCAGGAAGGATTTTGTTTTGTCCCAGATGTAAACTGAGGGTGGAAGTCTGCTTTGATTTTCAGATAACACCAATCTTAACCTCCTAATAGCTTCAGAGTAAGCTGGAATAACTGCTATGCAGAAGAACATTTTTATATATACATTTCACTTCCAACTCTCCTGAGCACCAATTGATTTTATCTCTCTGTGTAATAAGCATAATCAGCAACAGCAGAAATTCAGTATGCTGAATATTTGCTTAAAACTACTGATGCTCCTCTGTATATGTTATATACAAGACAAAATGTAGATATTTATATATTCTGATAAGTACCGCACACACTATTTCATTCTGATTAAGCCTGCTACAGACTCTGGCAGTATCTTGTTAACAATGTCTGTAATATGCAGTTTCTTATTTTATGGATTATTTTACAAACAGATTTTTTTCTCTTGCATAAGGAACACTGATGAAGTCTCTTATTAACATTGAGTAAGGCATTATATGTAATTTGCAAATATGCTTTTATCAATATTAATGTAATATTTACTTTACAGTAAGAGTTACCACATTATGTGTCACCAAACTGATGATTATTAAAAAGGGTAATAAAAAGTTCCAAGTCAGAAATAATGTCTTTTACACAACCATTTTGAAAGGAAAGATACATTTACATTCACAAAGAACTCATTAGTAGGTTAAGGTCATACATGATGCCTTGTTCAACACTCGCAAACAGCTTCTTAAGTGCTTTTTATCTAACAGTGAAATGCTAATATCTGCATAAAAGGTGGAACTTGTTAGGTTCCATGACATTATTAGCTGAACGTCCTTCAAGCAGAAGTAAAGAAGTCTTACTCTGAGTTTTGTGTTCTTATCTGGATAGGTTTAGAAGTAATTGAAACCCACTTGAGAGGGCCGCAGTACACAGAAAATAAGCAGCATGTATTAAATATTTTTGTACTTTACAATTCCATTAATGCTTTCTCATTAAATGTGCCTTTGTCCACTAAAATATCTATTCTTTGTCCCTTCTATGTCACCCCTTTGGATCCACTAATTACAACATTACCCTACTTGCCCTGACCCATACTTGCGATAACAAAATGGATATAGGTGGAATGGACAACATTTACAACAAAGAAGAGCTCAAGATCTGGTGTCATGACCAAAACTGAACAAGTGAGCACTAAACATATCAGATTCTAATTTTTCCAACAGTAATACTTGCACATAAAGATACAAAACTAATACATAATATCAGTTGGGATCACAGGTTAATTTTGTGAGAATTGTTAAGCTAACAGATCAAAGAGAGTCTATTCCAATAATGTCCTATCAGATATTTTATATAATTGCAAATTAAATAGGTCTGAACAATTGAACATCTCTATCTTCTGTGCACATATAAGAGTCCCCATAACTATTGCTATCATCTGAATTAGAAGTGTGCTTCTCTTACCTTTCAGGTCATTTCATTTGTTATAACATCGGCTCTAAAACTTCTAATGTCTGACATCACAAAATATACTGGAAAACTCAAAGTAGGCCTGTCTCTGGAACTTCAAATCAGGACTGCGGCCTACATAATTCTGATGAGAGTTCTGTAGCGCAGGTCAGTTTTTAAATAAATAATTGTGTCCCTGGAAGTGCAGGCTCCAGTCAGGACCTGGGGTGTGTAAACGTGCTTCACTCCGGTGTTGATTGGGGTGCTTGGCTGATAGCGCATACACGTACAAATGCAAATGAATCAGTCAGGTGCCTCATTCACACCTCGGATTAGGCAAAGCAGCATTACTGCACGCACAGAGGTAGGATAAATGAGCCTTCATAGTAGAGAGAAAAAGCAAACAGAAAAGAGAGACACAAAAGTTAAAGAAAGTGAGAGAGAGGCAGGAATGGGATTGAGCCGGTGCGAGGGGGGATGAGAGAAGGTAGATGGGAAAATGAGCCCTGAGGAAGGAGTGTGTGGCCGATATTTGAGGGGGCTGAGGGTTGAGGGAGGAGGAGTGACCAAACCACTCCAGGTGGACTCCCCCACAAGGCCAGGGAATGGCAGTGGGAGTGGGAGGAAGTAAGGCTTGGTGCAGCACCCTGTACACATCGATGGACTGGCAAAAGGGGTCCGAGCAGAATCAAAGGGTTGCCTGGGCCTGCTGGTTGATGTCTCCTTGAGAGAAAAACTGTTTTTTTTTAATATAAAGTTTATTAGCAAAAGTATATTCAATAAAAGACAAAATACAAAGTATTATATTAAAAACAAAATTTTCCAAGGCAAAGTACAAAAGGATGTCTCCTGGGAAGTAATTCAAAAGTAAAAAAAACAAAGAGCTGCAAACTATATTAAAAGCCAAAAACTAGAGCAAAAGTTCAAGAAACCAAATAATTCAACAACATTTTCAAAAAGGTAAATCTAGAAGGAGAAGCTGATCAACAAATAAGCCTGATGCACCCGTAGCTGTGGTTTTAGGGGTGCAGACCCCTTGAGCTCAACATTTAATAAGAGTACAGTAACCAGCAGAATTAACATAACAAAACCAAAAAAAATTCAAAATGAAGAACAAATCACTAATTAAAAACAATGCAAAAAGAAAGAAAACAAAGCCATATTTAGTAATATCAGGAGCAAAAAACAACAAAATAAACAAATACAAGGCAAATGAAACTGAAGGCAGGGACAGGGCCCTGGATAAACCAGAATACCAGAAGGATTATGACACACCATGTGGTGAATTTATAGACTTATGTAATGGGGCACTGCTTCATGTTAATGTTTTCAAAATACAGGATCTTGTAATTGTCTTCAAGGGAATTCTCTGCAGATTAACCTAATTTTTATTTAGGTGCAAATGGTTTTATGTACTAATAACTGCAATCATCTTTGGCAGCAGTTTGAAGTTTGACCAAATCAAAAAAGCCACAATTCAGAAATTGAATATTAGTGGTGATTCTTCACCTACAATTCAAATGTCTTTCAATGCCTACAAATGTTCTATAATTGTGTTTGTCCTTCTTCTTTTGGCTTTCGATATTTAATCTTAAGTATAGTATAAACAGTAAAAATGGAGGAAAGCGGGCATTTGATATTATTGAAGACAGGACTTATGTCCTTGGCTTCCACTTTGAACTATTTTTCCTTGGACGTTACCTGTGTCTCCCTACTGTATAGCTAATGGACCAGAGGTACTTACTCATCCGGAAGTCATCTGCATTGTACTATAAAAGATGACCTTGAGCTCCTGCAGAATTACTTGAACTGCTACCTGAATTCAAGACAGATGCTTGAAGTGAGATGACAAAGCTGTCAGGTGGCATTTTCATGTAAAAGTATTTTGTTTGACATTATGAAATAATGATAGAAAAAAATAAGAGTTAAGTATGAACAATAAGAATTACAAACATAACATTACCTAATTTCTGCGGTGGGTTGGCGACCTGCCCGGGATTGGTTCCTGCCTTGCGCCCTGTGTTTGCTGGGATTGGCTCCAGCAGACCCCTGTGACCCTGTGTTCGGATTCAGCGGGTTGGAAAATGGATGGATGGATGGACATTACCTAGTTTGTATATTGGCTTTAAAAATCATAAGAAATATTTTCATTTTAAAAGTTTTAGATATCACAGAACTCAATTTGCACTGCTTTTCCTCACAGTGAGCTTCTGCAAATCATGATGGCACAGGTGGAAGAAACACAGGGTGAGGTCCACAGAATGTTTGGGATGCCAGCTGGGTCTTCCATTTTAATCCTGTTGGCAGGTTTAAACAAAACAGGCGAACAAGGGTGCAAAGTATAAACAAAATACAATTAACTGTCTTGGCTTCTCAAACAGGTAGCTTTTAAGAGCGGGTCTGGATTGTGGAGCTCTGTTCTCTACTGTTCTCGACTAAATCTGGGTCCAAATGAGATGCCACCATTTAGCTTGTTGGGTTTTAAAGAGATAGATAGATAGATAGATAGATAGATAGATAGATAGATAGATAGATAGATAGATAGATAGATAGATAGATAGATAGATAGATAGATAGATAGATAGATAGATAGATAGATAGATAGATAGATAGATAGATAGATAGATAGATACTTTATTAATCCCAATGGGAAATTCACATTCTCCAGCAGCAGCATACTGATACAATAAATAATATTAAATTAAAGATTGATAATAATGCAGGTGAAAAACAGACAATAACTTTGTATAATGTTAAATGTTAATGTTTACCCCCCGGGTGGAATTGAAGAGTCGCATAGTTTGGGGGAGGAACGATTTCCTCAATCTGTCAGTGGAGCAGGACAGTGACAGCAGTCTGTCGCTGAAGCTGCTCCTCTGTCTGGAGATGATACTATTTAGTGGATGCAGTGGATTCTCCATAATTGATAGGAGCCTGCTGAGCGCCCTTCACTCTGCCACAGATGTTAAACTGTCCAGCTCCATGCCTACAATAGAGCCTGCCTTCCTCACCAGTTTGTCCAGGCGTGAGGCGTCTTTCTTCTTAATGCTGCCTCCCCAGCACACCACCGCGTAGAAGAGGGCGCTCGCCACAACTGTCTGATAGAACATCTGCAGCATCTTATTGCAGATGTTGAAGGATGCCAGCCTTCTAAGGAAGTATAGTCGGCTCTGTCCTTTCTTGCACAGAGCATCAGTATTGGCAGTCCAGTCTAATTTATCATCCAGCTGCACTCCCAGATATTTATAGGTCTGCACCATCTGCACACAGTCACCTTTGATGATCACGGGGTCCATGAGGGGTCTGGGGCTCCTAAAATCCACCACCAGCTCCTTGGTTTTGCTGGTGTTCAGTTGTAGGTGGTTTGAGTCGCACCATTTAACAAAGTCATTGATTAGGTCCCTATACTCCTCCTCCAGCCCATTCCTGATGCAGTCCACGATAGCTGTGTCATCAGCGAACTTTTGCACATGGCAGGACTCCGAGTTGTATTGGAAGTCCGATGTATATAGGCTGAACAGGACCGGAGAAAGTACAGTCCCTTGTGGCGCTCCTGTGTTGCTGACCACAATGTCAGATGTGCAGTTCCCAAGACGCACATACTGAGGTCTGTCTTTAAGACAGTCCACGATCCATGCCACCAGGTATGAATCTACTCCCATCTCTGTCAGCTTGTCCCTAAGGAGCAGAGGTTGGATTGTGTTGAAGGTGCTAGAGAAGTCTAGAAACATAATTCTTACAGCACCACTGCCTCTGACTAAGTGGGAGAGGGATCGGTGTAGCATATAGATGATGGCATCCTCTGCTCCCACCTTCTCCTGATATGCAAACTGCAGAGGGTCAAGGTGGGGTGAGTTACCCTAATGGGGTATCATTTTCAGTGCTGTGGTGACAATACCGTTAGTGACAACACACCCATTTTCCCCAGCAGGGTATTGCATACCTTAAATAAGCCTGGAAGGTGTTCCTCTGATGGGCATGCATGACCAAAGCTACATGTCAGTATCATATATTGGTTGTCATTTTTCTGATTTTGTAAAAATCTTTTTCTGTATATACTGACTGTTATTTTGAAGAATTGTGTTCATTTCTGGAATGCTATATATGTATAAGTCACAGATACAGTGTCAAATGTCTCTGAAGTTTGTGCCGTACGTGTTTAATTAAAATGAGCATTGAAACTGCCAAGGTATTTAGAGAAGCGTGCAAGATGAGTGAAACAGCAGGGGTTCACACAATCAGGAAACTCAATAAAAATGTACTGTATATTTCAGTCAAACAGAAAGAGTGACAAATACAGTATATAGATTTTGTTATCTGTAAAACCTATTTCTTGTGTTTTATTGATTTTAAACTAATCCTTTAAATTTTTTTCAAATTTTTTTCAAAAAATAATATCATGCATTTATTAATTTGCCTGTTGTTCCAAGGATGTAGTTTTTTTGTGGAAGTATTGTATTGTGAACCCAGTATCTTTAGTACCGTGTTATCCATTATTAATTTATTGAGAAGTCAATCAAAATGACACCTTTTATTGGCTAACTAAAAAGATTTCAATATGCATTGTTGTGTTTAGATTAAGTGTATTGAAATGTACCTTGCCACAGATGGCATTAATGCACCGGCACTGTCCACTTTTTTTTTCCGCTTTTCAAGGTGTCTGTACCTTCTGAAGCCTTTAGCACTGGCTTGCAGCCTAAAACAGATTGCCTTGTGAAGATTTCTAAAATCAAACTGTATTATTTTTTTTTTTAAAAAAAGGTCAGTTAAAACTGTATTTTAGGTTTTAGTGCAATTTTGTGTTGCACAATAAACCCTTTCAAATCACTTCAGTTTTTTTTTGTCTAGCGTCCCCTGATTCATCAGTATGTGAAAATCCCTAAATGTGCATATCATTCAACTCATCTTGATGTCTAGTTATGCAAACACATCCTTACCTTAAGAAATCATACCAAGGAAATATGAATACATTTTTCACTTTCAGTTTCTGGTTGTTGTCACAAGCATGCCACAAAAAAGAGAAAGCGTTTTTTCCAAAAAACAAAACCATTTCCACATCAAAATGAACATATTTGGTAAGTTTTAAAGCTTTGTTTGGACTAGTGCCCCTTTAAGCCTATTTTAAGCTGCAAATTTGGGCATGATTTTTTTATATGTGTAAAAATGATTTACTTTAAAACAGTTTCATGTGGCAAATGAATATATGCCATTATAGTGAAGAAATAAAATATTAAATAAATCCTTTAAGGCAGTGGTCCCCAACCTTTTTGACAGCAAGGACCACTTTATTAGATGCAAATTTTCCCACGGACCGGTTGTGGGGTTGGTTGAGGGGGGGGGGGGGGGGGGGGGGGGGGCAGTTTTATACACAATTTACATAACATTTCTATTATTATTAAAGTTATTAAGCAGTTCGCATACGTTTGCAATCTGAGATTTTTCTTCTTTTTTTGCATATAACAAAGACATATGCTTTACATTTGCCAATCCAACAGATTGCACATCACAAACATTAACACTGCAATCTTTTTTTCGTGTCTGCCGTTTCTATAGGAGGGTGACAATGAGTTAAATTCCAATGGATGTTTTTCAAATGTTGACAAGCAATAAGCAAAAGGAATCAATGAAAACCACAGACAACAAAAACAGCAAAAAAAAAAAAAAAAAAAACAGTACGAGGAAAGTTCGAAGAAAGAGATTTTTTTTACAATGTTTCTGTTTGGGGATCGTTGTGCAAACGTGCACAACTGAGCTGCGACCACAGATCTAACTGCTCTGTGGATGATTCGTTCAAGCATTTCAAGGTCACTTCGTTGTAATGAAAGTATCTGTTGAATGTACTTCGTAGTAACGTGACTTCTATAGACTCGTGTCATATGGGGAAACTGTCGGGACCATAAAATACTTTGTTGTAATACTCTCTCACCTCGGTCTCTCTCCTCTCTGTGCGCCGCTGCAAAGCCCCGCCCGCCAAGCATTCTGAAAAGTCTGAGTGAGTCGCCGTTGCCGGCAGTTCTCTCGCGGCCCGGCTGTCAGACGGCTGCAGACCAGTAGTGGGTCGCGGACCGGGGGTTGGGGACCCCTGCTTTAAGGCATGACCAGTTTCCTAGCATTGAAATTTACAAGTACATGCATGGGCAAAAGATACGTGGCTGAAAATGAAAGTACAGGGTAGACAGATGACATGGGTATTTAATAACAGATGTTTAAATAGAATATTTTAACACACATTTGGCATACAGTATGTTAAAGCATACCTCACCAAGATGAAAGCTGGTCAATTTCAATCATATACTCTCCTTTTCTCTTTCAACACATTTTACAATGAGTTAAAGACTAGCATTAAAGAAAATCTATTTTATGTAGAATGTTAGAAATCAAACTTCATTATACAAATTGGAGCATCAGAATGTACTACATCTATTATAGATTGAAATTCAAAACCATTGAACACATCTCTCCATGAGTTCCATATCCTTATAATAATTAGAGAGATTTCATGTTGTGCGTTTTCTGTGCATGAGAGCTACACAGTTCTATATGCACTAACTTTCTCATCAAGGAAAACAAATTGGGGTGGTGGGGGGGGGGGGTATGATTTCTAAATGCAATTTATCTTACTGAGGCACAGGAATACAATTCAGCAACTGTATAAGTGGTGACTACTATTATTTATTTAGAAATCCTGATAAAAAACAAAGTAATTGGTATATTGTTGTAATTAGTGTTACACTAATTACTAAAATGTTGGTGCCTTTTTGTTAGTAAGGTTAAAATCCTACTTTAACTAATTCCAGTTACAAGTTTTCATTATTTAAACAATTATTACAATTAGCTTTTTTAATTTTGTTTGTTGTGTGCACATTTTAGGGCAGCACTGAACCCAAATGAATAGAGCTCAACTATGTAAAAGCTTTTACAATTCTAGTGGAGGGATGAAAACTGCAAAATATAAATATACAAATTAACTTAAAAGTCAACCCAATCAAAAAAACTTGCATTTTTTCTCTCTCTGTCTTAATATTCTCCAGGAGTTTGCAGGTTCTTCCTTTCTCTCATGAAACCAGACCAAGAACAACTGTGGTCATTCAATCCCAGGGTCAGTACCATGGCATTACACTAAAAATGAGTGTCCTAGGTGCATTGGTGTGATCTAAGTGTGAAATTCTTCTGCTACCCTACAGAAAAGGTCAGTACCCTAATCCCCTAGATATTAAGCTCATTATTCTCCAACACCTATAATATCTGTTATATATTTTTAATATGTTGAATGTAAAAATACTGTATTCAGGCTTAGATGCCATTGTTTTCCAAAGGCACAAAGAAAAGGAAAACCTCATTATATTACAACACCCCCCCCTTTTTTATATTCCTTTTTTCACCAGAAAATTATTTTTCATTAATAATAATACATTTTAATTTTGCAGTGTACTGCAATACACTGGAGGCCCATCCCATTTCTGGTGAACTTTTTGCCATTTACTTGCGCAAACAGAGCTTAAGTAGATCATAGGGGAGTGGCTGGTGCTTTATATTACCATTATTATATGGTGATTGTATGGTGCTTAATATTCTCTTCTCACTTCCACATGTATTAAATGTGTTGGTCATGTTCTATAAAATTGCAAATGAAAATATATTACTTTCTGTAAATGTCCCCACCTGCAAATCTATATTCAATTATTTCCCTTTATCTCAAGTCAGTCCACATATATCTTTAGGAGTTACACTCACACAATGGCTTGAAGATCTATTCAAATATTACTTTATTACACAGAGAAAACATTCTGAGGGTTTCAATTACTCTGCACCATTTCACTCAGCATTAAATGATTTTTATATAAAGAAGTATTTGTTAATTTTGTGACTTCAGTTTATTTAATTCTTTTACAGAGATGTACATTAAACATTAAACATTACGCACTATGCATCATGACAAAATTAATTATTCTTCATTATCATTATTGAACCATTCTAGTTAATGTTTTTCATACATTTTTTTGCTGATAATGTATTCTTTTCAACCAACATGTTTAGCTAGTTACCTGATATCTTTGTGAATGAGGAAGGCAGACAGCCCTCTCTTCAGTTGTTTTAGCCTACAAGATAAAAACAAGGCATTTAGTATTGAGAAGAACACATCTTCCCATTTGTACACTGCCTACTATACATTTCTGTATTTTTGTAGATCTGTGAGTAGAGTTTCACATACTACTCCAAATTAATCTAAAGTCTTTTTGAAGTTTAGGGTTATGATAGACATTAACCTTTTTAATTGAAACAGTACAATGTTCACTAGAGATGGGGCAAGTCTCCAGTCCGCAACAGACTCCCTAAAAAGTGTGCGTATCCAATCTTCTGTATTAATAATGCCAGGACTAGGAGATGCATGTTATTGACACACCTTCTTTTTTTTTTCCTTGAACCTTTTATTTTTTGCTCATTCTTCCAGGCTGTATATCCTTTAATATTACCATATTTACCAGTTTGTACTGGTCTGGTAGAACATGTCTTAATAAGTTGAATCAATCAGAGTAGCACTTTATGATGGAAACAATTTTGTAGAGCATGCTATCTGCTCTTTCTTCCATCCATCCATCCATTTTCCAACCCGCTGAATCTGAACACATGGTCACAGGGCTCTTTCTTATTTTTTTAAAATATTTTTCATCATTACAACATTGCCAGAGGGATTTTACATATTGAAATGGGAAGCGTCCTATATACTAAAAAAACCTTCAAACTGTTTTATGTGTACTTCTACTAGATTATTATTATTCAGTTTCAGTTGGAATGCTATGTTATCTGTATTACCAGTGTTATACTGTCTGTGTGAGGTGCTTGTTTAATGAACTTGATTTGTGGTATGGCACACATGCTTCAAATGTGCTAAAACACATTTTTTAATTGGGAAGTTGCCAATGCATATAAAATAAACTGGTATTTTAATATTAATCTGTCTCTTTTTATCAGTTTTAAAATATATGTTTATTCACTACTTTTATTACAAATTCTGGCATGTCGAGCAACACCATGTGATACTTAATTAAAAAAAAAAAAAACCAAAACATTCCTTTTTTGTGAGTATAAAGCTAGTATATCTCTTTTTTGGAGTTTTTTGTTCACTTTGAATAAATTAAGCATTTAAGGAGAATTCATTGATTTGGTAGGCTAACATTTTAGTTACTGATACAATATTGTGTGTCATGCTAAAATGTCTAGGGCTTTGTGCAACCTTTGTACAAAAATGTTATTAATAAGAAAGACTGAAAATTAAGTTTCATTAGTATAATTTGTTCTATTTCCTGTGAGGAATGTATATGTATGAAAATTAAGTTTACTTTCTGTGTCCATTTCAGAGCTGAGAGGAGCTAGAGCCTAACTCAGGCTGTAACCGAAGCACAAGGTAATCCATCAGTTGGTGAAGTGATCCTAATTAATGTGCATAATGCATGTGTAACATAAATGTACTATATATATATATATATATACAGCTCTTGAAAACTGGCTGTTATCCATATTACCATCTGTATGATACAAGCATGGAAACTATATATTGGCTCAAAAACCAGTTTCTCATGAGTACGGCATCTTTGTTCATTATGTAGATCTCATAAAATTTATATTACTCAAAATAAAATAACTAGTTAGAGTCTATACTGCATAGATACAGCAACACAGAATGAGTGAGTAATACCAAGTTACACTATGTGTACTGCAACATACCTTTTCAGAAATTTTCTGTATTGTGACTGCATTAACTTGAAAATCCACCAGGTGAAGCACTGAACAATTAAGTCGGCATATTTAATGTAATTAACGCATGTAATTAACATGTATTCAAATCAAGGTCTAAATTCAGTGACAATCTTTTCTCATAATTATGGAGCTTAAGTAGAATACTGTTTATGGGCTCTAAACTAGCATTATGCTGTCACGTATAAAAGTGATGTGTGTTTTTCAGACTTGCATCTTGACAAAGAACATTCAAAGTAAATTTCTTTTGTAGAAAATAATGCATTGTATTTAATTCTGCCTTTCAAGCCATTTAAAGGCACATTACAAGATAAACCCATAAAATGGATTTAGTCAAATATTTTATGAAAATGTACAAAACTGAATTCCATCCTTTTCATAAATATTTTATGCATCAGTATGTTACTATCCCATATTTTATCCTTTTCTAATATATAATGTATAGTAGCAAGAACAAAACTTACCATTAATGATATAAAGGCACTGATTAATTTTACTTGATAAAAGTATTAATATAAAATTGAGCATCTACGCAACAAAATATATTGTAGTTGGTTGTTTTGGAAACATTTTCACATAAGAACTTTGTTGTCCTTATAGTATTAGACTAAGACATTACACCCAAGGGATTCAAAAGCTAACTAATGTATTACCATTTGTTTTGTCTCTTGCATACTTGCAAATCGTCTACACAGCAGACATAATGAAATACTACTATTGGCTCCACCTTTCTTTGAATGCTTTTGTTAAAAATGTAATTTCTTTCCATTCTATACAACATAAATAACACTGGTCAACAAGCATTTTGCTACTGGGATTCTTTCACTGTACTTTAACAAATTTCACTTGCTGACTCCAAATCTGAAAACCTTTTCGTCCAGCACGTCCCATTTTTTAGTTATGATGTTCCACGTCTTGGACAACTAGGGTGACTGAACAGTAAAGGCGTTCAGCATTTAAAAAATAAGTTTGGTCTTGAGAAAAGTGAAGCCAAAAATAAGGAAGGTGTTTTCGTTGGCCCTGAAATCTGGGAACTGATGTTTGATGATGAATTCAAAAGGAAACTGAAGCCAACTGAATCAGCACCCTCATTCGTGCAGGTTGTCCAGAATTTTCTTGACAGTCACAGAACAGAGAATTATGCTGAGCTTGTGGAGAATATGCTGAAAGTATATTAGCTTACAGGAGCCAGAATGTCACTGAAGACGCATTTTTTACATTCTCATCTCGACTGTTTTCCACCCAATCTAAGTGATGTCAGAGATGAGCATGGGGAAAGATTTCATCAAGATATAAAGGTGATGGAAAAATGATATCGGGAAAAATTCACTCCAAGTATGATGGGTGACTACTGTTGGTTCTTGCAAAGAGAGACGGATGTGCAATACAAGTGCAAAAGCGAGTGCCTCCAACATTTTTGGGCACGCTGAGCTCACTTTTAAACTGAGGTAAATTGACATAAATATGCTTTAACGTGTCTCTGGTATTTGTTTCCAGAATAAACACATCAAAACAATTTTGGTGGGACATAGTCCAAACTCCACATATCGTGTTGATATATTATATTGATATTCAAAACTGTCAAAACGTCAATGATGTGTATTTCAAACACCTGATGTGCTAGCTTAATTCCGGTTTAATATATGAAATCAGTGTAAAAAACTTAATAGGGAGATGCTCTGAAGTTCCCAGAAGCAAACAAAAAATATTTTTTTGTAGACCAGTGTAATAAAATAATAGCAACAACAACACAGCCTGGAGCTATATGCTTTGACTGCATTGCCAAAGGCTGATTTCATTCAAATTATATTGTTCATTGATTGGATGGAAAGTTTGCCTTGTTTGTATACTTTTCCGAGGCTAAGGCAATCACAAATCTTGGCTAAATGATAAAGGCCTCATTTTACTTTGATTTCATGTAACTTTGTAATTATATTAGGCTAGTTAGTTTATTGCAGGGACCTAAATTAATTTATATATTTATATAGAGCTGCGTAGTAAGATTATGATTATATTGTCACCATCACTGTAAATTATCTAAATAGAAAGCTATTCAGATATAAACTGTATTGCTATGCGAAATAACTTTTGTTTTCACTTCTTTGCCACAGATTAGATCATTTTACATAAGATTACCATATGTCACCTTTTTTCCACAAACTTAAAAAATGCATCCAGCCAGGATTTAACTGTGGTGTTTCTACTGTTGGGATAAACACAGCTCCATTAAAGCATTCCCTGTGTTTGCTCAGTATTTTGATTAGAAGATGGTGTGTGATGTAAGTTACCTGAAATGAAAACGCATCAAATATGTCAGGAGATGTGATCGTGTAATACAATAAAAACCTTTTTTTTTCAGATTTACTGATTTTATTTATAAGGACTATGTAAATAGTTATAATACCATTTAGTTTTTTCTTATGGACACTGATATTTTCTGGTCTCGTTTTTATGACCCAATGGCTGGTAATTTGTCGACTTGCTGCCCCTTATTTGACTACAATTATTCTTACATATATAGATTGTTATTATTTTGACTCAGGTGCCGCCGCGAGTGGCAGCCTTTCCAGCAGTTCTGTGTATGACTTTATCTTTCTACCTTTTTCTCTATTTTTCTCTATTTCACTGATCACTCCTACCACTTTCTTTTATGTGGACTCGTTCCATGGACACTTTTTACTACTTTTTACTACTTGGACATGGATTTTTACACGCTGAGACTCGTCTATTCAGGTAGTCAACTTCAAGCACTGAGAACAAAGGCCCGTGCCAGTGTGGTTCCCTATTTACCCGACGAGGTAAGAAGGTCGTATCGTGGTAGCAGAACCGGCGCTAAGCTAAAAGCCAAGCGGCTAGCAAGAAGGTGGTTATACAAGCCTTCGGTGCCTTCTGTGATCCTGGGAAATGTGAACTCACTTCCAAATAAGATCGATGAACTGACTGCACTGGTGAAAAATGTCAAGACCTACAGGGAATGCAGTTTGTTGTGTTTTTGTGAAAAGTGGCTAACAACTAACATCCCAGATGCTAATGTGGAGCTACCCAGGTTTAGCACAGTTAGAGCAGACAGAGACGCAAATGCCTGTGGGAAGTGGAAAGGAGGAGGACTCGCTCTCTATGTGAATACAAGGTGGTGCAACTCTGGACATGTAAATGTCAAAATCTCCACTTGCTGCAGGGACATCGAACTGTTGGCCGTAAGTCTGCGTCCCTATTACTTGCCCAGAGAGTTTGGACACGTCATTGTTGTTATTGTTTACATCCCTCTTCAGGCGGACGTGGAGATAGCGAGTGACATCCATTCCGCTGTTGCTAAACTACAAATGCAGAACCCGAGGCGCTTGTGCGAATCGCTGGAGACTTTAACCATGTGATGCTGGACAAAACATTACCTGCCTTCTCCCAGTATGTGGATTGTAACACCCGGGTAAATAGGACTATTGAACTACTGTATGCAAACGTTAAAGACGCATACAGCACCACCCCGCTGCCTGTGCTTGGGAAAGCAGATCATAACCTGGTTCTGCTTCAGCCTCACTACAAACCAAGAGTGAGGGAGCTACTGTACCTACAACCACACACTCATTCAGGAAGTTGTCCCCTGAGGCAGAGCAGGCTCTGAGAGACTGCTTTGGAACTATGGACTGGGATATCCTGCAGGTATCATATAGTGAGAACATTGAGGAGGCTGTTGACTGCACTACTGACTACATCAACTTCTGTATGGACATTGTATCATTGTAATTCCAATAAGAACAGTACGCTGCTATGCTAACAACAAGCCATGGATTACAAGTGACATCAAGGGCCTTTTGAACCAGAAGAAAAGGACTTTTAAAGGCGGTGATCAGCATGAGCTCAAGCGCGTGCACAAGGAACTCCGAGTCCAGCTCAGGGCGGCGAAGGAGCAGTACAGGAGAAAGCTGGAGCAGAAGTTGCAGAATAACAGCATGAAGGAAGTGTGGGATGGGATGAAGATCATCACTGGCTGCAGCTCGAAGCGGGGTGCCACCATCGAGAGAGACGTGGAGAGAGCAAACCAGATGAACAACTTTTTTAACAGGTTTGACCACCCTAACCCACTCTCACCTCGGAGTACTGCACCCTCCACCCATCCTTCTGCTGATACCAGCATAGGAGAGAGTTTCCCCCCACCCACAATTACAGCAGCCCAGGTAAGCAGAGAGCTGAGGAGACTTTGTGCCAATGAAGCAGTGGATCCAGATGGAGTATCGCCACGACTGCTGAAGGCCTGTGCGTTGGAGCTGGGGAATCCTCTACAGCGCATCTTCAACCTCAGCTTGCAATAGGGGAGAGTCCCGAGGCTCTGGAAAACATCTTGCATCACCCCAGTCCCAAAGGTATCACGTCCCAGTGAGCTGAATGACTTCCGGCCTGTCGCTCTGACGTCACATGTGATGAAGACCATGGAGCGGCTGCTGCTTCATGACATGAGGCCACAGGTCTGCCATGCCCTCGACCCCCTGCAGTTCGCATACCAGGAAAAGGTGGGAACGGAGGATACCATCATCTATATGCTACACCGATCCTTGTCCCACTTGGACAGAGGCAGTGGTGCTGTAAGAATTATGTTGCTGGACTTCTCTAGCGCCTTCAACACCATCCAACCTCTGCTCCTTAGGGACAAGCTGACAGAGATGGGAGTAGATTCATACCTGGTGGCATGGATCGTGGACTATCTTACAGACAGACCTCAGTATGTGCATCTCGGGGACTGCAGGTCTGACATTGTGGTCAGCAACATAGGAGCGGTGCAGGGGACTGTACTTTCTCCGGTCCTGTTCTGCCTATATACATCGGACTTCCAATACAACTGTTGCATTGCATTGCACTGCGACTGTGATCACCCCTGCCATATGAAGACAGTCCTGCCATGTGCAAAAGTTTGCTGACGACACTGCTATGGTAGGCTCCATCAGGAGTGGGTAGGAGGAGGAGTATAGGAACCTAATCAAGGACTTTGTTAAATGGTGCAACTCAAACCACCTACAACTGAACACCAGCAAAACCAAGGAGCTGGTGGTGGATTTTAGGAAGACCAGACCCCT
The DNA here is from genome assembly GCF_900747795.2 of Erpetoichthys calabaricus. Taxonomy (NCBI): domain Eukaryota; kingdom Metazoa; phylum Chordata; class Cladistia; order Polypteriformes; family Polypteridae; genus Erpetoichthys; species Erpetoichthys calabaricus. The sequence continues at coordinate 218,542,425 of NC_041397.2, read as the reverse complement.
CATGGACCCCGTGATCATCAGAGGTGACTGTGTGCAGAGGGCGCAGACCTATAAATACCTGGGAGTGCAGCTGGATGATAAATTGGACTGGACTGCCAATACTGATGCTCTGTGCAAGAGAGGACAGAGCCGACTATACTTCCTTATCATCTCCAGACAGAGGAGCAGCTTCAGCAACAGACTGCTGTCACTGTCCTGCTCCACTGACAGACTGAGGAGATTGTTCCTCCCCCACACTATACGACTGTTCAATTCCACTCTGGGTAAACGTTGACATTATACAAAGTTATTGTCTGTTATACCTGCATTTTTATCACTCTTTAATTTAATATTTAATTTAATATTGTTTTTTATCAATATGCTGCTGCTGGAGTATGTGAATTTCCCCTTGGGATTAATAAAGTATCTATCTATCTATCTATCTATCTATCTATCTATCTATCTATCTATCTATCTATCTATCTATCTATCTATCTATCTATCTATCTGTCTGTCTGTCTGTCTGTCTGTCTGTCTGTCTGTCTGTCTGTCTGTCTGTCTGTCTGTCTGTTTGCCTGCCTGCCTGTCTGTCTAATCACTTAACTTCCTGGATATGACTTTTGACTTGCCATTTTGACTATGATTCATCTCAATATACCAGTTTCAATTATTACTGCTGCCTGCCCTGTACAGTCAGTACAAACTAAGATATGGAAAGCTACTTTTCCTAAACCCAGTTGTATTCTTTTTAAGAAACCGAAATATCTTGCAACTCTTCTAACTATTGACCAGCTTTCTAAGCTTCTCCTGATAGCAACAGGTGTTAATCAAACAGGAGTTGACATGTCTACAGAGACTCCTTCAGACAAAAACAGAGCGTAAAGGACAATAACTTTTATATTGTGGATCCGCAAGCTGTATTCTGAACCATGACATGCTTCTCCACTCATCCCTAAAAGCTGGATATTGTAAAACTGTTTATCTGTGACAAAATAGTAAACAGGCAGCTAAGGACACGTTTCTCATGTTTGACTGTTACTGTGTAACTAGCTCATAAATAATTATTCTAGCTAAATGTATAGCTTTTACAAACGTTTAATTCATTTTTAGACAAAACAGTCCTGTTGCAGCTTAATGATTTTGCCATCCCTCTCCAATTGATTTGCAGTAAAGCAAAGGTGAGCTGACTATTATGTGATGCTAAAATTCCAAAATTAAAACAGTAACTGAAAAAGCTTGTAAAATGAAGAACACAGAACAGCCAGCCTCTTCTGCGGTTTGTCTGCCTTTGCCTTGCAATTCTGTCTTTTATCTGGATATATCATATTTTCTTGTGATTATCCATACATTTTATTATTCGGTTTTCAAATGCTTCAGTTACCTTCTTATAAGCTGAACAGTCAGAAACCCCATTTACAAGAAAATTAAGGAAAAAACTAGGGGACGAATTAATTAGTAAAAAACAATTCCACTCCCATCTCCCATCCTTTTCTGCAAGATTTTTTTTTTCAACAGTCCATTTCATCCATTCATTTTCTGAACCCAGTTAACTCATTAGTTGTACCCAATAAGCTAGAAGCCATTCCAGCATGGAAAACTAGTTATTGGTGGATAAATTTGCAAAGCTGATTGGTTTCATATTGTCTTTGAAAACATACTCAGGTTTAGAATTGAATTTTGGCTCTTGTTTATATGGGGATGTTTTGAAAGGTTTTGAATTTATTTTATTACTTATCACACAATTATTTGGTTTTCATGGTTTGCACTATTTTGGATGTTTAAATAGGGACACAGTCATGTTGTTTACAGTGTGTTTCTGGTCATGCAGCCATGTGATGTAAAGTCATATGAACATGACACATGAAATCATTGCATCACTGCTTAAATAACTGCAAAAGGACTGCAAACTTGAATAGTACTGTAATTCTAGTAATTCTAAGGCAGCATGCATTATTTAGGTCCCGAAAAGAAGGCAGTGATATGCCAATAATATTCTGTGGTAACTTCACTACCGCTGCAGTGCTTTGAGGTTCTGAGCTAACCTGTCCACTTTTAGAGGTGCTTAAGTATGGAAACATCCGAGCATTCCACAGATGTCTGAGAAAGTAAAGGTGTTTGTTGAACCAAGATGTTTGTGCCCTTGTTAGGTCATCAGCGATGGTGACTCTAAGATATTTCTGTTTCCTGACCCATTGCCCTTGTTGAGGAGAACTTGGAACTGTTAAGGACGGAGTACAAAGCAGATTGATCCTTAGAGACATTTTCACAATTTTGGATCTGGAAATGTGAAGATGTTTAACGAAGAAGACAAAAACAGTCAAAATTATCTACCAGGAGTTTCTTTCTGGTAAAATGAAACCAGCGATTTTTTATCTTAAACCATTAGAGCAAAGCATTAAGCAGGAGTCCAACTAAATATAAAAAAAACCCTAATACAAAAAAAAGAAAAGCATTATCTAATATGCTGGATAATCGAAATGACGCCACCATCCTAAATAGTGGACATTTGATGGTATTGGGCATGTGGCAGCAAACATTCTAGTGACAACTTCACAGAGCCATCAGAAAATATCACAGAATGGCAGCATGAATAGTGGAAAAGGCTTCTGAAATGGCAGCAGAATGACATGATTGTTGTTACAATTAAAATAAATAAATACAGGAGAATCAAAAATTTACTTCAAATAATATGCAGTAAAAATGTAAAATACAAAAATAATAAGATTTATAACATGAAAGACGTTATACTAAGTTATCCTAACTTATACTAAACATCCCACTTATACTTAGGTATGCCATTTAGGAAGTCTAAAATTTATAGGCAGAGAGTGTTGCTCTCATATCTTGAACATTGTTGATCACTCTTGATGGAAATAGCAATGTTAAACATAGTAAAGATTACTCTATAAGTACTACTCTCACCTGGCAATTTTTATTATCATTGTTCCAGATGTATTAGGATTGTTGCCAAGTGCTTACAATGATAAATTAACTGGAGGTGGTCAAAACTGTTTGGAATATTACATTTAATATGTTCCTGTCAGCTAAAACAAATCATTTTACACTTGAGACCTAAAAATTTGTAACACCTCTTGTGGGAATTACAAAATGTCTGTAATTGTGCATCATTTTATTTTAGAAATTTAAATTTTGTACTGTTGGGAATCATTTATAAATGTTGGCATACTTTGGTTTCATTTTTTCTTGGATTGTTTCAGTCCACTAGCCTTGATTATACTCTTCAAATGCATTCAATCAAACATCTCTTGATCCTGAATCTGAGTATTGCCTTAAGTATGTTATTTACAAAAAAAGAGTAAAGAGCAGTTTCTGTGAATATACCAAGTGAAGACTGATCATTTTTGCAATTAAAATTATTAATTTAAAGCACATAAACAAAAGGCCATGAGGAGAGTTGATGTCACAGCTTGGGAATCCATGTTTAATGTTTAAATGAAGTGAAAAAAGGTTTAATAAAAAAATGGAAGAACATTCTGCCTTTCTCAGTTGCTGTTTTGTTTCCATGGAGTTCTGCTCCACAGGATTTTTTTGTTGTACTGAATAAGAGGTTTACATCTTGGGGTCTACTTTACTCTCTGTTTGAAGGGATATTTAACTGCCTAAAGATAGAAATTGAACTGTTATCAGAGAACTGTGTAAGTCCTATTTCCTTCCCTTGTGCTCCTTCAAATATTTTCCTGTAAGCCACTCAGCAGGCTCACATGCATAAGAAAGTATTCTGACCCTTTTGCGTTTTGCATGTTATGTTATGTTGCTACCTTATGATAAAATGATTTAAATTCCTTTGTTCCTTTTGTCGTCACTCCTCTGATTTTGAGCACGTCAGCTGTAATTTTGTGCAGCACCACATTTAATTTTATGCATCGCCTCGTTTGAATGTGCACGTCACTTTTTTTAATTCTGTGGCACCACATTTAATTCTGTGCATCACCTCTTTTGAATGTGCACATCACCTTAAGTGTGCACGTCACCTTGTTTATCTCTTTCAAGGCCGATGTCGACTTTTGTCAACAGGAGGGGTTGAGGGCGATCAGGAACTGTAAACAGTGACAAAACCTGACATTTTTATGTTAGTTTGACTCCCTTTGCTAGAGAGGAAGATTTAGCTTCCCTGCACTTGCGTGAGTAGTGAAGAGCAAACAGCTGGCAAAAATGGCATCGACATCTGACGAGAGATCAATGCAAATGCCCCAGCAAAAGTACTCCGTTTGCGGCGTTTGACATATCATCTCTGAATTTTTGATGTAAGTGATCTGGAGATTGAAAATGAAAATGAGGTACCTGCATCAGCTGATTGCTCTCCAGTTGTTTGTGATGCTGAAAGCACTTTTGTGTCGCTGACACACCTATGGCAGTGTTTGCCTTGGTGGACCACCACTTATGATGACAGGAGGGACAAACCAGATTGCATTGCACTGCGACTGTGACCACCCCTGCCACATGAAGACAGCCTGCTGCACATTCCTGCCAGCAGTTCGTCCCACCCGTGAGCAGCTCAAGCCAAAAGAGACAGCAAACTGGGGGTCACAGCACACAGCAACCGATGTTTTGATATTGATTTTCTGTGTGAAGCCATTGTGTTGTGTGCTTTTCAGAAAACGGTGTTTGTTTTGGAAAAAAAATTCAGCCCTCAAAGAGTTAATTGTGCGTGTCACACCTTTACATTTTTTTGTCATTTGCCCTTTGGGGCCACCACAGGCATGGATCGAATTTTTCAGAAACAAAGGCTATTGGAAGTAACTGCACAACAAAATAGTCTGCAGGGGAAGTGGTGGGCAAATATAACCTAAGATATTGGCAATGGTGATGTTTGAAACAAGGGGGATATTCTGCTGCTGTGATGAATGTGAAAGGAAAAAATGGAAGCTGCTCACCATCCTGAGTTCTAAAAGAACTTCCTTAAATGTTTTTGTGGATTTGATTTATAAGTGTGCTGAAAACAATTTTAGCAGCAACTGAGAGCAATTCTTATAAAGGTGTTAGTTGTTATTTATGACACTAATGTTCCCCAAATGACAGTGTGAGTTGACATTTCATTGAGGAGCCTCGAGAGCAGATAATTCAGTACCTTAAAGACAGCTGTTAGAGTAATGCTGTTTCTTACCAGCATACATACGACTTAGCAGAAGTGCACAATACAAGCAAACAGGCTGCATTTTATTTTAATCAAGAAAAAAAAAAAAGCTTTTAAGCAGTGTATTTCCTAATCTAAATGCTTTATTATATATGACCATCTTGAAACTGGCTATAAAAAATCATTTGTAGAATTAAAAAATAATGAGCTGAAAACAATCATTTATATGTATTACAACTTTTAATCTAAAATGTGTTTTTAATTTATAATTACAAACATTCTTACTGATATGAAGTACATTTTACTATATTAGAAATTCATGAATTATATTTTGCAAAAAAAGAAGCAGAATACAAGGCAATAATGATAACGCTAAATGACCCACATTAAACAGATGCTGCACCCTGCAGGCACATTCAACATTTGTGGTGATAAATGAAATTCATACATGTACTGTTTGACAACAAAGGCTTTAACTAAAGAAACCTTTTGTGATCCAAATGTGTTCAACAACTGCACCCCTACTGTGTGTAAGCAACAATGATACACTTTATCAAATATAAAAAGATATGCACTTTCAAAAACAGGGAGTATGAAAAGTTCAAAATTATTTAGTTCTGGAGATTATTTATTGCCATGAATAATACTTTTGATGGTAAAGACGCATAACAATCATAGAAACATCAGAACACAATTTACCACACAATACTCAACAAGAGTTCAATGTTTTGTTTGGCCTACCTTCTGAATGTGCCAGCTCTCTCCAAATATATCCTTGTGCTGGGGTCTGTCATAGCAGGATGTTTTATGGATTTAAATTAAATGTTTTAAGTTTTGACTTGTACTGCTGATTAATCGTGCACGTGAACTTGCCTTAATGACGGGATTGCCATTTAATGGTGAGAGCTCAGTGGCAGCTGGAGTTGGTTGCATGCAATAAAAAGGAGAGGGGTGAATAAGAAAAGCCAAAAAAAAAAACGAGGAATCAGGAAATCAAGAAGAAAGTGCATGAACATGAGTTTGAGTAAGACAAGAGTGGAGCTTGATGGTGAGAGCTCTATATATGATAATGTTAGAGGCGAAACAGAGGGAGGAGAGGTCCAGCTTGAGTGATCAACTATTAAGTAGCAGTGAAGACAGAGGGTGACTGGCCTGGTTAAAGGAACAGTTTGTAGGAAAGTGTGGGAAAGTTGGGCTGTGTCTAAACCCCAGGGAAGCTACAGCTGTTTGCAGGGCTTTGTGGCAACAGTGGCCATGGGCAAGTTGCTGGGGTCTGACATTAACTCCCTGGAAGAACCGAACTGTGTGTGACGCTCTGGGTTGGTATCCATGTTTCCAAAGGGATTTGAGGTTTCCTTTCTTTTGACGCACTCCTTTTTAATTCATCTCACAGTTTTTATTACGCTCTTCTGTTTTCAATCGATTAATCTTAATTCGATGACACTGGCTTTATGAATCAGTGTGTACACTTTAATTCTTTACTGTGGTTTGAAATAAACACTTTCCACTTTTGACACCTTAAATCTTGTCATTCTTCTTACTTGCTACTGGCCCATCCTCAGTCGACAAACTACTGGATACCCTGTCAAGGGACAATACCATGGGCCAGTGACAGGGAGCATCATAGTTCTGCTTTTATTTTTGTGTTTGAAGTTGTGGAATCAAGATTCCTATTACCATCCAAGCAGTCCCAATATATTGATGCTCAAGCACCTCCTCAAAACTCACATCTTAATGTAATATTCCACCCCAAAATGATATATTATATTATGACTACGAAAAGATGTAATCTCATGTTTTGATGGTGAACAAAGGTAAAAAAAAATGTTTTGATGTAATACAAGCCAATGGTGACCAATGCTGTACAACAGCAGACGATATAAAATATCCATGTAAAAAAAAATTCTCATATTATTTGTCTTCTTATATAATATGCTACCGTTGCTGTTCGTTTGTCTGTCCAGGATTTTAAATCACCTGTAGCTCGCAAACCGTTTGAACTATTGACCTGAAATTTGGTACACATACAGTATACTATGTGAAGTCTAGCATCCACGTTCAGGGTGATAATTGACCTCCAAGGTTATTCCTCTTTTTATTTTTATTTTATTTTATTATAGAATCAATTCTTGGCAGCGGCTAGCAGGGCAGCCGTGCGACACGTGTGTATGGGCATCATTCTCATCCCTACCACCTCTGCCGTCACTTCCCCTACCTCTTCATATTTTAAATCATTCTTGAGGCAGAATGAAGATGTAAATGCCAGCTTAAGTGAAAAATTAAGAAAAACATACTAAGTAATTGCAACACAAACACTGACTTAATCAATTTTAACACAAAAAGATGCCAATGAAAGAAGAGAAGAAGCGGGCTGCTAGGGTAGAGAAAAGAAGAGCTGCTCAGGAAGCAGAAAGCACATCAACTTCTGAGCAAAGTAATGCTAAACATACATAGAAAAATTATGAACACTATGAATGCTCAAGTCAAGGGCATTCACTGTGCATTGTTACTGGTGTCACATATTCCACATGTCAGTTATACAGTCGTTTGGTTACAATATGCAAAACATGTGCATTTTTTTGCTAATAGATACTTCTGGGAAAAATAGCACATCATGAACAGTAAACACATTCAGGTAATATTAAATAAGCTTTTGCAATTGATGATCCACCTGTCCCCCTCATTCATTATTTAAGAGTCCTTCCCATCACCTCTCTTCCTCATTCATTGGTCAAGAGTCCTTCTCTTCATTCTCTGGTCAAGAGACCTATCTTCAGTTCAAAAGCTCAGTTCACAAAAAACGCAAAAGTGAGAGATTATCAAGGTGTCAAGTGATTAAACAGAAAAAAAAAACATGATGTCTCTCTGAGCATACGTAAACAGGTATTTGCCCTTAGCTTTAAGGAAAAATGTTCTTTTAATAAAAATAAAACACAAGGAAGCCACTTTCTTTCAAGAGTAAAAATGCTATTGGTGTGTGAGGTTGTGTATTCTGTGATGCCTTTGAGAAGTGGAGAGTGTGTATTGAGCATAGATGAGTCAAAAACTATTATTAAGAAAGAGCAGTATGGTGATGCAGTGATTAGCACTACTGCCCGGTAATAGGAAATGAAGGTTCAGGCTTTTATGTTCTCTGTGAGGCAGGAAATAAATGTAAGCATGAAAGGATAAAGTATATAAATGCTTTAAATAGTAAATGCTAAATAATAATAATAATAAAACTTGAGCAAGTTAAAACGAGTTAAAGGCAGTTGTATTACTTTGAGTATGTTTTGCAGTATGTGAAAAAGATCTCTGTGACTGAAATGCTTTAAAACAAGTTTAAATGAGTCTGAAAATATAATTGGTTAAAGACAATTTGTGAAAATATGTGGTGTTGTTGAAAGGATAGAGCAATTGATAAAGAGTATGCATAAAGTTGGTATCATGTTTGTCTCAATTAAAAGAACTCTGAATTTGAACTGAAAATAATATTATTAGGTGGTGGAAAAATTATCCAGATTTGGCTCAGATACAGGGAGGATCTTCCATAATTTTAGGGTAACATTTAAGGTAAAAGGAGATATATTCTCTAGAACAGCAAGGAAGCTGGTGATTAGCACTGGCTTTCAGTTGAGGTAGTGTTCCATACTAAGATATGTTGTAAAAAAGGGGGCTACCTAACAAAATAATGATAGACTGTGTCTTCTACAGAACCAACACTCTGAAAAGGATGCAAGAAAAATCTCGGAAGATATCAACAAAGATTGTGCAAGAACAGCTAGCTTTAGCAGGAAGTTATGGGTAAAAGAAATCAATGTTATTTAAGCTTAAATAAAATTTTAACTTAGTCTAAAGTACTGTCTCAATATGCAGTACAGTAGTGTAATGTACTAACTACCCTGAGAGCATTTTAAATACAAATAGAATTTGAATTATAAGGCATTTGATGCCTGAGAAATATTAATTTCTTTTCCCATACCCTTCAAGTAATTTATATGTTTTAAATGTGAAATGGATTACCTGTAGAAGGTTAATGTTTGCATGATTACATAACTACTGAAAGGTTTAGTTTTATACTTTGATATTCTGATAAAACATTCTGGACACTTTGTTAAGATTCTGAAGCTTTAGGTGGAAAGGCATGTGTCAGTTTCATTAGTAGGAAACATACTGTAGCTGGGATATTACTGTATATAGAACCTGTTTTAGCTTTAAGACAACATGTTAAGAAATATTAATATAAGTATTTAAGATAATTTCTGCTGATCTAAGTAACTTTTGAAATAATTTAAAGGGCTTTATGTGGGAAATAAATTCTCTGTTTTGGTGTTTGGACCCCATGAACTGACTATGATATTAAATCCTTCTCCTTGGAAGGAATTTTTTCACACTTTTACTCTGCAAGACTGTCATTCCACCTTAACTTTGCTTGCTTCTTGTAAGCATTTCTATCATTGCAACTGTTCTTTCTTTTTCCTCCTTGAAATGAACACTCTACTTGTTTTCGTCCACTTGTCAGATAGTATCTTATGACCAAAAATCCATCCATCCATCCATTTTCCAACCCGCTGAATCCGAACACAGGGTCACGGGGGTCTGCTGGAGCCAATCCCAGCCAACACAGGGCACAAGGCAGGAACCAATCCCGGGCAGGGTGCCAACCCACATCAGGACACACACAAACACACCCACACACCAGGGCCAATTTAGAATTGCCAATCCACCTAACCAGCATGTCTTTGGACTGTGGGAGGAAACCGGAGCGCCCGGAGGAAACCCACACAGACACGGGGAGAACATGCAATCTCCACGCAGGGAGGACCCGGGAAGCGAACCCAGGTCCCCAGGTCTCCCAACTGCGAGGCAGCGGTGCTACCCACTGCGCCACTGTGCCGCCCATGACCAAAAATCACACCTAAAATCTATATTTCTGCTGCAACGTTTTTAAAGAGGATTTGAACCATGGAGTTATGGATGGTATAGGATGAAAAACTAATTATCTGCAAGATCAGCAAGGCAAATAAACTCTTTATCATAAACAACATGCACTTGCTGAATATTTCTAACTATTGTTTTTATTGATATAAATGATGCATGATTATTGTAAATTTAAATTGCTTAAGGTTTAACTTGTACAGCAATTAGGATAATTATTTAGAATATTTATATTATTACTATTTTTATAAGCCCATTGATACTTGATGTGAGAAGATAAGTTGCCTTTATGGATAAATGTTTGTATGTAATCAGTCTAACACCTGACTATTACTACATTAGTGATCATCACATTAGCAATTACAGCATTACCAGTTAAAGTCAGTTTATTTTAAGCATTATTGGTTATTGATTATAATATAGAGATTAACATAAAGGAAAATTTGTTAACTGTGAATAATGGTAGTCAGCTTAAGGGATGGTAAATAACAGGTTTAACAACTGCAGTCTTAAAACAAAGAAGACCCACGTATTTAATGATGAGTTCATTATGTCAAGTACACTATCAATTAGTACATCTTTGGAAAAAGCTTTTGGTATTGGGCAGATGGAGGGTTTCAGTAGAGAAATTATTCTACATAGTTTGGGTAGATCCATTCTAGTGAAACAATTTAACTCATATAAAAGGGAATGCTGGGAATCAATAGGGTTAACAGTTTATTTTGTGTTTAAAAAATATAGCAAAAGCCTCACATGTTTGCTAGTAGTTTTTGGGAGGCATTCCATTGTGTGAGCTGGGTGTAGAAGATGATCGATAGTTGAGAATAAAACTCTTGGATTGTAATATTTTCAATCATGAACTAACACAGGTTATGTTTAGTGGATAAGAAAGAAATCAAATAGTTAGGAAAAGGGAAACTATGACATTGATTAAGTAGTTGATTACAATGTTTTCTCATCATACTTAGAAGTTATGATGTTATGGGACACAAATCTAATTGGAAAAACCTAGGTCAACTTCAAGTCATAATGGGACTTCTTAAGAACTAGATCAATCTTAGAGTTTTAGTGGGGAATGTGAGAATAATTTAGAGATACTGTAACAGTAATTAAGTATTTTGGTTTGCAATACTCAGTGAAATGTATGAGGGGGGACATAAAAAAACAGATTATTTTTTGGAGGGCGGGCCCATTTTAGTGCATGCTTCCCCCGCTAGGTGAATATTCTAGAAACCCTTCTGCATCAGTGTGCTAACTGGTATTGTTGTGAGGTGCTGCATTCGGCTTCAGTTAATTTTTTTCAAAGACTCTTTCAATGTGTTTGCCTATTTTCTGATGGCCGATTTACATGAACAATGTGTGACAGTGAAATTTTGTTTCCTTGTTTTTTGTTTTTCCCTGTTAGGGAAAAATGTGGCAGAAAAAATTGTTATGCTACAGACAGTCAAACTATCAACCAAAGCTTGTATCTGTAAGTTTTGAAAAGTTTGCATCAGGATTTGCAGAAGAAACATCCCCAGTTGTGGCAAACAGATGACTGGTTCTTCCAACAGGGCAAAGCAGCTACCCACACTGTGCTGAGTGTTCAGCAGGTTTGACCAAAAATGGTATGACCCCCGTTCGTCACCCTCCCTATTCTCCTGCAAGAAGTCCTCAAAGGGAAATGTTTTGCCAATGTGGAAGAGGAAGTGGCAGAAGCCCTAAAAGGTATAAAAATTGAGGAGTTCCAAAACTGTTTTAAGCAGCGGAACAAAACGTCTCGATAAGTGTATTGCATCAAAGCAAACGTCATGAAGAGACTGCTGAAATGGTCAAGTAAATAAGCAGAATGTTCCAGGGGGATGGTTCAAGAAACTGGCTGATGTAATGTTATTTCATGCAACAAGTAAAACTTGCTAGTTGGCATGTATACTGTTTTCATAACAGAATAAGAACTGAATTCAAGAGATATTGAAGAACGAGGATAAAATGGAGAAAGACTTTCATTTTAGGCGGGTTGTGCTCTGTGCTAAAACACCTCTTTTCTATTAACCAATCAAACTATGATATATAAGAATTAAATAAGCACTCTTATGCAATTCAATTGTCTATAAATATAACCCCCTACCTGTACTTTTTGACCATTTTGATCATTCTGTAACAGACCGCTTTGATGAATGCTCCCTTTTCAAGCATTTGCTGAACAGATAATTAAAGAAACGTTTTCTCCTGTCTGATTACTGACTCAAAGAGGTTCTTATCGGACTTGTCCTAGTAGAGGATACATTTCTTTCTTTAATTAATATGTTTGATTTCTACCACAAGATCCAACTCTGTTGGATGGACAACTTACATAAGTGGCTTAGGTCTGGTATGGCGATATTTTAACTACTTCATCTTGTCCTTTGGAGCACAATAAACCAATTACAAGAACAGGTTCAATGTCACATTCAACTGTCACATGTATAGCAAAGTCATACCAGTATTGTCCTAGTGGTTGAATATTTGAGTTCTTCTCCATAAACTGAAAGGAATGGCTACTTGTGTTACTCACTTAGAACCAGTCTGACAGTGTTAGTCACTGAGTAGTGTGGAATGACTTGCTGGCAAAGAAAAGTCATGTAACCATGCAGTTGTGATCATTTGAAAGGTAAAACAATTGATTTCTAACTTGTCTTTTATCATTGTGACACATGTGCACTTGGCAGACAACTTGAAGGCTTATCTAATGGTAATTCCACGCCACATCAGTTACCTATTCTCCTCTACAGATCAGATGACCGTCAGTCCAAGTGACACCACTTCTGGGTCACAGTAACCCTTCCTCTTCTAATCTAGTTTCTTCACAAGAGGTATCACCAGCATTTTGAGTCAGTCTGTTCTTTGACACTAATCTGAAAAGACCTAATCCAAATTTGTTGGTTTTTTTTTACATCAGTTCTACAGGCTTCACCTTCGAGATGCCCCAACACTTTATTTGTCCTGTGTTATATTTTACATCATGCACATTCATGTATTTTATTTGTGTGTGTAACTATATAATGATATGTTAATTATAATCATATATATACAGTATTTTCTATATTGCTTACCCAATTCAGGATTTCAGAATTAACTTTGCAACTGTAATGTCAATCTTGATTATGAAAGAGTACACTGAACTTCTTATTTGCATGTCTGACCAACGTGCAACACACAAGTACAATCCAGTATCAAGGTCAAGTTCAATACAGTAGAATTGAAGAGTCGCATAGTTTGGGGGACGAACGATCTCCTCAGTCTGTCAGTGGAGCAGGACATTGACAGTAGTCTGTCGCTAGTGTGTCACTCTGCCACAGATGTCAAACTGTCCAGCTCCATGCCTACAATAGAGCCTGCCTTCCTCACCAGTTTGTCCAGGCGTGAGGCGTCCCTCTTCTTTATGCTTCCTCCCCAGCACACCACTGCGTTGACGAGGGCACTCGCCACAACCATCTGATAGACGGTTAGCATAGCATAGCAGCGTACTGTTCTTACTAGAACTACAATCCACTGCATCCACTAAACAGTGTCATCTCCAGACAGAGGAGCAGCTTCAGTGACAGACTGCTTTCACTGTCCTGCTCCACTGACAGACTGAGGAGATCGTTCGTCCCCCAAACTATGCGACTCTTCAATTCCACCCGAGGGGGGTAAACGTTAACATTATTCAAAGTTATTGTCTGTTTTTACCTGCATCTATCTATCTATCTATCTATCTATCTATCTATCTATCTATCTATCTATCTATCTATCTATCTATCTATCTATCTGTCTGTCTGTCTGTCTGTCTGTCTGTCTGTCTGTCTGTCTGTCTGTCTGTCTGTCTGTCTGTCTGTCTGTCTGTCTATCATGTCCATACAGATGTTGATGTATTCAGTAGTGCAGTCAACAACCTCCTCAATGGTCTCACTATGTGACCCCTACAGGATATCCCAGTCCGTAGTTCCAAAGCAGTTTCTCAGAGCCTGCTCTGCATCAGGGGACCACTTCCTGAAAGAGCGTGTGGTTGTAGGTAGCTTCCTCACTCTTGGTTTGTAGTGAGGCTGAAGAAGAACCAGGTTATGATCTGCTTTGCCAAGTGCAGGCAACTGGGTGGCGCTGCATGCGTCCTTAACGTTTGCATACAGTAGGTCAATAATCCTATTTCCCCGGATGTTACAATCCACATACTGGGAGAAGGCAGGTAATGTTTTGTCCAGTGTCACATGGTTAAAATCTCCAGAGATTGCCTCGGGGTTCTGTGTTTGTAGCTTAGCAACAGTGGAGGGATGATGTCACCTGCTATCTCCACGTCCGTGCGAGGAGGGATGTAAACAATAACAACGATGACGTGTCCAAACTCTCTGGGCAAGTAATAGGGACGCAGACTTACGGCCAACAGTACGATGTCCCTGCAGCAAGTAGAGATTTTGATGTTTACATGTACAGGGTTGCACAACCTTGTATTCACATCGAGAGTGAGTCCTCCTCCTTTCCACTTCCCACAGGTATTTGCGTCTCTGTCCGCTCTAACTGTGCTAAACCTGGGTAGCTCCACGTTAAGGAAAGGAGTCCACATAAAAGAAAGTGCTAGGAGTTATCAGAGAGATAGAGAAAAAGGTAGAAAGATAAAGAAGATAAAAGTCCTACACGGAGCTGCTGGAAAAGCTGCCACTCACGGCGGCGCCTAACTAACTAATATGATGTATACACTAAATAACTATTTATATAACCATTACCCTGAATAGTTAAAATGATAATTATTAATATTATATAAATCATAAAGTAAAAAGGACAAGGGTATTAGTGGATGTGTGTGTCCAATCATCTCCACATTGTCTGTGAATCATGCTAACTATCAGGATGGCTCACTACCTACCCAATAAATATCCATCTCCATCCCTTCTATTTTTCATATTAAGGTTGTGTTTTTCTACAGCAGGCATGTTGTACTAACCCCAGTTTAAGGATAACACAGGTTCTTAGTTAACTCATCTTTCTGAAAGTTAAAGGAAAACTTGTCCTGCTTTGGTGACTTTTATACTTCAGCTCCATCAGGTCAAAAGATGCGTTAGATCAGTGTAGATGAGTGGGTGCACCTCAATCATACTCTGCTCGCTGTTTAAACTTTTGAACAAAATATTCCTGGCAGAAGACTGATTTAATTTTTTTTTTTATTCTTGTGATATTTGCTAAATGGATCTGTAATCCTGGGATTTTATTCATTTCCACAATGTAACCTTGATTTCCAACAAGTACGGTTTTATAGTGGAAGTTTAACTAAAAACTTAAAAAATGGCACCTGCCACCTTTGCAGGAAATGATGATAAGTTCGCTGGAAAACAGTATAATATGAACAGTTAGGAAAAAAATCAGACAAATGATGCATAAATATATTTAACTGCTGAACCTAACAAATAAGAGCAAATAATCCTTTTCATATTCCTATAATTAATGGATTTACATTGAAATCACCAAGAAATATAAATATATAATCTGCTAGAATTAAATCTGATGTTTTTAAAAAAAATTGTGGGTTTGAAAACATGATACATCAGTCATGTGAAAAATCCAAATTAATGGCTGTCATTGTGAAAAGTGGTATTTAACATATGAAGAGAAAAAACCTTAACCTGCAGACATGTATTCCATTTGCCTCACAGTTAGGAGACCCGGGTTCACTTCCCGGGTTCTCCCTGCGTGGAGTTTGCATGTTCTCCCCGTGTCTGCGTGGGTTTCCTCCGGGTGCTCCAGTTTCCTCCCACAGTCCAAAGACATGCAGGTTAGGTGCATTGGCGATTCTAAATTGGCCCTAATGTGTGCTTGGTGTGTGGGTGGGTGTGTGTGTGTGTCTTGCGGTGGGTTGGCGCCCTGCCCGGGATTGGTTCCTGCCTTGCACCCTGTGTTGGCTGGGATTGGCTCCAGCAGGCCCCCGTGACCCTGTGTTCGGATTCAGCAGGTTAGAAAATGGATGGATGGATGGATGGATGGATGGATGGATGTATTCCAGTTTAAGGCAGCCTTGATAGAAACTTTGCAAATGACAAGCTAAACACTTCTTAAATCCATTCTAAAATGTGAGAACTCTCATTAGTTTAGCATTAGTTAAACAGTGAAAGTGCTGAAAACTTTTTTCATGTTAATTTTATAAAAAAATATGGCTATTATTATCTAAAGATACTGAAAAGTCATTTCATAAACTTTTGCAATTTATTCTTGCCAGCCATTTATAAAAACACCAGTTGAAGCTGCCATGTCCACTTTTTAAATTTCAGGAATTAAACCAATTACCTGCGGTGGGTTGGCACCCTGCCCAGGATTGTTTCCTGCCTTGTGCCCTGTGTTGGCTGGGATTGGCTCCAGCAGACCCCCGTGACCCTGTGTTCGGATTCAGCGGGTTGGAAAATGGATGGATGGAACCAATTACTTTATGCTATTAAACTGTAGGACTTGAAAAAGATCATGTCTTGATTTTAATGAGAATGTGTGTTTTTGAAATGACAACAAGATAAAGTTAGCTGTGTTATGTGCAAATATGAGAAGATTTATTCAATTTAATTTCAAGTTCCATGGTTTAACAACCACAAACGATCTTTTTTACAGCATTAGAACAACTTTGACGAGAATAGTCCTTCTAGTCCAACAATGCTCGTTAATAATGTTTGCTTGATTTTTCTAAAATTACATCAAATTTTTCAAAGAATCACTCTTTACCACATTACTTTCATTTATTCCAAGTGTTTATGGTTTTTACATTAAGTACATTACAGGTAACATTAAGGTGTTGCCTGGGGAAAAAGTGCACAGTGTAGGGAAAAGCCTGTCAATGGTGAGCTCCTTGAGATTTAGCAATTTAAGGAGGTAGCCAGAGCACATCCGTGTATGTCAATGTGGACGGACAAGAGTTTTTAAGAGGTGGTATTTCCTGTTATTATTTGTAGTGTCTTGGTGTGGTGTTATGGGTCCACAGCTCTCCCAGCAAAGGCCAGTTTGTTTTTAAATAAATAATCACCGCGCTCGCGGCTTAGCGAGGGGGCGAGTTGGCTGTAGCAAGCCGCAGGGCGATCTGCGGTGTGGGCGTTTCTCACCTAAGTGCACAGGTGAGGGACTGTCCACATCCGTGATTGTTCCTGTGGCTAATGCGCTGCAGCTGCCATGTCCGCTCTGCATATATAGAGAAGCTCGAGACGGTTAGGGGAGGTACAAGAGAAGAGAACGGGAGGTTGTAGAAAAAGCAGGAAGCAAGAGAAAGAGAGCCGGTGTGAGAAACGAGAACTGCATGAGCAGGCTCGCAGCAGCTGAAGAGGCAACCTGGGTGTTAGGCTGACACCCCAGGCGTAGTAGTGGTTGTCGCTCCCGCAGAGTTTTATGAAGGACGGGAGTGACTGGAAGGTGGATGATTCTCCACGGATGACCATGGAAATCATGACTTGGGAACGTAGTGTCCTCAACGTGAGAGCCTTGGCCGTTGGTGGATTTCCCAGGTCACTGTCATGGATAGCCGGCCAGAGCCAAGGATCGGAAAGGCGACTGACAGTAGTAGTAGTAGGAGTAGGTAGAAGGCCAGCTGCATAAAGAGCGTCTCTCCTGTTGAGCAGCACAGATGGGAGTAGCAGGGGAGCCGCCAGGCTAAAGTGAAGAAGCACCGGGCTTGTCAACTGTTTTTAAAGACTGCTTCCTGTTGATCGTTTTAACCTTGTTTTAAAGGATAGTTGTTTTGTGTATTTTAACTTCACATTTCAATTAATGGTTTATTTATTTATTGGACATTGCACTACTGCACTTGATTTGGTCACTGTTTTTGATATCTTTTAATAAAAGCACTTTGCACTTTGTTACATCATCCCCTTGCTCAATTGTTATTGCCTCACTGTCTAGCTCATTACTGACAGTGATGGGTTCAAGGGCTCCCTAACAGAAGGTGGGAGCACAGAGCCGAACCCGCATCGTCACACTTGGATGTAAAACCTGCAAAGGCCACAGAGAGATAAAGTGAAGTCATGGAGGATAAGACAAAGGCAATGAAAATTCCTCCAGACTGCCAAAAAATTGCACATTTCTTCTGACTAGGAGAGATAGGAGTGTTTGCCACTTTTTCAAAGGTACTGTAGGCTTAAAAGCTTCACTGGTGACATGACTCTTTTTAAGGGTCATCCAGAACTCAGGAGTGCAAGGACACCAAGTGACCAGGAATGATTAGAATTGTGATTGCAAATCTGGTGATTGGTATGAGACATTAAGGTTGTCACTGACAAGAAAGGAGAGTGTAGGAGCATGTGCTGATACAGCGCGTTGCTGCACCCACCACATGACAAACCAACTCATGATCCCAGATTAGGACCCGAGTGCAGCCATGCAACAGGAGACACCTCAACACCACTCTAGTTCAGATGGAATGGAACCAGTGTGAGGTTTTTTATGGTGGCTGGAGTGCCAATTCTGCCACCAACTCCCATGTTTTCCCTGCAGGTTGGAACTGCTAATGGTAATGTTAATGTCATACCCAGGGCAGAGTAATTGCAGGTGAAGAGCCTTGCTCAAGGGCCCAACAAAGCAGAGTCACTTTTGGCGTTTACAGATTCAAACTGGCAACCTTCCAATTGCCAGTGCAAATCCCTAGCCTCAGAGCCACCACTCCGCCTGCTCACTGAAAAGAGAAAGACAAAAATGGGAAGTGAGAGGGGGAGGTTTGTTGAAATGGAAATGGGAGGTAGGTGGGGATGCCACCGGTAGAAGAAAGGAAGGAAGGTAAAAGAAACATAAAAAATGTAAAGGAATGGTTTTGTTGATTTTTTTTTCTGAAATGGTATTCTGCCTATAGGCATACCCAATTAAAAAAAAAAGTTTTAATATATCTTTTGATTCACTATTTCTCAGAGTGTAGAGGGATACAATGAGGCAGTATCCTTGAAAAATTATTCCAGTTTTTTTATATGACCATTTCAGTTTCTATATTACACTTGCAATTAAAGTTACTCTGCAAAAACTCTTCACATGCAGGGTTTTAGAATATAAGCTGCATTCTTGTAAATCATTTAAAAATCACCTGTGATCTATAGTATACATACTGTAGTCCTATGAAAAAACAATTATTTGCATATTAATAAAGCAATGTATTATACAGAGAATAGCAGATCAGAACTAAATATCTTTGGTAAATTCCATCATCCAAAGTAAATATTCTCTACATACTCATTGACTATAATTAGGAGGAGCGGCTCAACAGCCTGACACTGTCCCTGTGTGCTGTTTTAATTGTTTCTGTGCACGCTGAATCAGGTGCTTTTTTTTCTTTTTTGACAGCTGTCTGTTAAGATATTGTTGACTTTTTAACCGCATCTAAATTGCAGGAGTAGAGCACTTTTCCCTGGAGAATGCAGAGCACACCTGCTTCGTGTCTTAGTTGATTTCCTGTAAACACCTCACTGTGGAGATGTTACTTCACTAAGTGTCTCATTTAAAGTAGAGGATGTTAGCACCAGTATAGGTCATAAGTTACTAACATTACCACTTTATTTTTATTTTACTGCAGAACAAATGAAAGGTTTGTATGCTAGTATATTTTTAGTTTCTTATTTTTTTATGGTAAAATAACATTTATCAGTAAGCAATCATGATCTAAACATTAAGTCATATACAAAGAGTTTTGCTTCACTATATGCAGTACATGTTAATATATATATATATATATATATATATATATATATATATATATATATATATATATATAGTCACAAAACTCACAAAGAGACATAGCCAGGTTTTTGGCAGCCACCCGTATAATATGGTATCCTGGCTGCAAATCGTTTTTAAGTTGATAGCACTGCAGTGCACAAATTCAGAACTGAGGGAATAGGGAAAAGGTAGAGGCTTTTAAAGGGGAAGACAGGAAGTGAAGTCAAAGGGGTCGGGCTCATGTAGTTGGTGCGAGCCCGGATGTGACATCACAGGGTCCGGAGCAGGCAAGGTCTCCTTCCATTGGCTCGGTCCCGGAAGTGACGTCAAGAGGACCATGTGGAATCTCCCGTGAATGGTCTGCAGGCAAGGGAGAAAAAGAATCAGTGCACTCTGCCACATCCCGGTATGTCTCGGAACTGTCAAGCCCTTTAGCTGCCTCCCATGCGCACGTGTGTGACAATATATATATACATAGTATACATATACATAGTGTTTAAAAAAAGTATTCACCCCTTGAAAGTTTTAACATATTATATTTATACAAAATTTAAACACAATGGATTTAATTTGGCTTTTTTGATCAACAAATAAAGACTCTCCAATGTCAAAATCAGAAGGGATCTCTGCAAAGTGATCTAAATTAATTAACAACATGAAACACAAAATAAAATAATTAATCACATAGGTATTCATCCCCCTCAAGTTAGTATTTAGTAGATGCATCTTTGGCATCAATTCCAGCCTTGAGTTTGTGTGCACAGGTCTCTATCAGCTTTGCACATCTGGACCTTGCAATTTACCTCCACTCTTCTTTGCATAACTGTCCAAGGTCTATCAGCTTGCATGGGAATTGTGAATTAAAAGCCTTTTATTAAGTCTAACCTCAAGTTCTCAATTGGAATGAGATCTGGACTCTCATTTGGCTACTCCAGGACATTATCATTGTCATGTTTAAGTCATTCATGTGCCACTTTGGCTTTTTCCTTGGAGTCACTGTCTTGCTGGAACACATATCTTTTCCCAAAGTACAGATTTCTTGAAGACTGTGCAAGGATTTTCTCCAGGGTTTTCCTGCATTTTGTTGCTTTCATTTTACCTTCTTCCTTTGCCAGTCTTCCAGAGCCAGCTGCACAGAAGCACCTCCACTGAATGATGCTGCCACCACTATTCCTCATGGTGGATATGGTGTATTTTTGATAATGTGCAGTGTATCATAGCATTTAGTCTGATGACAAAAAAACTCAAAGTTGGTCACCACAGAACTTTCTTCCAGCTCATTTCAGAGTCTCTCATTTGCCTTCTGGCAAACTGTAGCCGAGATATCATGTGTAGTGTTTTAACACTTGAGTTTCTCTTTGCCACTCTCCCATAAAACTATGACTGGTGAAGCATCTGGGGAACAGTTTATAGCTGCACCATACTCTTTCCATTTCTAAATGTTTGATTTAAATGGACTCTAAGGCATATTCAGTGAATTGGATATTTTCTTGTATCCATCCGCTAACTTGTGCTGTTCCTTCACCTTTTGACACAGTTGCTTGGATTGCTCTTTTTTCTTCATTGTTTAGGTCATGCCTTATATTGACTCACCGCAAGCTGGAATTTCCAGATCAGGTGCATTTAGATTACGGTCAATTAAAATCCCTTGAGTACTGAGAGGCAGTCTTTGTTGAACTAATTATGTGACTTTTAGAACCAATCAACTGCACCAGTGATGATTTAGGGTTAAGGGTAGAGTTAGGGTTATACTTATGCAATTTTGTGCTTTATTTTTGTAATTACTTTATACTATTTTGCAGAGATCTGTTTTCACTTTAATATTAACAACTCATCATTCTGCTGACCAGTGTCTAAAAGCCTAATCAAATCTACTGTGACTGTGTATACCAATAACTCAATGTATAATAATAAAATATGAAAACTTCCAATGGGACAAATACTTTTTTAAATTTATATACATACATTTATCTGTTCATTCAGAAAAATGATATGGAAGAGCCTGTGCATAGTCTAATGAAATACTTGACTCAGTCCCATGTATTGTGGAGGAGAAAGTGTTGATGGCAGAACAAAATGAACACCCACCAATAACATCAGCAATACTAGAAACATACAATCATAAAAGAAGAAATCACTGTATCAGAATGTGGATAAAAACATAACCAGCTTTACACAAACACCATCAAATGCAATAAAAGTAATTATTTTCCTTCTGTCTCTCCAATCATATTAGAGATTTCTGTTAAAGAAAACTTACAGGTTTACAAAAGAATTAGGATGTATTCACTATTGGACCCTTGAGCAAGGCACTTAATCTGAAAATTGCTCCAGGGGTGCTGTACAACGGTGCTCTGCCCTGTGCCCTGTGCTTTGACCACCAAAAAAAAAGGTCATGCATATAGACAATTTTCCTTCTGGGATTAACAAAGTATATCAGAATCAAAAAAAAAAAGTCACCTGATGAATAAAGTATGGCTATGAAATACAATTGTTAGTGATCTGCCAGCAATATTTATATGAAAATGCTATTTACAATGCTGACTGAACATGGAAAATTCAAACTATATATTTCCAACAATTAATATAGCAAAGATTTATTTTATAGGCAATGATTTGAATCTTTCTCTTACTGTTTTGTTGTCACACACTAGAAACATACATTCTGCATCTGGTAATAACTCTCCCAACTACTAGTGTCTAGAATTGAAGGAGGAGTTTGTAGCGTGTCTAGTGTCTCCAACATAGCATTCTAAAGACATAAAGGAGACATAAACATCCATCCTGATTTCTTTTTTGTAGGTTCACTATCTCTTCTTACTAAAAATGAAGTAGTCATTCTCCACATATCACTGAACAGGCGCATTACCATCAGGGCTGGCTCAGAGTGTTCATTTTCTTTTTGTTGTTGAATGCCATCTAGGGTCGAGGGGGAGGGTCCTTCTTGGAGTTCGGAGAGTGTTAATATTAGTATATGATATCAAAGTGTGCTATTTTCCCCTTGAAGTTACAGACAATGTGCTACATTGATATTCGATCGAAGCAAGTGGAGGAAACTTGGATATGCCTTGGTGCTCCCCAAGTCATGAATCCACAGACTGATAGCTACTCAACCTTAGCCTAGAACCAGCCATGATTACCGTGATGTCCCAACAATATCTAATGCCTTCAGAATTTATGACCGGATATCCTTGTCTACCCCAGCTTTACACTTCTGGTGACTTTCAATGAAACAAACAGATGCAACTCCACATAGGGTTACTTGTATTGTCTCATAGAGGGCAGGCTGTTCACTCAAGGATTGTGTTCTTCAAAGCATACTACCTACCTGTGTCAGTAGTCCTAGTCAAGGTCGACATATTCTCAGTCTTAATAACAAGCCGGCCAATAGTTTTTGGGCATTAAGATTCAAAGAATTAAATATTATAATAAAGAATTTCTGTTTTAATGAAATATAAGCATTCATTTGCATAAAAATACATTTTAATTTACTCCTGTAGACAATCTATAATTAATGAAATAAAATTAAATACAATCATTACATCTGTTCAGCATTTTTTTCATGAATATTGCCTCTCAAAGTTATGCTACTGCTTGTCAGTTTATAGCTGACAATGGTAAACATTTTTACTAATAAATTGTACTGAATATATTATGTCATGCTTAAATATTTATTATACAGTAGCTCATTGTTATATAACTGGTTCTTTGTTTTGAAAACAAATTACAAATAACATACCATAATAAATTATGGCAATTGACAATATATGCATAAATATTTATTGGTTAAAGGTTATAAATTTTCAATGCATTGTATTAACTTTAGTAAGATTAAAGAATTGCTGTCCTTCAACTTTCCTGTGACTTGCAGAGATATAAGTACAGGTAAAATACCATTATAACGAATATCTTTACAATGAAATTTTCATTACAACGAAGTATTTTTATGGTCCCAACAGTTTCCCCATATGACACGAGTCTATAGAAATCTCGTTACTACAAAGTACATTCAGCAAATACTTTCATTACAACAAAGTCTACAAAAGACCTTGAAATGCCTGAATGAATCATCCACAGAGCAGTTAGTTCTGTGGCCGCAGCTCAGTTGTGCACAATGATCCCCCAAACAGAAACACTGAAATATTTTTTCTTTCTTCGAACTTTCATCATACTGTTTTTTTTTTTTTTTGCATTTTTTGTTTCCTGCGGTTTTCAGTGATACCTTTTACTTATTGCTTGTCAACATTTGAAAAACATCCATTGGAATTTAACTCATTGTCACCCTCCTATAGAAACAGCAGACATGGAAAAACAATAACAGTTCATATTAGAAAAAAAAACGTAATTTTTTTGCAGCTCTTGATTGCTGCAAAAAGAAAAAAGACTTTGCAAGTGAATTCGGAATTTCGCCATTGACACTGTCAACTTTCTTGAAAGACAGAGCAAAAAAAGTAGAAAAATCTCGGGTTGCAATGTATGTGAACTGCTGCATCTGAAGACGTTGAAAAAGCCGTTTTTATGTGGTTCAGTGATGCTCGTTCAAGAAACATTCCTATCAATGCGTCACTCATTCAAGAAAATGTGAGGTTTGTAAACCTCTTGGGACCTTCCCCAACTAGACAGCAAGCCAAAGAGCATCCCGAAGTGCAATCTCCGCGTCTGTACCGGGCAATAGCAGGCTCACAGATATGCTGCGTCTCTCCGCCAAAGTAAACAGAAAAGATTTCGATGGGTGATGCAAGGTTAGGAGCACGTAAATTCTAAATGCAGATACTGTAACAGGATTACTTGATCACTGACCTGGCCACAATCCTGCCTGACTGCTATGTCTGTGTATAGCAGAGTGGCAGATCACGCTACAATAAATAACTGCTGTTCCTGTTTCAAGCTGAATAAAGCTGGTTTTGCTAAAGTACTGAGACTAAGCCTCCTGTTTTGGGGTGCAAGACAGGGACTTATAGCGTGACCCCGATCTTCTATGGTTTGCTTCTGTGGCACTTCACTGGAGCAATGTGAGCCTCCTATTGCCCTGCTCCAGCAACAGACAACCAATCTTGCACAGATTCTGCAATTGAGTTTCAGGACGCACTTCAATGTGTTGTTCCCGTTGGGTGAGGAGTGGGGGGTCTCAAAAGAGTTCAGAAATCTCACAATATTAAGAAGAAATAATGATTCGGCTCCTGACTGATAACTGTGCTGCCCACAACATGCTTCCATATTCAGATAATGTTCGCTTTGAGTTCCTCCCACCCAATTGCACGGCAGCACTTCAGTCATTGGATTTGGGCATCATTTGCACCATGAAAGTGTATTATCGCAAGGAAATGCTGAGAAAAATTCTTGTCAGCATAACTTGTAGGCAGGAGGAGATTAAAAGTAACGCGAAAGAAGCTATTGAAATGATTGCAAATGCCTGGATACAAGTTAAAGAAAGCACTATAGTAACAAATACAGAATCTCATTACAACGAAATATTCGTTACAACAAAATATTTTTTAGGTCCCTGGGAGTTCGTTATAACGGAATTTTACCTGTATATCACTTAGTGACTGACACTTTACCAGATATGAACAAGCCTAGAAATACTACAGTGAGGAACAACACCAGCTATACACTCACCAGCCACTTTATTAGTTATACCTTGCTAGATACTGGGTGAGACCCCCCTTTTGCCTTCAGAACTGACATAATTCTTAGTAGTATCAGAATCAGAATCACTTTTATTCGCCAGTACTTAATGTACAGTAATTTGACTTGGTAGGTTTGGAGCTTCTTATAATGGAACACAACATCACATACAAAGAAATAAAAGAAAAACCTCATACAAGTTTGTAGAATTGTACAGTTATAAAGAAGATGTGCAAATGAAAGTGTGAGTGTGTAGCGTGTATGCACATGCACACACATACATGTACATACACTGTATACACATACACACACACACACACACGCACTTATACAGTATCTGACAGAATATACAAAGAAGTCAGAATGCATGCATATACAAAGAAGTCAGGAGGCTATGGCTCTAGGAAAGAAACTATTGAGGTGTCTGTTAGTTTTAGTTTTAATTCACCTGAAGCGTTTACCAGAGGGGAGTTTATGGTATAAGTGATGAGCAGAGGGAGATGAGTCAGTGGTGATCCTTTTGACATGGTTAGTGACACGAGATGTATACAGGTCTGCAACAGATGGAGGGGCACAGCCAATTATTTTCTCAGCAGACCTCACAACATGCTGTAATTTATTTTTGGAGTGTGCCATTGCTGAACCAAACCAGACAACAATGGAGAATGTAATTACATTTTCAATTGTGGCTTTGCACAATTGAAGTAGGATTTTCTGGGAAATATAGAATCAAAAAAGTGCTGGAAACATTCCTCATGAATTTTGGTCCATGACAGCATCATGCTGTTGCTGCAGATTTGTCGGCTGCACATCCATGATGCTAATCTCCCATTCCACCTCATTCCAAAGATGCTCTGTTGGATTGAGATCTGGTGACTGTGGAAGCCATTTAAGTACAGTGAACTCATTGTCATGATCAAGAAATGATTTGAGCTTTGTGACATGGCACAAATACCATCAGAAGATGGGTACACTATGGTTATAAAGTAATGGACATGGTCAGCAACAGTACTCAGGTAGGCTGTTGAAATTATGCTCAATTGGTACTTAGGAGCCCAAAGTGTTCTAAGAAAATATACCACACACCATTATACCACCACCACCAGCTTCAATCATTGATACAAGGCAGAATTGGTTACATGTTTTCATGTTGGTGATGTCAAATTCTGACTCTACCATCTAAATGTCATAGCAAAAATACGGACTCATTAGACCAGGCAATGTTTTTCCAATCTTCTATCTTCCAATTTTGGTGATCCCATGTGAATTGTAGCCTCAGTCACCTGTTCTTAGCTGACAGAAGTGGCACCCAGTGTGGTCTCCTGCTGTTGCAGCCCATCTGCTTCAATGTCTAATGTGTTGTGAATTTAGAGATGCTCTTCTGCATACCTCAGTAGTAACAAGTGGTGATTTCATTTACTGTTGCCTTTCTATCAGCTCAAATCAGTCTGGCCGTTCTCCTTTGACCTCTGGAATCAACAAGGCATTTTCGTCCAGAGAACTGCCGCTCACTGGATATTTTCCCTTTTTCAGACCATTCTCTGTAAACCCTAGAGATTGTTGTGCATGAAATTCCAGTAGATCAGCAGTTTCTGAAATACTTAGAGCAGCCCATCAGATACCGACAACCATGTCACATTCAAAGTCACTTAACTCACCTTTCTTCCCCATTCTGATGCTCGCTTTGATCTTCAGCGGGTAGTCTTAACAATGTCTACATGCATAATAAAACTCATGATGATATTTTGACATTATATACAGTACTATACTGTACTATACAGTACTGGCAAAATTAATGACCAATTCAAAGATTAAATATAAAAGATTTATTTACAAGTGTATAACAAAATGTGGGTAGAATCCTACATTGCTTCTTACAAGGCTTATTCAAAAACTTGGTGGTCCTAATGCGCAATAATCAATGCTGTTATTCATTGATCTCTTTTTGAAACCTAAAACTCACTTATAGCCCATTACATTTTTGTTATATACAGTATATGTCTTGCTAGGTGGTAATAAAATATTCAACAACATTTATTTACATAGCATATTTTCATACAAATGATGTAGCTCAAAGTGCTTTACAATATGAAGAAAGAAAAGTTTATAAAAAATAAGATTAGGCAATACTAAATAACAAAGAATAAAGTAAGGTCCAATGGCCGGGAGGACAGAAAAAACAAAAGAAAATTAACTCCATTGGGCCGGAAAATCTGAAGGGGTTCTAAGGCCACGAGACCACCCAGCCCCAACTGGGCATGCTACCTAACTTAAATGATCTCAATCAGTCCTAATGGTTTTCAGGCTTCACATAGAAGAATTAGACGATGATGGTCATGTGGACCTCTGGGCTTCAATGTAGCGACAGCATGGTGCCTTGATCAGGTGGTGATGGTGCAGATCGCCACCACAGAAAACCGGAAAAAGAACAGCAGAGAAAGTAGGGGTTAGTATGGACTGCGGAGCCATGATAAAAATTTTATTCAATGCATATACAGAATATCAGGGTTACACTGAAATGTAGCTATGAGAAAGTCATGTTGAAATAATGGATTTTTTGCAGTTTTTTAATGTGCTCCACCATATTAGCTTGGCAAATTTCTCTCGGTAAGCTATTCCAGATTTTAGGTGCATAACAACAGAAGGCTGCCTCACCACTTATTTTACATTTAGCTCTTGGAATTCTAAGCAGACACTCATTTGAGGATCTGAGGTTACGATTAGGAGTGTAAAGTGAAAGATATTCTGAAATATAGCAGTGTTTTAAAGTCAATTCTTAATGGCACGGGTAACCAATATAGTGACATCAAAACTGGATAGATGTGCTTCGATTTTCTTTTCTTTTTAAGGTCTTTTTTGGGTAATCCTGAGAGGAGTGTGTTAAAGTTATCTAGTTGACTAAAAATAAAAGAGTGAACTATTTTTTCACCATCTTGGAAAGTTATAAGGGGTCTAACTTTTGCTACATTTCTTAAGTGAAAAAATGCTGTCCTAGTAATCTGATTAATATGTGATTAAAAATTTAGGTCATTCAAAACCTATAAATATAAATAAACTTTTTTAAAGAAATTGTCTGTTGTAAGATCAAGTTGGGTGAGCATATTAACCAGGATGACCCTCATGTAGAAAGAAGGTAAGACTGCATTCTTTGGTCAGCCTGGGCACTCTGAACAATGGTCAAAGATGTCAACTATTTTCAATACTTTTCCATAAGATACTGTAGGTTGGTTATATGGTTTGATTAAGCATGCCCAGGCTTGTGATCTACTTTTACAATGACCAGCTCATCTTGATCCACCTGTCCCAAACAAATCCTGAGAATGAGGGTCCCTCCCTTATTCTGATGGCTTGCAATGCATGGAATCAGTCAGGGTTGCATAATTAGGGCAGTAGCTGCTGCTTGCTAGCATCATGAAGGCCTCCTAATGGCCATCTGTCAAGGAGGACCAGTGTGTAAAAAAATGATTCACCTACATAAGTTGAGCCAAAAAATTCATTCAAACTATATTTTCTGACATTTGGACACTTCTCTTTAGTGTGAAAGTTGCAATACTGTACAGCTGAGACCCTTCACTTAAAGGTCAGCCTGCAGTGATAAAATCTCATCCTCCAGTGCTGATGAATTCATGTGAAACAGTGATCTAGTTTCTGAGGCCAGGAAATCAACCTCATCGTCATCTTCATGAACTGGTTCAGATAAAGCAGTCTTGAAAGTGTTTCCCAAAGTCTGACGAGACATTTTCAATCTGTTCAGTGTAATGCTAACAGTGAAGTTGCACACATTCTTTTCCTTGTTGTATTAGATCCAATGCAATGTTTTGGAAGTTCCCCAATTCGTAGCACTACACCTTATTTTAAGGAGAGTAATTGTAGTTTTCGCTTGAAAGCATTAACTGAGCTGATCATGTCAGCTACAGTTTTCTCTTTACCTTGTAGCTCTAAACTTAGCTCATTTATCTTGTTAGTCAGATCAGTCAGAAAAACCATTGCTTGTCCCCAAATTGACTGTATTCTGTATTTTTTTAACAAATATAACCTCTTTTATCTAAGGCACCAATTCTAAAGCAGTCCAAGAATTTGCCACTACTCAACAACCTGACATCAGTATGCAACAACAAATCTGTGTGCTTTGTGTCAGCTTGTCATACATATGCATGGAATAGATGTGTTTGAAGAGAGTTTGCACAAATTGAACAGGTAATTTTCACTGACACATCCATGACCACTTTCATGTTCAGCATTTGCGTATATAGCATCTGTTTGTATATTATGCAGTGATAACCAAAGTCAGGAAATTTGCCCTCCTTCGTATTTGGCAGTTAATCCATTGAAATGGCCATCATTGAAGATGCTATGTTAGTGATAACTGATACTAACATACACATTGACAGTGGAATTTTGTTAACAAAGGCCTTAAATTTCCAAAAAATGTCCTCACTCCCACCGAGGGTGTTGTTTGATTGGTAAAATTTTTAGCAGTTCCTCTTTCGCTGCCATGTCTTTCAATGCCAACACCTAATAAAGATGCACAATTGTATCGTTTCACTTAGGTCAGTTGACTCATCTTAGTGAAGTGAGAAACACTCACAGCCTGTTATGTCCTTTTGAAGCTGCTTCATCAGATTGTCAGCCATTATCTCGTAATGCCATGTAACAGTATTTCTCGATATCTGAATAGATTTAATAGGGGATACTATTTTAGGGTGGGCGGCACGGTGGCGCAGTGGGTAGCGCTGCTGCCTCGCAGTTGGGACACCTGGGTTCGATTCCCGGGTCCTCCCTGCGTGGAGTTTGCATGTTCTCCCCGTGTCTGCGTGGGTTTCCTCCGGGCGCTCCGGTTTCCTCCCACATTCCAAAGACATGCAGGTTAGGTGGATTGGCGATTCTAAATTGGCCCTAGTGTGTGCTTGGTGTGTGGGTGTGTTTGTGTGTGTGTCCTGCGGTGGGTTGGCACCCTGCCCAGGATTGGTTCCTGCCTTGTGCCCTGTGTTGGCTGGGATTGGCTCCAGCAGACCCCCGTGACCCTGTGTTCGGATTCAGCGGGTTGGAAAATGGATGGATGGAGTACTATTTTAGGATTGTTCTTAAAGTCTTAGTCTAGTTGAAGCCAAGATCAAATGAACATGGACACTCCATTGCAGCATTGCACCATTGTTTAACAATGGACCATAAAGAGATTTCCTGAACAAAGGGAGTGAAACCTGCTGAAATTCAGCTGAAGAATATTGGCTTGTGTAGATCAGTAACCTATTTGGGTACCCATCTTATGAAAATGTTATGGTGCCCTAAATCACTATGGAATGTGCAGATACATAACTGATATCCTAATGTGCAGCAATAGCAAAAAACCTTAATCTTTTGGTCTTCTCTGATGAAGGCATTTGCCATCTTGATGTGGGCTTGTATGCACGATGTTGATGTTAGACCAGATTGACCTTCATCAGTTACACTTGTTCTTCCCAGTTTAAACCTTGCTAACCATTCACAAATTTTTTGTTGAGTTATGCTGTTTTCACTTCCATCATACTGAGCCAACATCCTTGAGGTGAATTTCAGCAAGTGTCATTCCCTCTGCCCATAGAAATCTTAGTATGGCACGTTTTTTAACAATGGCACAATCCTGCAGCAGAGCATTCATGTTTGTTTAAACTTGGGTTCAAGTAGAATAATTGCAAAGATCTGCATTATGTATGTTTCAACTACCCATAAGCCATTGTAAATGCGTTGTATTATGTCAGCTTCTATCCATTGCAGTTACCGTGTAATTTTCAAATTGCCTTTACTTTTTGATTTACCCTTGTACTTTTAATTGTAACTTCAGAGGTTGCAGGCTGAACACATTTCATGTCAACTAAATTTAACAACCCACCTGTTAGGAAGAGTCATGGGGGGAGGGACAAAAATGAGAAGAATCTGACATTGACATGCGATCTATCATTATGGTCATTATGATCAATTGGTTGATTGTGATCAACGCATTGGGAACCCCAGGGTTAGTTGATTAAGGAATCACAATTTTTCAGTCAGTTGCCAAATCCGTCAATGTCCTAGACTTAATATTGAATTAATATTCATGATATTGAATAGGACCATAAAAACCACTGCTTTTGTGTGAAGTAGACATGTAGAAAGAGGTCAAACAACATGATATAAAAATTTTACAAAAACACAAGGAATATCAATGGAAATAAGAAATATATTTTTCACTCAGGTTTAGGAAATTAAGGAACACATGGAATTTACCAGGCAGAAAATAAGCAAGTATTTTAAAAACTGAAGAGTCAGATGTTTTCTCGGACTGTGTGACTACTTCTATGTATGTATTGTAAGTTGCAAGTTTTGAAGTGATACTGGGGAATGGTATTGATGTTTATCATGTACTGGCTGTTTATCCACACACAGAAGATTTCTTCTGAGCTTTCCTCCAACCTGTAGGTAGCTCCATCCCTTTTGTTCTACAGGCCCCACGAACCACCAACATGGTGTCAGTTAAGATCAGAGTGTAATATTGGCACACTGTTGTACCTGAATCTGACTTGTATCCCCAACACTATTTACACTTTTTTGTGTTCTCTTTACAACAGCAAACAATTAATTATAGATGCTTCAATTAATTAAATATAAAAGTTATTCTTTGATAAGTACACTGCACATTATAGTTTTCTGAAAGCCTGTTGTCGTTTGACTTGCTTTGCCTGACTTTTTAGATCTTGATTGTTTTTTGCATTTCAATTCATTCATACTGTTATCTGTCTTTGCTTTATCTACCTGTATAATTGTGATTTTCATCATACCTTGCATTCTAGCTGAAGTGTTTTTACTTTTCAATTGTACATCTTATGTCTCTTGACCTCTGTTTCTGTTATGGTATCTGATTATTCGCTTGCTGTTCGAATTCTCTCTTTGAATCAGCCTAAAAATATGTTACATGCTTTTGGCACTATATCCAGCAGAGTCACTTTGCTCTATAATTTTATGAATAGGTTTTCACCTGTCATTGAAACATCCCACAGATTCATCAAGAATGAGTGCCGTACCCTCACACAGTATAGATTGAGAATCAGATTTGTAGGGTCCCTATAATTATGTACCAAGGAGTCTTATCTCTGGTCATAAAAGTTAATTGAAACTCATTCATCTGATTTTCAGACCGATTTACTCCAATACAAGTTTATTGTGGGCTGCCATCAGTCATAGCATTAATGAACATAAGGAAGGAACTAAACATGGACAAGGTATAAGCCCATTACAGGGCATGACAAAGTCTCAAGCTAGCCTAATTTAGAGTTGGAAATAAAATTTAACCTGCATATCCTTGGTATGTAGGAAAAAGTCAGAGGTCCTTGGGTAAACCCAAGCAGATGTAGAGACAGTACATGCATCCATGCTATGATTTGAACAGAGGACCCTGCTATGCTAAGCACTACACCATTGCATTACTCCATAAAGAAGACTACAATCCAAAAGATACTAGAAGGATATAACATGAAAACAATATTCTAAACAATATTGTTTTAAAGGAGAAGATACTGACGAATAAATACTATGGTCGTTTCTTAAGAAGTTAACGTGATTATTGAATAAATGCAATAAATATGCACAGCAGCATAGTTTAAACAGACTGTCAAAAAGCCCTTGATATGGTTTCAAATTTATGATTTATCCTAAAGCTAGAAGCTCTTGACATCCTCAGTAACTTTTAGAAATGGATTTCAAGTTTAATAATGGGCTGGAAACCAAGAGCACAGATAGGAACAGATGGCTCCACATGAGATGAGGTCACCATGTGAATCCCGCAGGAATCTGTTCTAGTGGTAAGAATCAAAAGGATGGATTCTGGTATACTAAGCAAACCTGTTAAATCTGTAATTTAAGTGAAAAATTAATAGAATACAAAATGCTGCAAAGATAAGAAAATGCAGTTAACTGTAGACGGTGAAATTGGCAACAATTAAAGACACAAGAAGGGTGATGCTAACATATAAGAAGTAAAATCTGCAAAGGATTAAGAAGTTTTTGCTGACATAATCTGTTTATTTTCAGGACAATATGTACAAGAAATACAAATGTGTAATAAATTATTTGGCAGTATCATAAATTCAGATGAATATAATCAGGGAATGTTATGTTCAGAATTAAAAAATGCACAGTTAAGATTGCATACTCTGGCCATCAGAGAAGTAGAAGCTTTGCAGCATACAACAATCAACTTGTTTTAAGTAATGAATGGTATATCATATTCTAACAGACTAAGACAATTTAAAATCAATGGTCTTAAGCCCAGGTTAAAAGATAGGGACCCAATCTGGATCTTCAAACTCTCAAAGATCTTGGTTAAGTTGATGCTGAACACTACTTTCAGTTAAAAACGAAGGACACCAGCAAATTTTGAAGTAATAAAACCAGGACATAAATCACTTCTGTACGCAATGGGTCAACAAAATTTGGAACAAACTCCTATGTCTTGTAACAATGCAGACAATTTTTAAATATGCTTGGATGAGACAGAGGAGCATCTTCGATGTTACCTAAGTAAAGAAACTGAATGGACCAAATGTTCCCCTCTTGTATGTTTATGTATTCTCATTCTTATGTCAAGGATCATAAAGTACAATATACTATGTTTATTTCAAATTACATAATGATCAGAAATTGAAAATCTCGAGTTTAGAATTTTGAAATTTGTAGCAGAATCTTTGTTTTAAACTTGAAAATGTTACACATTGCTATATATTTCCTCTGGTATTAAAGCCTGTGAGACATAATTTAAGACTTTCATACTGTTTGCATGATTCTTAGTTAGAATATAACCTAACGATGGCAGCCATTGTTAATCTAATTCAAGGTCATGAGGGTCTGAAAACTATCCTTGAGGCATCAGATGTGAAGCAGACAGTTCTTTGGAGAGCCCACTCAAGCACATACCTACACTCATAGTTAACCTAAATAACAAGAGTTTTGAGATGTAGTAAGAAAACCAGAGTACCTATAGAGAAACACAGGCAGACATGGGGAAACATGCAAACTGCACACAGACAATGACTACAAGTAGACTTTGATCCCAGAATGCTGCTGTCACAAACATGAATAACCACAGACATTCTATCAATACAGATTTAACATTGTTCTCATAATTTATTTTGCAATTAGCAGTGAGACGAAAGTGCAAGTATGCAGAATATTCCATTTTTGTATCAGATGCTGTTTATTTGGGCTAATATTTTTTCAATTGCAGCAATCTTATTTTCTCCTTCAGCAACAACATTCATATAATCTTTTCTTTATCCTCCACTTTGGAGTTGCTTTCTTTTGTGCATGTTCAAGATGTTGAAAGTGGCACATTAAGTGATTAGTTGAAGCATTATTGCTTTGAGTGCTTTAATCTGGGAATGTATTGTCAATGTTAGTGATGCAAAATGGATTATATTTCATGTGAAAGACTTCCATATCAACGTTACCTTGTTTACCTCTTTAAACAGGTAGGTTTTTGTTTAGAGCATCAATACACAAGAAATCTCTCTCCAATATGTTGTCTCTGTCTTGTAGTAATAATAGCCATTTATGAATTCCTGAGGCTATCACAGTATACGTTTTAACAATGTTTACAGTAAACTTAATATTAAGAGAAGTCCATTTTTAACAAAA
The DNA here is from genome assembly GCF_900747795.2 of Erpetoichthys calabaricus. Classification (NCBI taxonomy): domain Eukaryota; kingdom Metazoa; phylum Chordata; class Cladistia; order Polypteriformes; family Polypteridae; genus Erpetoichthys; species Erpetoichthys calabaricus. Next base: position 218,507,507 of record NC_041397.2, on the reverse strand, counting down.
ATGGCATTCTTGTATAGGACTGTATAGGACTTTGGTGTCTGTGCACTCTTTAAAATCTGTAACCTCTTGCATTGCTCTGGCTGAATTGTTGATAGAATATAGTGATAAGGCAATGTGAGGTTGTTTGGTAAGTTTTCTGTCACCTGTGTTGGCAGCAGCTGAACAGCACACTACATTGCACAACTGAAAATAAAGTGTCAGGAATACAGTAGGTGTTCAAACAAAGAAGACAGAATGGGTGTATTTGTGATACTCGCTCCACCCTTATATCTTTTATACATACAGTACCTGTATATGAATTAAGGTCACACTTAAAAGAAGATTTATAGAAATTATGCTGTGAACTTCTTTAAAAACCTACTTTTTATCTCAGCTACAATAAATTTACAATAATTTATGCCTAGTCATTATTTCATGTAATAGATTTCAAAGTGAACATAAAGCAATTAACATTCATTTTTATATAAGATGAATCATCCACAATTATTTGCATTCAGTTAACTGTAAATATATGCTCGGTGAACAAAAGTAGTGAATTTAAAATGACACAAATTAACAAAAGGAAGAGAGTAATCCTTTAGACCTGAACAAGCATTTACTGAGGTCACTGCAACAACTTGAAATGACATACTCATGTATGACTCTTATTCCTCTTTACTTTTTTAACAAGTTTTCATTTATAAAAACAATAAACTCACATAGCAGTAGCTGAGCATTAGCACTTTAAGAAAAGTGGCAAAAATTATCCTTTCATCCATCCTGGCTACAGTCTGAAAGTCCCTAATACATAGAACAACTTAGTACAGGCCAATACACATCTGCCTTGGAGTCCTGTGTACCACAGCAAACCTTTTGTGTACCTTTTACCTATTTTTGTAATCAGAATATGAAAACAGATATAAACTAGATAATGTATGTACAAATGTTTTGGAAAAAATGGGTTAAAAATAAGGATTGCAAATGGATGGATAATGACTACGTGACTCAGTAAATATACTGTATAGGCACAGCAAGTGCAGATTTTTATTGAAGGTACATTTTTAATTACTGAATCTTCTAATTTGTGTTTTACTTCATATGTTGTTTAGTAGACTTTTTCATATAATCAATATTAATAATTCTCAATTCATAACTTCCTCCATCTTGATCACACGTGCTTAAACAGTTTTAGTTTACCACTGCTAAGGTAACTTTCAGAATACACCTCATCACAGCTGGACATATTCTCTGGTTTCAACTGGAAAGAATTTGCATCTGCTGATGGTCAACCGCAAGCTATAACATGTTGTAGAAAAATTGGAATCCCTAGAGATGCAGATTTAATAGCATCTTGCCTGATGAAAGCATCTCAGGGATCAGAAAGCTTGCCTACTGCAAACTTCATTGGGGTCCGGGATCAATTCAGCTGCTTCTACTTCGTGTGGTGCCACTCATACCCTGGGCTGAGTCAGCTTTACTCTGCCTCCTGCTTTAGACAATGAAGACAAAGATCATAGAACTCTGGCAACATGAACAACGTAAGCAGTGGCCCCAGCCCAGGTCACCTCTACTTTCTCAAGCAATCATCACAGGTCACAACGAAGTCCACCCTCTTCACTCTCCAACCATGCCTGCAGACAGTGGTCATGTGGTTATTATGGGAGATTCCATTGTGCGCCACCTGAGCTTGCAGTTACCTAACTGTAAAACTTCTGTTTCTTATTTTTTTGGTGCATGAATTAAAGATGTAGAAAGAAGAGCCCCAACAGTCCTTGAGAAGCATAAGGGCAGGGCTACTGTGACAACTGTAATCTACACTGGCATTAATCATATTCAACATTGACAGTTGGAACTCCTGAAGATGGACTTTGTATCCCTAGCTAAAGAGAATCATCGTCTCGGGTTCACTTCCCATGCTGCGTAGATCGGATGAAATCTACAATCAACTCCTGGCCCTAAGCACCTGGATAAAAGCCTTTTGTGGCAGACAAAACATCAACTTCATTGACAGCTGGGCTCTCTTCTGGAAGAGACCGCTTTTCTGCAGATGTGACGGCCTGCATCTGAATAGGTTCCTCTCCTACAATATCTCAAATGTAATTTGTCCTTTTCACAAAATAGTTTTAGTCATAATGTTAACTGTAGTTTTGTGTTAGGATGTGGTAATTCTGTAGTGGGTTCAACTATAGATGTGCACTGTATTAGCATTTTAATAACTGACCATAGTTTAACTAAAAAATCCAGACGAAGTGGTATACTGTAAAAACAAATAACTTAATTACAATTTCAAGATTCCCTAGCACTCATACAGCAAGGATTTTATCAAACCATTTAAGCTGCACTCTTTTGACTTACCCAGTATGTCAGCCAGTCTACCTTTAAAGGAGGACATACAATGGATTTAGTAAATTCAAAAGAACTAAAAATTCACGTGAGGCATGTCATGGATATTGATATATCTGAAGATCTATGCATTTTATTTGATGTAGAAATACTGGTAACTAGAAATCAAGAGAGGGATATTATTAAAAAAGGTTTTTTGATGGCACCTCAATCTCTGTGTTTACTAATATTCTGAATAATCAGTCTTAACACTAGAATCCCTGAAGCCTACGAAAAAAGTCATAATGGCAGGCCACCTTAAATTCCTTCACACTTCTTCAGCAGCATCATTGTTTTGCAAAGGTGTCAATCAGCACAAGCAGCAAGCAGCCTGCTACCCCACCCCCAACCAATGCAGATGAAGTGAGACACAAAATTCTTAGAGCTCATACTCTATACAATTGCAGGCACCTCACACCCAGATAAACAGATTTGAGCTGGGAGACCTTTCTGTCCGACTTGAGCTGCGTCGCTAGGGGATAGGATAGCAGGCTGCTTGCTGCTTATGCTGACTGAAACATTTGTAAAACAAAGATGCTGATGAGGAGGTGCTAGGGAATTTAAGGTGATTCTTCAGGGATTCTATTGTTAAGGTAGTGCCTCCAGCACTAAAATACCTTGGAAGACTCATAGAGTGTCTTAACTAAGAATGGACAGAGGCCATGCATCTGTCCTTGTTCTCTTAGACCCAAGTGCAGCATTTGATACCTTAGACCACAGTATTCTAATAAATCACCTTAAACAATGGGTGGGTCTGTATCTGGTAGTGTCTTAAGTTCATTTCAGTCTTATTTAACAGGTAGAAAATTCTTTGTTAGTAGTGGTGATTGGCAAAGCTGGAGGTCCATGATATTGTATATGGTATACCACAAGGATCTATATTGAGCCCGCTGCTTATTTCAATCTGTATGCTTCCTTTAGTCCAGATTGTATTGAAACAAAAAGGTGAAATACCACAGATATGCAAATGACACACAGCTTTACTTATCTATAGTACATGATGCCCTGCCTCTCTGATTCAATGTTTTACTTATATTTCTGAATGGATGAGTAGTAATTTTCTCAAGCTAAAAAAGGAAAAAACAGAAATTTTAGAGGTGAACAAAAATGGAAATAATGAGGGTATTAGAAATAAACTTGATACCTTAGAATTAAAAGTCAAGGAGGAAGTAAAGAATTTAGGTGTAATCGTGGACTCTGACGTAAACTTTAAATCACACATTAACCAGATTGCTGAGACTACATTGTTTCACTTAAAGAACATCGCAAAAGTTGGACATCTTATGACATTGGAAGATGCTGAGAAAAAAATTCATGCTTTTTTATTTAGTTGACTAGATTCGTTTAATGCACCCCTAACAGGACTACCTAAAAAAGAGATCAAGTGGTTGCAGTTAGTTCAGATGCAGCAGAAGCAATAGTCCCAACCAGAAAAAGAAAATATGAGCACATCTCTTCAGTTTTAGCATTGTTACATTGGTTATCCATGTCCTTTGGAATTGACTTTAAAATACAACTAATGGGATATAAAGCCTTAAATAATCTTGCTCCTTTCTATATTTTGAAGTAACTTTTCCCCTACATTCCAAATCCTAACCTTAGATCTTCTGATAGCAATCTACTTATTATTCCAAGAGCTAAGCATTAAATAAGAGGTGAGGTGACCTTTTGCCTTTTGTTACGCATCAAAAATCTGGAACACTTTACAAAAAACATGCATTAGGCAAATATTCTGGAACATTTTAAAAAGCTCCTAAAAACCCACTTTTTAATTTGGGATTTTGTAGCTACAATTCTAATTCTTAATGATATATACATCCAAAGATTTATCATATTCTTCAGGGATCTGCAATCACTACTAATCTCCACTTTTCTCTGCTTTCTTTTAAGGTTTCTCTGTGGTGGTGCCACCATCACTTGATCGAGGCACTGTGCAGCCACAAGTGATGCTCATTTGAAGGCATGTGCCCCCAGCTGTCCTCAAGAACTACTTCATTAAATTGTCTGGGGCAAAGCCTGGGAAAAATGTGGAATGACTTAAGGACATTTATGTTAGTCAGAATGCCCACTAGGGGCTGAGCGGTCTTTCGGCTTTGGAACCTCTACAAATTTTATTTTTTTCTCCAGTTTAACTGGAGTTTTCTTTGCATTTTATGCCTTCCTGGCTACCTGACCATATTGTATGCATCCTTACAGACTCAGTACAATATTTTATATATAAGGACTTTACTTTTCTATTAAATATATGTCTATATTATGCAAGGTTGTATTGATTTATTTTTATTATTTATTCATTATTCCTTTTAACTAATTTAAACAATTTTTCATTTTTTCTTTGGCATCTTATAATGTACTTTGAGATAAATTCTGTGTATGAAAATGTGTCATACAAATTAATGTTGTTCTTTTGTTGTTAGAGATTAGGTTTTTCTTTTCCTGACATTTAGTAAACTGGAATTCTAATCAAGGATTGTAATTTATTCTTCTAAATTCTTTCCTTTTGAGATGTGTGTTGTTTTCTGTCTAAACACTTTACTGTGAAAGGGACATGTATTTCTAATAAATTGTTATGCAGCTGTTCCACAAGAAATGATACTGTTTATTCACTATCATTCATACTTGATCTGAAATAATGTATTGTACAGTTCAATGTACTCTAAGGCCCGTGACACACTACACAATTTTGAGATTGAGAGCATGTCAGACTTAACAACTGCAGTTGCTGGATCTTGTTACCTTGAGGATTTCAGATTACACAACTGCCTCACAACTTTTGAACACAGTTTTGAATTTCCAAATTATTTCTATCTTGAGACATTTTAACAGCCAATTTAGGTGGTGTATGATAGCTCCAGTGGCTGTATGGATGTTTTCCAGTTATGGTGAGTTCAGCCTCAGTCTCAAGCTTTCTTTTTCCATAATACCAGACTACAAAACTGACCCTGATGGCTGATGGGCATCTGTTGCAACTGTTTACAATTCACTAAGATTATCTAAATGAAGACTACAACTGAAGGTTGCTGGAAAATCCATGTGTGGCAGAGGCTTAAGTTGTTTGTCTTATAAACGTCTACACATGGAAGTGTGTGTGCCTGTCTGCCCGGCCCAGAAGTGTGAGGCTATCAGCAAGAAGCTCAAAGAGCCAGCAAGGCGGTCCCAACTTAATGAGTTGGAAGAAGAAAGAAGTATGAGGCTACAGCATGAAGCTGAAAGAAAGCGACTCCGTCGTCAAAGTGAAACCGCCGATGAAAGACAAACTCGCTTAGCTGCTAATGCACACGTGAGGCGTGCACATTGGCATCGGCAGAAATGTTAGAAATGTTGAACACATACCTAAAAGACAAACTTTTTCCATGTTTTAGTACTAACGACAAAATGTAGACATGAAGTGTATAATGCGTGAAGAAAGACTGAAGTCCAAATATCAAATAAGCACTTTCACAAAAGGTACAAGTATAACAGAACAAATGCGCTTTTATTCAAGACTATAACCGAAGAAAAAGAAATTGGGTTAATGTGGCTTGTTATTTCGATTTCTTTGGTAGTATAGCAGTAAGAGCTGCTGACTCCTAGTCAGAAGGTCTTGGGTTTGAGTCTTAACGTGACCCAAAATAAACGTTTTGCATAGTGATCTGCTCCTATTGTTACTATTATACAATAAAAACATACATTTGATTTGAGTCTGTAACAGCCGTTGTAAATGGCTTGTAACAGTTAGCAATTTTTTAATTAATTTTTATGCTCTAAATTGCATTCATGTTCGCCCCGATCTGACACTGCTGTTTTCAAATAAAGACAAGCTATAACAGAGGTGAACACAGATTGGAGAAAGAGAACAGAAGCCCTCCCTGCAAGCAAGAAACGTCCACTCGCATATAAGAACAACGCAGGCGTAAAGGCGAAAGATGGCACCATTTGGATACAGGATGAAGTCCGGCGTCATCCTGTCAATCAGTCTGCCCCATACCTGTCCTTCAATGAAACAGCATGGCTTAGCCTACAGAGCTTGCCAACGTATCGTGCAAACTCCTGTTTATGTTTATGTTTTGTGATGGAATTTACATAAGAAGCATTTATGTGTTACTTATATAAAAGCCAGGTTGAATGTTATTTACCTTGATTTATTTACTTATTTTCCTACAGCGTAAAGTCACAAGTAGACTTCAGAGCTTCATCTGTTTGATCGACAAGGGCATGCTCACAAATTACACGTGTAATGCCACAAAAAATGCCAGCTGACACTTTAGTACGTGAGCAATGGTACGAGAATACAGTTAGACTTCTTTTTGGGCACATACACCGTCCAGATCTAAACACTAGCATGGAGAGTCGCTTGCGTGCTAAATAAACACATTTCAGTTTTGCTATTTACTCACTTGTCTGCTTTGTTTTTTTTCAAAGTAAAATACTTTAACTGCATTCATATGGTTTGCTGTGTGTTTTGGATTACGGCAAAACAAGGACATTTAGTCCATGGAATTTACAAATTTTAACTCAATTTGCATTCTTTATCTATCTACTCTTTTAGTTAATCCCCTGTTTAAAACCTAACTTGTTCTGCCTTTTCACTAACTCCATTCCTGTTTTGTTTAATGGTTTTCTTAATTTAATGCCTGTTTAATGATTACAATCTTGTCTGGCTTCTTTTGGTTTTGTTATTCTTTTTCTTTTAGATCTAACCTTGCCTGTAATAAGTGTTCTTTTGATTCCCCCAAAAAATTTAGAAATTTGACTCTCCCTTTCTTTTTTCTCCTTCATATTGCTATAATCATTACAGGAGAGAACTTGGAATGGTTTGGAGATGACAGATATTTCACTTTTATGAGAAAGAGGAATCCTAAAACCCCCACCATATTATAATTGTAAAACAACGTCCTAGTCCATGCCTTTTTCATGCACCTGACCTGTTATGCCTCCTATCATATGCAGATGTCTATGAGTTGACCTTCCTTGTATTTTTTTCCACCATCCATAACTCTCAGTGAGAACATTTTGTCTAGCTGCTGTTGTATGTAAACAGACGCTTGACCTTCATGATTTGCTCAGTCATTGAGCTCTCCCTGTTTTTAGCATCTTTGCTTTTTCCTAGTCTATGTATTCTTGCGTGTGTGTGTTTTTTTCTTTGCTGTAATTTCCCTAAGGATTTTGCTTGTGTTTAGCTCATTCAGATTTTGACCTTATTGCCTGTATTCTTGATTAGGTCTTTACATGCCTTGTATTTGTTTATTTCCATTGATCAGCTACTGACCTTTCTCTGTTTTGACCATGTCTCCTCATTCACAAGCTGTCAGTCTCATTAATATAAATCCATTTTTTAATAATGTTGCCAACCCCCCCCCCCCCCCCCCTCATGTCGAGCTGTCTATGTTCACAAACAGACTAGCGTTCAAAATAAGCTGAATCGTGAATGTCAAACAGGAAGTCAAGTTCGGTTTTAGGCAGGACTGTGTTGACAGCAACATGACATTGACAGTGCAGCAAAGTTCATCGACATTACAGACACTTTACATTAAGAAGTGAGAATTTTAAAAAACATATAGCAGTCCTTGTGTCATGTAGAGAAAAAGGGGCTTACTTGCCGCATGCTACCACTAGGGTCAAAATCTCAATTTGCAGAATATTTGAATTGCATTACCATCTCTGGCAAAGAATATCAGGCTTCTCATGAGTTGCATTATATTGTCAGGTAACATTTGCAAAGTGCAAAATTGATTCAGCTTCTATGTCACAGCATTTTCTGCTGAGTAGACTTCCAAGGCTGAAATATTTTGCTGTACTTCTGATTCATGAATGTTAAGGTATATCTATTTCATTTTGCTCACAGGCCATGTAACCTAAGAATTTTTAAGTGAATTGATTTTGGCCTTATTTTCATTGGCTGTGTTCTTCTCGGCTTATACAATCTTCCCAGGCAATGCATTTTCAAGTGTCAATGGAGTTAAAATCTAAATCCAACGATTACAGGATAAAAGGCAAGCATTGGTTCACTTTGTAAACATGAGCAAGCCACTAAATCTGTCAAAACTCCAAGTGTAGCCAATGGTTATCTCTTTAAGTCACTACAAAATGACATAACATGTATGGATTATGGTCATTGCACCAGTATACAGAATACATAAAAGAGAATGACTTCAAACACTGATTCACTTGTGAACCCTAGTGCTATTTGAGTTTCACTCACTTGCGGGTAGGGGCATCAGAATTAGGGGGGAGATAGAGATATGAATTTAAATTTGGAAAAAGAATTTCATAAACTGACAATAGGGCCCATGCACACTTTCTTTGTTTTGATGTTCAGACAGTAGGCTAGTTTTCAACCAGACATTTAGGCTTGCTGCAGTAAACAAAATAATACAGTTAATTTCAAAGCACAAGGATTACACTGCTCTCTACCAAAATCCTCCCAAGCAAAAAACATTAGTGTACTTTATAGATTTAGGTGTGCTAAATCCATTTCTGAAACTGAGATTTCTCTACCACAAACCGTTTCAATGAGATACTGGATATAGTGAAAAACACCATTTTGAAAAAAAATGTTGATTAAAAATAAATTATTATCATTTACATTTGTTTTATAGCATAAGTATTTTTCACGCTAATGCCACTCTTCATGATTCTTAATGTTAGCCATGGAAGCAACACAAAATCAAGTTTGTCCTACATATTTTTTAGCCCTCAATCAGTATGCTTTTTTCTCTCTTCTTGGTTTTTCAAAATAGCCAGAGCTTTATATTTAGGAATTTAAAGAAAAGCACTTGTGTAAATGGTTACAGAAATATGCAGGGTCATGTAGATCCATCTATTTCAGGGGTTCTCAAAGTCGGTCTTGAGGACCCATTGTGGCTGCAGGTTTTTGTTCCAACCAGCTTCTGTTTTTAATCAGACTCTAGGCTAATTAAGTGAACTGTTCTTTCACAGATTCTGTGTTTTGGGAACAATATAGAAATTGGAAAACTCAGATTGGTAAAAAAAATATATTAATTGAGTTTGTGAATCCCTGATCCATTGTTATGGAAGCCAGCCCCGGACACAGACAGACAGACACCTCAATGTCTACAAAAAGCACACATTTATTTTACAAAGTCCACACAGGACACAATGCCCCTGCACCACACACCCTCTTCAATGGCCCTCCAACGGTCCTGCACCACCTTCACTCTTCTCCACCGAGCTCTGTCTTCTTCCTCCCGACTGCAGCTCATGACCCCTTTTATGTCCATCCGAACATGCTCCAGGTGTTCCATGATTGACTTCCTGCGGCACTTCCTGGTGTGGCGGAAGTGCAGCCTGAGCACCTGGAAGCCCTCCGGGTGTCCCCGGTATTCCTTCAGCCAGCACCTCTGAGTGTGGTGGAAGTGCTGACGTCCGAGGCCGCACAATCGTCCAGGCACCCCCTGGCGGTGGCCACAGGCCCTGATAGGGTTGAGCTTCTATGCTCGAACCTCATGGCCCCCAACACAACCCCCAGCTGACCACTACACTGTGTTTTGGGAACAATATAGAAATTAGAAAACTCAGTTTGGTTAAAAAAAAATATGAACCAAGTTTGGGAATCCCTGATCCATTGTCTTGACCAGGTAATGGGTAAGAAAACTGTAAAAGAACATACACCCTTCCTTTACTGAGAAAACAAAAAAGTGGTTGTTATAGTTTTTTTGGGAATACAAAGGTGGAAACCTACAAGGAACAAGTTGAGGCACTTCTCTCTTCCTACCTAACAGTGCAACATAATTTCTTTAAACATCCATTTTCTACTCTCTCATTTGGATTATTTTCCCCCAAAACATGGGAGCGGTTAATAATTAACATGGGGAGAGGTACCACCAGGACATCATTCAAATGAAGAGACATTACAGTGGAAAGTGTAGTGAGTCTATGGTAGCAGGCAACTGTTGGCAGCAGTGGCGTAGCGTAGTGGGGGCGGCAAAATTTCACAATAAATAATAATAATATCTTGTAAAAATTTGAACCATACCTAAATAAGGGGGCGGCGGAATTTTCCTCTGCCCCGGGCGGCTGACACCCACGCTACGCTACTGGTTGGCAGTCCCACCATGAAACACTCTTAGAGGAGTAAATGGAAATAAACTGCTTTTGTAAGTAATAATTATATATAAAACAATTTATATTTTTTCAATTCTAAATAATTAATTTTAAAAATATATTATGGTTTTTCTCTAAAATAGTGGGGTTTTTTTCATTTTAGCCCTTCATTTCTCAAACACTGGAGGTGATTCTGTATCCAGATTTGGTTTCAGCACAATCAAGTCTATAAAGAACACATACAACATTTGACAGGAGTGAAAAAAAAAATTCAGACCATCTTTATAGAAGACTCTGGACAAAATATAAACCTAAACTATCCTGTTCTCCTTCTCCTATAGAGGGAGCACAAATTCCCTCATCTGTGGGGGAATGTGTGTGAGTTACACACATCTTGAACCTGCTGCAAATTTAATTGGAGTACCATATGCTATCATGTTAGCTTTATATTAAATTTAGACAAAATTAAAAAGGTGTGTGACATACAGGTCCTTAAGGTCACATTTGATAACTTATCCAGTAAATTTCAGTCATAACCTTCATTTACATGACCTTAGTGAGTCAGAGGCAGTTGGCGGAACAACCCTGTGAAGTCAGTCACCTAATGTGACATGTCCAGCAACTTAATCACTCTACGACTTGCTCTGACAAAATGAAACAGGTTTGGTTTTGTCTTTAATTGAAGGGACAGGTTCTGTGTGCATGTGAGCTGACAAACCAATGAATGCTCAGCTGGAAGTGCAATGCATATAATGCAGTGATGAGAAATAAGTTATGCAGGTGTTTTGGACCTTGCAAACAGAAGAGAGGATCATGAGTATGATGTCTTGTGTTTTACATACTGCAGCAGAAAGGAATAAAGGGCAGAAATTGTGATTGAATTCACTGTTGATGATAAGTCTTCATACAGCATGGGCTCCGTCAGGCAGCACAATTACTGGCCTTCACAAAAAGGGGAGAACATGACTGTGCTGTAAGGTTGACACACAGTCTCTAAATGTGACTGTGTGACATGTCAAGACTAACTTCAGATTGTCTTCTACTCCTTTTTTCTAGTTTGACTTTGATGTCATTTGTTGTGTGAGTTTGATTTGATTGTGTGCAATGTAATTTCTTCAAATAAAATTTAAAAATGCCTTAATTTAAACTATCTGTCACAGCAAGAGAACGGTTACAGCTAGCCAGTTTTTTTGTATTTCGTAATAGTTCAGCTGTCACCAAAAATAAGGAAGAAGGCCATTGGTATGCTGCATGAAGTCATGTCACATGCCAGCATGTCCAATAATGGTTTAAACCGCACTACTGTATCTCAACAAGGTTTCAACAGACCAGTAGGACAGATGACTGTCCAAGATCTAGTCACCCTCAAGTGACACACTAGAAAACTAGAACATATCAAAGTGCTCCATTTGAGAGATCATTTTAGATCTGCCATCTGCACTACTGCTGGCAGACACAATTCCCTTATCAGTAACAGGACAGTGAGGGGGAGGCCTTAGGGCCAGGTAGCCTGTTAGAGGTATTCTGCTAACACCATGTAATAGGGACTAAAATTATGTCCAGGAATGAAGAGACATGAACTGAGATAAGAACTGATCAAAAAGCATTTGTTTTCTGAAACTTGCTTTGTTGCTGCTGTTTCACCTTATTTCTGTGTATTTACAACATCTGGCATTCTGTCATCATAGTCTGGACAGTGTCTTTAAGGGACGAGTTTGAACTCATTGCTCAAATCCACCAGTAAGCATACATACTAAGCAAAAGTGCCAAAACTCTGGCAAATTGTAATCTAGAGTTTTTGGGAATGCTGCTGTATGTTACACATAAATGTAGCACATAAAATGATAAAATGGTTTGAGGTTTTGAAAAACACCAATAAAACAGACAAGTGCCCTCCATAGCCTGCCCAGGAAAAATCTTCACCAAAGGTAGCCTGAGCTTGCCAGCTCTACAGGCAGGCATTAGTTCTATCCAGGCTCCAAAACAGGCTTGTTCAAATAAATGCAAATGTACCAAAATTCCTTTCTTAAAAAAAATGAAAACTATAAAAGCAACCTTTGAGTTGAGAATCAAGTAGACTATGACTCTTTATAAAAGAATTTATTTATTGAAAAAAGAATAACAAAAATGGCAAATTAAAAGCGAAAAGTATTTGACTGAAAGGCAATCCAAAGTGAACAAGACTAAATTCATAATACAAAAAAAATAACGTAATACAAAAACTGTCAATACTTACAGTAAATGAAGAAAAAAAATTTCACAGAACCACTGACGGACCTGCTCTCAGCAATAAAATAAAATAAACGCTGAGGGTGGTCCTTTAGTGTTGACATCAAGGTGTGTCTGCCTCTTGGGTTTCCACCCATAAAACACGAGAACATAGTACAATACACAAATGCTAAATAATAGATAAACAAAGCAATAATAACAAAAATACTTAACTGCAATAAACATATAAAAATAGTAATTTACGATATACAAACAAGCCACAAAAAAGGAAAAAATATAAGCCAAGTTACAAACTTGCTGTAACAAAACACTGTTATTTCACTGTACAGAGATAAGACCTAGTTTACATCAAACGCAATAGGCCGTGCATCCTCCTTGAGCAGTTTTTTGGTGCTACAGGGAAAAGAGTAGATACTGTTAGCATCGGCATCCCTTCTTGTCCTGGGGTGGAACTGCTTACCAGAAGATGGTCCCCAGGACCTCATGTAAGCCTGGAGACAGGGAGACTTTAGATGCATTAGATCTCCCTAAAATGAAAAAGGTCTGGAGAATGAGGCAGACAGGAGTTTAGATTTTATGAGCCTCTTTGAGGTTGTATGGTGTGAATTGCTACATTCTTTTCTTTTTTATGGCACTAATAATATGTAAAGATTATAAGTTATAAACACTGCTAGTATGTCTTTCTCTATTCCAAAGCTGGCAAATAGTAAGCTAATTTGAGTTACAGTGGCATTCACGTATGGGTGAAATCCTAAAGTAGTGGATTTTAGTTTAGGCTGTAAGTGCATTGCAACTGTGAAATGTATAGTCCCAAAGGTTGGTAAGTATAAAAATAGGCAAATGAAAGTTGTAACAAAGGTGTATCATATGACTGTGGGTCTACTGGAAAAGAATCTGTGATTTTGAGAAAGAGATTTATATTTTAATTAGAGATATCCCCAAAACCCTTTCCTACAATAAAACATGCCTCTTGGATGTTTGTAGACTTTTTATTGTCCATGATTTGCCCTAATGTTAGGACAATGCCTGGTCACACACAGAGTTTGTATTCACAGTTTTCCTGAGGAATGCTTACAGTATATACATTCCTACCATTGCCTGCCATCTCTCCTGACCAGAACCCCACAGAGCAATGTTGGCATTCCCTACTTCAAAAAATTCAAAATATTTAGAGATGTGACCCTCTGCCTGGCAGTGGCCTGCAGCTTTGTCAGGCCTTTCTGTAGAAATAAGATTTCCACAACTGTAGATTTAGAAGGTTATTGGCTGTTTGTGTCAGAGGCATCAAGCAGTGGTAGCTGCAAGCGTCGGTCACACAAGATACTGAAGTACTTGAAGATGACTGTAAATATTTATAGTTGTTATTGCTTTCCTGTTGTTGTATTTTTCTTCTTTCCTATTATTATTTGTTTATTGTTATTTCTGCAATAAGGGTTAAAATTTCATCCTAACAATGAGTGCTGCATTTCTTTTTCTATCAACATATTTTAAGCCTTATTTTTACATCCATATAAAAAAAGCAGAAACCGCTGGCTCATTTTAGTTTTTCAGTACACATGTCTCTTAATGTTCACAACAAGACCAATGTCCCCTGGAGATGTCACTGCCCACACCTTGAGGTGCTTCCGTCAACAATGTAAAGGCTTGTTCATACATATGACCTGGTTTTGTGCCTTTAGGTAGTTACAACAAATTCAGTATTTTAATGTTAACAAATTAAGTGATTCATTGTGTTTGAAATGTGTGGAATTTCAACCTATAACCTGGAAGATTCCATTGAAATCAACGAAAGAACACAAACTCAAAGGGCTTAGGCAAAATTATAGCAGCAGGAAGCATTTCTTAATGTAATATTTAATCTTATCAAGTATGTCTGTTAATGTGTAAATTAAAAATTAAAGTGAGCCTTAGAGTGATGTAGGCTAGTAAATAATGAACTGAAATCATTCCTCTCGCACTGCACTCCCACATAAAGCAAGCTTTACACCACAGTAAATTATGTCTGAGCAAAGAGTGAGCATGAGTTTAAAAGGGAATTTTTCAGCAATCTCATGTTTTTCTCTCAGCATGATTTAAAGAACATTCAGCTTTTGGTGTTCTAAGTCCTGGAAGGGTTGTCAGGTTACCATTTTATGTTTATATTGTGTTACAAGACTGGAATAAAAACAAGAACATCTGTTCATTCTGATTCCTGGCTGCAGCAGCAGTGGACATTCGTTCCTATACCCCCCATGTTACCGGAATGATTCATTTCACAGACCCCCGTGCCCCTTGGAATATGGTAGGCCATCCTTATCACAATGATTGAAGTCATTTCTGGAATTATTAGTTAAGCCTTGTTCATTTTTAGCTGAATCTGCTTTGTAAAACAAAGGGGGGACTTTGCAAAAGTGACATGAAACAAGATGATGTGTGGCAGGACAGTTAAAAAAAAAGTGAACAGTGACTTCAGGCCACAATCATAAATAATTCTGTAGCAGACAAGTAGAACATTTCTCATGGCCTTTTCTATTTATTGGATCAGTCTGCAAGAATGATTTTTTGATTGTAAAAAAAGTGCCAGTGCTTGCATGCAGTTTAAAGTGCTGTGCCTTGCAGGTTGTATACATTCAGAGATTAGGAGAAGTTAAAGGTCTTCTTGTACTTTATCCCAGTAATAATATTTAGAACACGCTATAAATCCAGGGGATAAATTAAGTTTTACCATAGTAGTGTAGGCTTACATCCTGCCAAGTAATTTAAGTCATCAGCCTGTTCTTTTGTTTCAATAGAAGTATTTTTTTTTTTTGCTTATTCAAAAGACATTTTAATTTCATTATTATTTGAAGCGAATGATCTTTTACTAATTTAGTGCTCTCTAGTAATATCAGACAAGAAAAACAAATACTTACTTTTTTCCATATTTCAGTCAATTTATTTAGTAGAATATAAATTGTCTATAAAGGATTTTTTATCAGTAGTTGCCTTTTTAAATTACTGTCTGACAAACAATGTATTAGTAGTACTTTTTCTCTTTCCAGGAATAGGTAAAACTGACTTTCCCAACTATATTTATTTTTCACATTATTATTGAAGTCAATTTTTTTTAACAAAAACTTTAGTATTTTACTTTTGCTACCATGGAATTTATTAAGGTCTCCCTTTTTACAATCTTAGCAGACTGTACACTATAGGCCATTCAGTCAATCATTGCCCAACCCGCTATATCCTAACACAGGGTCACGGGGGCCTGCTGGAGCCAATCCCAGCCAACACAGGGCGCAAGGCAGGAACAAATCCTGGGCAGGGCAACAGCCCACTGCAGTACACTATAGGCATGTTCATTAAATCAGCATGACACTGACTATAATGTTAAAATGATTAACTGACATGACTTTTAGCAATCTGGTTTTCCAAAGCATGCTCCATGTAGTAACAGTGACAGCAGAGTCCATTACCATCTTATTCTCATGCATCAGACATCACCCTTTCTGGGTCAATTATGAAACAACACATTTTTTTTTCTCTTTTCATTAATTTCATCTATCCATCCATTCAAGGATTCAACTAGACACAAGTTCAAGACAGGGCACTCACAAACACTCACACTGGGCCATTTTAGAGATTAACCTAACAGACATACACCTTTAAATCAAAATATGTTAGCAAGGATTATGACTAGAATGAAGAAATATGACCATATGCCTCCAGGTCATTAAAAGACTACATTTTTAACATTTAAACAGTTCAGTTTAGAAACAATTTTAAAATTACTCCTTTGCCATAAAGTCTTAAATTGCCATAATCCCCCTGACTTTACATAACTTATTACTGTTTATAATTCACTGTGCATAATGAATTCACAAGTTTAAGGTATTCTTACACTTTTGAGGATAAATAAAATTACTTTAGGAGATACATCATTCAAGTACAAAACCCCCAATCCTGGGAATAACCTGCCTGCCCATGTTAGAGAGGCTCAGCATTTACAGTTAGGTCCATAAATATTTGGACAGAAACAACTTTTTTCTAATTTTGGTTCTGTACATTACCACAATGAATTTTAAATGAAACAACTCAGATGCAGTTGAAGTGCACACTTTCAGCTTTAATTCAGTGGGGTGAACAAAACAATTGCATAAAAATGTGAGGCAACTAAAGCATTTTTTAACACAATCCCTTCATTTCAGGGGCTCAAAAGTAATTGGACAAATTAAATAACTGGAAATAAAATGTTAATTTCTAATACTTGGTTGAAAACCCTTTGCCGGCAATGACAGCCTGAAGTCTTGAACTCATGGATATCACCAGATGCTGGGTTTCCTCCATTTTAATGCTCTGCCAGGCCTTTACTGCAGCGGCTTTCAGTTGCTGTTTGTATTTGTGGGCCTTTCTGTCTGAAGTTTAGTCTTCAACAAGTGAAATGCATGCTCAATTGGGTTAAGATCAGGTGACTGACTTGGCCATTCAAGAATTTTCCACTTCTTTGCTTTAATAAACTCCTGGGTTGCTTTGGCTGTATGTTTTGGGTCATTGTCCATCTGTATCATGAAACGCCGCCCAATCAATTTGACTGCATTTAGCTGGATTTGAGCAGACAGTATGTCTCTGAACACCTCAGAATTCATTCGGCTGCTTCTGTCCTGTGTCACATCATCAATAAACACTGGCAGCCATGCACGCCCAAGCCATCACACTGCCTCCACCGTGTTTTACAGATGATGTGGTATGCTTTGGATAATGAGCTGTTCCACGCCTTCTCCATACTTTTTTCTTGCCATCATTCTGGTAGAGGTTGATCTTGGTTTCATCTGTCCAAAGAATGTTTTTCCAGAACTGTGCTGGCTTTTTTAGATGTTCTTTAGCAAAGTCCAATCTAGCCTTTCTATTCTTGAGGCTTATGAGTGGCTTGCACCTTGCAGTGCACCCTCTGTATTTATTTTCATGCAGTCTTCTTTTTATGGTAGACTTGGATATCGATACGCCTACCCCCTGGAGAGTGTTGTTCACTTGGTTGGCTGTTATGAAGGGGTTTCTCTTCACCATGGAAATGATTCTGCGATCATCCCACCACTGTTGTCTTCCGTGGACGTCCAGATCTTTTTGCGTTGCTGAGTTCACCAGTGCTTGCTTTCTTTCTCAGGATGTACCAAACTGTAGATTTTGCCACTCGTAATATTGTCGCAGTTTCTCGGATGGGTTTTTCTGTTTTTGCAGCTTAAGGATGGCTTCTTTCACCTGCATGGAGAGCTCCTTTGACCGCATGTTGTCTGTTCACAGCAAAATCTTCCACATGCAAGCACCACACCTCAAATCAACACCAGGCCTTTTATCTGCTTAACTGATAATGACATAATGACGGACTTGCCCACACCTGCCCATGAAATAGCCTTGAGTCAATTGTCCAATTACTTTTGAGCCCCTGAAATGAAGGGATTGTGTTAAAAAAATGCTTTAGTTGCCTCACATTTTAATGTAATCGTTTTGTTCACCCCACTGAATTAAAGCTGAACGTCTGCACTTCAACTGCATATGAGTTGTTTCATTTAAAATTCATTGTGGTAATGTACAGAACCAAAATTAGAAAAAAGTTGTCTCTATCCAAATATTTTTGGACCTAACTGTAAATCAAGGGTGATGTCTCCTTATTTTAGAATAGTACACTTTTTTTCCACCCCTTCTGCTTCTTATTATCCACGTACCTGTACAGTATCTCCTTTCAAATAACTGTATCTGTGCTGTTCATTACATCTTTCAACATGTATTGTTTTGAAAAAGTCCAAATGGTTGAATAATTTAATATACATTCATCCACACTTTGGATTGCCACAATCACTGTAACTGTACCTTAAATACAGGATGTCTTGCATAAATATACCTGAGAAGAGAGACAAGAATGTTTCTGGCATTCTGGAAGTTGGAATCTGAGGGACAACATCCAGGTATATTTATTAGTGTGGGATAAAGAAAACATTGGCTTTTGAATTTATAGATTTACAAGATGTCAATTGGTAGTGAAGAAGCACTGGAAAACTGGATATTCAACTTCAACGACAGATCGATGGGGATCTAGTAGCTCACCTCACCTTGGTCAAGACTTTTTCTTGAACAAATAAAAAAGAAGGTCAGTTATGCAACATGTTGTCTGTGTAGCATTCATCAATTGGGCACCTGATGAAGGATGCACAGGCAGAGCATTGTGTCTCTAACCTTCTTTTTTTCATAATGGGGATAACCTTTACTTCTTTCCTTTTGTGGATAAACATTGATGAAGCTCTTCACTCACTCTGTTGTATCGTATTTTATTTACTTGGCACCACTTGTTACCACGTCGCAGTTCAAGGATACTTCAATAAGCCAATCAAAGCTCAAAGGTATAACTCATCTAATTGCGGACTGCACATGGTGTTTGGTATATATTTCTTCGTATCTTATTATAGTTCACTATCACTGTATACAGTTGCTGAACTGTGTTGCAAAAAATATTTGTTAATTTTTATATTGACTTGTTTTGTTATTTTATGCTTTGGAGAAGTGTGACTGATATTGCTTTAGTGGGTAATCCCGGGTACTCATTCTGTATTTTTTTCATTTGGCTATTATATTTGAGCCTTAAGTGTGACATCCATCCATCCATTTTCCAACCCGCTGAATCCGAACACAGGGTCACGGGGGTCTGCTGGAGCCAATCCCAGCTAACACAGGGCGCAAGGCAGGGAACCAATCCTGGGCAGGGCGCCAACCCACCGCAGGACATGTGTGACATTGGTCCTTCAATAATTGGCATGAATGCACTATTACAGTATTCATAATGATACTGTTATGAGAGCACAGCAAGATGGGACCCATAATGGGACAAGAGTCTCCTTCTGAAAGTGCAAATACTTTATCTGGTCATTCCTTAGTAGAAGACACAACCTCTGAAGACTAGCTGTTTCCCCAGATGCAACTCATAGAGGAAAACTCTTTTCATCTCCTTACATATAAATAAGTACTAAATCGGGAGATTGGGGTCTCTTCAACCCATTTATTTCCTTTTCTCTGAATATTTTCCTACAACATTACATTTTCATTCATATACATATCAAAATTAAAACATCTTTGAAACTTGTGACATTATTTATGCATAATTAAAGAAAACAAATATAAGTTAGGTAAATATTCTGGTATTTAAATTTGTGAATATGTTGTTCACATTTAAAAATGCTATGTGTATTCACAAAAGGAAATGGAATATAAAAAATTGTTTACCTATCCACGCTGTATATTTTTGAACCCTCAGCCTAACCTGTAAGTAGTTGATGTAGGCAGGAATAAAACCTAGACAGAGCCCCAACCACTGTAATTGAAAAGCTGAACATGACAGACTTAAAACAACAATAAAATCACTAGTAATAGACTTTGCCCCATAAGTGTTACAAGGGTGTCAAGAAAATAACAAATAAAGTTGTACAAAAGCTGCTGCTTTTAATCAAGCAATACAGAATGGAGTGAGAGTTGGTGTGAATTGCACAGATGAGTGCTAATGCTGCACTGACATATTATCTTTGATGTGAATTACATATTAGTAGTTAGCGTAATCATGCGACCACTGATAAAGTTCAACAATGTTTTATGCTGCAAGTGTCATGTAACAGTCTAAATTCTTGAGTATTTTATGTTGAATTGTTGTTTAAGTGTTTTTTTTCATTTATTATTTTTCATATTTTTAAGCTATTTCTGTTTGTTTATGATTTAGTAATTTTGTCCTATAACTTTGTGGGTGGAGCCTCAGGAGGTGGGACCACCCCAACATCACTGCTGCTGGGTCCTCATTTTGGCTATTTATTAAGTCAGAACAGGTAGACATTCAGGCAAGATGTAATAATGGATTGGATGATTACATCTTGTCTGAAGAAGGGGCCTAACTTGCCTTGAAAGCTTGCATATTGTAATCTTTTTAGTTAGCCAATAAAAGATGTCATTTTGCTTGACTTCTCACTACATTCATAATGGCTAACATGGTACAGCACCATAGTACTATAAAGATTCTTGTGAAACCTTGCCTCTATGCAAGTTAGAGTTGGATGTTTTTTCTCTCCTTGTGAGATATTGTTTTGATATATTGTTGGATATTCCATACATTTTTAAATTTAAAACATAACTTCACATTTTGGGCCTGCTAGCTTGGAAGGCAGCATGTAGCTGTCAGGGCCAGGCTGTTTGGAAGTAAGCTTCTTCTGTGCTAGCAGGGAAGGTCCCTGGCCTTTGCTTTATACCATTTATATGGCCTCAACCTATTTTGCCATGTTAGTGGTTCTACTTCACAAAGGCAAGCTAAATAAAACAAAACTGTTTAAAAGTCATTTTGTCCCAAAACAAAAAGGGGCCGGTCAGTTCAATCCATGTGTGACAGCCCCATTTTGCTCTGCCCATACCATCTCAGTGAAGTGGTTTGAAATTTCAGAAAATAGAAACTCTATAATTTAAATGAAGGACATTGTACACTTCAGATGAAATTACTGAAAAATAATTGACATGTAGCTTTGTCATTGTAACAAATATGTAGCAAATTGGATTAGTACCAATTTCTTAGATTTCAAGATCATTGCATAGTCCAAGTTTTAATATAGGTGAGAGATAATTAACACAGCACCATCATTAGAAGTTCTGTTGTAACCACATGCCTTTTTATCAATGAAGTTATTGTTGCGTGACAAGAACCAGTTGATGAGTGCCTTCCAACATGAGTATACAACATTAGGGATTGTGCAGTAACACCGATCATATAGTTGTTCCACTGCAGGTCGTGGACCATAGTTATACTGTGAACAAGAGTGCCTTGTGTGTGATGTTAATTGCCTTCATCATGTTCCTATGTATGAGTAAGTGTTCCCGCTGATGGGCTACCATCCCATCTAAGACTCGCTCCTTGAAGTAATTGCTGCAGGAATATGCTTCTGCTCATAGCAGACCAAAATAGGCAAGAACACAAATGGATAGATTTTACCACTCCAATTTGTTGATAAATGATAATACTAGTCAGTCTAACAGCTTTTTCCCCACAATCATTTAAGTATACCAGTAGAATAATTTTATGTTTACTTTCAACCCATAAAACTGTTTGTCTATTCTCTCATTATAAACAATGATTACATATGTTGTAGAAAAGTCATAAAAAAATAGAAGAATGACTTTTAATATTGGAATTTGTGTTATTACATAGTATATCAAGTTGCTTCTCTCGGTTTATTTTTTTGTTCACTTAGTATATTCCAGTATGCCATAATTTCATTATTTGTTCTTTATCTCTCTAAAAGAGATGTTTGCTTTTTAACACTTATTATGTAAGTGTCCTTGTTTTAAAATCATACTAAACAGCTTTCTAATTAATACAATTGCATGGTAAATGAATATGACAAAGTTACAAAATCAATTATCGTAAGTATTATGAACACTTATTCCTTTCCAGATATACAATTGTTAATGCGCTAAAAGTGAACTTACCTCATAAAGTGAGCAGCATTTGTTTGATTTCAACCATCTTTTATATAATATATAATAATGTCTTTGTGTTTCGGTTTAATTTAGTTTGTTGAACTGTAGGACCTTTCTCTTTTGGCCATCCACTGCAACAGATGTTCAGAACTGAACTTCACATTACCTCCACTGTTTCACCCTGACTATTTCTTTATACTTAGTTCTCATTATATTAATTTGTCATTAGTAGATTAATGTAGTAGACTACATTAGTCGGGACAATAAATTACTTGTTGGATGTTTTATCCATGATAGCACAGCACCCCTACACATTCTGGTCAATTTGCCTCATTCTCAATGAACTTTTGCTAGCCCAAGTTGAGAATGTCTGTGTCATTCAGGCCATTTCTGCTATATGGTGTAATTCACACCACTTAAGGACAACAGAAAATTAGTTCAAGTCCAAATAGACAATTCATTCAAATTTAAACAGTTGTTCTTTTAGCTCTCTAGAAACACACACTAAACACAGAATAATTCATATATACTCATACTCATGTTGCCATTTTATTTTATTGAAACAAAATCAAATATTAAGGTGTTCATGACAATGAACGTTAATGTTGTTTTGTCACTGGCCTTTTTTACCATTACCTATTCAGGGAATGGCTGTACATCTAATATTTCCTTCCAAAGTCAAGTATAAACAATTTATGACTGTAGCTTCCATTAACATTTTATGTAGTTCAGAACTTCTTCATGAGTAGCCTCCTTAGTGTTAGACCCAAGTGTAACTTGGGCTGTGAAAATCGTGCAAAAAATATTAGTCCCAAGTGTCTCATGGGCAACTGTACAGATGCATCTCACATAAGCGTTAGAACCAAGAATCACTTGGGCTGTAAAAGTGCTGTCAGTGTAAGTCCCACACATTACTTGGGCAACGTTATAGGTGAGTCTTGCATAAGATTTGCGTCCAAGCATCACATGGGCAAAGGTTTTATTGTGTCTTCTCCCCTCACTTGTAAGGGTGTAACCCTCTCTGTAATAATGGAGTCTCATAAGAAACGTTTTTCAGCAGCCCAGGTGTTGCACGCTCTTGATAGTGATACAAGTAGTGATGCTGAGGATGTTGTGAAGCTTCTCATCAGCAGTGATGAAGAAGTGAATCTGTCCTCAGATGGTGAAACTGAAATGGACAGTGAGCCTGAAAGTGATTCTGATGAATCCAAAAGTGACCCTCATTCCTGGCTGTCTGTTGACCCTGCTTCAGATAAACCAGTGCCACCTCATTTAGATTTTGTGTGGCAGCCAAGAATAAAAGTGGTCGTTGGCAGCCAAGATCCACTCACTTACCTGAAGTTATTCCTGGATGATGACGCGATCTACAGAATTGTTGTCGGGACAAATTGTTATGCTGAACATTGTTGAGCGAATAACTATACAGTGATCCCTCGCTATATCGCGCTTCGCCTTTCGCGGCTTCACTCCATCGCGGATTTTATATGTAAGCATATTTAAATATATATCGCGGATTTTTCGCTGCTTCGCGGGTTTCTGCGGACAATGGGTCTTTTAATTCTGGTACATGCTTCCTCAGTTGGTTTGCCCAGTTGATTTCATACAAGGGACGCTATTGGCAGATGGCTGAGAAGCTACCCAGCTTACTTTTCTCTCTCTCTCTCTCTCTCTCTTGCGCTGACTTTTTCTGATCCTGACGTAGGGGGATTGAGCAGGGGGGCTGTTCGCACACCTAGACGATACAGACGCTCGTCTAAAATTGCTGAAAGATTATCTTCACGTTGGCTACCTTCTGTGCAGCTGCTTCGTGAAGCGACATGCTGCCCGGTGCTTCGCATACTTAAAAGCACGAAGGGCACGTATTGATTTTTTTATCTGTCTCTCTCTCTCTTTCTGTCTGCTCCTGACGTGAGCTGCCACCTTCAACAGCTTTGTGCCGCGGTGCTTCGCATACTTAAAAAGCCAAACAGCCCTATTGATTTGTTTGCTCCTTTGAAGAGGAAGATATGTTTGCATTCTTTTAATTGTGAGACAGAACTGTCATCTCTGTCTTGTCATGGAGCACAGTTTAAACTTTTGAAAAAGATACAAATGTTTGTTTGCAGTGTTTGAATAACGTTCCTGTCTCTCTACAACCTCCTGTGTTTCTGCGCAAATCTGTGACCCAAGCATGACAATATAAAAATAACCATATAAACATATGGTTTCTACTTCGCGGATTTTCTTATTTCGCGGGTGGCTCTGGAACGCAACCCCTGCGATGGAGGAGGGATTACTGTACACCTATGCAGTATTCCCATAGAAAAAGATGGGGACCAGTAACTGCTGATGATATGTGGGCCTTTTTAGGCTTATTGATATTGCAAGACCTTGTAGTAAAACCTGAGCAGAGATGGTACTGGTCCAAGAACAAAATTTTGGCAACACCGTTCTTTGGAGAAATTATGTCTGAGTGTAGGTTTTCACCAATTATGAAATATCTTCACTTTACCAACAATAAAGACTTTGACGAGAATACCCATCCAGGCCCCAAACTGAAGAAAATTTGGGAGATATACCAGGCCATTGTGGCAAAATTTCAGAGCATTTAAATTCAGGACCATAATGTCGTGCGGATCAAGAATTTACTTTCTATCCTATTATGAGGATGCAACGAAAGAAATACTACAAAAAGATATTTTGTCATCTGGTGGGACAATGCATTTGTCTTATGCAAACAAAAAGCTGGCTAAACTGTATCTCATGCAAACTGTACATGCCAGCTTGTAGAACAAATCATTGCCATACATCCACCATTAACATTACCTCTAAAGAGACATGGTCGACCCTGCACAACGCAAATCAATCCAGAGTGTCTTATTGGTAGACATTTTATCAAGTATATACCTCCAAAAGAACAAAAATGGAATCCAACTCGTACCTGTGCAATATGCTGTTCAAAAACTGATAAGTCTAGAAAGAAAAGAAACACACTGCTATTGTCCCGACTATGGATTGTGTCTTTCACTGGATTGTGTCTTTCACTGTGCTTTAAGATTTACCACACTTAAGGACTCATTTTGAGATTACATACTGTTTTGGCATCATTAGTAGTGTGGCAGATGGCTGGGGGTGGCACCCAGCCGGGATGCCCAGGAAGACAGGAGGAGGGCTCATGCCTCCTCCAGACCACGAGGGGGCGACCGCCCTGGTTCCTTTGGGAGCCACGGGTGCAGGGCTTGGAAGCCCAACCCTGTAGGGGCCCGTGGTCTAAGCCAGGGGGTGCCCCCAGGCCTGGAGGATCCGGAACCCCAACACTTCCGCCACACGGGAGTGTCGGGGATCACCTGGAGCCCATCTGGGTACTTATAAAAGGGGCCGCCTCCCTGCAAAGAAGGACTGGAGTCAGGTGAGGAGTGGACAAGGTTGTGTCCAGGAGAGTGGAGGCGGCCTGAAGAGCAGGCAGAGACTGAGAGAGGCCTGGACTTTGGGGGAGTTTGGTGCTTGAGGCACTGGGTTGTGCACTTTATTGGACTGTAAATTATGTATAATAAACGTGTGGTGGACTTTAACATGGTGTCCGTCTGTCTGTGTCCGGGCAGCTTCTCACAGTAGTATTATTATTACTGTTATTATTTTTGTTTTTATTGTTCATTCATATTATTATTTTTATTCATCATTACTTTTACTATTTGTATAACTATTATACTTTTGAGGTTTAATAAAAATGAACATTTTCATGCCAAAAATAAATGTAACGCTTTTTACGTTTTTTTGGAATAAAATGCAACACTAAGGAGGTTAAGCACAAATTTTAAAATTATCCCATAGATATCAAACATAATTCTCGCAATATAATGTGACAAATTTAGCTGAAATGGAGAGGTTAAATTCAATGTATTATTATTATACCTTACAATTCAACAAAAACATGTATTATTAGGCCCACTGGTGCAGAATCACAATGCAGCACATAGTACAGTGACACAGCAGGCTAAAATTGCTGAAGAAATAAATTATACTCAAATTATGAATAAATATGTAATCAAAATAAAAATAAATATCAGATATGAGCATACAATTACAGATCAAATTAAATTACAGATTACTTGAGATTTCAGCTAATACTGTATAAGTAAAAAGAGCATGCCTGGCTTATTACTTTCAGCATGTAAAAGATTTAATTTATTTATTTAATAGAAATGTGATTTACTAGTCAGACCCCCAGCTGGGCATTTCTGTAGCACATAATATGCCTTAAAGTGCACTCTGCACCATACATTCATCTTTGGCTTTATCCAAACAATTCTTTGCAGAGATATTACTGTCATATCTTCTACAAAATGTTATGTATGATACTTACCTAAAATGCTGACATTTTTATGGGAAATTTGAGAGTCTACTGTACTTAAAATAAATCAGGAGTTGCCTTACTTGGAGGTGGTGCTCTTCAGGCTGTAGACAAGCTGAGGAACTGCCAGTCATTGTTGCATTATCTTGAACTGTTTAGTGAACTGATGGTCACCACAGGACTGTATTGAAATACAGTAAGTAGGTTCAGAATATGAGTGAATCAGCTCATTGTTGGCTTTACAAGATTTTTTAGACACTGAATTATGAATCTATTTTCCAGGACCATACTTTATTTCCTTGCCATGGAATAATCTTCCACAAATACTGGTTTTGGTATCACTTCTAATGTGTCATATGCAAATTGTTGTCTGGTATCTTTGCTGACATTATCAGTCATAAGCCTTTGGCAGTATTCCATCCACTGAAGGACACACTCACACCTAGTTTAGAGTCAGCCTCATTAGCATGTCTGTGGTATTTAAGAGGAAAAAAAGAGTACAGAGACAAACCTATATAGACACAGAGGCAACATGCAAACGTCACATGAACAATGAAAGGAAAACAGAACACTGGAGCTGTGATGCAGAGGTACCACCCCATTGCCTTCAAACAGTCAAAATAAAATTGTTACAAAAACACTATAATAATATAGCAACAACTTTATTAATTTAGTTGTGCATAAAACTACTTTTCAAGATTCCAAAGGCCCTTGCTTTTCTCAAGTAATCTCTCAGGCCAAGACTGGTATCTTCCAAATGTACTATCATTACATATACTGTATATATACAGTACAGTACAGTAATATACAGTATATATGCATACATATACATATATACATACTCTCTCACACACACACTGCATGTTCCTCTTTATAGTTATAAACAATTTGAATACAGTAACTCAAAAAACTAAAGATATTCTTTTACTGTTACTATCCTCTTTGAAGATGTTATCTTCTGAGTTGCTTAGGAACAAAGATTCTGCAACTCTCTGGTTTTATTCTCTAATAATGGATATACATTAATAAAAATGGCTGAAGGAATAGAAATGAAACAAGAACTGCATTGATCGGGTTCCTTTACACATTCATCAGGACCAAAGTCAAAGACAGGTCACTGCTGACCTCAGCTACCCTAATTAAACAGCAAATTGATTTTTTAAGCTGCGTTTTGTTCTTTTTTTAAGATGATAGCACCCTACTGCATTCGCAGAGACAAGCCGGCCAGAATCTTATTCCCAGCACCTTGTTTTGTTTTCCCAGCTGCTCGTGTGGCCTGATCTCCAGCGCAGGCATTAGGAATACATTTCTCCCAGTTGCTCCAAGTGTATCACTGTCATTGTGATTTTTTTAGGTTAACATTGATCTTGAACAAAAGAGAATCTGTCACTCAGATATCTCTGTACTACACTAAAACAATTTCAAGCTTACTTCTAAAAATGATTACTTTAAACATTGTTTTATATACTGACATTTGTCCCTCTATGTTAAACATGGGAAGGTATTATATGCTCAAAATTGTGTACATGAAGGCAACTTTGTGCATATGTAACTTTTTTCTTTGCTAAAAGTGTTGGCTGTACGCAGTAGCAATTGTTACCCTCAAAATCTTGAACATTAGAAAATATCCATCCCTCATATCACATCCTACAGTATCAGGTAAAGCCAGAGGCTCACTCTTTTAAACCAATACACGTACACTCCAAAATAGACTCTGAAAAAAGAATTAATTTAAAATGTTAACTCAATTACAATCTTTGTTTTACAATTTTACAAGCAAGGAATGGAAAATCATACAGTATTAACTGAAATAATGTACTTAGGTTGTAAAAGCAATCTACAGGAAGTTAAAATACTTGAATGTTTATTTGTTAATAATATTACAAAAGTTTCTTCTTTTTTACTAGGACATTCAACCAATTAACATAAATCTTAGGAACTGCATTGCACTAATGGCTTCTTTATTAGACATGAGTGAATTGTTATCTGAGATGTAGAAGGCAACCATTAAAGGCTACAGCTGCATTTATTTTAGCTCAGTAAGTCATAAAAAATGTAGAAAGTAGTTTTTGAAGATGGAATTTGTAAAGAACTTCAATTTAAATAGAAAAAAATCTAAGAGCATTTATTAAGACAGCCTATGTCAAAAGAAAACCTTGACAACGTTAAAATATTCTGAATAAGATACTGATATAACTTGGATATTAGCAAAATAAATAAGTTTGATGTACTGAATTAGCTGCAGTTATTTTCTCAAACTACTTATTTTCTTAAGACAAAGTTCTATGTAATTACAAAAATGAATGTTTGCACTCTTTTTAAAAATTTTACACATTCATGATTAGATCAGTTTTTCATGGAAATTTAGGAAACAATAGCTCCCAAAACAGCATCTACAAATGCATGGTTATCACATTCAAATATAAAAACAAATGCCTCAGAAAGAATATCTGTGCCATAAGAAAAGTTCTATGATTCATTCAATATTATATCAACTTAATCTAAATTATGTTTGTAGGGTATAGGCAGAGTCAATCCCAGCAGCATCCAGTCCAGGGTTGGAACCATCTCTCTGTGGAGTGCTACAGTCACTCACACATCCACATAAATCTACATGGGGTCAATTTAGAGTTGTCAGCTAAGGTAAAATATACACTTTGAAATGAGGGAAGAAAATAGAGTACCCAGAGAAAAAACAAGGGAAGACATGGAAAGAACATTCATACCCCCACAAAAACAGTGTCAGGCATGGCAGAGTCATGAGTCTCTTACAGTTATACTGAGGAGGTAGTATAAGCAGTGGTTAATTCAGCTTCTGTTTCCCTCTCTAAAATGGAGGAAAATGATGTGGAAAAGGACTGGCTCCTGCCCTGCCTCTGTCTCAACCTCTACCATCTTCTGGTGCAGATGAATAAAAGGATCAAGTTGACACTGAACATCATTCATTGACCAGCAGACCTAACATAGAATAAAAGATACTCTTGCAAGATCTGTTTCTATAAACATTGTGTCAATGTTTACAAGGGTGACGTGCTGTGCCATTTCAACAGTCTTACTAGTGTCCTTCCTCTTTACATCAATTTACAGCCCAGGAATTTAATGCCATCTCCTGAAGCTCTAACAACTGCTAACAACTGTGACAATATCTAAAAAAATAATTGGAGAAAAAAATGCATCTGCTGTAAAGATGAGATATGAGGAACAGATAAATAGTTTCTGTCCCAGTAAAATGGCCCGTTGAATTATGGAAAAATAATCAACAAAAAGAAATAATTGAAATGAGAAATCATTAGATAGCCTGATCGTTTTACGCACGAGAGAAGTTCTTCAGGAAAGTCTCACCTCCTTGGAAGCTAGTTCCCAAATGAACAGAGACTTTTTGTTGAAGTGTTCTTTATATAGAGAGACGGCTCTTTTGGAGGTGGCTCTGAAATTAAGTCATGTGTCTTCTGGGACATCTTCATTTCACTCAAAGGGACGAGATAAGCGATGGGTTGCACATTGGGCATTACTCTTACTCATTACTCTGGATTTTACCTGTCAAAAGCTTATTAATCACTCAATGGGCTCAAGTTTTCTTATGAAGTAATTGCCATTAAATTAATCATGTTTTAACAAAGATTACTATTTAAGTAAAGAACTGTAACAAATAAAACTGATGAATGCACCATTTCCAACAAGTCAAATCAATTTTTAGTCACTTGTAGTACATTTTCAACTTGTGGTACATCTATAAATAAAGAGCTTTTTACATATCACTGCATATATATATATATATATATATATATATATATATATATATATATATATATATATATATATATATATATATATATTGTCGCAGTAGAGGCATGGAGCCACCTCTTGAACCCTCAGGTACCACTCCAGGCACCGGATAAAAGTATAATTATTATTTATTAAATAATGATACTGTGCACAAAGCACCCTCCACTCCACACTCATAAATCACAAATAAACTCTCAATAATACTCTCCTCCTCGCCCAGACACTTCGCCCTCCTACCTCCCAGCTCAGCTCAGTGTGTCTGGGCTTTCCCACAGTCCTTTTATACACCCTGACCCAGAGGTGTTCCTGCCCAATCAGTCCACAGTTCCTTATCCCTTCCGGGTCAGGGTAAACAGTCCTTTTGTTCAACCCGGGAGCACGTCATTTCTTCCTGTCACGTGACTGTGACGTACTCCTGGGTTATAGGGCACATAAGAGTCCATGAGCCCCCCTACAGCGACTCCTGGTGGCCCCCAAGGTATCCAGCAGGGCTGTGTATAAACACTACATAGTCCATGAGGCCCTGCTGGAACTCGGGGCACGATCATGCTGTCGGGAGAGCTCCTCCTGGCGGCCTGGGGGTGAGGACCGGAATATGTAGCCGGCTATCCTCCACAATATATATATATCTTATCTAATAAATGATGAGAACATGAGAAATACCTGAAATGATCAACTTCATGTCTGCAGTCAACATTATGTTAATATAGAAAGCTACAGAAATAAAAGCTAAACTCACCACCTTCAAATCCCCTCCTAAATGAAAACCATGGAAAACAACTTTGAAATTAAAAAACACCTTCAAATTAAGAATGTAGAAATTAATGTGCTACTGGAAGAAATAATATGAGCCTGATTGATCAGGAAAATGTCTTGACTAATAGATACCACAGGCCCATGTTGATCACAGTGTGAGTGTTTGTGAAGTGTGTTGGTCTGATGTCCTGATCAGAGCTGGTTTTACGTTTTAACTGCTGTTGTCCAATGTACATTCAGGCACTACATGATCTCTGAAGGGAAAAAAGAGTTCAGAAACTGCAATGATTAGTGAATGACGGAAAAGCCTAAAAGCATAAAAGTGAGAAGACTATAATTGCCAAACTATGTGATACAATTCCTGACTGATAAGAGTAAAATCTCCAGTATTAGACAACATCTGATCCTGTTATTCTCAACACTTTTTTGCAAAGCTGCTTTCAAGTGGACCCTTAGGTGTATGAGTATGTGTTTAATTGAGATGCTACAAAACTACTAACCCATTGGGAAACAAGGAATGATGTCTACAGCATTATGAAGGCAAGTAAAATATAAGGGTTCATGTCATTTTTTCGTAAGATGAATGGCAGAAAGATAATCACTCATTTTCATAAAGTGATTCCTTCTTAAAAATATTATTATTAAAATACAGTATATGAATATCTTTTAAGTTCTTATTTGGCACTAGAAGAAAAAATTAATTTCAAAAATATTTTTACTTGCTGAATGTCATTACATTTTATGATCAAAAAATCTTTTCCCTCACTCTCATGCTCCAAAGACAAGGGAAAGAAATAATATGTTCGTTTTAATTAAATGAGAAACCATGGTAACTTCTTATTAGTGCTGGTGGTGCATGGCATTTTGTAGCTCTAAATAAATTCAGTCATTTGCCCTTTGAAAGCTGAAAAAATATACATAGGCAAACACATTCTGACACCCGCTTTCAAGATAGAATTTACACCATTTATAGGTACTGTATGTTAATATGAAATGACTTGGCTATTTAGAGGGAATTTTATAGTCCTTGTCAAGGAAAATATTTTGCCTTTTAAATGTTAAGCAAGACCTTATAAATGAAGTTAATTAGACTACCCTTTTTCTAATCCTTCTAAAGGTGTAGCACATAGCATTAGTTGGACTCATTATTATACTATAATTGTGCAAGACTCAAGAGAATAGCTGAATACACAATACATAATACACAAATACATTTTCAAGGCCAAAGCTAAGGACAGATATTAATTTTTGTTTGTGAAAATTCATACCGGCATTAACCAGTACCATTATCATACCATACCATGACCATTTTTAGTATGTGTGTCAGCATCTGATTTGCTATACCTGCATATACAGTACCTATAAAAAGTATCTACCCCCTTGCAAACTTTTGCATTTCATTGTCCTTCAACATTGAATCACAGTGGATTTAAGGCCTTTTTGACACTAATCAACTCTTTAATGTCAAAATTAGAATAGACTTCTACTAGGTTGTCTAAATTAATTTCAACTATAAAGCACAAAATAATTGCTTGAATAGGTATTCGTCCCTTTAATATCACATAACTAAATCATCACTGTTGCAGCAATTTGGCTTTAGAAGTCATATAATTAGTTCAATTGAGGCTATCTGTCTATAGTCAACAGGTTTCAACTAATTGTAATATAAATGTGTTTTATCTGGAAGTTCGAGCATGTGGTGAGTCAGTGTGGTGGGCTGAATACACAATACATAATACACAATGAAAACAGAAGAACATTTCAAGAAAAGGTGATTGAAAATCACGGGTCAGGGGATGGATACAAGAAAATATCCAAGTCACTGAACATCCCTTGGAGTCAATCATTAAGGAATTAATGGAATAGCTTTGCCAAGAGCAGGCCTTCCACAAAAACAGTTATCATGTAAGAGGAAGTCTAGTGACAAAGTCCAACAAGAGACCTATGACAAGTAGTCACAAGCTACAGTGGCTGAATTTGGAGATACTGTGCATACAAAAACTGTTGCCTGGCTGTCTCACCAGTTACAGCTTTATGGGAGAATGGCAAAGAGAAAGACACTGTTAAAGAATGCACAGGAAGTTTGCCAGAAGGCACATGAAAGACTCTTTAAATTAGCCGAAAGACAGTTTTGTGACCTGATGAGACCAAACTGGAGCTTTATCAGACTAAACATCCTGGTTGGTGTAAAACAAGCATCACACATTGTCAGAAACACACCATGATGCATGGTGGTGGCAGCATCATGCTGAGGGAATGCTTCTCTGCAATAGTCCCTGGAAGGTTTGTGAGGGTAGAAGGTAAAATAAATGCAACAAAATACAGGGAAACCCTAAAGGAAATCCTGGTGCAGTCTGCAAGAAACCTGTACCTTGGGAGAAAGTCTGTTTTCCAGTAAGACCCTACGCATAAAGACGAAGCTACACAAGAATGTCTTAAAAGCGACAATGTTAATGACCTGGGGCCTCATGCATAACAGTGTGCGTAGAATTCACACTAAAACATGGTGAACAGACAAATGCCGAAATGTTTGTATGCACAAAATCCAGATGCATAAATCTGTGCATTCACTCCATAAATCCCGGTCAGCGTGAAAAGTAACGCATGTGCATGCGCTTGCTGCCACTCCCCAAACTCCTCCCAGAATTACGCTTCTTTGAATATGCAAATCAATATAAATAGCCCTTAAGCTCAGCGTTCTGTGATAAGATAATGGCAAAAGCATGGGGGGAAATAGAAGAATTTCAGAAAATACAAAGTGGAGGCAAGGAAAAAAGTACTATTTGTTGGTTTGAACAGTGGTATAAACAACAAAAGGAAGTTGATCGAGTGACATAGAGTGTTGGAGAAAGTCCAAAGCTCAAGTTCACAAAGTTGCACAGTGCCCGAAATAAAAAAGAAGTTGTTAGATATCAAAGTTGCTGTGAAAAGGCGAGTCGTAGCCCATTGTCTGAGTGTCATATGAAAGCTTATTAGGGTACAGAGAAAAGAAAAAAAAATAGGGACACAGTGGGAAAAAAGCTCTTTAATCTCGAAATTTCCACATTAATCACGTAGTTAATTTTGTCAATAAAGTAGAACATCATAAACTTCATCTTAAAATCGTTTAATTTACTAGTTTTTCAAATCCCATCGTAACTAAAGTAGCACGTTAAATGCTTTGTTTTGTATTTGTTCTTCAATGTGCTCTATGTGTGTGAATCACTATGTGCTTCTTAAATGGGCTTTCTCTTCCTCCGACTGGATGCAGAATCCATTACATTCGTGATATTACAGCTCTCTAAATAATTAAAATACTGAGATGTATACTTGATATCATTTTAGTATTCATATCATATCAATTAAAGCATGTCCTAAACATGGGAACACGGTGGCGCAGTGATAGTGACGAGCCGGCACCCTGTCCAGAGATTGTTCCTGCCTCACGCAAGATGCTTGCTGCGCGACCTTTGATGAAATAATTTATTGCAGCAGTACTGTTTCTTTCAAATGTACTAACCCTCAATTCCTGTCCTTCCTTTTCTTTCCCCAAGTACCCATTCGCCACACAATCAGCTCAGTAATACATGTTAAGCCATCTGTAAGCTGAGAATGCCGATTCTTCAAAACATTTACGGAACATTGAAATATCTTTGTAGTACATGTTTAATTATTCTATCCATCTATCCTTCCAGTGTCGTGCCAGCCCCAGCAAGAATACAGCACGAGGCAGGAACAATCCGTGAATAGAGCACCAGCTCCTTGCTAGCGCTGCGACACCGTTTCCTCAAATATTTAACAATATAGATTATTTAAATGAATTTAAAGTTTTATCTGAATAATAAAATAAACACTTTTGCTGCATTTCATCTTAAAAATGATATTGTCATTATAAAATGGTTCAGGTTGTGCAATATTATAACTGTAGTGCAAGTTTGCAGAGAGGTAATTGTACTTATAAGTACAAACAGTTCTACAAGGAGCACTTGATGGAGTGATTGATTGCGTTTATAGTTCTTGGGATGAAACTGTTTCTGAACCGCGAGGTTTGCACAGGAAAGGCTCTGAAGCATTTGTCGCATGAGAGCAGTTCAAACAGGCAGCATGGCTGAGGCAGCGTGTGCTTGATGGTGTATACCGATAATTCTCTTTCCGATCAGCTGCTGTAGAGCTGTGACTCCACACTCAGATACAGTGATATAAATACTCCAAGTGGTGCAGTGAGAGTAATATGGAAAAAGATGATCCGCTGTGGCAACCCTTAATGGGAGCAGCTGAAAGAAGAAGAAGAAGGTGCAGTGAGAGTAACAACGCTAAAGCAGCTATTGTATTTGGAATAGTTTAGTCACATTCAACATTGCATGAAAATAAAATGTGAAAACTTCCAAGGGAATGAATTCTATTTTATAAGCATTGTATATTCAAATCTAGTGGCTAACATTCAACTGAAGATGGAGCAGATATTTTGATTAGGCTAAAAAATGATAATGCTGACAATGTGACAGCATTGTTATATTTATAAGTAAATGCTTGCTATACCGCATTCCCCTTAGGGGTGTTTTAGTTAACTTGCTGTGACAGCAGTTGTGGTAACAGATCAGGTTGAGTGTGCTTACTTTTTCTTCTCTCTTTGTTCCACATGTTTGACCTTAGTTGGTAGTTTTTCCATAGCCTTAACTAAGGTTATAATTTTGCTTCTTTACTCAAAAGCACAAGTTCTACATGTCCAAATAAAGGCTAATAAAGGCCATATACAGATCAGTACTGTTCCAGAATGTATGCATCTGGTGAAGGAACTATGTTGTGAGCAGAAATCACAGCACAATAAATTTGCAAACTGCAACTGTGTTTTTACCAAAAATGCATTTTGAACGTTACATTTCTTGTCATTAGTGTTAGAATAAAACACCCAAAGGACAACACAGAATGCATGACCATATGGCTAAGAACAACTGGCAAAAAAGATATAAAATGATAGCAACCAATTTGTAAAATATTACTGTTGTGAAGCAATAAAAATAAAGATTTCCACTGCCTTTATTGTTTTCAAATAAATCACCATATAAGGAATTTGCCTTAATGAAAAATGTATATTCTACATGCGTAAACTGAAATCAGACCTTGTGCTTTCAAAATATATACACATATATATCTGGAGAAGGAATCATACTGTAATAAATTCAAGAATGTCTTTAGAAAAAAAACTCATCATGATTTACAATTTTCCTTGTAGTGGCACAAGTGATAAAAATAATGAATGAATGATAAAAAGTAATGTCCTCTAAAGACAAAACAATAAACAGCAAAAAAAAAACAAAAAAAAAAAACCAATTGTAAACAGTTGTGCAAAATCCAGTGTCACCCTCTCCGTTACAAAAACAGTTATAAAGAATGTAACTATTTAGAGTTCAAAGTAAAGCATAATGAACCTGATGAAGATTTGTACCACTGTGTTAAACAGTTTGGAGTAATATATATGCTGTATACACACACACACACTGTACATATGTATATATATATATATATATATATATATATATATATATATATATATATATATGTAGGAAGTAGGGAACATTGCAGTATCCCAAACTCCAGACACAATCACGACACAGGTCACCAAACACAAGGTTTATGTTAACAAAACACCTGCAAAGGTTATCCACAAGTACAAACTCAAGCAACTTTTATTCCTTCACTCCTCCCAGGTTAGTGCTGGCTTCTCTCCCGACTCCAACTCGCCTGGGTGAGGTTGAGCAGCTTCTTTTATCTTAGACCTAGGAGTGCTTCTGGTGCTAGGGCTAAAGTGTCTGGGACCCCCAACTGTTTGTCTCCCCCTCTCCTTCCATTAAAACTGGCCTCCTGTGTACCCACTTCCAGACTTGGTATTTTCTGCCAGCCTCCTGCTGCCTTTCTTCTTGTGCCTCTGAATACAATGTATTGGTATGTATATATCTATATATATACAGGTAGCTATACACACACACACACACACACATTATACACTCACTACAGCTGCCCACCCAAGAGAGCATCACAAATACAAGTGCTGAACAAAACTGCATCAGATCAATTACTTTCACTATCCTCTATTATATTACTGAAAGTTTCTTGGCTCATTTATAGGGTTTTACTTTTCTTGCAGACATCTTTCTTCTCAAGACGCTGCTGCTAACGTGTGAGGATGTGACTTTCACTGTCTGCTTGGCACAGTGGAATTTTGTAAAGACACTTGCTTCCTGCTTCTAGTTTTCTTTGAATATCCTGTGATCTGTAGATGATACAAAGACAACTTACGCCTTGTTTGAAAGAGATGAACCTGGAGAATTTATACATATTGTTTGAAAAAAAAAATCAGTCATTTTAATTTTCAAGATGTTGATAGGTAACCAATAGTTAACAAGAAAAGGCAGACTTTTGAAGCATTTATATTCAAATTGTCTTATTTCATGATCCACAAGACATAAGAAAGAATGATCTGCAGCATCTGAGAGCCGAAACTCTCCTTTGTTTTACTAGGTAGAAAACTGCTCATAAATGGAGGGGGCTACCAACTTAGACACTT
This sequence comes from Erpetoichthys calabaricus, assembly GCF_900747795.2. Lineage (NCBI taxonomy): Eukaryota > Metazoa > Chordata > Cladistia > Polypteriformes > Polypteridae > Erpetoichthys > Erpetoichthys calabaricus. The sequence continues at coordinate 218,470,002 of NC_041397.2, read as the reverse complement.
AACCTTTGCCATTTTTACACGTAGTACTAGGGTGTTGTACCGTGTTAGCCATTATGAAAATAGTGAGAAATCAAGCAAAATGACACATTTTATTGGCTAATTAAAAAAATTCCAATATGCAAGCTTCCCTTCTTCAGGTATGATGTAATACAGAAACTGGAGTTCCTTGTGTTGATATACACACTTGCCTGAAGAAGGGACCCAAGTTGCCTTGAAAGCTTGCATATTGGAATCTTTTTAGTTAGCCAATAAAAGGTGCCTTCTTTGCATCTAAACAGAAAAAAACACACAGTTATTCACGCACATGTAATATGCCATTTTGGTGGCAAGCTATTCAACTTTATGTATAGCACATTGTAAAAAGAAGATCTCTAATAATTTTTTTATTATTATTATTATAAATACAAGGTATATATACAGTAGGTACAAAATCATTTTTAACTTGTGCTTCACCAAGCTAAAATTACAAGATACTACAAAAAATAAATATCAAATTATATTGTCCTGTTTAACTAGGACAACCTGACATTTGTACCAGTTATTCAAAGTAGAAAATGTGATCATATATAACTTTATATTTTGTTCTCTGATAAGAGTGTACATGTAAGAAGTCTTGTTTCTTTTAACCAAGTGTCCACCAAAGACTTTTAACTATTTATTGTATGGTCTGCCAACAATTCTAATAGCCACTGGCACACGCTGATATTACACTTACCCTGTATAGGTTACTATTGTTACTTGTAGTACAGTGAAGTTCTTACATGCATGTGAAAACAGGCCATAGTTGCATATTGATTATTAATTACAATAATGGCTACAAGCTGAAGTACTAACTACTTCTATCTATCCTATTATTTTCAGGTCAGAACTAATTTTTATTTTTTTCTATCTTGTGGACTGACATAGCCGGAGTACATATTTCTAATACTAATCTTATTAGTCTTGTTCCAAACATACTCACTATTGCCTTTATTTCTGTTACTGTCTTATCTTTTTTCTACTAATCATTTGTAATAAGACATTATATATTCAAAAGGAGAATCTGAAAAACCTAAAAATACTTATCAAAGAAAAAGAAATGTGCTGCATATTAGGGGAAGACGACACTTTGGAGAAGTTTAATTAGACCCTTGATTATCACTTAGGGAGTGAATCGTGTTGTGATGAATTAACATGTTCGTTATACCGCCTTAGAAGCACTTTTATAATTTGCAGTATATAAAAATATACATTTACTATATAAGGCGAGTACATGGAGATTACGATTTATATTTTTATGCTATTAAATTTTAATATTAAACACATTGTCCTCAATTACAATGGTTAAGATAATTGAGATTAATGAATACACAGCATGCTGCTTAATAGTAGATTTTTTTACTTCACTGAATATATTAGAATGCTAACATTTTGCCTCATTTAGGCTCTGAAATATTTACATACTGCAGAGATGCTAGGAACTGCAATTAGCAACTAGGTATATACAGGGTAGATCTATACAACTACACCATGTGTTTATGTATGTATATATATATATATATATATATATATATATATATATATATATATATATAATATATAAAGGCAGCTATTTTTCTGTAGAAATACAAGCCCCATAATTAAAACCAGATGCTAGATGGCTGTCAAACTCAAGGTCTGTATATCATTTAGCCACATCCGCTATCGAGTAGGTTGAATAGAAACTGGCTGCTCATAATTACCTAAGAAGAGAAAGTAAAAAGAAGGTGATATGCCACACTGCCAAAAAAACTTTATTGTTTTAGCATGATGCCAAAGATGTCTCATGATGGAGGTGGCAGCTTGACTTCACACACTGCTGCAATTGCACTCACTTTTTAAAGCTGCACTGGTGTCAGGGCTGGCCACCCTTCAGCAGGTTACCTCACTGCTGTCACCCCCAACACAATGTCTTGACTGTTGTACGAGGACAGAAAACACATTTGTCTTTCCACTCACTTCAAAAGTGGTCCAGTGCCATCCTATCTTGTTAGCATGTTAATTTCAGGTGTAAATGGATGTACTTTGCTTTAGCTAAATATAATTGCATATTTCCTGACTGTTGCTCTCACTTGAATATATGTGCTGATGTAATTTTTTACCACTCAATACTGATTTCAATCCCGTGGCTGCTGATAGCTTACCTAACATGGTGAAATGTCTAATAAAATAAAAACTGATGAAGAGAGAAGACAGTTTTATGAGAGACACAATGCAAAACGTAAGATTATGATAAGCAGGGAGATGCCTTTGTGTTAGTGTTAATTTTTGCCTTCAATAAAATTGAGTTTGACCCTCCTTCTATATAGACAATGAAGGCATTCTAATGTTAAGCATCTAAACAACAATGAAAAAAATATAACATTTAGAAAATGTCTGAATTTAGGAAGGTACTTTTGTTTATTTCGGATTAAAACCTGGTTAGTCTTCACTTAATTACAAAGAGACAGATACAACATGCTTAGATTAATATTAATCATTTGAAGAATGTGTTCTTCCGTGATTGGCGTACCGTTGAACAAAGAACAGTGTTTTTGACATTATCCTTGTTTGGTGAATTGTATTCAGAATTAGGGTCTTTGTGTTGCTTCTGTCTGAAACTTGGCTGATACACTGTACAGTGTTTCTTCTTAAAACTTTGTTTTGGTTTTTACTACTCGGCACAGTGGCCTGTACCTTTTAGAACTTTTTTTTCCTTTAGAAGAGTTCCTTATTGTTTTTTCAGCAAGGCACATTGTGAATTAAGGGTGTTTGTGCAGCTTGGCAGCACATGCAAGTGAGGTGTCAGCAGCAGCAGATGTAACATGCCACAGCAAAAGCAAACATTCAGTAAGAAAAAAATTAACCACCTTATCTCTGTTAAATAAGTGAATGAAAGGAAAGGAAGCTAAAGCATATCAGTTAATTTACAAAGTGAACAGAAAGAAAGGCCAAAGACCACATTTAAATAGGGAAGACATTTCCGCACAGGCAGAAGTCTTTTACAAAAGATCCATGTGGTCTGTGTTTTTCTTTTTGAGCTTATTTCACTAGTTACTAGTTTTGACTAATGTAAAGATTAGATTTGATATGGCTTCTGGAATGTCACTAATACTAGCTACTGGAAATGTGATAAATGGATTTTAATTTTATCAATGATCTGCTGCAGTCACCACAAACCCAACTGCCAGCTTGTTTCAACTACCTTTCAGATAATCTTTGAAAATGGCACAGGCACATCACCTGATGGCTACCTTACATTTGCAACATTTACAGTAGAAAGTAAAAGACACTGAGAAACAAAAAGTGGGGTGTGTTAAACAGCTGGTAGCATTACAATCGTGAGTGCCTAAGTAGCTCCATACAACCCTACCTCTGGAGTTATTTGTCCAAAGGTAGAGAAGGCAAAGAGCTTGAGCAAGAACAAAAGCAAGGCAGAAAGTATTCATAAGTGGTTTGCCATCCATTGTAATGGGCAATATTCAATCACTTGATAACTTGATCATTATCATATGGCTGCTGAATTTTGTCCATGTTGTTTACTGAGGGAGATAAGTTACATCATTGTTATTAAAGTTTATATTTCTCTCTCTGTAAATCAGGACTTGACAATAGAAATGATTCACTTTGTTACCAACATTCTTATGATGAATCATTTTTACCCTGCAGTTACAATAATGTGGGGACTTCAACCATATGACTCTGGAAGGAACTAAAACAAACTTCTATCAATATGTTCCACTCAAGGAAATAACAAGCTGGACCTTCTCTATTTAAATGTTAAAGATGCCTTTAAATGTAATCCTGTTCTCAACAAAATTATTGTAATGTTCTAATGTTTTAACCGTCCAAATGATTCTTAAAGTGACAATGACCTTCACTGCTATGACATTGTATTGTTCTATGGGCTTCCTTTGTTGGTGGAATTCACTGTAGTTTTAAAATATCTATCTAAATAACACATTTTCTGGAAGCATTTGTTATATCTTCATCTTGCTGCTTTCCTGCTTTGAAGTGAGTTTATAGCATCTAGTAATTCTGAGAGTGTATCAAACTGTGGTATCTGGAGTCAAAAAAGATTAAAATTAGATTGTGTCTTACCTTCTTTAGACTGAGTAGAATATAAGGACTTATAGTACTTTCTAAATATGAGGGTTATATTTTTATGGTTTATGATTTTATCTCCACCTGTGTTGATATTTGCTGTTATTGTACTGTGAACTTCCTGCTTGTGGATTTGATGGGCTAAATTCTTATTGACCTTCTCTCTATGTTCATTATAATGATGTCGCGATTTAAAGATGAGCTGTTCAGTTTCTTTAGTAGTCAAGAGGTTGAATCCTGATTGTAAAACCTGTCTTTTCTTATAAAGTGTCTCATTTTGAGACCTGGTGTATTCTAGATCTATACTGGTAATTTCGCTGATTAACTCAGATGCCTTCTTGGTTTCCAATTTATTTTGTGAGAAAGATATGAAATAATCTGTCCTCTTAAAAATACCTTCAGAGTTTCCCAGAATATTCCTGCAGAGACCTATGGTGAAGCATTTGTCTCCAGAAAATAAACAATTTGCTTGGATATGAAGTCTGTACAGTGCTCATCAGCTAATGGCAGGAGGTTAAGACGCCACGTACAAAATGACTGTGTACGGCACAGTGATTTAAGTTCCATGATCAGAGGGGTGTGGTCAGAGATTACAATAGCGTCATACTTACAATATTTGATAATGGGCAAAAAATTATTTTCTATATAGAAAGTCAATTCTTGAGTAAAAATGATGAACTTGTGAAAAGAAGGAATATGTCGCTAGGTTAAAATTGAAAAACCTCAATGGGTCTGAAAATTTCTGATCCATTACAAACTGTGTAGTTATTAGTTATGTGTCACAGGAGGCTGGGGGTGGTACCCAGCCGGGACGCCCAGGAGGACCAGAGGAGGGCTTATGCCTCACCCAGACCACGTGGGGGCGACCACGGGAACAGAGCTTTGAAGCTCAACCCTATAGGGGCCCGTGGTCACCACCAGGGGGCGCCCCAATGCCTATGGAGTCCTGGCCCTCAGCACTTCTGGGTACTTCCACCACACTGGGAAGTGCCGGCGGAAGCTAATCGGGAGGCAACTGGAGCACATCCCGGTGTGTAAAAAAGGGACTGCCTCCCTCCATGTGATGACTGGAGTCGGGAGGACAACAGACAAAGTCTTGGAGGAGAGGAGTGGAGGTGGACCTGAGAGAGAGAGAAGGGCATCATTGAGAAGGCCTGGACTTTGGGGGAGTTTTGGGGGTTGTGTGTGCCACTTTATTTGTAAATATTACTTATAATAAACGTGTGGTGGTGCTTATTACGATTTCTGCCTGTCTGTGTCCGGGCCGCATTCCACATCAGTAAAGATGTTATCACTGCTGTAGCTGACAATCCAGGTCTGGATTTAAAACACAATTAAAGTCTCTGGCCATTATAATTTTATGAGTGTTCACATTAGGAGTGGATGTGAATACATTTCCATCCAAATCTTCATCTAATATGTCCTAGAGTCAAAGATATAGCTAGAGTAGCACTTCACTCCGGTCTGACTGGAAGGAGTAGGCCTCACCCCAGACAGCTTAACCACAACCTTAAATGATAGTTGTCTGGCCTGGGTAGGCCCAAAATGGGGTTCGGGCTTTTAAACAACAATACTCATAAAAAATGCTCAGAATGGTGGAGAGAAAAACCATTGAAAGGCAGTTGGTATCCAGGACAAACAAAGACAAAGTTCCTTTATATTTAAATATTTAAGAATTCCAAAAGAGAGACAAAAGGCAAGGTAAAGGTTTTGTCTTTTAACCTAAATCAAATAAATAGTAAAACAGAGAAAATTAACTTTAAGAGCAGCAGGGGTTGAACCCACTAAATCCAAACAAAGCAGAGAAATCGCAAAATGGAGGTCCTGCTAAGTAAAGTAGAGGCAAGGAAAAAATTACTATTTGGTGACTTAAGCAGTGAAATAAGCAATAAAAGGAAATTGATGGAGTGGCATAGCGTGGTGGATGCACTTAAAAGTTCAGGGTCAGAAAATTGCACTGTGCCTGAAATAAAAAAGGTCAGACATCAAAGTCGCCGTGAAAAGGAGAGTCACAGCCCCACCATCTGAATGTCAACACCACTGGGGAAGGTAGCGAACTCCTGGGGCTCACGCTGTTTAAGCCGCGAGTTTCTGCAATTATTGGCAACACACTTGTTACCAACAATTCTCCAGCGGTGAAGGGAGATTCTGACATCACTGTGGGTGACGGTGAGTTGTAATTTCTTTTTTGCTTACCATTATCCATACTCATGTAAATAATTTGCATGTGTTATAAGACAAAGAAGTATGCAGCAGATGTGGTATTAATTACTGTTTATTCAGCTCCAGACAATATTACAAAAGCTGACCACCATGCCAAGGATGTGGCTGTTGGCGATGATGGTGCTGCTGCTGTGTCGACCACATCATCGGGCAGTAGCTGCTCACACACCCCAGCCTCGGAAACGGCCATGTGCTGACGGATGCTGTTCTGGTATCACAAAATGCATTAGCGGATGCAGTGAGAAATGTAGCCAATGCACAACAGCATGAAGCCAATGAACTATGGAATATAAAGGCAGCACTCTGTGATACTGACCAGTAATTAAATGAATTGCTTAAAAAATAAATGATGCATCCACTTACCTGATTTTACATTCTGTTAACTACATTCAATTGAAGTTGTAACGCTGTCCGATGTGGCTGATTATTTGGTGGTGCAGGGTCAAGTTCATTATACTGCATCTCTTCAGGTAAAGACAAGCAAGGATTGTATGCCACATTATGCAGCGTGCTTGCATAATGCAACACACTTTTTTGTGAACTATAGAGCAGCACTCCAACCAGTCTTATCCAGACAGTGCCAATGGCCCTTAAGCTACCCTATAGTACGTTCTACCAATGCCCGAGAGTGGAAGTCATTATAATGTCATTCTTTTTCAGTCAGTGGGTTGGTGAGCAGGGTGAGAAGGCATGTCTTCAGCGGGTACCCACTGTCACTTAAGTAATTGTGTTATATGGTTATATCATGCAGATAACATACAATTTTGACTAAAGGGACAAGACAATTTTGTCTTATCTTCCCGAGAAGCCAGCCATCACGACAACATTAGTGAGACACATTTTCACATCACAGATGATTTGCACATTAATACAGTGAAAATGCTTTCTATTTACATAAATTCATTCTGTGAAGGCACCTCTATAGCAATGTGTGTGCAGCTGACTGCTAAGATTACATTGGGAAAACCAGCCGTTGCTGCTAATTGTGCTTTGATGTTTGCCTGTTCAACCACAGTGTACAGAAGTCTTACATACCTGCTTGACAAATGGATAATACCATCCCATACAACTGGCATGGCATGACTCAGCGATAACTGAGAAGTGCCTGACCAGTCAACCAGTTCACACTGAAAAGCTCCTGCGACTAAAAACCCAAGAGTGGACAGAACTTGCAAAGGAACAGGTACAGCATAATTCCTCACAGTCTGCCTTTGTAAAGCTGGCCCCAGTTCAGCACACAGCTTCAAAAGGATAGTTCTAAAAATGTAAACCAATTTAGAAGGCAGTCATCACCATCTGTCAAGAAATCAGTATGATCTCTAAATGCACATTCTCTTCTAATTCTTCCATTTGCAATGTCCTCTAACAATGCTAGGCTATTCTGTGCACCATTATATTGTAAAAGATTGATTACAATCAGGTGCCTCAAATTTACAAACAATATGCGGTTAATTTCGCTGTATGTAATGGAGCTGGCGTCCTAGGTGTAAATTTAAAAACGAAAGGGGAGACCACACAGAAACAGTTGCATTGCTTTGATGCTGGCTGCCGCCAGTTTGCAAAACTGAGCAGAAATGTGTGTATGCAAGCTGTGAGGCGGCTGCTGTGAGAATGTGCGTGGCTTTACACCAAGTTTAGTTTTTATGCATCGTGATGTGAGCATGGAAACGGTTGTACACAACATATATACACTATTTATACATTAAGAGTCTTAATTGGTTAAGAGTCTGGGTGTCATCCTTGACAGTACTTTATCCTTTTAGTCCCACATCAATAATATCTCCCGGTCTGCATATTTCCACTTGCGTAACATTAATCGTATTTGCCCCTCCCTCACTCCCCACACCACTGCTATCCTTCTTCATAGCCTTGTCACTTCTCGGCTGGATTATTGCAATTCCCTTTTCTTTGGTCTTTCTTGCAAATCTCTTTATAAGCTTCAACTGGTCCAGAATTCAGCTGCTCGCATCATTACTAGAACCCTCTCCCATACCCTTAGATCCACTTCCTCCATCCACTTGACTGTCCCCTTCGTCCGTCTTACCACTATGGGGAGCAGAGCATTCAGTTGCTCTGCTCCCCAGCTCTGGAACTCACTACCATCTGAGCTTTCACTTTTCAAATCTAAACTTAAAACTCATTTGTTTAAGACTGCTTTTTCTCTTTGATTACAATTGCTCTGTCTGATTTTAATTTTTGTATTTTAGTTTTGTTTATAATGTGTGTTATATTTATTGTTCAGTGTCCTTGAGTGTTTAGAATGGCGCCTACAAATAAATAAAATGTATTATTATTATTATTATTACATGAGACCCCAGGAATCTAGATAAAAAAATGTAATGGCAAAACTACTACTCTACTTCTGCAGCTTTGGCTTAAGTAGTGCACGGAGTGGGCTGCCATTTGGAAAGTTAGATGGTCATACCCCTTTGATGCTCTACATACAGGTAACGAATAAAGAAAACAAATCCAAAAAATATTTAACATAAAACAATATTAAAAAATAATTTATTAACACAATATTAAATAACTAAAACACAGAAAGAACAAAATCAAAAACAGATTCAATAACATAACATGACAAAAATATTAAAAAATTTAACAAAAACATTAAAAAAACAAAGAATGAGCCTGAACCAGGGCAACCACCCTGGCTAAACCATGACAATTTATAAGAAAGTGAGTAGAGGCAGAAGTGGTACACTGGTGGTTGCATATGTTGTTTTTGAAATATTGCTGTTTCACCGAAGTCATTTTGGCTGGAGTACATAAGTATTAATTAAATTGTTTAGGACTTAAGCATTATTCTAATCTGTTTTAGTCATATATGACTGGTAAAAAAAAAACATCCATGAGAGCTCAGATGATATGCTTTCTCTGCATGTTCTAAGATAACTGCTTAATGTCTAAAAATTGAAAGGGTCTATTATGACCTCAGGTCAATTTAAAGATAAAGACTACTAATTTTGATGAAATGCTTTACAGCCATGCCAAAAAATAGCAACAAATTATATTAGAAGTCAGTTAGGCATAATAAAGAGTTTGTACAGCAAGCAGTATTATACAATGACTTAGAAAAGTATATTCTTCAGGTGACCTCTTGTTCAATTTGTCTATAAAAAAGCTTGGCCACAGTTTTTAGGAAACTTAAAGATGGTAAGATGCCAACTACTAAATGAAATATCATAAAGTCATACTATGGATGCAGACAGGAAGTCAAGATGACTCGAGGCATTGAGGAGTAAATGCTTATTCCTCAACAACAGAAATAGTGTTACACTCCAAACCATATTAATGTGGTAACAAGTATTTACAATGAAGTAACATATTTACTAATGATGAGAACATCTGTTTTTAAGAAAAGCAGAACAGTGTAAAAAGTTTTGATCATCTAAAATGAAGCCTTGTCAGAATGGGTATAAACAGGGAAGGTTTGTTTGATTTAAGTATAAGCTGTCTGACTGTAAACAATCAACTGATATTTTTATTGTTTTCTTTTCAGGAGTCCTTGGGATTCTTGTCATTTTTTCCAATATAACTTATATGAAAGAAAACTGTCATAGAATCCAGCGGCCGCTTTACAAATTAATTAATGTCTTAAAAACACCCTTTCCTAATTTCTTCCAAAATGGAGTATTTTTCTCTCTAAACTTCAAACTGGCTGACAATTCTCATCCCCTCTTATGTGGAACTTGGAGTACCTGTACCTGTCTGCAGATATGACAGTCAAGATGTCACCATAACAAATGATTGTTCTGCTTTAAAGTGAAATATTATATCATTTTTTTAACATTTTTTTTGGGTATGCTTTTTCATTCTGCACATACACAATATGTCTTTTGCTGTAGATTATAATGTCTTCACTGTGCCATAAATTTCTCTGTTATATGAATAACAAATTAGAATATTGAGTAAGTTTGTCTGCATGTAGCCCCCCATAGTCTAGTTTATTTGACTAATGTGATCGCTTTCTGCTGGGCCAACCATACCGTGCCTGGGCTCACCTCTTCCAAGTTCAGTAGGACTCAGGAACAGTGTGATTGCACACACTGTCTCATTTGTCTCCATAAATTTTTTTTGGTATGTGCAGCACGATTAACAGCAAAATGCTGCACTGCACACTTAATAAATCTGTAAGATGGTAGAGCATTATCCTACCCTACACGACTCCAAAAAAATAAACACAAAATAGGGAAAATCATTTTAACATGAATGTTGTCACTGTGTGCTTGGATCTTGTTTTGGCTTTATATAAAATTGCATGGTGATAAGGAATGAATGCCTGGGCTCAGAACGGGCAGGGGTGTAGGGAGGGGGACCATAGTGCTTGGGCATGGTATGGAACAAACATGCCAGGGTGAGTACACCCTAAAATACACTTAATATGTAATCTATTCAATTTTTTTTCATATGACTGTTTAGATCTTATTGAAAGCAAAAAAAAATCAATCTAATTGAATTTTTATTTTAAACCATTAAATCTTGTTTTCCATATTGTATTGACTTATCAAGAAATTTGTATTTACCATTCCATAGCTTATTTTAAGAAATCTTCTCAAGTAAATTTTGCTTGCTGCATTGGCAGACTTTTTTTTTAACTAGATAAAAGCAGAACAACTCATATTTTCAAGTTTTGATTTCTAGTTTTTGCATATGCATTTTTTGCAGTGCTATAAAAATTAAATTATGTGTTCCAGCACCTATGGGCTTTTCTTCACTTTTCTTCACTTCTTTTCACATTTATAAATCCTATATAGCTTGATGCTAAATCATAAGTCATTGTATATGACTGGCTCAACAGGACTATAAACTTGTTCAATAAAATATTAAATACTTTTAAAATTCTACTCATATATAAAATATAAAAATGACACTACATTATGATAATAACTGGCAGTATGAAATGCTCGTAACTTTTAACAATTTGATTGTCAAACTGTACATCCAAGTGAACAAAGACAGTTTCTGTTTAAATTATGCACTGCAAAAGCTGAATCTGAAAGTTTCTGCAATATTTGTTACTTTGGGAATTACAAAAGCTTATGTGTTACTAGTTTATTTACATGTTGTGTATATGAATGATAACATTAACCCTTTTTCTGCTTTTTTATTTTTTGTTTCTGCATATTAAATACTCTAGTTTGTCATTATTTCATTGGCTTCTCTAAACACTGCACTTTTATCATCACCACCTGCTGGCACTCTTTTTCAATCCCATAAATCATCAGTGCTCAAAAGAAACCTTTGGCAACCAAAGAACTGAGAGTTGAGCTGCCAGAGAAGAGAATGGTGAAGCTGGCTACTTGGTGTAGCAGCCCTTCCAGGATTTAAAACACAGAAGAATGCATATGGATCATCTATATGCATCCACACATTGGAGAACAGCCACTTATTTGTCATTTAAAATTAAGCAAAAGATCCACAGGAGGCGTTCAGTCCACAGTAAGCGGTATGATTTTGCTACTAAAAAGCTGAAGGATGATGGATTGAGATTTTTTTTCTTCTAAAGGCAGTAACGAAACAATGAAATTCTTATAAACAGAAGTAACTATGGTATTAAAAATAATAAGTTGCCAGTTGAGCATGTGCTTCTTTTTGTTTGACTTCCTGAAGATATTTCAAAGCACCATAAATTCAATGTCTTCATATATCACAGCAATGACCATGACATCTTGCTCATGGCTAAAAATAAAACAGCTGAAGTATTTTTCACCACTCTCTGATGGTCTAGGCAGAAAATATAATTAAATGCATTCACTTAACTTGGATCTTGGCAAGGAAGTAAACCTTTGACTTAAATCAAAGTCTACAATTACATTATACCACCTTAAATTGGACTGTATGATTAAATTACCTTCACAACTTTAGCTCCATTGAAAACCCTCTCATCTGTAAAGCAGATTATTTTATTAAATAACATTCTTATACTGAATTACTTGAATGCCCCAGGATTGGTAAAATCTACTGTGTAGAGCTGTCATTTTTATGAAAGAAAAATATTATCTCAGGAAGAATATTGCTCCTTTAGTTGTATTCAGAGAACAAAAAAATCAAAAAAGAGAAAAAAAACCCCAAAACATTGCAATACATGGGACAGAGAATAAGGGCTAGCTCTAGTTTAAGATCACTGTCATGTGTACTCAGTACAATGAGATTCTTATTTGTTTAAAGGAAACAAAATGAAAAAGTATTATGGTTCCAAAAAATGCAATATTCTTCAGAGAAAAGCCAAGCAAAATGACACCTTTTATTGGCTAACTAGAAAGATTACAATATGCAAGCTTTCGAGGCAACTCAGGCCCCTTCTTCAGGCATTAGCCAATAAAAGGTGTCATTTTGCTTGGCTTTTCTCTACATTCATAATGGCTAACACGGTACAGCACCCTAGTACTACAAATATTCTTCAGGAAATATATGATAAGGAGACTCCTAATATTTTTACAGGTTCTGTTTAAATGATGTGACAGGTATGAATCAGCAGTCAGAGATGATAACAGGTATTATTGTCATTCCTCCATGTCGACAGTGTCTCCCACAAACTAGTAAAAATAGCATAATATCAATAAAAGATAATTAAAGAAAGTGAACACAATGCCCAATATTAAATACAACATCAGATGATAGTGTTACGCATGTGCGAGTAGGAGCACGTTGTATGGACCAAGTGAATGTAATTCCACGCCAGGCCAGGTTATGGTGGGGTGCAGTAAATTTTCTCCCATTATCTCTACAGACCAGCCGCGGGAAAACCTACCTGACTCAACTTTGAAGACGTCATTTCCGGTTCTGGCACCTCAACTGACTTCACTTCTGGTTCCAGCACCTCAACTTCACTTCCAGTCTGACTATTTAAAACCACCATCTTTGCAACTCAAGTTTAGTTCTGTTTTGGACTCAGCCTTGTGAACATCTCTGTTCCTTTCAAAACCTTTTGCAGCCAGGGATAATATACGGGTGGCTGCCCCAAACCTTTTTAAGTGTGTCGAGACTGATCTTTTTACAATAGATACATACAAGTTCAACAAGAAACTGAAATCAAGTATACAGTAATCCCTCCTCCATCGCGGGGGTTGCGTTCCAGACCCCCCCGCGAAAGGTGAAAATCCGCGAAGTAGAAACCATATGTTTATATGGTTATTTTTATATTGTCATGCTTGGGTCACAGATTTGCACAGAAACACAGGAGGTTGTAGAGAGACAGGAACGTTATTCAAACACTGCAAACAAACATTTGTCTCTTTTTCAAAAGTTTAAACTGTGCTCCATGACAAGACAGAGATGACAGTTCCGTCTCACAATTAAAAGAATGCAAACATATCTTCCTCTTCAAAGGAGTGTGCGTCAGAGAGAGAGAGAGAGAGAGAGAGAGAGAAAAAGCAAACAGTCAAAAATCAATAGGGCTGTTTGGCTTTTAAGTATGCGAAGCACCGCCGGACAAAGTAGCTGCAAGGAAGGGAGCAAGCATTTTTCAGCATTTTTTAGAGGAGCGTCCATATCCTCTAGGGCAGTATGCGAACAGCCCCTCTGCTCACACCCCCTCTGTCAGGAGGAGAGAGAGAGAGAGAGAGAGTGAGCGCGAGCAAACAATCAAAAATCAATACGTGCTGTTTGATCTTTTAAGTATGCGAAGCACCATGCAGGAAGCATATCGCTTGCAAAGCAGCCACATATAAGCCCAGCAAGGAAGAGAGCAATGTGAAGGTAATCTTTCAGCGTTTTTTGAGGAGCGGCCGTGTCCTCTAGGGGTGCGAACAGGCCCCGTGCTCACAATATATTTGAGGAGTTTTATCTATATATATAAAAATGGAATGGGTGGGTCGTCGGGTGGGCCTTTTTTTCATTCCGTCGTTTTTTCGACGTTTTGAAAATGTAGAATGATTATTTGATTTTTTTGTTTTTATTTGATCGTGTCTATGTAGCCGCCGTCGTAATAAAGTATCGCTAAAATCGTCATTTATCGTAATTTATTTTTGACGAATAACGTCGCCGTCGTCGAGGTCAGTGATACCAGTGCAAAAAATCTGCTTATGGTTGAAAGACACGCCCTACTCAGTGGACAGTTAAAAACACCAATCAAACTAACGATGACATCAAGTATTACCCAATCAAAAGTAGGAAAGGAGGCATCTTCATAAAATGCGTGTGGGATGATTTGCATGAGACGCTGCTTTAAAAAAAAAATGATAAAAAAAATACGGGATAAATCCCGTCCAGTATTGATTCAAAACGGGACGCACAATTTCATTCTCAAACGCGGCACGATTCCGTATTTTAAAGGACGGGTGGCAACCCTACAGTGCCAGGTAACCACCCATACAATCACATTGTGATTCAGACTAGGAATGCAATGAATGTAATTACCCCGATCTACATACAAGGCGAAAGTCTTGCAACATTCAAAGATGATGGTTTGGGATAAGTACACCATACAACATAAAAGAGCTTATGAAGCCTTGAACCTAAAAAAGCAACATCTCAGAGATCGTAAAAAAAAAAATAGGAGCTAATGTCGTTTTACTCGCTGTAGATTTTAGTCAAACATTACCAGTTATTTCACGAGGCAGACCAGCACATCAACTCAACGCGTGTTTAAAATCCATGCTTCTCCCACGCTCGGTTATATGTCGCGTGTTCTCAGGTAGGTGCACCAAAAAATGTATACATTTAAGCATGTAATGGGCAAACAAAAAATGAGGTATATCCGAAGGCACAGCAGTAGTACTTAATGTAACTTTACTTCTTAAATGTTAATGTTTTACTGTTTAATAATTTATACGCTTCTTATATGTTCTTCAAATTCTTTTATCAAAATACCACTGACAGCGCAATGCACGATAACATCAAGTGAATACACCATACGCATCCGCCCACGGCTGCCCTGCTGTGCGCAGATAGGACTTGACTGTACAATAAAATAAAATAAAGATAAAAAGACTAAAACAATCATCACCCATAAAGCGGATAGTAGACGTGACGTACTATATGTGTACCACATTTCAAGTGTATAGGTGCAACGGTTTGCGAGCTACAGGTCATTTAAAATCCTGGACAGACACACAAATTGCCACGGTAGCAAATTACAGAAGAAGATTTTACTGTTTAATTATTTATATTTATATGAAATGTGCTTCTTATATATTACTTCATATTCTCATATGATAATGATGTTAATGTTTATATTGATTTCTGTGTTATTAAAACTGCATGTATGTGTGTATATGTATATATATATATATATATATATATATATACTAGCAAAATACCCGCGCTTCGCAGCGGAGAAGTAGTGTGTTAAAGAGGTTATGAAAAAAAAAAGGAAACATTTTCAAAATAACGTAACATGATTGTCAATGAAAGCCCGTTTCACTCAGTAAGTCTTATGTGTGTGTTTATGTATGTGTGTGTATAACAATCATTAAAAAGAAAAGATTGAGGAACTCTTCTTCTATATGTGATGAAGCTGGATGAAGCTGACTTGACGAAGACGTAGGTGGCATAGATTGGTTTTTCTAAAACAGAAGAAAAAAATGAGTATCTATTATTATTTTAAATTACAATGAAAATGAGAACCTTGATTAGAGATAGATTATCCGTATTAAAATATGTGCATGAATAAACTTTTGCTAACTCTCTAGCAAAAGTTTATTCATACAAATTGGCATGGGATGGCTTTGTGAAAAAGTAAAAATTAGATACAAATAAATTGAGAATGCGTACTTCGATTTGACTGAGATTATCTGTAATGATAAAAAAAAGTTTACTATGTTTTTTTTTCCATACGGGAAGGATGTAAAACCTTACATAGGCACCCTTCAGCCCGTACTGAAGGGTAGTGTCAGATTCTTACTGACTAAAAAACACCCTTTTTATTCCACAGCTACCCCAAAAACCATTATTAGGCATTACTTTGGGGTGGCAGTAGTTTAGTTATGAAACAGCTGGGTCCTGAAAAAAATCTGTCTTATTAGTGGCTTCATCACATATAGAAGAAGAGTTCCTCAATCTTTTCTTTTTAATGATTGTTAACACGCATAATGTTTGTAAAATCATTCTGCACATGCATAACTGTTTGACCAATTAGGTTCGCTTCTGTATATATGAAGCTGTTTGACCGATTAGGTTTACTTTGGTATATATGTAAGTCTTTGACCGATTAGGTTACTTCTGCCCCGGGCAACGCCGGGTATATACAGCTCGTTTAATACATAATACGCGCTGTGGTTGGGTAGCTTCTCAGCCATCTGCCAATAGCGTCCCTTGTATGAAATCAACTGGGCAAAACAACTGAGGAAGCACGTACCACAAATTAAAAGACCCATTGTCCGCAGAAATCCGCGAACCAGCAAAAAATCCGCGATATATATTTAAATATGCTTACATATAAAATCCGCGATAAAGTGAAGCCGCGAAAGTCGAAGCGCGATATAGCGAGGGATTACTGTACTTATGAAGTTTTTGGTATGACTGGCTATTGAGAAGCCTAATGTCATGAGGTTAAGTTCTGCCTTTATTATGATGCAGTATCATGAAAGAACTGCACATTTAGTGGAGCAATCATTAATACCTAATGTTCTTTTTATTAATTAATGTAACAATTACATTTCTTATTAATGAAACAAGTGAAAATTGTCAAAACCATTGAATTCAATCCATGGTCAGAGAAAATCAAAGCATTTTTTGCCAACATCTCCTTTCACATTATATTCAAAAATATGAAGGAATAAATACGAAAGCCTACTTGTAAGGGTTTTTTGACAAAATACTAATCAATGACTTTGGTTGCAACTGTGGTTGTACTTGGTGACTCAGCTGAACTCCGTGCATAAGACACAATGCACAATGTTGGTGTTTTATTTCAATATTTATCTGATCTAATTGTTCTTACCACTTTTAGCAAATTGTAGTTTGGAAGCTTTTCATGCTACACTATTTTAATATATTGCTGCAAATTACTTCTTATACGATTCTCTTCTCAGTCAGTTTATTGATATTTACTGTCACTCTTTACTGCCATTGCAATGTTTATTTACCTGTATCCGCTGCACTGCATTGTTGCACCATGTACTATATCATCACAGGATGTCTGATGTTTTAATATCAGAAGGACTAGAAACACATATATTAAGTATTGTGATGTATAATGATAACTAATGACATTTGCATTGAAGACAAACACACAAAATACAACCTGAAACCCTGGCTCTATTATCATGCTGCCTACCTTTTTATAAAAATCCTACTTTGAACTTTTGTTGTTATTATTAGTGAAATAGTAATGTGTTTAATTAATGAATAGTAATGTGTTTAATTGGGCTTAAATGGCATCAATCTACATATCCTTTTTAATTTAATATAAATAAAAACAAGAAAACGAAACGTTCCACAGGTGCCTCTTGTCTTGTGACACACTTAAACAGGCACTGCTAAACTCCAGTGTTCTTTAAAAGTCATATAATCATTGAATGGAGTCCACATGTGCTTAATTAAAGTGTGTCACTTGAATTTAGTGCGAAAGCTGTGTTTTAGGCTCCCGGCTTCCGTTAACGATAACCACAAATGGCTTGAGGCCACCTTAAAGAGGTAGCATTACACTCCAAATATAGAAGAACACCACATCCACATCAACAGAAATTAGATACAGTGTCTTTAAAAAAACATCTAGAAAACAGTAAAAAGTATGTTTCCCATGCAGTATACATACATTTCTTATATTTCATTTAAAAGTTAGCACACAATTTAGTTTTTCTGAACAGAACCAGGGTATCTAATTAAACAAGCTAAACTAAATGCAACAATCACATTTTGATCGCTAAAATGAACAAGCAGTCATGCCGAGAAGCTCAGTTTCAAAATATTTTACGTCTGGGCATGTCATAAGGTCTGGAATAATCAAATGCTCAGACTTAAATATACCATGACAGAATTACCCAATAGAAATCACATATTTGACTAAACATAACTCCTTTTTAGACTTTATAAGGAATCACAAGGAATTGTTGGAGCTGTACACTCATTGGAAGTCTTTATACATTTCTCCAGAAGTATCTCCCCAAAGTCAATGCTTCATTATAAGGCATTATTATTAACTATACAGTCACTAAACTATTTGTCCTCTGGACAACCTATATTCATTGGCTCAGCAAGGTGCTAAAAGGACTGGACAGAAATGCTGTCTCATGTTGATATCAATGGTCCCAATAGTCATTCCAAAATAGCTCATAATGCATGGACAATATTTTCCATTTCATCCCAATTTCCTGAAAAACGAAACTGATGTGCTATTCTGAATAAGTAGAAAGCCACATTACACAGTAAAGATGAAGCAATTCAAAGGATAAGCAAGAGATTGAGCTAATGCAAGAAAGAACAGATGACAGCACAAGCAAGCCACCCTGGAAATCTGTGCAAACTTTCAGCTGTCTCCAGTTCAACAATAAAAGACAACCCAACCAAGAGTCACTAAGAAGCAAAAGTGTGATACTCTTGCCTGTCTGAAGAAGAAAAACATTTTTATACACTACAGTAATTCCTATAAGAAATGCACTTAATTGCAGAGAAATTAGTGACTTAAGTGAAATGTAGAACAATTTTTAGAAGAAATGAATGCAACAGGCAGTGAAAGTAATCTCAATTACTATAATTTCTTAGGGCAGAGAAATAAACTCTAAATAAACCTTTAAAATTATCTTAAATGGAAGGAAAGTTTATCCAGCATTACATTTTCTGAACCTGGTTTAGGCTTCAAGAAGACACAACCTACCCATGATGCATTGATCCCAAAGGAGGACCAATGTAGGGCATATACTTGCACAACCTTGAAATCTCTCACACCATTAGCAATTAATGTAATATGTATGTCTTTTAGATACAATGGGAAGCTGGTGTACAATGAGGGGAAACCTAGCGCATACATGCAATCTCAACATGGATTTAACCCTTACTTGGTTCACCATCTAAGCCTCTAGAGTTCTGGCAGAGCAAAACTAGTAAGTGCACCACTGTGCCTCTCAACTGTTTTAAGTTTTAATTGTGCTATTAGACTCCAATCCCTCTTAAAACTGACTATGGAGTAGACACCAGTGTGATCTCAGCTGAGATACAATATAAACATTTTAGATACCCACCTCAACTTGAAAGTACACTAATCACAGTAGGCAGCTGTTGTGATATGCAGACTAGTATATTGTTAGGGGGTTCAAAGTCATGATTCATGTGCTGTGATCAGTAGTTTGTTGTGTACTGGATTACAATGTAGCTCTTAAAAAGGGTTAGTGAACCTTTTAAGCGGACCAGAGAAGCTACATTAATTTATTTTAAGCAAGATTTATAATGGTTTGTCTCTTGAAGTATCCAATTTAGACTAAATTTGGATTGGACGGTCTTCATCTCATAAGATCAGACAGAGCAGAAAAATGACAAGAGGGGTACTTTTCATCTATATGAATGAGCAACGCTCTAAAAATAAGAACATTACAATTATGACTAAGCTGTGTAATCTGACAATGAAATACTGTCTTCCAGAACCGATGCACTTAACTAGCTTGCCAGATAACTTACATTATTCTGATAATTGTTAATATTCCTCCCTTTAATAATAGGGACTCAGCAACATAAATTATTCACTCTGTTACTAACACTATAATGATGAATAATTCCAATCCTGGAATGGTGGTGAACTTCAAACGGGGGAACTTTGGAAGGAACAATCATAAACTTCTTTCAGTACATGTCACGTTCAATTCGTAAACAGAACATTTTGAACAACCTGCTTTATATAAATGTTAAATGCCTTTAAAAGTAAACCTGTGGCATAACTGGGCCGATCTGACCACAATATGATCCATTGTAGCCCTACCAAAAGGCTGTGGAGCTCTCTTATTATTAGCTAAGCCAGTAGGTCTTGTGTGTGTGTTTGGTGGGTTGTTGTTTTTAATAATATTTATATTTTTCTTATTCTTCTTTAAAGTCATAATTTTATCTTGGAGATAAATACAGTATTATCTGTCTATCTATGTATTACTATATTCACTTAGCAGATGTCTTTACTCAAGGCAACTCAGACAACACATTTAAATGTTTTGAAAAAGGTAAAGTTAACATACAATACAGAATGAAACATAAGTTTTGTTAACTGTAAAACATGTACTAATTCAAGTACTCTCAATTGCACAGGATTGGATAGTTAACAATGGAATTACCATGGTCAACAATCTTTTGATGGTTTCAGTCTTAAGAAAGGTTAGCAGGATTTTGAATTTGTGTTGATACAAAGAAGGCAAAAAAGGCCATGAAATGTAGTCAACCACTTCTTATACTTTGGTAGCCCCCTGTTCCAAAAGGCAGCTATTAAAGGGGAAGGAAAATTGTGCACGATATTCACAAGCACTTTGCTCAAAAAACTGCAGCATTGAGTCTTTCAGAACTGTGATTCTTAAAAAGAAAAACAAGCTAACAGTCAAAAAAAAAGAATTTGTGTTCCTTCTCTTTATGGTATGTTTATAATATTTTGTTTACTTACAATTGTAATCTAAAACCTAATATAACATTTCATCACTGCTGCCTTCAGAAGATTTGGCATATCAACAGGAAGCATTACCACACCAATTTTAACGTCTTCACCAAGACAAAAATGACTAGCACCGAAGCCATGATCCTACAGAGTAAACTTATCTCAAGGATTCGGACATGTCATTTTTATGCATGACTCCATGCCTCGCCAGACAATATCTCTACTCTCAGCTGAGCTAAGGTCCTCTAAGTATCCAGTGGAAAAGGTTCAAAGACACCTTCAAGGTGAGCAGATCAGCATTGCCAGTTGGGAGTGTTGTTCTGAAATGATTATGATGTAGAGATATACTGTACATGTATGTAGATGCTATCTTTGCCAAAAATACTGTACTACATCAGAAGAACACAAAATGAGAGTGTTTACAAATTTACTAATATGCATTATTTGTCCTAATAAAAAAATTGTGCTGAAGTTGAATGGAGAATCAGATTAATGAAACAGCTTAATTTATTTCACACAACCCTTTCTAAACTTATAAGAGATAAGGAAGTGATTCTTAAATGAAGCTAAGTTACCAACTGTGTCAAGTTCCTTTAGTGTGGTGTTGACACAGCTGATACAAAGGAAAGGGAGAAGAAAAAAACACAAACATTGCCACACAGTTCATAACAGAAACATCCTTTTGATAATGACATTGCAGAGGGAACTGTCAAAGTGAGTTTAAGAGGGAAGGACATACACTTTCCTGCAAAGATGAAACACACTATAGTTAGCAATTCAAGAATTACTGTATAATAATTACTAACATATACCAAGCCAACCTGTAGTCTTCTTGGAAAGCTCAGCTTTGTATAATGTTACATGGTTTAATAAATGTTGGTGTATTGCACTGCTGGAAAAATTTTTTTTCTTTTGCAAAGAAAGGTAACATATTAAAAATCTATTCCAAGGTTTTAGGCAATGTTTCTTTTCATTCACTCATACAACATGACAGGGCTTCTCAAGGGCAGAGGATCATTCTATAGTCTATCCAAAATAAACTCATTGTTGTCATAAAGTTAAGTCTTTTGTCGTAAAGATATTTTTTCAATTTTGGCATGTGTTGCTTTTGCATTTTTTATCATTAGGGGTGTTTAATAATGTTGCAGGGGTTCATGGGCACAGACATCTTGTTTATTAGCAACAATATACTTCTAGAAGTCTCAGCTTAAACAATCGTCTTCTTCTTCTTCTTTCAGCTGCTCCTGTTAGGGGTTGCCACAGCGGATCATCTTCTTCCATATCTTTCTGTCCTGTTCATCTTGCTCTGTTACACCCATCACCTGCATGTCCTCTCTCACCACATCCATAAACCTCCTCTTAGGCCTTCCTCTTATTTAGCAGCTCTATCCTTAACATGAACCAAAATACCAAAGCCAACATGTGTACCAAAATTCATAGTAAAACAAAGGCAGAGAAAGTCCTAACTCCCTACAAAGGTTGTATACTATCTAACACTGCAAAAAGATTTGATCTGAGAATTGATAATCTTAGACATGCGGACTTCTGCGTTGCCATAGTGAATACTAAACAAGTGGCAACGGAGCACCATTGCTAACAACCATATGGCTACCTTCATGAAAAAATACCCAAAACAGTGACATCCACTGTAAAGAAAATGGAAACACAGAAATAAATCAAACAAAACAATAATTAACATCTTAATGTAAATAAGATATAACATGTAAACAGAGTACAGCAATTAAATCTTTGACATCCCAAACCCTAACACTAACACGAATCCTAACACTTATAAGTGATGTCAGCGTGTTTTCGATATTTAAGTTGGCATTGCATGGAGACAGTGGGATTCATTCCTAGAAAAATAACAAATTTTCCTTAACAATAGTCATGAATAATTAAATCTAGTTAGAGGTAAGACCTACTACTGTGTTTTTTGGGGTTTGCTTCTTGTTGTTGTGCATTGGACTTTGATGATCAGTAATTGGACTGTCCTTTTAGCTTGTTCTTGAAATTTTCTCTCTTCCTTTAAATGTAATTCATCTCTTGGTCTTTAATTTTTCTACTCAGCCATCAAACACATTTGTTCTCTTGGCAAAACATTACTATCTCTGGCTGGAAGAATCAATTAAATTAAATATAATTCTTTTCAATTTGTCTGTAATTATCATATATATACTCTTCTTTAGGAAACTGTTTTGAACTTCATTTTATATGGATTACGAAATGTCTCCAGTTGAGAAAATTGCTGCTTCAAAGACCTAAAGCAGAGGGAGGTCTACTTAACGCATAGTTTTACTACTGGGCAGCAAATTATTGCAATTTGGGATTCTGGAGTAAATTATATAGTACTGAATCTATATCAGGATGGATTGCTATTTAGTATCTGTTCTTCTTCATATGTTCTGCTTTTGCATGCTAATATCCATGAACTGTTAGTTAAATTGTCATTAACTGAGCTTCAGAATTCAGTGATATTTTGCTTTTCACGGTATTATTATAACTCAGAGGGTAGTGTTGCTATAATATAGGGCCAAGGCACTGGGTTTATATTCTGGGACGGTCACTTTCTATGTGGATTTTGCATGTTGTCTCTGTTTTTGCATTATTTTTTCTTTGGAAAGTTTGGTTTTCCTGCCATATCTGAAAGATTACATGTGGCATTAATAGACAACTTTCAATTAGCTCAGTGTGAGTAACTGTATGTGTGTGTGACTGACCATCGTTGATTACTGTCTTGAGCCCAGTGTTGCCAGAGTAGGCTCTGGCCCCTACAATCTTGATAATGGATGGATGGTAAACTACACTTTTAACCTGGTGAATGAAACATCATGAAAATGTTATATGCATTCCTGTAGTTGAACAATTTGCTTTTATTTTCTGCTCATGTGGATGGAAACCTACAGAGCTTTTATTTGTATCTGATTAAACATTTTTTTGGTAAATAACAGTATTTAGTTTCCAAATCACTTTCTTTTTATTCCTACCAGACACCACAACATCCAAATTTATAAAATGAGATTTTTCCAGACGTTACTGATTTTCTTTGCTTTCCATTGATGTTTTACAGCACTGATTACAAGAAAATGGCATGCTGGATAAGGGAAAAGATAGTCAATGAACCTAACAAATGCAGCAGCAAATGGGCATCTAGGGACATCAACATGGATGTTAAAATCACCCACATCAACAAGATTTGTGAACATGCGACACAGTAAACTGAGTGAATTTAAAATCTCTCTCTGCTACAAATGTAGTATAAACCTTATACGGGAAATAAACTAGCACAATAAGAATAAAACTGACATTTTAAAGCCTTGCATTCAAATGAAAAATAACTGAGAACAGGCAAAACAGTCACATTAATAGATTCTTTGTAAAACGCAAATTTATAACCTAGCAGTGCAACCTCATTCATAAGGAAATAGTTACTACTGAAATTCCATGTTTTATATCACTATACTCATTATAGTAACTAATAAAATCTTTCAAAAAGTGTTTTATTTTTCAATGACAATGTATTTAATTAGTAATATTTGATAGCTGTTAGCCACTGTAAAAAGAGTGTTTGAAGGTATAAAAAAATGTTCTTATCCAGTTTTCACACACTGCCAATTAATTTTATTTGTGGTATTAAGTTGATTAAGTAGTTCCCAACCACTTCACATAACAGAGGAAGCACTTTGCCATTTATAAAGACACAAGATATAAGGCTGATTAAATGCATCCATCCATTTTCGTAACCCGCTGATTAAAATATGACTCTAAAAAACTTCCAGCTCTAGAAGTGTTTAATCTGTTGCTTTCAGGATATAAATAAAAATGTCTTACTTCAGCACTTACAGCACCTTCAGAAACTACACAAACTCCTTCATATTTATAACATTTCATTAAGTTGCAGCATTATGCTAAAGTCATTTAAATTCATTTTTTTTTTTATTCATCAAATAATATTAATTATGTTAGAATGACAAAGCGAAAACAGGATTTTATTAAAAACCTCAAAATTAGATGAGCAGGTTGTGCAGGTCAGAATATTTTTGGGAGCAGGATCATGATATTACAAGCCATCTACGACGTGATTAACAGTGGGGATGATTCTAGAAACAACATGACAGCACCCATGAATCTTCGTACAAAGTTATATAATATGAATAGAAAAGCAAAAATGACAAAAAAAGCAAAAGTTAAAACTTATTCTTTTAAGATTATTGTCTCAAATCTACAGTACCAGTCCTAATAGAACCTAGCACAAAAGACAAGATACATGTACATTACTAACAGGAGACCAAGAACAATTCCCTAATTCATCCTTTTTCCCATGAATCAAATAGCCTAGAAGCATTCTGTTTAGAGTCCAGAATTCTCTGAAGTTTCATATTCCTGATTTTCATCAGCCTTAACTGGGCATTGGTGAATAATAACTTGGGAAAGTACATTAGTATGTGTTACAATCTATGTTCATTGTTAATTTTTTGCACATTTTCCTGACCTAATTCAGGAATATTTATATCCAAATAAAGTATTTTTTGCTATTAAAATTGCATTTTTTTCAGATAGTTCAGAGTGTGTGTGTGTGTGTTGGGGGGCGGGGGGGTTGTTTCCTTGTTATTTTATTAAAATTAATTTTTTTTATTTAAATAATCTACAAGGTTCCCAAAATGGTCATGAGAGTTTATGTGATTTCCTTCTGCATCCAGACTGTATATGAGATTACTTTGCATCATAAAATTGGCTAAAGAGTAGTCAGTCTGGATTTGGGTGTAATTGTGCACTATAGGGGATACAAATCTGTTATTTTAATGTTTAAACTTGATCTAAAAATGTACAATAATGACCATAAACAAAGCTGATAAACCTTCTTTTAAAAATGAGTCAAATATAAATGCTAATAAAAAGTTTTAAAAACATTTTAAATAAGAAAGTATTAAAGAAATGTAAATGTATGATCGTTAAAATTAACTAAGAAATAACAATCCCCTTGGGATTAATAAACTATCTATCTATCTATCAATGAATATGATTAAAAGAGAAATACCCAAACTGAATTTTTTTATGTTCCAGTTTGTTTGTTTTTTTTTTTTTTGTTTTTGCAAACTCACATTAAATTTATAATTAATTTTAAAACTGTTTATATGGTGTGTCTTCATAATATGACAAAGGTATTAAATCGTTTTACAGTGTTTTTATTTTTGTTCATGTTTCAACTACATATAGTAATCCACAATCTAAACATTCAATCATTCAATCTGGTTTAAAATGTTGATGGACTAAAATTTCCTTGTCCATGTATCTATTTCTGACAAATTAACCGCTGGCAAAAGGGAAAATGATGGAGTTTTTAAACATGCACTAAGAAAAAAATTCTTTTCAATTTTTATTTTGCCTATAAATTACCACAAGGTAGAATCTTGAAAAGGTGAAAACAAAGACTGAAAATGAAAGAAAAGTTTTCTGAGAATATAAAAACCCCTTTTGCCTTCACTGGATAAATCGACATTGCTGGAATTATAAGTGGGTGAGAAGATTTTTCTTTTTGCCATTTCTTGTGCCGTGAATCTGTAGAGAGAACTGATTATTAAATTGGAAATCATTCCTTCAAGCAGTGAGAGAATTGAGGTACTTAGTTGTTTGCATCCCCAGGTCAGAATCTATATTTGTGTATAATGAATCAATACCATTTGAAATTAAGGGCTGTTTTGGAATTTTTAAATATTAAATTCAGTGGATAAAGTCATATGTATCTTCGGTGTAACTAAAATGCATTTGTAAATAAGGATTAAAAAATGTTGGTGTGTTCGGCTATGCAATATGACTCAAAACCATTATTGGAAATTATAGGTTGTCCCTTAGGTATTTCATGGGGTATAGTTTATATATTCAGATCTTTTGTATCTTCAGAAGAAGATATTCTGTGGACCTGTGTTTCTCAACCAGACATTTTGTTTTTATTTTAGAAAGATAAAACCAGCTTTATGTAACTGATGCACAATGGATTGAAAACAACTTACAGCTATAGTTGTAAGTTGTGAAACTGGAAGTATTTATTTAGAAATTATTTTCACTTTCTAATATGTATTGGGATTTGTGCAAAATAACCATTACAGATTCTTTATCTGCAAGTTTAAAAATTATATTAGAATTTTTTTTGTAAGTGAAGTAAGGCCAGTTGTTCATTCTTACATAGATTATTCATAGAATATTTAGGACGATAAATTGTTCAGTGCTTTTAGAATCCATGTGAAATCAGCAGTTGTTTCTTGGATTTGTGATGGTTTTAAAACCCAATTTGATTGTTCTGAAAACATCACTTTTGGGTTCTCCCATATTATTATTTAATGAAAAGGGAATAATGTTAGTCCTCTCTAAAATAAAGAGGTTTTAGAAAGTGCTAAAGTTTAAGAATAGGAAAGGTTAAGAACATTAGAATTGGCAGCGAGTATTTTTGTCTTAACCCACATGAAAACTTTTAACTGTTTAAGCCAATAATTTAATTGTTTGTGTGTGTAATATCAGGAGTCCAATGGACTGGATCCTTTAAAACTGTCTTGAAATGACTTCAATTTACCTGGAAGTGTATAAATAAAATTGTTGATCTTTATTATTTTAGCTAAAATATCTTAGTCTAGTTCATTTGAAAAGATAACAATTGGTATAAAGTAGATCTGTCATACAATCAGATTGATTTAATTGCATTTAACTGAAATATATCACTTTCTCAATCTTGATTAATCATGTTTAACCAAGGTAGTTCCCCTGTAAATATGGCTGCTTTACAGATTTTGAGTTACTTACATTGTGAAGACTTGTGCCTTTCATATAAATCCTTAATATGCGACACAGGTCCCATGTGAAAGCAATGTGCAAGAACTGTCAGACCTCTCTGAATGATGTCTCTCAGTCCCAAATCTTCAATTATTTTTAAGATCTGCAGACTGATGTGATCCATTTTGCAATAAATAATGGTAGTTAATGCTTTAGATTTTGTTTCATTCATGGACATAAATCGAGCTGCACATTCGTGGATTGTAGTCTGCAGATTTTGCTGCCTCATTAAGTCTGTATAATAGTAGACTTAGTAATTGAAGGGAATGCTTAACTCTAGCAGATTATTGACACACACAGTATATGATAAAATGTCATGCAATTTCAAGAACTGTTCTAAAAATGGGGGTGTGAATAGGAGGAATGGAGTCTTACAGCAAGAGCACCGTGAAATGGATGTGTGAAATCAAACCACAGATCAGTAATGGAGACATGAGTTCAGCCACTGTGTAACCAACGGTCCTTTAAGTCCCATTTTTTACCTTTTTTTTCTCACGTACCACCAAACAGTTATATGTGTACCAATATGTGTAGCACTTGTGAATAACTACATTGATATCTTACTACTTGTATGTAACAACTGAAGAACATTTTTAGTTCCTGGTATGTTTATTTAAAAACTAGGCAATTTAAAGACAACCTTTAAAATTGGAATTAACTGCAGTCATAGTTTAAAATTTGTTGGCTTGGATAGCAATAGCTGGTAATTAATGGAATCATGGAGAAAAAAAAGGTTAGTCCTTTAAAAGACACTTAACAAGTTAACTTTAACAGCCGTAGTATAAAGATTTCTGCTAAAGGAGACATTTTAGTAGCCAAAACAAAATTAGCTACTGAAATTGTTTTCAAATAGTGGGAAATTTCTAATCAAACGATTGTTTAGTCCTACTAAAAAGATTGTCTTACGTAATTCAAATTTAGCTGTATTTTTGAGTACATTTACAACATAATAAAATGCATCTCTGAGAGATTGTCAACTTGAATCCACTATTACATTAGGTTTCAGAGCACAGACACAGCGTTTGATGAGCCTGTAAACTAAAAAGTATTTGGAGACACTTTAAGCCATACGTTGCATGACAGATTACTAGTACAGTCTGATTGTTTTGTAGAAAAATGCAGACTGACATGTAGACAGGGTAAAGATTGGCGTAGAGGTTGTCTCTGACCCTGGGTGAGCAGAGTGAATAGGGAGAACTTGTCAACACATAGTGGAAGCGGCCTGCTGAAATAATTAATTAAGCTTCTGTATACTGAAAAATAAGAGTGATCATAACTGTCTTTTTCAATTATTATCGCCTAGTTGTCTACAGAACATGGACAGCAGTTCACTCCAGGGTACCAACATTCAGTGTCAATAGCAGCATTTGGTGATGACTTTCTGGTGGATTAACACACCTGGCCATGGAAGATGCCATGGACAAAGACGAGTGGTGGAGTAAAGTCACCTTTTAAAATGGCAGAATGTAAGAATAATGTTTTGCTTTTGTGTTTTATTTCTTAAAATAACATGAATACCCTGTTCTTCAACATGTACATAATCTCTAGATGCAATTCAATACACATCAACATTTCTGGCTTGAAAATTGGACACATTCAGTGCATTTTAGGGTTTTTTCAGTAACCTATGGACCTGTGTATCAATTAGTCCCATTGTAAACTGCAATAACAGACAAGGAATTTTTTTAATTTATAACAGTTTAGAACACAATTACTGTATATGTGGCATATTAATTACATGATTGTTAAGAAAACAAGTTTGACTTGAAAAACACCAAATGTATCATTTAAACACTTGAGCAGTTGTGGCAATTTTAATATGTATAATGGGTGTAGTGCCTTTTGGAGATACTGTACTTAGTTATAGTTATTATTGTCCGTTACATCTGTTGAATGCTAAACGCTTTTGATTTTTCTATATTATAAAATTCATGAATGTATATTATAAATTAATAATATAAATAAATAACCTAAGCAGAATGGAGATTACTATCTAAATCAAAACAAGTCCAAAAAAATCTTACCTATAAGTAAATCCTGTCCTTCAGTTTAATTTAATAAATTGAAATAGGGCCAAAAGAAATTAAACAGCAAAATAACACAGTTTTTTTATTCAAAACAAAATGTTTGTAAATATCAGTCTCTTAAAAAAAATCTAAAAAAAAAAATCATGCAAATCAAACATAAAAAATGTGAAAAAGATTTTCTATTAAAAATTGTTAAAAGTACTTTTTTCATATACACAAAAATATTTTTAGCCCAAAAGTGCAAAAAAAATTGAGTCTGGAAGAAAAAAAATCTTAACACTAGAATTACCAGAGCCTACGCGAAAACCCGTAAATCCGGCCCACCTTAAATCCGTTTGCACCTCTCCGTCAGCGTCTTTTGTCCTGTAAATGTGCCGATTAAGACAAGCAGCAAGCATCCTGCTATTCCATCCCCCACCATCGCAGAATGTTCACAAAGTTCTCCCAACTCATGCCTTGATTGATTTTCTGGGAATGAAGTGCTGGAGTTTTAGAGTGAAAATAATAAATCGTTATTTGGAACACCTGCATTTCATGTGTGTTCCGTTTCTACAGTAATCTGTGTAAACACATTGCTAAAACAGAAACTTTTTCATATTTTAGTAATAAATGTTACAAAATGTAGGCATAAACTATAGACGGAGAGGTATGAATGGATTTAAGGTGGGCCGGATTTACGAGTTTTCTCGTAGGCTCTGGTAATTCTAGTGTTAAATGTTGAATAAAATTATTTAAACAGAAAATGTAAACAAATTCTGTAAAGTAAGTGCCCCAAACATTTAAAATAATAACTAAATAAATAAACATATAACTTAAAGTAAGGTCCAAAAATGAAGAACAAATTTTTTAGAAGTTAAATACTATTATATTATGTAAGAAATTACCCAAAATTAACTATATAAAGGAAGGTTTTTTTTTTCTTCTTCTTTTGGCTGCTCCCGAGGTCACCACAGTGGATCATCTTTTTGCATATCTTTCTGTCCTCTGCATCTTGTTCTGTTACACACATAACCTGCATGTCCTCTCTCACCACATCCATAAACCTTCTCTTAGGCCTTCCTGTTTTCCTCTTCCCTGGCAGCTCTATCCTTAGCATCCTTCTCCCAATATACCCAGCATCTCTCCTCTGCACATGTCCAAACCAACGCAATCTCGCCTCTCTGACTTTGTCTCCCAACCGTCCAATTTGAGCTGACCCTCTAATGCACTCATTTCTAATCCTATCCATCCTCGTCACACCCAGTGCCAATCTTTAACTCTGCTACCTCCAGCTCTGTCTTCTGCTTTCTGGTCAGTGTCACCATCTCCAACCCATATAACATAGCTGGTCTCTCTACTGTCCTATAGACCTTCCCTTTCACTCTTGCTGATACCTGTCTGTCACAAATTACTCCTGACACTCTTCTCCACCCATTCCATCCTGTCTGCACTCTTTTTCACCTCTCTTTCACAATCCCCATTACTCTGTACTGTTGATCCCAAGTATTTAAACTCATCCACCTTCGCCATCTCTACTCCCTGCATCCTCACCATTCCACTGACCTCCCTCTCATTTACACACATTTATTCTCCTCTTGTTCCTACTGACCTTCATTCCTCTCCTCCCTAGAGCATTTCTCCACCTCTCCGGGGTCTCCTCAACCTGCTCACTACTATCATTACAGATCACAATGTCATCAGCAAACATCATAGTTCACGGGGACTCCTGTCTAATCTCGTCTGTCAACCTGTCCATCACCATTGCAAATAAGAAAGGGCTCAGAGCTGATGCCTGATGTAATCCCACCTCCAACTTGAATGCATCCGTCACTCCCACCGCAGACCTCACCACTGTCACAGTCCCTCGTACATATCCTGTACAACTCTTACATACTTCTCTGCCACTCCCGATTTCCTCATACAATACCACAGCTCCTCTCGAAGCACCCTGTCATATGCTTTCTCCAGGTCCACAAAGACGCA
Organism: Erpetoichthys calabaricus; assembly: GCF_900747795.2. Classification (NCBI taxonomy): domain Eukaryota; kingdom Metazoa; phylum Chordata; class Cladistia; order Polypteriformes; family Polypteridae; genus Erpetoichthys; species Erpetoichthys calabaricus. The sequence goes on along the minus strand of NC_041397.2, from coordinate 218,438,355 downwards.
ATGCAACTCCTTCTGGCCTTCTGTAAACTTCTCCATCAACATCCTCAGAGCAAACATTGCATCTGTTGTGCTCTTGCTTGGCATGAAACCATACTGCTGCTCACTAATCATCACCTCACTTCTTAACCTAGCTTCCACTACTCTTTCCCATAAAGTCATGCTGTGGCTCATCAATTTTATTCCCCTGTAGTTACTGCAGTCCTGCACATCCCTTATTCTTAAATATTGGTACCTGTACACTTCTCCATTCCTCAGGCATCCTCTCACTTTCCAAGATTCCATTAAACAATCTGGTTAAAAACACTTTCCTAAACACTTTCATGCTTCCATACGTATGTGATCTGGACCAACGGCCTTTCCATTTTTCATCTTCTTCATAGCTGTCCTTAATTCCTCCTTGCTAATCCGTTGCACTTCCTGATTCACTATCTCCACATCATCCAGCCTCTTCTCTCTCTCGTTCTCTTCATTCGTCAGCCTCTCAAAGTACTTTTTCCATCTGCTCAACACACTCTTGCTGTCACCCTTACTACATCTGCTGTAGTTTCCCAGCTGTCTGGTAACTCTTCACTGACACCCAGTGCCTGCCTCCCATCCTCTCTAAACTCAACCTTGCAGTCTTCCTTTTTCAACTTCCACCATTTAATCCTTGGCTCTGCCCTCACTCTCTTCCTCTTCTCGATCTCCAACGTCATCCTACAGACCACCATCCTGTGCTGCTTAACTACACTTTCCCCTGCCACCACTTTGCAGTCTTCAATCTCCTTCAGATCAACTCTTCTGCATAGGATGTAATCTACCTGTGTGCATCTTCCTCCACTCTTGTACGTAACCCTATGTTCCTCCCTTTTCTCGAAATACGAGTTGGTCTCGTCCATTGCGGGAGATGGATGTCTGAAGTGGAGCTCCGTTGCAGACGCTTTCTTTTTTCTCTTATTTCTTATTATCCTGTATTTACCTAACCAAAGAGTTTCTACTACAGTATGTAAACATGAGTAACAAGAAAGGGGGTCAGAAAGAAACAGAAAAGAAACCTAAAGCTACATCCAAGTCTAGACAGGCATCAGGCCCAAATGCAAGTGCAAGGTATGGCCTTTCAGAGACTGACCTGGAACAGGCAGGTGAAAGCACAGACTTCCCAGGACCCCGTTCCACTGCATCATCTCCAGTTGAGAGCAAAAATGGGAGTGAAGGTGCAAGTGATGTAGATCACAATAGCTCGCCGATTCCAGAAGATCACTTGAAACTAGAAATAGCCTTGCAGTTCGCGCATTCATTTACTCCTTGCGAGCCAGAAGCATTGGCTGTAATGGGAGTTGCCACTTCACCCGCGGAGCACGAAAGCCGAAACGATTTGTCCGAACTGAAGGAAATGATTGCAACATTGGCCACGGCCATAAGTGAGCTCAAGAAAGACATTCAGAAAAATATGAAGAAAGAAAGAAATGGCTTGCTGCAGCTGGAGCTGCAAGAGATGCGGCAGGAATATAAAGACTTGGAAAAATGTATATATAATCGTTTTGATGCAGTCTTTAAAGATATGCTGGAAGACATTAAGCAGACATTCATGGCTCGAATTGAAACAGCAGAACAACTGGCATCTAATGCCGATGGAAAAGCTGCAGCTGCGAATACCGAATGCAAAAAACTCAGAGACAGACTTGCGGCTCTGGAAGATGGATGCAGAAGGAATAATATTGAATCGAAGGTCTACCTGAGAATTGTGAAAGTCCAAACCCAGTGAAACTCGTAGCTGAACTATTCTCAAAAATAATTGGAGAGGACTTTAAATCAGATACCGAGATAGCGGCAGCTTATCGCATACGTGGATCAAATACCTCTAAATGTAGGACTTTATTTGTCTGCTTCGAGAGATTACAATTTAAGTTTAATGTAATGGCACTTCTCAGACACAAACAAGAGATTATATTTGAAAATAACCACATTTGTATTTTCCCTGATTTCTCACCCTCCACAGCTGCTAAACGTGCAACTTTTTACAACATTAAACAGCGGTTGCGGAAAGCCGATAACAGATACAGCCTCTTGTATCCTGCCAAACTGAAAGTGGATATTCAAGACAAATATCACATCTTTTTCTCCAAGGAAGAAGCAGAAAAGGAGTTAAGAAAGCTTATCCCGACGCTTTTTTGAAATATGAAAGCGAGTCGCATACTGTCATGGTATGGCAAGAAGTTATTACCTGCTGTCTGATCTGCTTGCAATAATATGGGTACCATAATTATACATCCTTTTTTTTCTTCTCTGCCACTTTTTGTTTAAGTTTTAATTACAATTACACGCGTATGTGTGGAAGAAATTAAAGTAGTTCTTTCTTTTTTTTTTTGGTTTTTAACTATTCTAAAGGTGAGTGTTTAACATCATACCCTTTGTTTATTGTTATTGTTATTATTGCATTAGGGTTTACTATGCTTACCCAGGGCCACTTTTTAACACCATTCCCTGGGTTTACTGTCTTAATATTTGAAGACTGTTGATGATTATATTTTATGCTTATAGTATTTAGACTTTATCAACAATAGATATCTCTACTTTTTAATCCTCAAATGCCGCTGCTGGGAGGTGTTTTGTTTTGGACGTGCTCTGTCTCTAGGTATGTCAGAGGACTGGGACTTTGTGAAGTGGGGTCCAGCCTCACGTGGGGAGGCAAAATGGGGGGGGGGATAAGGGGGGGAGAGAAAGAGAGCAAGCTATATCTAATCTATCCTTTTAATCCTTATAATTAAAACTTCCAACGTAACAATAGGCTGCATGGCAATAACTCGTGGGAAAATTGGAAATTAAGGTTAAAGCTGTCTCACTTCCAGTTAAGACTACAAAATGACATAAAAAATTCAGAATCAATGTCTCCATGATGGGACAGTTAACTTTGTGAGCTGGAATGTTAAAAGCCTGAATGACGAATTAAAGAGAAAGAAAGTATTCTCTCACCTAACAGGTCTAAACGTTAAAATAGTATTTTTACAGGAGACCCACTTATTAAGCAAAGGTCAGTTCCGGCTACAAAAAGACTGGACTGGCCAAATGTTCCATTCCAGCTTTACAAAGAAAACTAGAGGTGTGGGAATTCTCATACATAGAACAGTAGTATCAGATGTAGTATCTGATCCTGAAGCGAGATATGTGATTGTCAATGGCAACTTATTTAACTACAAAGTGATTTTGATAAATATTTATGCATCCAATGTCGATGATAGGGAATTCATGCAAAATGTATTTGCATCTATTCCCAATGTGAACACTCATAAAATTATAATGGCTGGGGACTTTAATTGTGTTTTAAATCCACTCTTAGATAGGTCTCCTGTCACAGGGGGGATGATATCTAACACTGCAAAGACAATTACACAATTTTTAACTGACCACAACTGGAGACCCCTGGAGATTTCTAAACCCAAACTCAAGAACATATTCCTTCTACTCACCAGTGCATCATTGCTACTCAATAATTGATTATTTCTTTATAGATAATAATTTCTTGCCTGTGATTAAATCTTGCATGTACAACGCTATTGTTATTTCTGACCATGCCCCTCTGATCTTGGAGCTGAAATCATTATGCCCCACATCCTCATCTCACAGATGGCATCTTAATCCACTTCTATTAGCAGATGAGAACTGTACAGAATTTATATCAAAACAAATCAGTTTCTTCCCATAGAGAAATACATCCTCAGATGTATCTGCAGGAATACTCTGGGAAACTCTAAAGGCCTTCTTAAGAGGACAGATTATTTCATATCTTTCCCACAGAAATAAATTAGAAACCAAGAAGGTATCAGAGCTAACCAGCAAAATTACTAGAATAGATCAAGAACATGCCAGGTGTCCAAGTGAAGCTCTTCTAAGGAAAAGACAGGCTCTGCATTCAGAGCTCAACCTCTTAACAACAAAAGAAACTGAACAACTCATTTTTAAATCAAGACATCATTACTATGAACATGGAGAGAAAGTTAATAAGCTCTTAGCTCAACAAATCCACAAGCAAGAAGTTCGCAATACAATCACCAACACGAATGGAGATAAAATCATTGACCATAAAAATATAATGCACACACTTAGAGACTACTATAAATCCTTATATTCTACTGAGTTCAAAGAAGACAACACACAATCTAATGCATTTCTGGATACATTACAGATACCACAAATAGATCATTTTATTGCAGAGGAATTGGATAAACCTCTGGTGCTATCAGAATTACTAGATGCTGTAAAGTTACTTCAGAGCGGGAAAGCAGCAGGCCCTGATAGCTACCCTGTCGAATTTTATAAGAAATTCTCCACTCAGCTAGCTCCCCTCAAACTTTTCGCCAAGCATTAATCACCGTCTTTCCTAAACAAAAGAAGCACTTATTACAATGTGCATCATACAGACCAATTTCAGTTCTGAATAATGATGTTAAGATACTCTCCAAAGTCCTAGCTAGAAGGATGGAGAAAGTGCTGCCCTTGGTAATATCACAAAATCAAACTGGATTTGTTAAAGGCCGACACTTAGCTTACAATCTCCAATGCCTGTTTAATGTAATATATTCACCTGCAAAGTAAAACACCCTGGAGATATTATCGTTGGATGCAGAAAAAGCATTTGATATGATTGAATGGAACTACCTTTTCACTACATTATAGAAATTTGGATTTGGCCCGAATATTTGTGCATGGATCAAACTACTGTATACAAATCCAGAAGCTTCCGTTTGTATTAACAACATTTGCCAAGACTACTTTAAACTAGAACGTGGTACCAGACAAGGATGCCCCTTGTCACCACTACTTTTTGCAATTGCCATTGAACCACTGGCAGTTCACTGTCGAAATGCTTATCAGATAAAGGGGATTATCAGAGAAGGACTTGAACAGAAAATTTCTCTATATGCAGATGATATGGTTTTGTATATATCAGACCCACAAAATACTGTGGTTGGAGTCTTAACAGCACTTACAGAATTTCAAAAGATCTCTGGTCTCTGAATTAATTTGAATAAAAGTATGCTCTTTCCAATTCTCAAGCATACAGTATTAGATTGGACACCTTCTCTTTTATTATTGCAGATCAGTTTAAATACCTAGGGGTAAATATCACAAGTAAACATAAAGCTCTTTATCAACAAAATTTTGCCCTCAGTATGGAAAAAATTAAGCAACACTTCCATAGATGGTCAACTCTCCATCTCACTCTAGCTGGAAGAATTAACGTTGTTAAGATGAATATCCTTCCTAAGCATCTCTTTTTATTTCAAAACATTCCAATATGCATAAAATTATAAAAAAAATACGTATTCACTACAGCCATGTCCATCCTTTTGGCAAAATCCACTGTCCTCTGACCTTCTTCATTTCTCTCCTTGACACCATACCTACCCATCACCTCCTCGTCTCCACTGTTCCCTTCACCAACATGCCCACTGAAATCTGCTCCAATCACCACTTTCTGTCCCTTGGGCACACTGTTCATCACTTTATCCAACTCACTCCAAAAATCTTCTTTCTCACCCATTGCACACCCAACTGGCAGTGCATATGTACTTAACAACATTCATCTTCACACCTCCAGTTTCCAGCTTCATAATCATTACTCTGCCTGACACTCTTTTCACCTCCAAAACACTCTTGGCATACTGTTCCTTCAGAATAACTCCTACCCCATTTCTCCTCCCATCCACACCATGATAGAACAATTTGAATCCACCTCAGATTCACCTGGCCTTACTCCCCTTCCATTTTGTCTCTTGCATGCACAATATATCAACCTTCCTTCACTCCATCATATCTGCTAACTCTCTCCCCTTTCCAGTCATACTGCCAACATTCAAAGTTCCTACCCTTAGTTCCACTCTCTTTACTTTCCTCCTCTCCTCCTGCCTCTGGACACGTCTCCCCCCTCTTCTTCTCCTTCTTCTTTAGCCAACAGTAGCCCAATTTCTGCTAACACCCTATTGGCTAACAGTACTGGTGACGGTCGTTGTTAACCCGTAGGCTTGACTGATCCGGTATGGAAATTTGTATTGTTGTCCGCATATTGATTTGCCAAAATTTTACACCGGATGCCCTTCCTGACGTAACGCTCCCCATTTATCCGGGCTTGGGACCGGCATGAAGAAACACACTGGTTTGTGCATCCCCTGTGGCTGGGTTCGTTTTTTTTTTAAATCACTAAAATCAAAATATATTACTCACAAAAATTTGGTTTGCCTTTGTTCTCGAAATACAATAAAACCTCTACACAGGACAAGTCCAGTTTACATAGCTTTTCACTTTGCTTCTGCAGCTGCAGCTCTTAGTATGTACAGTTGTACAAAGATTTCAAAGATTTAATTATCTCCTGGTTAGTCCAATTGCTTTGCTTGATCATTAATTTGCGGGTATAATTGTAGATAAAGGTTTGTGCCATGTGCTCCACCCTTTAATGCAGTAATTAGATGTTAACAATGGTGTAATGATGAGTTTCGTTTTTAATTAATTATTTTATATTTAGCAGTCTGCATTGTGCTGGTAAATTTTAACAGTCAGCCCGGGGCAATCGGCAATTAACTGAAACATTGCTCCAATCTTGTTATTAAAAAGACAAGGAGCTGTAGTGCATTTAAAAATTGTTCATTTATTTATCAAAACAAGGTTTAATATAAAGTGGCCAAAACCTGAATTGCCTCCGTGTTCCTAAGCTGAGTATCAGTAGTATTTCTGCATTAAGGGCCAGGGGGAGACAGTCCCACCAAATGTTGAGATAAATATGTAATAAGCTCCTTTCGGTAATTTAAGTTATTAATAAAATGTTTATACCAACTTTGTCTTCTTCAGCACTGTTGTTATAATTTTTCATCATAAACTCAATGGAATTCCTTATGTAGGATTTCTTATGCTTTTTGTACCATGTAATATTGATCTGTTTGTAATCATGTGTTTTCATTTCTGTTCAATCTTTTGCCAGTTAAAACTAGGCAGCATAAGCCAATGAAGATGTAGAAAAAGTCCAGTACCGTTTGCTTCAGTCATTTAAATAAAAAAAGGAAATGTGGTCAATAACGCATTGAGTATAAACCATTACATCGATCAGAATGATGTATATATATATATATATATATATATATATATATATGGGCGGCACGGTGGCGCAGTGGGTAGCGCTGCTGCCTCGCAGTTGGGAGACCTGGGGACCCGGGTTCGCTTCCCGACTCCTCCCTGCGTGGAGTTTGCATGTTCTCCCCGTGTCTGCGTGGGTTTCCTCCGGGCGCTCCGGTTTCCTCCCACAGTCCAAAGACATGCCGGTTAGGTGGATTGGCGATTCTAAATTGTCCCTAGTGTGTGCTTGGTGTGTGGGTGTGTTTGTGTGTGTCCTGCGGTGGGTTGGCATCCTGCCCAGGATTGTTTCCTGCCTTGTACCCTGTGTTGGCTGGGATTGGCTCCAGCAGACCCCCGTAACCCTGTGTTCGGATTCAGCGGGTTGGAAAATGGATGGATGGATGGATATATATATATATATATATATATATATATATATATATATATAATCAAACTCTTTTTCTGAATTTAATTTAAGGTGTATAATAACATGGGTATTTGCAGTATAGTTATTTAGGAAAAGTCAAGGAAATACAGGAGCAGGACATGCAACTGATTAAATTATGAAATATTTAAAAATACAATGTCCTTTGATGTACTAAACAGCACTGGTGGTGTTAATAAGAATACCAGTTGCTACTACAGCTGACATTTCTGGCAGTAACTATCAGCCATTCTCTGTCTGTCTGTTTCTTCCATTGGATAATAACGTTTGTGGCTGATAAGACCAGTTCTACATTCTGATATAAATTGGGTAGACATTGCTTGTGAATGGGTGCTTCAGAATTCACATGGACCATGAAGTGCTAAATTTGGCACTACTGGTTTCCAATATCATACTTGCCCCATTTGTACTAAAAGATTAGTGGTCTTCTCTACATATTGTTGTCTTGAGTAAATGGTCAACACAAGGAGGTGTCAATACTTTGTCTTTACATCTGTTAATACTGTATGTGTCCACATTTGTCTTTTAGATATCTTTGAAACACTTTTTTTACTTTTCTTGTGTTCATTTGTCATGGCAAGCTCAGCCAAGATTACCTGACACCCAGAAAACAAGACTAGTTCAGTGATAGAGACAGAGTTTGATCATCGGTTCAATGGTTATTATGCCTGCTGATAATCATATGCTGGTATTGGTACAATTGTCCTGTATAGCAGCTTTGAGAACATATCTATCTATTTTGTGATCCCCTCATTCCTATATTTTCCCATACAAGCTGTCAAGTTTGCCAGCTTCTAGAGTGTTGTATATCATTTATATTTCTCCAACCTTACCTTTTCTTTTGTATACTCACGGATTACATAATAACACATTTTCCTTACAGGAGGACTGACCAACTCTCCCATACAAAGTTTCTCCTTGATCACCCCAGGGAGGAACTTGGTCAAAGCCAATCTCTCTACATCTGACTCATCCTTTACTCCCATCTCCTTGGATCTTTTTTCTTCTGTGTGATAGCAAAGGAAGATGGTGTTTTAGTCTCCACAATAGAGTCAGGAGGATCAGCAACTGCGCTAGACCCAACCAGTAGCTGTAACACTGAGCCGCAAACAGGATGAACGTGTATGCTCTAAGAAAGTATAAAGTTTATTTATCACTGCACTTGCACTCACACTTACCAGTCTGTTTCCTACTTGCACTGCTGTTTCTACACATCATCTTTTTCTGGGTCTATCTGAATAGTTTGGCAAGCTGTCTCTGCACCATGTTGATGAACCTCTGCTGTATGCATGTGGCTTCCTAAAGCTAACTGAGTTTGGGCAAATTTGCCTTTCTCATAGCAACAGCATTCCTGGGCTATTTTGTCCCTTTATCTGATCAGCAATTGATAATTTACACTGAAAAAAATGAAATTATCAGTTGTCTTAAAAACAAATATAGTGTATAATAGAAATACAAAATGTGAAAGGTTAGACAACAATCAAAAACTTTATGTGAACATATATTTGGAAACGAAAGAATACTTTCTGCCCTACCCTTTAGTATGGTTCAAAAAGAAAAAAATAATGTGGGGAAATCTTAAAGATGACTTGATATCCTGTAAAGAGTTTCATTTGGAGACTGGGCCAACAACTGGGTTTTCCTGTGGTGACACAGCTTTTTCCATTTGCTGGAAATTTGACATCTTTAAGAGTTTCCTGGTAGTAAAAGAAACTTTAAAATGTTCAGGCTAACAAAGTGAAATTTAAATGATAATAAGCTGCAGAGAAAGGATGGATGGATGGAAAGATGCCTATGATTATGATAGATGGTTGGTTTGGCTGAGCTGAAAAAAGACAAGTCAAAAACAATTCATTTGTAGGGGACAAACACAAATAAGTAGTCTTGTAGAAAGATTGATCGTTGATAGATAGATATACATACACTATGGTCCACGAGTGAATGCACTGTCCATCCAAATTTTAATTTCACCTGTTTTTTAACCTCCTCCTTCTGTTAGGGTTAGCACAGATGGTTAGGTCCAATTTAAAAAATGGTTTCAAGTGAGTCCCAGTACCTGGGAAACAAGGAGAGAAGTAGTTGCAGTACATGAGCTACTTCAGTAATTGTTTATACTGGTAAAAGTGCAGTAGTTGAAAAGCAGGTATAATTAACAGCAGAACTGAAAATCACTGTAAATGGCCAATCAAAAGAAGTAAGCGCCTGCTATCTTAAGGTATAATTTACTGTGGGTTGTTTACGATACATCAGCTGTTGTGCTTTCATTTGGCTTATTACATGTGTGAATAGCAATCTGCAGGTTGTCAATAGCCAACAAAAATCATATTCTTAAACTTGTTTTGGCTGAGTTTTCAGTCACAACATACTAAAAGTATATTAAAAGCACAGTGGTAATTTGCTACAATTTAAATTCTACCTGTCAGTGTGTTAATCTTCATAACTGGCACCTTTTTCTGACTTTTTTCTGTTGGTTGGTTATTTAATTAATGTTCCAATTCTATTGTGTTTAGTGGAGACAGAGGTAGTTTGTTGTAATGTTTTTCTCATATATATACTATTTTTAGGGTTTGTTTTCATGGCATTTCATAAAAATTTGCGTGTGCACTTTGGCTACAATAAATGTGTTTTTCCTCTGATGAGTATGAGTATTAGGAAAATAGTTAGGAAATTAAGAAAATTGTCAACAAATTCTAAAAATGCTAACTCATTCAGTAATCATATATACTGTAAATCAGTTGTATATCTTTAACCAGATATGTGGTACATCATTCCCCCAGGAAATACCCAAAATGTTTCAATAACAAATAAAAGTAATACCATTCCTATTATTTTTCAATGAATCATGTACTGTGTAGGAGGCTGCTAAAGTGTTTGCTAGTTTACTCTCTCCTGTTGCTACTTCATCATTCTTTCCATCAGTTGGCTGCCAAAATGACCAGACCCTTGCACTACTTGCATGCCACTTGACTTGGAAGAGCAGTGAAAATATGTATATTAGTCACAAGCTGCATTTCCGTTACAGCTGACAGCCCCAACTGACTGAAGTGTATCAAGGTTTTAGCAATTGCAGCCCTTCAGTGTCATATGCCTTACATGTAAAACTCTGTGAGTTATTTCAAGACATAAATCTGAAGCTGCCTTTAGACAATGACAATCCCCTCTTATACCCAAAGTAAGTCCATTCCTGTAATTATCAGCATCATTCAATAATTTAACTTCATGTGTTGAACAAGTGTTATATAATTGCAAGCAAATTTTTTCTGACCTCCTACTTATTATAACAAGTTAGAAAATATATTAATTGCATGTTATGATTTGGTTTTTTTTTAGGTTATTTCTTTGTTTTTTTCCTGCTTTTTTTCTGGGTAGTGGGTATTTTTAAACATGGTGAACCCAAATTCTCTATTAGTTTTTACTTACAGCTTTGTTTTATAGATAGAAAATACTGTTGTGTGTTTCTTCAAACACCATCCTGGATTTCTGTCGACCACATTTTCTGACTTGTTTTCTTCATGAAATCAACGGTGTAAAGGTCAGAATTGTGCACTTTCTGGTCATTTCGAGATTGAAAATATCCCTTATAAAATCAGTAGGTGTATTTTTTTGTTTTGATCAATGCAAATTTAGCATTTCAAATTTCTGACTTTGTTTTAGTTTTGTGATTTGTATGGCAAGCCAAATTAACATTTAGAGATATCTCAATATACATTTGAAGATGTCTGGAAATAATACGCTGTACATTTTGAGATATGCAATTCAAGATATCTTGAAATAGGTTCCTGTGCCTTCTGAGGTATCTCTAAATGTTAATTTGGCTGACCATAATCCACAGGCATTTTAAAATATCTGAAATACATTTTGAGATATCTTGAAATGTATTAGATATCTCAAAATGCGCAGGAAGTTATTATAAGATAATGAATTATAATTAATATATCTTAAAAGACATTTAATTTATCCATTTTTAGATATTGCAAATTAATTTTATGATATCCTAAAATGTGTGTCTGCTCAATTTGAGATATCTTAGAATGTATTTTAGTATATCTCAAATTGTATTTAAATATATCTCAAATTCATTTTGAGATATCTTTAAAATGACATTAAATTATTAAAAGATATCTCAATAGCAATTTCAGATATCTACAATACAAATTAAGATATCTGAAATACATTTCAAGATATCTCAAAATCACTTCCTGCTAATTTCAAGATATCTCAAATACATTTCAAGATATCTTAAAATAAACAGAAAATTCCATTGCAAGAATAGGCAGTTTCACAGGAAGTGATTTTGAGATATCACGAAATGCATTTAAGATATTTTAAAATGAATGCATGGTCAATTTTACCTATCCAAAAATTCATGAAATATTTTGAAATGCACATGCAGTTTATTTTGAGGTATCTTGACATGCATTTGAGATATCTCAAAATTTATTGCAGATATCTTAAAGTATAAAGGGAATTATTTTAAGATATCTCAAAACAAGTTTCAGATACAGTATCTTTAAAAGTAAATTGCATTTTAAGATATATGAAATTCATTTCAGATATCTCTAATGGTTAATTTGATTTGCCATAGATTTGGTTTATGAGAAATATAGGTTTACCTTGCTTGATCCTATCTAGTCAAACAGATGCATTTCATCTTCTGGACCCTTTCCATTAAAGCTGCCTTTTTCAATTTATGGTAGAACAACATTCAGGTACAGTTGAGGACTTAGTTAATTGTTTTGTAAATTAGAGCATTTACATTTTTTTTTTGCTTTATTAAAGACAGAGATCACTTTTTTGTATATTAAATGTTTTTGTATTACATCTTATTCAAAAATAACAGTAATGATAGCATGCAATTGCATACATTAGATAAGTGAGTAAAATTCATGTTTTTGAGTGAAATTCTATTGAACCATGTTCCTGTAATTCAAAACTAAGCACTGAGATGGAGTCTTGACATCTTCTGTTTCCTGGGACATTGATTCTCATAACTAAGGACAATCAGGACACAAATAACAGGTCTTGGTGCAAAAATGCATAGTGTACTTACTAAAAGCAATCAAAACACATTGTCCAAAATACAGTACAGAAATCTCCCAATAAATAATTAATTGAAAAGTGCATTTGTGAAGATAAAAAACAAAAATTCTTCCAATAAATATTTTTAAAACCAGATATCAAAATCAGAGTTTGAATCATTATTCTCATCTCCAGTGCTTCTCTCTCTCCCACACAAGTTTCACCTGCTTATCATCTACGTCTCCTTAGCCAAGCCAACACCAAGGATCGTGGTCCCCTTTCTGTTCCAGACACCTACGCTGGTGATTGTTGGGATCTTCCTTCAGTTCGGCAAGACCCCTGAAGCACTCGGCTGCTCCTGCAGCAGCCTATTTCTCAACAGGAGTGACTTACCCCTGGAGTGTCATTCCTCTCACTCCATTGCTGGGTAGGCCTTAAATGTCCCCATTAGGCCTTATTATCTCTTTTTAGGTTCTAAGGATATTTTCAAAAATTTAATCTTTAACATACGTGGTGTAGGGCCTTTTTGGAAGTGGTATTCAGTATACAACCATCTTCCAAGCCCCTCCAGTTCTAGTCCGGAAACAGCTCGTATAACCCAGTTCAAGGCCCTTCACAAAATAGGCCAGTCAACCAGGCAGCCACAAGCAGAATTGATTTTCCGGATGATTATTACATTACTATAGTGCCTTAATATGATATAGTTCTTTTTAGATTGAAACCCTTAGGGTAAGTAGTGTCCAATGTATCTATCCATTTGCTCTTATGAAACTTTCTAGCTCTATGAGACCACTGTGGATTGCACTCCAATATTGCAACTCTTAAACATTGAATGCCTACCTCATTGAAATATGTTGTTAAAGGTGTACCCAACCGATTACTCCTTATATTGGTCAGGTGCTGTTGTAATCTTTGTTAATTGCAGACGGCTGCGCCGTAAGATGGCTGCACCGACGAGAGCTCCGAGTCATCTCAGCAAAAAGTTATTATTTATTTTCTTACTACTCACTCTTTTTGTGCGTTCTACTTTATCACACTTTCAGTATGACCGGCAAACACTATTGGAATTACGTTCATCAGCCAGTTTGGAAAAATACACATTTCATTGTATGTTGACCCTGTGTTAACCTATATATGACAAATAAACCTAAACCTAACCTAATCTGACCCTCAATTTGTTTTACAATTTATTACAGTGGGTACATGCCAAATAATATACACAGTTATTACTCTCCAAATGATCATGATAAAAGTCAGGTCTAATTCTTCTAATGTGATTGCTTCTTATCACCTTATTGTTATCCCAGAATGTTTCCTTGAGAGGATCTTTAGTGTCTTCCCTTGTATTTTCTACTATACTCTTAACTAAATAGTCTTTCAAATTCTTAATTCTTTTTGTAGGCTGCCACATCTCCTGGAGATGGCTAAACTCTGTTTTACAATCCTGTTAGCTTCCCTTGGGATAAAAACAAAGAGGATATGAATCAGAAAGAAGCAAAACCGATAGGGCAGATAGTAACAGAACCAGAAAGTCTACCAGAAAGGGCAGAAGCCACAAAAATAATGAAGAAGAGTCAGGAGAGACAAATAGAAAAGTCACAAGAACCTAAAATCTATAAATCAGTAAACAAACTAGAGGGGTTGGACCTTAGTTTTTATTCCTTTAGTGAGCTGGACTCATCGACTCTGATTAAGTCAGATCGGTCCAGGTAGGTGTCAAAAGACACAACTGTACAGCTAGTACAAGAAACACAGATTAAAGGATCCACAGAAAAACCTAGAGAGGATGCTGCAGGTCAGGAGGTGGAGGTAGCAGAACTGATTTCTCTGCATTCCTCGGAGGAGGAAATAGCCCGGGTTGGGAACCAGGAGAAAGAAGCCTGAAGAAGATAAACAATTAGAGGATAACCAGAAACAGGATGCTACTGAATTAACCGTACAGACCAATAAGTAGATCTTAATAACAGACAGCAAAGTCCTGAGACATATAGAGGCTAAAGAGGCAGATTCTAAATTTAATTTAACACTAGACACAGAAACGGATAGTGACACCCAGAAAACAATTGTACAATTACTGGAAGCAGAAATTGAGGATTCCGATTTATCATTGGAGATAGTCATTAACCCACCAAACTAAGGGGGACTCTCTGTTTCTACTGAAGTGGAGCCACAGATTTCTTTAATTGACTTTGACAATAATGGTATGCCTATAGCTAATCAAGAAGAACTACCTTCTACCTCTGCTCCCATTTAAGACACCCCAAAGGCTAAAAAGCTAGTCACATATTACCTCAAGAATCATGGTATTTCTCAAAAGAAAAATTTGGATTGGAATCTGGAAATCAGAAGACCCAATGTTATCATGGGAGATTCTAATCTCAGACTGATTAATGGGATTCATTTTCAGACTCTGCAACTGGATTGTTACCCAGGGGCTATCCATCCATCCATTATCCAACCCGCTATATCCTAACTACTAGGGTCACGGGGGTCTGCAGCAACAGTTGCTTGCACCGCATCCCCAATCGGGAAGCGCTGTGTTAAACTGTTAAAGCAGTAGTTCCCAAATTTTTTTTGGTCATGCCCCACCTAGGCCTCTCTAAAATCATGATGTCCCCCACTGTAACATATACCTTATTCTTATTATTACCTATTCAAAAAGTGAACTCCTACTCAAATGGAGGAAGCCCATAATGTCATTATTTTGGTCTAAACAAGCTTCCAAAGAACATGGAAACAAAAGAGGGAAAGAATAGTTGAACTACTGACAAAGAAATCACTAAGAAATTGTTAAAAAAAATAATATAATATGAAGTAATATCCATCCATCCATTATCCAACCCGCTATATCCTAACTACAGGGTCACGGGGGTCTGCTGGAGCCAATCCCAGCCAGCACAGGGTGCAAGGCAGGAAACAAACGCTGGGCAAGGCGCGCACACGCACAAACACACACGCACAAACGGGACAATTTAGAATCACCAATGCACCTAACCTGCATGTCTTTTGACTGTGGGAAGAAACTGGAGCACCCGGAGGAAACCCACACAGACACGGGGAGAACATGCAAACTCCACGCAGGGAGGACCCGGGAAGCGAACCCAGGTCTCCTAACTGCGAGGCAGTAGCGATACTCACTGCGCCACCGTGCTGCCCATCAAGTAATATGAAAACATATAATAAGAGATGTGATATTCATAAATATAAAATAACTTTAATGACAGCTTTTTCTGTAATATTTTGATCATTTTAATTACTATACAATGAAATAAAAACAAATGAAAACGAAAGGTATGAAAAAAATTCAAAATACAATTTGAGCTCACTTCAAGAAAAGTAGATTAAAAGTTAGTGAGATCCTTGTGCTTCAAGCCTGCTGCAGAGGGATTTTATATTAGGCACCAATTTAGTTAACTTCAATCACAAGTCTCCTCGTTTAGTGATATCCAGTCGATTTCTTTTCTTCAGTAACAAATCATTTACAGCACTAAAGCCACATTCAGCTAAATATGAAGATGGGAACGGTAACAACAGTTTTCTTGTAAAGTTAGTTGAATTTGGGTATTTAGTTTCTGTCTCATCACAAAGCCATTTTATATTGAATAAAGCTTTAACTGACTTATCTTTTGCATTTCCGAGAGTTCTTCTTGGCACTGCAGCAGACAGATCCACTAGCAATGGCTGCATTACCCATGTTGGAAAATCAATTTCTTTTAAATCAGAAAATCTTTCTTTCAAATCAAAGGTCAATATTTGCAGGTGATCCACAATGACAAGTACAGCAGCATCAGTCACCTCACATTTTTTTAGCCAATGAAACTGGTCAAAATTTTTGTCAGCAATATGTTTTTGACATAAATCTATAAATGTGATGAAACTAAATATCTTCGCCTTTGCATCAACAAGAGTTTTATTTGTTCCTTGAAGTTATTTATTCAACATATTCAGTTTTTCAAAGATATCTGCTAAATAACCTATGAATGCTTTACCATCAATGGTTAGCAGGTGCTTCATTTCAAGCTTGTCACTTAAAAAGTCACTAGAACATCAAATAGTTCCATGAATCTTTTCAAACAATTCCCCTTTGAGAGCCACCTTACCTCAGTGTGAAGTAAAAGTCTCACATGGTCAGCATTTTTATCTTCACAAAATTGCTTGAAGAGATGCTCACATTTGGCATTAGATTTGATTGCATTGATACATTTGATAACTGATTTTAGTACCTCATTAAGTACAGGAGAAATATTTTTGAACAATAAGTTCTCTCAATGAATAACACAGTGCACAAGAAGCATTTCTGGATTCTCATCTTTCATTAATTTTAAGCAGCCATTTTTCTTACCCATCATAACAGGAGCACCATCTGCAGCGCAAGATGTTATGTTTTCCATTGGTATATCATTGACATCTAAGTAATTTTTAAGCTTGTTATATATATCAGTGGCGGTAGTGGTCCTCTCTAATGATTTGCAGAATAACATTTCTTCAGCAAATTCCCCTTAATCAATATACCTTACATAGGTTACCAATACGGCCTCACTGTCTCTCAGAGTTGATTCATCCAATTGTGAGAATTTTCTTGATTTCAGCTTTCCAGCAAGTTGTGTTTCAATATCCTCACCCATTTCATCGATTCTTCTCCTTCCTCTCTTGTTACTCACATCTTTGTCATCGTTTTCGAGAACTGTTTCTAGAAATGTTGATATTGACGGTTTAATTAAATCTTCTCCTATAGTGTGATTTTTTCTAGATTTTGCAATTAATAAAGAAATTTCATAGCTAGCCTCAGGAGTACGAACGGCAGTAACAGTTTGTCCAGTGAACAGAGACTTTATTGTTGTTCTTTTTTCAAACTTCTCTTTTAAAGGACTTGAAGTAATTTAAATCTGAATTTAAATACGCAGTATGTTTTGCCTTTAAATGAGCTTCAAGACAACCTCATTTCATTGATTCATTGGACAAGCATTGTTGGCACAAGAGGCAGAAAGGTGTCCATTCATCATGAATAGCGGGTATGAAACCAAAGTTTAAATATTCCTCTGAATACTGACAAACTTTTTTCTTGCTTGCACTACTCATTTTATTCAAAGGGTTTGTGACTGAAAGAAATGTGAGAAAAACTTATAAAATGAAGCACTTTGACACTATATTGCAGTGGGGTTTTAAATGTTATGTCAGTTTCACACACACACACACACTTAAATAATCACTTCAAAACTACATAAAAAAACTAAAAAATATGGTAAAATACAAAAATAGAAATAACTAAAACTCAAATGTAAATAAAATCAAAATTGTATTTTTTGAAAATCTGGCGACATTTGTAACAAGGTATATTTTCAAAACAAGTGAAATATTACTACACTGGTCATTGTATATATACCGTGTTGCATTTAAAAAAAATGAAATAGCAAATGTAAAAAAAACGTGCATAAAATAGTCCATTCATTATCCAACTAAAGGGGTCTGCTGTAGCCAATCCCAGCCAACACAGGGCAGGAAACAAACCCTAGGCAGGGCACCAGCCCACCGCAGGACCCACACACACACACCAAGGACAATTCAGGATCGCCAATGCACTTAACCTGCGTGTCTTTGGGTTGTGAGAGGAAACCCACACAGACATGAGGAGAACATGCAAACTCCACGCAGGGAGGACCCGAGAAGCGAACCCAGGTCTCCTAACTGTGAGGCAGCAGTGCTACCACTGTGCCACTGTGCCGCCCGCATGAAATAGTATCCCTCATAAATATTTTGATTATTAACTTATATTTGTCTTAAAGCTCCATTTATGTAATTTTCTTTTACCTTATAAAAATAGTCCAAATAATATAATTTTTAGATAAATTAATTAAAAAAATCAAAAGTTTATCCAGTTTATTGCTGCATTTATTTTTAAACAGCTTGAAACAATAGAAAAAACAATAGAAATGAAAACAATAAAGGACAAAAATGTCAACAATAATTTAATTTGATAATGAAGTCAAATATTTTTTCTTTAAAAATTATTAAATTGATATTAACATAAATAAAAAGTATTTAAAACATAGTTCAATATATTTTTGGGGTTTTTTAGAATTGGGTTTTTCTAATTTGAAATCATTTATATATTGTTTGTTATATTGCAAAATTTTATAATCATTGTTACAATTCATATTTTAATGGTAAAAACGATTTCTAAGTAGAAAAACCCAAGCCGGTTGTAAAATCATAAATTAAAGGGTTCTTCACCATCCCTTCTCTGTTTATATAAATATATAAATGTCTCTGTAAAAAATAAAAATTATTTGTTTATTTTTCTCTCTCATTTTTAACAGTGAATTTCTGTTTTTTTCATTTTATAAATTGTTTAACATACCTAAATTCTCGAATTGCCCCCCTAAAAAATCAAATTGCCCCACGTTGGGAATCACCGTTAGGAGCTGTGCAAAGAACAGCAACAATGTACAACTAAGAACATGTCATACACTTAGATGCTGAGGGGATTAAACCTTTTTAGTTTAGAGCAGAGAAGGCTTAATTTGCATATAATTCAGGTCTTCAAAATTCTGCAAGACACATATAAAATTGATTAATCAGAACTCTTTCAATTAAATAGTCAATTAATGCTCAATGACGCCAGTGAATATTAAGGGGAGGTTCATGTAAGACTGAAACCTGGAATCAAATCTTCACACAAAAGATTGTAGAAGGCTGAGACTATCTCATAGTGGAAATAAAACAGAATAATGTATCATAACTCTCATCTCTCAAAAAAATAATATGCCTTTGATATCAACAAGTACCATTCCACTCAAAGCCAGCATACAGCAAATAACTACTTCCTGTATTGTAAGAATTGCTTCCTTTGTAAACATTTTATATGTGGTTTGGTTATTCATTAAGACATTGTTTCGATGTCATTAACCGTTAAGTGAATTCTGAGATTTATTGTGAAAATTTTGAATTAGAAATAGGTAATTTGATATTGTTACATGAGAGATAATACTGCATCCCTTGCACAGACAGATTCAGAGGGGACATGTGATTGATTCTGATGCTGTACATCAGCTAAAGAATTTGACCTTTTCCTTTACAGCTAGGAAGGAAGTCAACCACCAAGATAAGGAACAATAAATCTTCCTTCAATATGCCTTCAGCACTGTAGTGTTTGGAATCCAGAAACTTCACGGCATCAGACATGACAAGTGTGTAGAGAGCAACTAAAGTTTTTACCTAAAACACGTTTTTTCCCTTTATTTACCAACTTTTAGTTATATTTGCTATAAACTGGGCTTTCCTACCTTAGACCTAACACTTGTTACTTTTCAATTTGTGTTTTATTTTCTGCAATAGGCACTTTTACATTAGTATGTATTTGTTACTAATTTATACTATATTTATCTATCACTAAATCATTTCTAATTTGGCTCAAGACAAAAACAGCTAGTGTTTGTGATATTTTTACAATTTGAAAAAAATTAACATTTATACACATCTGTTTCAAGCTAATATATATTTTTCAGGTAATGGCTTCATGATAACATCTTTAAGATATTGACTTGTGTAATGCATCATAGGCTGGTCCTAGAAAGCGCTGAAGTTTATTGTTGATTCAGAGGCAAGCCAAATAAAAGATATGATCAATGATTTATCAACATTCATTTATACAGTGAGTTAAACTGTTTTTCTTTCTTGTGAAAGCAGATTTTATTTGTAGAGGTCTCTTTGCTGCCTTTAGTAGAATGAAAAAAACAGGATGAACAGCATGAGTTTGCATTATCAGGTTATTCACTATAATTTATCAATTGTAATTAAAACTATCTTTGTAGCACTTCTAATTAAAACTATCTGTAACTGAAATGTAATAGTTCAGCTTATGATACTCAAATGGCACAAGCTGTGAAGGTCAGTTTGTTTCTTCACTTTCCACAATTGACTTAATTTATGAAGTAATAGGATGCATAGTTAAATTTAATAATAACAAAGGCATGTAGTAACAACTAATGGAATTTTTTTATTGGAAATAACTTAAGACAATTCAAATCCAAATAGTTTTTAAAAATAAATTAGCACGTAATTATGGTGGGATATTTACTAAGGTTAAAGATGCATGCTTCCATTTATTTAATTTTATTTATACTTAAAAAAACTTGATCTTGGCAATGAAAGACACACTTATCCAAAGCTTTAATAGTGGAGAGTGGATTCATGATTTTATTATCCTCGGTAGCTGTCAGTCCATAGACAAACATGTGTTTTGCATATTCTTCTTATATAATACATAAAAAGTCATAAAAAATAAGTTTTTCATGAAATATAATGTATATTGTGCATATATGTAATAATCAATAATTATTAACTGAAATGTTTCCTAACCAGACTTGTCTATCATGGTTTGCCTTATGCTGCTGTGGTAGGTTTTCAACAAGTAATACAATTATTGAAAGAAGTGGGTTTAGAATGAATTCATGGGCTACCTTAGTTAAATGCTCACAGAGATTAATTTCCCTTAAATATTTTATACCCATAAAAGTATCTTTCTGAGTACAATTAACTACAATTTATTGATCATAATGTCCTTATGTCTTTTACTTAATCAGAGGTGGCCACAAGTTACCAGGCCCATGGCCATGGATAAAGAAGATAATGTGGCAATATATTTTTTTTTTCCATTTTTTTCTACTTGTCTTCTTACATAGGAAAACAAATTCATTGCTTTCCCCATATATCATTATATTTTTAACATTGCATTTAATAAACCTTTTTCACAACATGTACTGGAAGGATTACTTAGTCAATAGCATGTAAAATAACAATTAAAAGTATTAACCCCATAGTACATGTGTCACGAAATATCTAAAATATATCTTATAAAAAGTTTGCAAAATGCACACTCTCAATAGAAATAAATGTTTCAAATTCCCCTGGGAATAACGTCAAAAATAAATGGATTTTTTTCAGAAAATGTTAATAAAATTTCTTCTTTTCTAATGATAATGCCCATGTGAATGAGAAGAGATATAATACTGTACCTTAAGGAAATAGAGTATGATATATTGGTTTTGTAATGGGCTAAATTAATTTTTTACTCATATCAATACATCTAAACTTCTTTTTTCCAGTCATCTTTAACCACATTCCTCAAGATCTTTTACTGTATAATTTCAGGATTTAAAAGGTAATTAGAGTTATATTATACTGTAATCCTAAATATACATTTTCTCAGACAGTGCTCACTCATAGTAGCCACAGATATTTACCATTCCAGCTAATGTTCTGTTTTACAGCTGTGGCAAAAAAAAAAAAAAAAACCCTTCCCACAGTATGCCACAGACAAGCTTTGTTGGCCCTCCACAGGATTTCCCCACACATGGCTGAATGGCTTCTGCAGCACACTATTAAGCAAGAGCAGACATTTAGAAATGCACAGTTTTATCATTAATTTAGGTACAACTGGTGCTCATTAATTACTGTTAAATGCTGCTGTTATTTTAAAATTTTTAAGTTTTAAAGATAGCTAAGATGATGTTCTGTCTCTTTTGACATTGTTTTAAGTGTAATAGAGAGAGATGAGTATTGTTGTGATGTATTTGCTTTATTTCATTTTATGGTTGCATAGTTTCCAAATACAATGTTATCGGAGTTAATCCATATTTTATTATGTTGCCTTAGTGCTGCTTACAACTCTGTATATTGTCACCACTTACTTCCTTAATGACGTACTTAAGTCTCATTCATATTTAGCTGTGCTAGAAGCCATAATTCACTTACAGTAGAGCGATATTTCTACATTAAATCACACACAACCAACAAGATTTCTTGGTGAACATTCTCTTAGTTGGTGTTGATTTGCAACACTGCATTGACTTCTGCACTTCTGCATTTTCAAAGTGCACCTCGCTACACTGGAATCTTGTACAGAATGCATTTGGAGCTCAGGCAGTAGCAGAGTGAGAGCATTATAAGCAGAGACGAGCAATGCAATGATGTGAAACATTACACTTCATGCCTTTATCATTATAAAAGAGTGAGGGAGAAAAGAACTAAAATAACTGTAGCTTTGTCACTGCATGTGAATCACAACAGAGCAACTATTTTTTGAAAAAAAGGATATGCAGAAAGACATTTTTGGTACTTTAATATTACCCAGCATTTACAATTTTCTATCATGAACTGAATTTTGATCACTGAAAACCTAATAAATATGCCTGTCAGTGAAATCAAAGAAGTAACGTAAGTAATGTTTGTCCAAAAAAATGGGATGATTGGATCCCATACAGCAGAAGAATGTTCATAATTTTTGGTTTTATAATGCAGAAACAATATCACGTTTCTTTTTTTAATTTATACTATGTAAAGTGCCTGTGAAATCGTTCATGTCATAATAATTTTTTGCAGTGTCAATATTGTGTATATTAATAAGATTAGTGAATGTAATAGACTTATTACATTTCTTGTGAATTTGTTTTTTGCTAGTTTAATTGAGCAAGATTAAAACAGAAAAAGGCACAACTGCATTTGAATTGTTTATGTTTTACAGGTATGACAGAGGCAACTAAATGTTAAATTCTAAAAAAAGTTTGTACACTAATTTTGTCTTCGCCACCACCATCTACCCAAAGCACCATGATGATCCAACAATGATGGATGGATTAAAAGCCAGAAGTCAGTATGACCATCAGCATCAAGTGACTCCGTGAAAAACCCGAACTACAAAGAGGACTATTTCATTTATGTTAGGTAGAATGCCCAGAGGGGACTGAGCGATCTCGTGGCCTGGAACCCCTACAGATTTTATTTTTTTTCTCCAGCCTTCTGGAGTTTTTTTTTGTTTTTTCTGTCCACCCTGGCCATCGGACCTTACTCCTTTCTATGTTAACTAATGTTGTCTTATTTTAATTTCTTATTTTGTCTTTTATTTTTCTTCTCTTCATTATGTAAAGCACTTTGAGCTACTTTTTGTATGAAAATGTGCTATATAAATAAATGTTGTTGTTGTTGTTAACATTAATTACCTTATAATTATTTTTTCAGTACTATTTATATTTTGCGGTGGGCTGGCGCCCTGCCTAGCGCCCTTTGTTGGCTGGCATTGGCTCCAGCAGACCCCCGTGACCCTGTGTTAGGATATAGCGGATTGGACAATGACTGACTGACTGACTATTTATATTTGAAATAATGAATGGTTTATTATTATTTTATTTTTCTATTTTCAATGGAAAATTCTTTGTGCCAGTTGCTTTAAAAATAACCTACTTTTCATGTTTTAGCAATAACCAGGTTTCTGGAAGTTTTGAGACTGTAAAATGAACAGTAGACTAATAAAAGTATCCAAACAAAAGAAGTAAATTTTAAATGCTACAGTAAGAAAAATACTGTGATAAATTCCAACTAATGCTATTGATAATAACGTAACATTGTACTGTACATCATTTTTAAGATGTTCTTTGAGAGTCTCAGTACAAGTAGAAAATGCCTTCTTTGCCAGGCATGGCTGAGGGATTGACAGTGAAAGTGTTGTCCTTTGAATGTTTAGTTCGACCACAATGATCGTCTCTTATTTTCAAACAGCACAAATACAAATGTATATTTTTCCCACAATGTGTATTCTATTTGATAGTGAAGAATATAAATTAAAAACTGTATTCTTCCTTTAACTCACAGAAGTATTAAAGTAACTACATGAAGAGTACATCTTGTTTTAGTCTAGAAAATAATATAAATTAGTACAGCATACATTTATTAATAAACAAATCAATCATTAAATCATCATAAAAAATGTATTTACAAACCATTTAACTTTCAGTCCAAATTGATGAGTTGCGTTCCTGTGAATTACTTTCCTGCACAAAAGTTATTTTACATGGGTTAATTATTCATGTCTTCTCAGACCGTACAACTCCCATTCAAAGCTACTTACATCCTTCTAATAATGATACTTGTAACTCAAGACTCAAAAAATTAACAAGTTCAGTTATATCAAATGTATTCTGTTAATAAATTGTAATATAATTTTATGTGGATGCGACCTGGAAAAAGTTGAAAGTCTTATTATTTTCTGTATTCATTCATTTGTTTACAGGAAATGACAGTTATTTCTATGGAAAAATCGAGATTCTTATAGAAATAACAGAAACTATTTTGAAATGGAAGGACTTCAGAAAGGAGTAATCTTAGTTATTTCTCTCTATATCTAAAGTACTGTCCTTTTCATGGTTCATTTCTCAGCTCTGTGCAGAATGTAGACAAATGAAAAGCTTTCACACACAGACCTAAGCACCCACACAGCCTTCACTAAAGCTGCAAGAAGCAGTCTGAGTCTCGGATTATGTCAGCCTAAATAACTGACGAGATTTGTTCTACATGTCAGTTGCCAGGCTTTTTACTAGACAGAGGATTTTCAGATCTTTCTTCAGATAGAAGGCCTCACGATGGAGAGCTTTAAGTTCTGTCAGCATAAAACCATTATTGGCATTGTGCCTTAGGAAAGAAAAATGTCTGCTGAAAGCTTTTTCAAGCAGCAGGTACAGGACAGCACAGCACAGAAATAGTCTGCATTCCATGAAATCGGTATTTTGAGATCCTATCTCCTTAGGGTCTTGCCATATGATCAGCTCCTAGACAAATACTTCATGGGGTTTGGAAAGGCTGAATCTTAAGAAACAAGAAGCATGATTGTTTAGCATGTACTGCTGTGGTCTTGCATGTGGATTCTCTGCTGGGTTACTTTTCATAAGAATTGCCGTAGTTTTTTGTGTATACATAGATTGTCTTCAGAGATTTTCTGCTTGAGTCTTCTTGAAATCCCTGCATGAACTATAAAGAGTAGATTTAATTGTTACAAATGACGTTTTAAAGTCTGACACAAATGCTTTCTTTAGATCTTTTGACAGAGCTGTGGACATTAATCAGTATTCACCTCTACATAATATACAGTAGTTTACATGTTCTCCTAGTGTTTGTAAGTGTTTTCTTCAGGTTCTTCAGATATCTTCCATAACATAAAGCGGTGCATGTTAATTTAATTGACTTCTGCATATTGTTCCATTGCAAGTGTAGGCATGTTCATTGGTGTGACCTGTAATGAACAAGAGTCTCATCTGGTATAGATTCCTACCTGGTGTTTGATGTTGCCACAACATCACAACAAGTTTTGTGCTTTCATTCTCATGGTTTGGAAGAAAGCTTTTCAGAAAGTAGATGGACAAATAAAAGAGAATGGATTTCATTTTTTCATCATTTTTCAGTGTGAAATACCTATTTGTTTTGAAATGTGAAAAGTATGTGTAAAATGATAAATGTCCATTTTTCCATAAGGACATGATTGACTCTTTTTAGCTGCATGTTCATGAATCAATGCCGAAAGTTTCATTTTGTTAATTTAGATACGGGAGTGTGGCATGAAATCTTGAGTATCTTGTGTGTTGGTGTCTTGGTTTCTTACATTAATTCTTTCATTTTCTGACACATACATACAAGTTTGATTTCACAGGAAGTTGTTCTTTTTTAATTTGTATTCTTTTTTTCAATGACCTTTTCAGTTCCTGTATTGCTGTAAAGTGCCATTAATTATTACTAAACCAAAGCACACTTACAGTTTTGAAATTCACACAGAAAAGAAATCAACTATGAACTGTTACAATCTATTTATTGTAAAAGGATAACTGCAAGACAAGAAAAGCATTTGATTAGAGAGGTACATACAACCTTGAATCTTTCATCAAACAGATTTTGATAAAGATGTGAAACTACTAATCAAACAATTAGTGCCAATTATCAAGGAAAGGTCTTATAGAAAATGAATCATTATGTGATATTAGAAACATTTTTTGTGTTTGTCGAGGATAGAAATGACACCTAATGGGTTACTGTTGGGTCCACTTCAGTTTTTAATTTACAATAATGCAGAAAAACATGTAATTAACAACTTATACTTAGTTATATTTGCAAATAATATAAAACTAGAATGATTAGTATAAGTGATTGTATAAGTACAACTAGACTAAATTCATATTTTAATGTCCATATAGAAGATGAAATTGTAAAACGGCAAATTTCTATAGACAGAAAATACTATTTATGTGAAATTATTTTGGGTCCTACTGGACTTGTCACTGTCTCGAAATAGACTGTATACAGAAAAGTATGAAAAGGTGTTCATTTACGTAGAATATTGTGTCACGTTCAAGTCAAGATATGTTTTTGCTTTCATGTGTTTAAATCATGTGTAAAGTTACATCTGAAAACTCTGCAGTTTTTCTCTTAAAGAAGACATTAGGGCACTACAGAATGTCCTCAGAAGGCCTAGAAGGTATGATAATTAATTTAAAATTGATGTGGTTCTGTTCTTTCTATTTTTTTCTTTTTTGCTTTCCCCCATCATAACTTATCATCAATAGGCGATAGCTTTAAATTATTCAAAAATTTTGATCTTCAGTTTTTCATGGATCTCGATGTTTTCGGGTCCCCTGATACCGAAAACATTGATATCTCCATGATGGGTGTGTGTGTCTGTCTGTGTTTGCGTGTCTGTGTGTCACAGTTTCTTGAGGATGATCTATTACTAAAATGGCTGGATGGAAAAATATCAAACTCGAAATTTAAGCCTGTTATGAGATGATGATGTGCTGATTAGTTTTTGAGGCAAATCATGCAAGAGAAAGAGGTACTCTAGCAGAATCCTCAAATACCGAAATTCTGCAATTAATTATGAATTCTTTTCATCAATTGCTATCAAATTGACCTGTTTTATGATCAGAAAGATCAGCATCGGAGCAGTAAATAATTACTGAAATGTTATAGAATAGTTTGGGTAACTTGGTTTCTAGGGAGCAAAACCTATTGATGTTCATGTTCAAATTTTTTACTTGTCTCCATATTTTTAGTTAATTGTTTGTAGTGTCTTTAGGTACCTCGATTTTTGAAATGGTTGTTCTAACACCATGTGTTGCTAAGGGTATGATACATGAATATGTATGTGATGGCAATGATCATAGTGGCCATCTTTAAAAAAGTGTTCTCAGAAAGCGCACACACTCTTTATGCCATAAAGTAATGACTCTGTTCAAGAGCAAAGGGGCATTTCTTTTCTAGCTCTTTTGTTTTTTGGGGTTTGATTACATTTTGCCTAGCTCTTTTTGATTTGGTAATTTCATACAGTTCTATTCATAATTATCTTAGATTGTCCCTTATGATAATTATTGCATTTTATATGTGAATTTCATTTCATTTCAAAGGCTGTTTTTACATTTTAAATCATTCTGACAAAACTTTAGCATTTTTTGATGTTTTTCCCTTATTGTTTATGCAATGCTATGACTAGCATTATGTGGCCAGTTTGTTTGCATTTTTGACATCACAGAAAGTCACATTATAAATTCAGTTTCAATTCTTTGAAAATCCTCTTAGTGATAGTTTTTATGCAAGAAGGATCTAGCACTAGCATTTTTTATTTATCTTTCAGTCTGATGTTTGATTTGGGTATTGCATTTTAGTTTTGGCAACACAATCTTTTTCCTTCTTAGCAATGACCCTCCTCCCACATCCTTGAGTAGATTTTTGGATTTTGTTTTCATGTCTTGGTCTTTTTTGCACAGAGACCCTGCATCTCATAATACCACTGACTATTCCTTGTCTTTGCCCTTATGGAAATTTACTCTGTCTCAGTTTCTCTTAACCACAATCAAAAAAGGTCCTTTATTTTTTGAAGGATCTAAATACTCACAGCACTAGACTAAGTTCAGAAGTTGTGTCATGATCTATTAGAAGCAACTGAAGGAGAATATGTTCATCTAAAAATAAATGAAGATTAAAAAATGACAAGAAAGAATACCTAAAATTACTAAATGACTTGATAGAGTAAATATCAGTTAATAAAATATTCTCACATCTGCTTAATCCAATTCAGTTTTAATATGGGGCCAGAGTCTACACAGGCAACTTATAGTTCAGAACAGGAACCAACATTAGGGGAAGCACCAGTTTATTGTATGATCCACTCATGAGCACACCACACTCATACTCAAATTGATATAAATAATTGCAAATTCTCCCTAACACCCACATTTTTGGGATGTGAAATGAAAAGCAGAATACATGGTAGAAAGGTACATGAAGACATTAAAAACTTCAGAAAATATTTGATGAGAACAGGCCATTCAGCCAACAATGCTCACCAATCCTACCAGTCTAATTTCTTCAAAATAACATCAGGTCAAGTTTTGAAGGTTCCTAATGTCCTGCTCCCTACCACACTGCACTCTCACTCTCTGTGAAGAAAAATGTTCTAACTTTTGTGCAAAAGTTACAAGTTTTCCATTGTGTTCCTGTGCTCTTGTTAAACTCATTTAAAATGAGTGACTGGTTCCACTCTGCTAATTCCTTTCATAATTTCAAAAAGCTTACCAGCGCGTTATAAAGATTAAGTTAACCTCTTTTGACTTTTTTACTACAAGACTCATTGTACAGTATAAACTACCATTCTATTAGCCTTGTTAATGACTTCTGTACACTATTTGAATGTTGATAGTCCACTATGGCTTCTAGATCCTTCTCATAAAGTGTACTTTGAAGTTTCAGACTTCTTGTTGTGTATTCAAAGCTAAAAGTCCACTTTGTCTCCCTCAGATATCAGCCATATTTTCTAAATGAACTCTTCAACTAGAACACACAGTAATATTAAATGTACAGGCACACTGTTCATATTCTTTTGAAATGATGGACATTTAGCATTAACATGTCAGCTCTAAAGATGCACACTGTTCTGTATTATGGATTCTGTAAAATGGTATTATTGAATGAAATAATAATAATGTAATACTTCATTCTATTCTTAGAAATATACATTTTCCAACTTGTTTACTGGATTATCAAGAATTACTAGTAATCTTTGCCATTCTTTTATTTCATTGACTATAAAATGCAGTACTTTTTCTACAACGGAATGAAGATATCCATTCTGACAAAATATTTACCTGACCCCCAGTGCTTGTTTTCATTCTAGACTTTCATGTAGAGGTGATTGTGTTTTTATGAATGTATAATTGCAAATCGCATCTAGTTTTATATCTGTTGGAAGTTTACAATTATAATTAAACTTTTCTTCGATTCTTACACCAGTTCATCTGGCCCATGAAAACTTAACAAGACTACCCATTCTAACGAACTACCCATCTTGACTTGCATATAATAACAGAGAAGGGACAATTGTGAAGCTTAAAACATTGGCTCATTTTATGGTTGGCAAATCTGCTTGATGCATTTTATATCCAGCCATTTAGCTTCAATGGAGGAGAGCGCATCATGTATGTCAGTTGCAGAGCTCAGACTTGTGCTTCGGTTTCAGTTATGTTAGGGCCGACGGTCCAACTTTATGAAAAATTCCAGTTATCAACATCAACACTGTGCCTATATTGTAGTGAAAAATTAAATTTTGGCTCAGTTTATAAATTACAAGATATACTTGAATTGTGTTAATTTAATTAATAGAACATTTTACTTATTTTTGTCAGTTTATTTTAAAACAGAGGTATGTAGTTCTGTTTAATTGCCAAGGAACTCCAGTTCATCTGTAGATAGTAAATGTAATATTTTAGTAAAATTCTAATTATAGTCAGCTATGAATTGCATTTGTAATGCAAATGTTATAAAGTGCATTCACTCTGTCCTTTATTACAATAATAATTTAAAATAATCTTGTAATTGTAAAGTATATGAAATATATAGTGCATAATGCATGTTATCTTTCTTGTGTAGAGTAGTACTGAGAGCATTTGTATTTTTTTGGCAATAATATCATATAAATTTCACACTTGTACATATTTCATAGTTGTTGACTGATGTTACTTTAAGTCCTTAACAATACAAGCCAAACTAGGCAGCAGAACTATCATTGATGTTGTCTTGTATGTTATCTCTCTAGCAGATAAGCGTGTAAAACTCTGTTAATGGGGACAGTTTGTCACATTTGCAGTAAGGATTGCCATTTATCCTCTCTTTATTTCACTAGGTCTGTGATTTCATTAGTTTTAAAATTTTCCCAAACAGGGTATATGCATTCAGTTAAGAAGGGGGAACAAAAACATCTAATGACATTTACTGTAGGTGCCAGCTTATTCTTTTATGAAAACATAGTAGGTGAAAAAGAGAAAGAATTAGACAGCAGGAGAAGCTTGTGAAGAAAGTTAATAGACAGTTCAAGGGCTCCAAAGAAAAAGCTTTAATTAGCAAAGTTTTTCAGTAAAAGCACACAACACGAAGCAGAAGGCAGATGTACACACAGTAAATAAACTAGGGGTGCTTTAGGGTTATGAGTTTAACACAGAAACTGGAAGAGATGACAATTGAATAATACATAAAAGATTTGTAACAATCAAAATAAGAAAAATAAAGAAGTAAATAAATTATTCAAGCACTAAATCATTCTTTATGTATTCTAAACCAAAGCACACACCAGCAAATAATGACAGGGGCACAAATGTGCTCCAGCTTTTCCCAGAACAAAATGCTTAAAAAATCTTATTATGAAAATTAATATATCAAGTCTTCAAAAATAAACACAAGGGAGGGATAAATGTGAAGGGGACACAAAGTGGCAAAATAACAGTTTTCAAACTAAACACTCTGCCTTTAGACTTTACTATGCAGATGTTTCAACCTACCCAGTGGGGTGTTCTGATCTTATTGCAAACTTAGAAAATATCATGTCACAAACAGCCACAACGATTCTCCCTTTCACCTCCCCAGCTCTATGTCCCTTTGTCCGTTTACCACAGGATTATTCTGGCAATTTGAGCCTTTGCCACTTCCGACTCTACATTCAGCGAGCCACTGGTAGGGACTGACTTTGAAACTTCACCCAGAGGTTACTTAACACTAGAATTACCAGAGCCTACGAAAAAACACGTAGATCCGTCCCACCTTAAATCGCTTTACACTTACACCGGCTGTTACAGACTGAAATCAAATGTATGTTTTTATTCTAAAATAGTAAGAATAAGAGCAGCTCACTTCTCAAAACAGACTTGTCCGGGGTCGAACCCGTGAAGTTTTGATTACCAGTCAACAGTTCATACCGTTGCGCCACTGAAGCGGTCGTAGCAAATGCGTGTCAATGTTGCACACTAACGCGGGTTGTTTTTCTGCAGTTATATTCTTGAATAGGAGCGCATTTGTTCTGTTATACTTGTACCTTTTGTGAAAGTGTTTATTTGATATTTGGAATTCAGGCTTAACACATTATACACTTCATGTCTACATTTTGTCAATTATTACTAAAACATGAAAAACATTTCTGTTTTAACGATGTGTTTACTGTACATAGATTGTTGTAGACACGGAACACACATGAAATGCATGTGTTCCAAATAACGATATAGTATTTATAAAAGGTGTCATTTTGCTTGACTTCTCACTCTATACAACTCCAAGCAACTGACACACAGGTAAACAGACTTGAGCTGAGAAAACTGTGCGTCGGTGGGGGATGTGATAGCAGGCTACTTGCTGCTTGCTGCTTATCGACACATTTACAGGACAAAAGACACTGATGCCAAGGTGCGAAGCGATTTAAGGTGGGACGGATCTACAAGTTTTTTCGTAGGCTCTGGTAATTCTAGTGTTAAAGAGCTACTTGGGGATCAGGAACATCTATTATAAATTCTGAGGTCTCAACACACTGTCAGTCCCAGGTCACTTAGCATTAATGAGCTCCAGTGCTTAATTAACACTAGAATCCCTGAAACCTACGAAAAAAAGTCGTAATGCTGGGCCACCTTAAAACCCTTCGCACCTCTTCATCACCGTCTTTGTTTGTAAATGTGTCAATCTGCACAAGCAGCAAGCAGCCTGCTATCCCATCCCTCACCGATGCAGCTGAAGCTCCCCCATCTCAAGCCTGTTTATTGTGGTGTGAGGTGCCTGGAGCAGGGTAGGGTAAATAATATAGTTATTTGGAACACATGCATTTTATGTGTGTTCTGTATCTACAATGATCTGGGTAAATGTACAATGACAGGAATTTGAATCAAGAAATGTAGAACACATAACTAAAACAAAAAAATTTTCATGTTATAGTAATAATGACAAAATGCTGATGTGAAATGTATAATGTGTGAAGACTTTAGTCCAAATATCAAATAAACATATGCATTTTAATTCAAGAATATAACCAAAGAAAAAGAAATCATTCAATTTACATGTTGCTGTCAAAGAGTAAAAACCCGTGGTCAAATGTCAATTGACAGAAAATCAACATGTTTGCTTGGATGGTGCAGAGGTAAGAACTGCTGCATCATAATCAATATATATATGTATATATATATATATATATATATATATATATATATATATATATATATATGTATCACGCATGTGCATCTGAGGGTCACCCTCCAGGCACATCTGATTTAAGCGCTACAACTCCGGGACACCTCAGGGGCACAATCACTAACTCTTGTATTTCTCTTATCATCCATAGCTGCAAAAAGATTCCCACTGAGGGAAACTGATCACACCCTTTCAAATCTCGGAGCTGTAAACAGCAGTGTACTCCGAAGAAGTGGCATCTCACTCAGGGGATAAGTGTACCAACTTACAGAGCTCTGGTCCTGTGAAAAGACCACTCTCCAGAACTTATTGTCGTGACTCCAAAAGTTAAAATCTTAACATTTGTTAACTCTGTGGTATCACATGCCTATCTTTTTAGTTTTCTTTTTTTTTTCAAATAAAGGGGATGGCTCCTTAACCCTCTGTTTGAGTCCTGTCATTTCCTGAACCAACAACAATATATATACAAGAGAGATAAAGAGCAAGAGGGTTACAGTTTACGGTCACCAGACACGGAACTGAGAGTAAGTAATGAACGTTGAAAGTTGGCAAGAAAACAAAATGCCTCCTAATTAAATACAGTAGAGAGTAGGTCATTTTGAGAACCAAATGGTCAGTCTCTTTCTTCCAGCCAATCATGAGGCAGCATACAGCACTCGGATGGGAGGAAGGGGACTGGTGTACTTGTTAATGCAGACTGCAAAGAAGCTATTTAATAGATTTGGGTTTTTCAAGGCTATTGAAGGTTCATTGTTGCTGAGACACCATAATGTAACAGAAGGAGCTCTTGTCTGGTATCTATGTAACAAAAGAAATGTCATCCCTGCCCACAGATTTGGATGGCATCGATCCCAGAAGGGAATATAAATCTTCGAACCAGAGGTAGACTTGAGTCTATGGTTTTCTGGAGTGAGCCCAAAGGTAATAAAAGCGAGAGTGCCTTACTGGTATCTGGTGGAAGAATATTTTCAGTGTGTGGATAGCGCTTTGAGTACTGAGAAAAGCGCTATATAAATGTAATGAATTATTATTATTATTATTATTAGTGCAGGTATACCTAGTGGGACAGCAAAGTTTCGTATGTTTTCCCTTTGTCTATCTGCTTGCACCATCCCATTTGCTCCCTACTGTACATCTTTTGATATAGATATATAGTTTTCATACATTTTGACTCTATGACATGATTAAGATTAAAGAGAAATGCAATAAGAATGCTCTCTCTTGATTTATGGAGACGGATTTAGATGGTGGGGGGACTGCCATTTGGCAATGTAAAAAAGTCTTATGACATATAGCTTGCACTTTTTCCTGCGTTAAACAGAATTGGAAATAATGTAATGAAAGTAAAACCTGCTCTGTCAGACCCAGCAGGCTACAACTCATGAATCTGATTTCTGCCTGGCAAACAGATTTACCACTCCAGCCATGAAAAATAGTTGTTAATCTGTTTTTTGCATTGTGTTGCACAGTTTATGACTATAAGCATGTATTGGTGTCTCAATGGTGGTTGTCAATAATGGCCCATTTATATTTTGTGCTTCCTTATAATCGCAAGGGTCTGTGTGATGTAAATTTCATTATCAATAATGTTGTGCTGATATATACTTCTTCAACTACATGCCTCCAATTTTTTGTGTCATGTGCCAGATAACAAAACATGGATGCATGTGAAGAGAAAGCCAGTGCGCATGCGTGGAACCATTTTGTATCCGTGCAGTGCCGCACACACTTGATTGTACTGAAAATTGAACATGGTTTGCATCCTGTGTCCATAGCTGTTCTGTATGTGAATTTCCCATTGGGATTAATAAAGTATCTATCTATCTATCTATCTATCTATCTATCTATCTATCTATCTATCTATCTATCTATCTATCTATCTATCTATCTGTTCAGTTTTGAAATATTCATAAAATGACCATCATTTTCTTGAAGGGCAGATGCACTAGAATCTGTCCAACTTATTTACCATATCTCTTAGCAACTCACTGAAACATGCTGCATAATTTTCCTTTTTTTAAAAAAAGCTCCAATTTTACTAATTAGCTACTGTAAATTGTAATAAAAGGTGAATTGTGAAATAAAGTCTGTGCTTGAAGAACCCTAATCATTGTTGGGAATACTATGTAGTTAGTTATTAGTTTTTTTTTTTGTTTGTTTGTTTTTGGTATTAATCCCTGAGGGAAAATGTCTTTTTGCATGACCTTTTGGGGTCAGAGTACAGTGTCAGCCATTGTATTAGCACCCCTGGAGCAATTTTCAGGTCAAGGACCTAACAGAGTAGACTCCCTTCTGTTAGTAATGGGATTTGAACTGGCAACCTTTCAGATCCTTAGCCTCAGTGCCACCACTCCGCCACTAATAAGCAAAGACATATCAAAAGCATGTAATGTAAATACAGAATCGATAGTACAGTAATCCCTCCTCCATCGCGGGGGTTGCGTTCCAGAGCCACCCGCGAAATAAGAAAATCCGCGAAGTAGAAACCATATGTTTATATGGTTATTTTTATATTGTCATGCTTGGGTCACAGATTTGCGCAGAAACACAGGAGGTTGTAGAGAGACAGGAACGTTATTCAAACACTGCAAACAAACATTTGTCTCTTTAAAAAGTTTAAACTGTGCTCCATGACAAGACAGAGATGACAGTTCCGTCTCACAATTAAAAGAATACAAACATATCTTCCTCTTCAAAGGAAACAGAGAGGAAAGCAAACAAATCAATAGGGCTGTTTGGCTTGCGGTACAAAGCTGTTGAAGGCGGCAGCTCACACCCCCTCCGTCAGGAGCAGGGAGAGAGAGAGAGAGAAAAACAAAGTCAAAAATCAATACGTGCCCTTTGAGCTTTTAAGTATGCGAAGCACCGTGCAGCATACTTAAAAGCTGCACACAGAAGGTAGCAACGTGAAGATAATCTTTCAGCATTTTTAGACGAGCATCCGTATCGTCTAGGTGTGCGAACAGCCCCCCTGCTCACACCCCCTACGTCAGGATCACAGATAGTCAGCGCAAGAGAGAGAGAAAGAAAAGTAAGTTGGGTAGCTTCTCAGCCATCTGCCAATAGCGTCCCTTGTATGAAATCAACTGGGCAAACCAACTGAGGAAGCATGTACCAGAAATTAAAAGACCCATTGTCCTCAGAAATCCGCGAACCAGCAAAAAATCCGCGATATATATTTAAATATGCTTACATATAAAATCCGCGATAGAGTGAAGCCGCGAAAGGCGAAGCGGAATATAGCGAGGGATCACTGTACATAGATTTTATTATCTACTGTACTTGCCTTAAATCTAGGTGACTATACTAAATATTATGACTAAATTAAAATAATTATAGGTGACGTTATATAGATAAAGTATAATGTGTAGTACTCTAATCGGACTACTTGAGCAGTTATCTACAAATACATGTTTTTGGTTATGAATCATAGAGCTAACTGAGAGAGAAATTTATTTTATACATTTACAGCATAAGTAAATTGTAAAATACCTTGGATTTATCTGAGTAATGTGTACATGTTGTACCGCCAGTGCTCTCTTGCCTTACAACAGAGTGTATATTCTAATGATATTATTCTATTGGTTAATCAGCAATAGGAAAAGGGTCTTGCTAATGTTGCCATGACACAGCAGTGTAAGCTGGATGCCCCTCAGTTGTTATTAAGCAAGAATCAATTACATTTTAAATATTCTTTATGTAGCTATAGGGTCAAAGACATAAGCAGGGCAAGCCAAATGTAGTGACACAGGACAGAAACCAGACTTGGATGGGACATCAATCCATCTCAGACCATATCAGCACTTACACAGTCATGCTCAGTCATACCAGTTCCATTTGGAGTTACTTATTAACCTAAAGTACATGTCTTTGGGAGGTGGCAGAAAAACATAAGCACAAGGAGAAAACCCATGCAGACAGACTGAAATTTTTAACCATTTTTTCCTGCAGTTGTGAGGCAACTATTTGATTCAAAAGAATTATCCATGTTCAATAGTTTTAGACAGTTTCTTCTTTTAATTATTTTGTTCTTTCTGCCCCCTTCATACATTTAAAAAGCCCCCTGGCAAGAGGCTTCTGATGATAAAAGTGAGTGAAGTTTAAAGCTATTCTGAAAAATGTTTAGAAAAATATTAATTTATTTACCTTTTTAAAGGCTCATTGAGCAGTGCAAAATTTAAATTTAAAACTCTTCCAATGATTTTGTTTTTGGAGCAGCTGTTACCTCATGTTACTTTATATTTATAAATTATACATGTGCACGTAGGTTGCACTATATTGTACAAATCGCACCTGAATTGTGTAAATTCTGTAATAGAAAGTGTGCTTTAGCAGCTGGCAAATAGAGCTTTGCAGAAAGTGAAGGAGCACTATTATTCAATGTACATAACAGATTCATTTCTAAAACAGCGTGAGGAAAAACATGAACACATTTTAGCTTTCTTTACTAAACCAACATTAAGGAAATGCACACACTGATTATGGTATTTTTCTTGCACAGTATGCATACCTGGCCATATCACTTTATAATGCAGCTTTCTATGAAAAACAAAAAGTGGATAATTGATTGCACTGATTAATTACTTGCATATTGTACAGTGGATTCAGAAATTATTCAGACTCCTTCACATTCCTCACACTTCATTATGTTGTAGGTTTAAT
Source organism: Erpetoichthys calabaricus (assembly GCF_900747795.2). Classification (NCBI taxonomy): domain Eukaryota; kingdom Metazoa; phylum Chordata; class Cladistia; order Polypteriformes; family Polypteridae; genus Erpetoichthys; species Erpetoichthys calabaricus. Next base: position 218,400,839 of record NC_041397.2, on the reverse strand, counting down.
TTTGAATTAGATAAATTTGCCATTTTTTCCCCTGATCAATGTACACTCAATAACCCATTATTACAAACGTGTTTTCAGAAAGGTTTGCAAATTTATTTAAAAAGCAAATCTGAAAACTTTCATCCATATAAGTATTCAGACCCTTTGTTGCAGTACTTCAAATTGTGGAGAGGTGCATCCTTTTTGCTTTAATTATCATTGAGATGTATCTACAACTTGATTGGGGTCCACCTGTGGCAAACTGAATTAACTGGAAATCATTTAGAATGGCACCTGACTGTGTATATAAGATCCCACACTTCACACTGGATGTAGGAATAAAACCCAAGCCACTAAGTGCAAGGACCTCTCTTAAGACCTCTGTAACAAAATTGTGGTACAACATAGTTCAATTAAAAGGTATAAAACCATTTCTAAAACTTCCCAGGAGCACAGTGGCCTCAATAATTGTGAAATGGAAGACGTTTGGAACCCCCAGGACTCTCCTGCATTTGGCCATCTGGCCAAACTGAGTATCCAGGGAAGAAGGGTCTTGGTCAGGGAGGTGGACAACAACCCAATGGTCACTCTAACACAGCTTCAGTTGTTGTTGGCCGGGGTTGAGAACCTGTCAGAATGATAAACATCTCAGCATCACTCCATCCATCAATCAGACACATAATCTAGCAATTTTGGAGTTTGCCAAATGGCATTAAAGAGAGTTTGAAGGCATGAGAATAAACATTCTCTGATCTGATGAGACAAAAATATATCCTTTGGGCAGAACTTCAAGCACTATGTCTAGCAGTGACAAGACACTCCCTTCGGTAAAGCAAGGTGGTGCAGCCAAATAGAAGAAAACCTAACCCAGAGTGTCTGCAACCTCAGACTGATGCGACTGTTCAATTTTCAGCACAACAATGACCTTAAGAATGGAGCAAAGACAATGCTGGAGTGACTTTGGGAAGTCTCTGACTGTCTTTTAGTGGCCCAGTCAACGGCCAGACTTAAACTCCATAGAGCACCTGTGCAGAGACGTGAAGATGGCAGTTCAAAGGCATTTCCCACCCAGTCCAAGGGAACTTGAGAGGATGTGCTAGGAAGTGTGGCATAAACAGGTTCAGATCCAGGTATGCAAAGCTTTTAAATATTTACCTAAGAAGACTCAAATCTGTAATTGCTGTCAAAGAACTTCTATAATGTACTGATTTAAGGATCTGAATACCTATATGAATGAGAGATTACCATTTGTGATTTTTAATAAATTTGCAAATCTTTCTGACATCATGTTTTCACTTTGCCATTATGGGATATTGAGTGTATATTGATGGCAAAAATAGCAAATTTATCCATTGAATTTAAAATCTACAATGCAATACAGTGTAGAGAAAGTGAAGGGGTCTGAATACTTTCTGAATCCACTGAATATCCTACAGTATATGTTGGAATTCAGATATACTATTGATATACTTTTTTTACTTTCTCTTTTCACAATAAACTTGAGTAACATTCATACTGTAGATAAACTGCATATGAACGCTTTCCAACAATCTATATATTGTTTTCTAAACTGATTTTTGCAAAAAAATATGGAGCCTATTTTAAGAAATAAAAATCTTTTTTTACAGTTTGATAACTGGCCCAAACTGACAAATTGTCTTCACTGGCATGTCCATAAAGCAAGAGAATTTTGAAAGAGAAGAAAATCATTGTCACTTATTTTGGAGGAGCTGAGTCTCAGAACACCATCTGGGATATCTTGATAGAATATTATGCTGGAAAATGGAACTCGGCTAAGGTAGGGAAGATGGCAATTCCTTTCTAAACAAGGAGTTTGTAAATGAAGTTAAATCCTTATTTGATATTTTGTCTGTGTTTTAAGTTGCCTTAATCCTGTATACAGTAGTGAAGACTTTGCAGTTGGAAAATTGCATACATAAATGCATACAGTTTCCATGAATTCAAAAGATTTATTGACAGTCTAGTGTCTTCGTTGTTGGAGCAAACCCAACAGTCACATAAAGAGGAAATAAAAAACAGAGTGGCACAAACAACAATCTGGTAACATGAAATGTTTGTACTTAAAGAGAAATATAAAGTTGGTATAATCAAACCATACTACATGATAAAAAAGTTTATTTAGCATGAGAAGCAAAGCTCATTTACACTGAGTGGCCACTTTATTGGGTACACATGCCCGTTCCCAGTAGTTTACTGCTTTTATAAAGACTGCAGCATGTAGGTAGACAATCCTACCTAAAACAGGAAGGCAGGTACCAGTGAATTCTGTGAAATTTGGTAGCAAAAGGGCAAAGCTAAAGAGTTAAGTAGATGGTTGTTCACTCCAGCGGTGCCAGCATGAAGTATCAAAAACATAGGGTTTTTTTTGTGGTCAGCATGACAGGATCAAGGGTGCAGTGGGAATAGCTTCCCACTCAAAAAATATTTAAGCTGCAGTTAGAAACAGACTGTAGATGAACAAGCCTATGAAAACTGGCATAATATGTAACCACCAGGCTACATTCTCACAGATCTGGTCATAAACATCTATAACCCGTTGCAAAGCTTACTGTGTTTTAATACGATTTTCTTAAGATCCAATCTAGCTTTGCTCCTGTCAACAAAAAACAAGAAGGAATTGCAAATGTCTAAGGAAACTAAATATTACAGTGTAGAAAAGTATTACCTAATAGATTGAATTCAAACTTGCTGCAAAACTTACTTCCTAACAAACTTGATCCACTGAATGGACATTTGTCAAGGTTGTCTTTTTCTTATGTTCCTATGAATCTGTGGATCCATCTCACTATGTGTCATCAATGCAGTCTGGTAACAACTATGTGAAGAATGTTACTGTGGCACTTATTTAAAAAAGGAAAAATTTAGATTACACAGGATATTTCAATATCTTGGAAAATTAAGTGCATTCCTTCATGGCAGGCACTTACTAATCTGCAAAAGCCAGATATTTTTTATCAAGACAATGATACATGTCATAATGCTGGGAATGTCTTGGATTGCATCCAACAATAGGACAGTGAATTCATCTTAATGTAGTGGCCTTCCCATTCACCAGATTCCAATCCAATTGTATATTTCTTGGAATAGATAGGAGATGCTATTTGTGGTAGCACTCATCAGTAGTTATTTGCAATAGATTCATAACAAGCTGGGGTGGCATGGTTGCATCGTGGTAGCGCTCTTGCAGTAAGGAGACCAGGGTACACGGCCCAGGTCCTTGCTGCATGGAGTTTGAATGTTCTCCACATGTTTGCATGGGTCTCTTGTGTGTGCTTCAGATTTTTCCCACAGTCTGAAAGCGTGCAGTTCAAGTGGATTGGAGCTGCTAAGCTGGCCATTGTATGTGTGTGTGTGTGTGCTCAAGAATGTGTGCATTTTCCCTGTAATGAGCTGGCACTCATTTCAAGCTGTGTTACCATGGACTCATGCCACAAGCCATTTCATTTCAAAGATTTGGTGGCCATTTGTGAACCTGCAATATCTAGATTATGGCTCTCAGAAACAGTTTTTTTATCAGCCTGAGCAAACAGGAGGTACCAGGCCTTGACTGAGCAGATACTGCTTCTGAACACTTCCTAGTGTTCCACTTCCTGGTGATGTCGGCTCAGCTCTCCACTCAGCACCCACCATTGTGCGCAGTGCCACTGCACCACACTAGCATGCACGTTTCAAAAATATTTTGGCTGAAAGGCAATTTTATGATAAATAGCTACATACACATGCAATACTCCTGGCTTATTCTACACCAGACCATGTCCAATTCGCCTTGTAGCTTACATAAAATCACCACCAATACCAGTGATTGTAGACATTTATTCTTATCCAGAACAAAGAGCCAAGGATCTGTTTTAAAAATGACTTAAATTCAGGTTTACTTTATTGTCATAAACATACCTATGAAATACATGTTTGTTGTCTACAAGCTTAGTGCCCCATTGAGAGTAATTAATAAAGTATCTATCTATCTATCTATCTATCTATCTATCTATCTATCTATCTATCTATCTATCTATCTATCTATCTATCTATCTATCTAATTGTTAGCCATTGGGAGAAACACTTTTTAAAATTATAAACAAAGTTTTATTTAACAACTTAAGTAACTTAACAATAATGTTACTGTACATAGGTCAGCTACTCAAGGAAATCTCTAATCTTTAACTTTTTATATTATGGGTGATCCTGTGCAAGTCCCCCAACACATATTTATAACCAGTGCACTGTGAGAATGTGATGAATGTTTGGATTGAATTAACAGAAGAAATACAGTAGTCAAAAAAATAATCAGTTTAGCTTGTTTTCCTGGTGTTAGTTACTAGTCTGAAACACCCCAATAAACATATCCTTCACACTACAAGTAGATTTAAATTGATTTAGTCACTTTAAAATACTGTCATGAGAAGGAATTCTTCCTTGCTGTGGCACATTACACTAAATGCTAAATTTTCTTTGCCTCTCTGTTACTTATTGGAATGTAATGTTTACTGTGAATGTGAACATACAAAGAAGCACCATCCAGTTGTCTGTACCTGCTAAAAAAACATTTAGTATACATTATATAAAAATACCAAGATACTATATATAAGTATATATACACCCCGACTCTAGTCACTTACCAGTCAACATCATAATGAAAATTGTCACATTCTCACATTACACCCATTATATCCAGTTCTCCCAATTAAGACTCGTGCTAGACTATAGACTAAGCTTAACTTTTTGATAGGTTTTAGTCAGAGATTGACTGCACTTATACAAATTCCTAGGTATTGATGAACAAAGGAAAGGTGCTTTGAGTCTTCCTGACAATGATCAAGTTGTTTTGTGCCATTACTGAATGGCTGGCCGTCTTCATTGCATCCCCTTTCATGTACTGTAAATGGCAGTGTGGTTTGCCTCCTGTTTCTCATAGTCCTTGGTTATTTGACATCAAAGGAGAGACTGTGACACACACATGAGCATGGGAGGCAGCTAAAGGGCCTGAATCATGGTAGGTCCATGCCAGACCAGGGGGTGACGAGGTGCACTGACTTTCTGTCTCGATCCTCTTTAGACCATCTATGGGAAATCCCACATGCTTCTGGTTCCGGCACCAACGATGATGTCACTTCTGGTTCCTGCACCAATGACAACATCACTTCCGGTCCCAGCGATGACATTTCTGGTCTCGACACCAGCGATGACGTTGCATCAGGTTCTGGTGCCAATGATGACGTCACTTCCCATCCTGATGAAGTCACTTTCTTGGCTGCAATCTTTACACCTCTCAAGCAGTTCTGTTTTGGAGCGAATAAAATTACGATAAATTTACCCATTTGCTTGATGTTTTTTTGATGTTTCCTGATAAATCTTACAACTGTTGTCTTGACACCACTGTGTAAGAAGGCAAACCTCTTCTGTGTAATCCGCCTGATCATTGTTGGTGATTAATCCTTTGGCTGTGGTGTTATCATCAAATTTAATGATGCTTTTGGAGGAGAGCCTAACTACAGAGTCATACATGAACAAGGAGAACAGAAGGGCCCTCAGCTTAGTACTCTATTGGGTAACTGAGTAAAGGATAACTGTATAGGAAATAATATTTCCAGTTGACACATGCTGAGGTCAACCAGATAGGAAATGCAAAATAAAGCCATATAGGTAGCACTTATTCCCATGTTTAGGAGGCTGGTGATCAGCGTTGATGGAAGAAAAGTGTTACATACTAAGCAATAATTTTTAAATACTTCTGTAGTATAGTACTTTTTCCAATATTTTTGTATGCCAATTGTAATGATTTAAGCTTCCTTCAAAGAAAAATAGGTGAGGCCTCCAAAATTCACCTAAGAAGCATGCCAAAATCAGCACCGGTCTGCCCAGAAGAGGCTCACTTAGTCCAGACAGATTCCAATGCTACTGCTGGCTTTGGAAGGAGCAGGCATAAAAATGGGGAAATAGCAATCACTAAAATTTCTGTTTTCTCTTTATTTAGTTTGAGAAAACACAAATAAGACATTGTGTCAGTGAATCAAGAGACTCGGGGTCATCAGGTGCTATTGATAAATACAGTTTTGGGTCATCAGCAAAGCTGTGGTAGCTCACGTTATGCCCCGAGATAATCTGACCTAACAGAAGCATGTAAATTGAAAAAAGCAGTGGACCCAGGATAGAGCCTTCTGGAACACCATATAGAATATCATGTGTCTTTGAAGTATAATTACCACAACTAACAAAGAATTTTCTACCTGCCAGGTAGGGCTCAAACCAATTTAAGACACTGCCAGAGAGGCCCACCCATTGACTAAGGTGATTTCTAAGAATATTGTGATCAATGGTATCAAATGCAGCACTCAGATCTAAGAGGATGAGAATAGATAGATGGCCTCTGCATTACCCGCAAGTCATTTACTACTTTAATGAGTGCAGTTTCTGTACTGATTTGTTCTGAAACCCAACTGAAACTTACCAAGAATAGCATGTTTATTGAGGTGGTCATTTAGGTGCATAATGACTGCCTTCTCTAGGATTTTACTTAAGAAAGGCAGGTTAGAAATAGGTCCAAAATTTTCAAAAGCAGAGGAGTCAAGATTATTTTTCTTGAGTAGGGGTTTAACTACAGCTGTCTTAGGACAGTCTGGGAAGACCCCCATATCTAATGACGAGTTTACTATGTCAAGAATAATATCAATTAGCACACCGGATACTTCTTTGAAAAAACTTGTTGGTATTGGGTCAAGGACCCATATGAATCAGGTAAATCTATCCTGGTGAAAGAATTTGATTTGTTTAAAATGGAGTACCGGGGTTTAAGAGTATCATTATTGGAAATTAATTTTGTGATTAAAAAATACAACAAAAGCCTCACAAGTTTCACTGGAAGTTTTTTGGAGGCATTCCATTGAGTGACCTGGGTTTAGCAGACGATCAGTTGTAGAGAAGAAGACTCTGGGATTACTAGCATTGTTATTTATAATTTTAGAGAAATAGCACTACCTCTCAAGATGGACTGTTGTTGTATTCTGTTATTTTAGCCTTCAGTATCTCATAGTGGATAATCAGTTTAGTTTTTCTCCATTTACGCTCAGCTCTCCAGTTCTCTTTAGATCCATGGTATAATAGTTATAGAGGATTTTTTAACTGTCTTTTCAGGAGCAACTTTGCCAACAGCAGCTCTCACTTTAGCATTAAAATTTTCCACCTTACTGCTTACATTATCCTCGCTATTGTAGTAAGCACTACAAACGGACTGGTTGCTTAGAATGTTTGTAAACTTTGAAGCTGCTGATGAATCAAAGAAGTGTTTTTTAACAATATGCTTTTTGTGATTGTCGGTATCTAACGTCATTTACCCCGGCGTGTATTACAATGGATCCCACTGCCCTGTTCTTGTGCCTCTCGAAGACTGTTGGCGCTCGTCTCATAACATCTCGAACATGAGCACCGGGAAAATAAGAGACAGAAGATTTCTGATTAGGGCATGAGATGTTTAGGTCTCATACGATTGAATCTTCAATCACAAATACATCACCCAGGGTTGAAGGCAAACTGGGGGAGCAGAGAGGATCGAACCGGTTCGGGGTGTAGAGGCTTGCCTGAGGCGATGAAGGTGATCTAGTCTTAAACCCCTGCCTGCATAGCTGAAACAGGCTGAGTTCCTCATTGTTGACGTCGTTGCTTCAACTACCAGGTGCGAGGTTAAAACTCACTTGGCCCTGAAAGTGAGCGGCCCAGAGTGGAGTCCATGTTACTGAACCACGATTTGTGACGATTTCAGATGACAGGGAGGATTTTTCCAGTAGATGAGCCTTCAAATCCCTCAGGTGCCTCCGTCTGGACAGGAGTTTCTGTATCTGGATATCAAGGGCCTGGAGTTCTACGACAACACGGTCCATCTCACCATCGGCCATTGTCTGTTTCCGCTTCGTGTCCTAGGAAAGAGAGAGAGATGGTTAGAGCAACATCCATGCAGTAACCAAGTTCCACTTGAAATAGCAATATAAATATAATTTAAATACATTAAAGGAGTAAAACACGGACAAAAAAGACAAAAACAATAGAATTTAAACATAAGTCAAAGGAAGACATAACACCAATATGGTGTGAAGGTTTAAGAATACAGCATCCTTGGTGGAACAGTTGTAACAATAAGCGAATACAAGCGGCACAAGCCATCTGGAGTATTACATTTGACATGTCCCAGTAGCAGTCCTCTAAAAGCATTTCATCACAACAGAAGTAAGTGCTACCAGCTGAGAGAAAAAAAGAAAAAAGTCTTTTGTTTTCTTTGGAACAGGGACAACTGTTGTCTTCTTAAAGTAAGCAGGACCTGCAGATTCTATCAGTGAATTATTGAAAACGTCCATAAAAACGCCATTTAAGCAATCACTACGGTTTTCTTAAAATGCATTGTGACACTCCATCTGGACAGTCTGTTTTACTGATGTGATTAGTTTAAAATACTCCATGAGTTTTCCATGGAAACTTGGAAGGGTACATTATGCTGTACTGCTGGAACTTGCACAGAAGGAAGGTTTCTGTTGTGATTAAAATGGAATTAAAAAACATAACAGTCACTTGGGGGCATATATTGATTTGATTGGATTGGGCTTATTCCATGAGCAGCTGTGTGCCCTACCACATGATACAGTACGTGCATTGTGTGTACTTCAGTACTCAGTTTCAGACTAATCCTAATATATGATGTGAACAACTTTAATTACTTTTCTGAGCTTGTATCTGTCTTTTCATGTTTGCATATCACCAACACAATGTATTACTTAGGCTCATGTCTGAAACTGAGCTATTATAGTGTCACGACATCACTGATGAACATTTATAACAATTTATAAACACTGACTTTCAGCTTAAGAAGTTGGTTTAGATGGGGAACCAAATGTGTTCAGCACAACATTACCAATCAGGTATAATAAACACTGGCTTTCTTGTGTTTGTCACATATTTCCAAATATTTTTACATAAATTGATAACAACCTGCCTGAAGAAAGGGCCTGAGCTGCCGCAAAGCTTGCATATTGTAATCAGTTCAGCTAGCCAATAAAAGGTGTCATTTTGTTTGACATCTCATTACATACATACAGTATATTGTTAAAAGCCAACTACTTGAAGTGTCAAAACTATGCACTTCGAACTGAACTCTTTGTTATGGAAGGATTCAGTTTAACCTTCTTCTGTCAATTTTAACATTAAATAGATTGTAAATATGCTAATTAAATTCCAACTTATTAAACACATATTTTGAAAAAAGAAAAAAGCACACTTATAACAAACTAGACAGCATTCAGATTAACATCCTAATTCTCTCGTATAAGGTGTACAGTGCCTTCAAGTTTCTCATCCCCATTTGTACAATTATATCAATTTTCTTATTGTCTGCTGTATATGTAAAATTTTAATTTATCTACAATAAACCTAATCTGCTAGGTAGATGTTGTACTCAAATTCTAAAGCAAAATTAAAATTCAGCAGTCTATTAGCCATCCAAAGCGCTGTGAAGAAGCTGTCAGTTGTTACGGTCCTGCCTCTGTCCAGTCTGATAGCGTTCACGGGACATCGAATCTTTGATTGCTGGTACAACAAATACTTCTGAGCAGGCATCAGCCACAGCGCTGCTCTTGTGAAAAGAATGGAGATAAATGACATCAACTCAGAGAGGGAGAGGCAAGTTCATTGTACCAGGTGAACGTCACTGAGAGAATAAAACTGAATAATAAAAAAATGCCCTAACTTTTACAATTAGCCAAAATTTACACTAGGTGTTACAGACTCAAATCAAATGTATAGTTTTATTATATTATAGTAATAATAATTGCAGCTCACTACTCAAAACGTAGAGCACTGGGACTCAAACCGGCAACCTTTTGAGTATAAGGCAGCAGTTCTTACCTCTGCACCATACAAGAATATGTATTAAATTTCTGTCGATTGACATTTGAGCTTGGGTTTGTAACTCATTGACAGCAACATGTTAAATGAATGATTTTTTTTTTTACTTTGGTTATATTCTTGAATAAAAGCACACGTGTTTATTTGATATTTGGACTAAAGTCTTTACACATTATACACTTCACGTCATTATTAGTATACAGTAATCCCTCCTCGATCGCGGGGGTTGCGTTCCAGAACCCCCCGAGAAAGGTGAAAATCCGCGAAGTAGAAACCATATGTTTATATGGTTATTTTTATATTGTCATGCTTGGGTCACAGATTTTAACAGAAACACGGGAAGTTGTAGAGAGACAGGAACTTTATTCAAACACTGCAAACAAACATTTGTCTCTTTTTCAAAAGTTTAAACTGTGCTCAATGACAAGACAGAGATGACAGTTCCGTCTCACAATTAAAAGAATGCCAACATATCTTCCTCTTCAAAGGAGTGCGCGTCAGGAGCACAGAATGTCAGAAAGAGAGAGAAAAGCAAACAAATCAATAGGGCTGTTTGGCTTTTAAGTATGCGAAGCACCACGGCACAAAGCTGTTGAAGGCAGCAGCTCACACCCCCTCCATCAGGAGCAGAGAAAGAGAGAGAGACAGATAAAAACAAACAATCAAAAATCAATACGTGCTCTTCGAGCTTTTAAGTATGCGAAGCACCGTGCAGCATGTCGCTTCACGAAGCAGCTGCACAGAAGGGAGCAACGTGAAAGCATTTTTAGACGAGCGTCCGTATCGTCTAGGTGTGCGAACAGCCCCCCTGCTCACACCCCCTCAGTTAGGAGCAGAGCATGTCAGAGCAAGATAGAGAGAGAGAAAAGTAAGTTGGGTAGCTTCTCAGCCATCTGCTAATAGCGTCCCTTGTATGAAATCAACTGGGCAAACCAACTGAGGAAGCTGAGGAACTGAGCAAGAAATCCGCGAACCAGCAAAAAATCCACGATATATATTTAAATAGGCTTACATATAAAATGCGCGATAGAGTGAAGCCGCGAAAGGCGAAGCGTGATATAGTGAGGGTTTACTGTAGTATGGAAAAAGTTTCTGCTTTATGTATGTGTTCAGCATTTCTTACATTTCCTTTCATCCTACACTTACCCTGATCTTTGTAGACACGGAACACACATGAAATGCATGTGTTCCAAATAACGATATGCTGTTTTATTTACCCAGTACAACTCCAGGCACCTCACACACAGATAAGGAACCTTGAGCTGGGAGATGTTTTTGCCTGAGTTGAGCTCTGTCAAGGTGGGGGGATGGCACAGCAGGGTGCTTGCTGCTTGTGCTAATCGATGCATTTACAAAACAAAAGACGCTGATGGAGAGGTGCGAAGGGATTTAAGGTGGCCTGGGATTGCGAGTTTCTTTGTAGTCTTCAGGGATTCTAGTGTTAAAGTTGTTTGTTCTCACTGAATTTCGAATGCTAGAGAATAATACACCTTCAGAGATTCATTCTCACCTAGTCAACGTATACCAGGACAGGTTCCCTTCATTTTCTACAGTCACCACTTGAGCTGCAATAGTCTTTTGTGGCAGGATGTATCTCGAAGATGACCCAAGCTCTGGTCTGGCTGACCATTGACATTGAGAACAGAAGATCATGAACTGCATACTATTGGAGAATCAATGCCTGAGTTAGTAGACACTATATGGATTAGTTATGGGTCAGTTAACTCTTTTCATGAACAACCAAACATCACCAAGGTCTTTGCACTTTGAGTATTTTTCCTAACTAGGGATGAAACTTGGATGTATCAGTATGACCCAGATTCCAAACAGTAATGAAAACATTTCAAATTTAGTGGCTGTGTAGTGTCTTTGTCCTGGTTATGACATTAAATTGCATCCAGCCCTGCAAACGGTCCTCTAACTTGCAGGGAAAAAAACTGGGGGCTGGTGGCGGGTTCCTTGGTATTGCTGATGTTAAAGCAATTCTTTCAGCCTCAAGAATCAAATTTCTCCACCTGACTCCTATATTTTGTCTCATCCCCTTTATCAATACCCCTCATAAATTGTAGAGTAATTTGAGAATGACATGACTTGGGGCCTCATGCATATGCCGTGTGTAGAATTCACACTATAACATGGCGTACGGACAAAAGCGGAAATGTGCGTATGCACAAAAATATCCAGATGCATAAATCTGTGCGTTTGCTAACTTCCACATTCTTCCGCTCCATAAATCCCACTCAGCATGAAAAGTAACGCACGTGCACGCGCCTGCTGCCACTCCCCAACTCCTCCCAGAATTACGCCTCTTTGAATATGCAAATCAATATAAATAGCCCTTAAGCTCAGCATTCTGTGAAAAGGCAATGGCAAAAGCACAGGGGAAAATAGAAGAATTTCAGCTAATACCAAGTGGAGGCAAGGAAAAAGTACTATTTTTTGGTTTCAACAGTGATATAAACAACAAAAGTCACACAGTGCCTGAAATAAAAAAGAAGTTGTCAGATGTCAAAGTCACCATGAAAAGGCGAGTCGTAGCCCACCGTCTGAGTGTCATATAAAAGCTTATTACGGTACAAAGAAAAGAAAAAAAAATAGGGACACAGTGGGGAAATAAGCTCGAAATGTCAACTTCAATCTCGAAATTTCCACTTTAATCAGGTAGTTTTTTTTTTGTCATTAAAGTAGAACATCATAAACTTCATCTTAAAATCATTTAATTTACTAGTTTCTCAAATCCCATCGTAACTAAAGTAGCACATTAAATGCTTTGTTTTGTATGTGTTCTTCTATGTGCTCTATGTGTGTGAATCACTATGTGCTTCTTAAATGGGCTTTCTCTTCCTCTGACTGGACACAGAATCCATTACATTTGTGATAATACAGTTCTCTGAATAATTTAAATACTGAGATGTATACTTGATATCATTTCAGTATTCATATCATATCAATTAAAGCATGTATCAAACATGGGAACACGGTGGCGCAGTGATAGTGACAAACTGGCACCCCATCCAGAGATTGTTCCTGCCTCACACAAGATGCTTGGTGCACCGTGTGCAACCTTCGATAAAGTAATTTATTGCAGCAGTACTGTCTCTTTCAAACGTACTAACGCCCAATTCCTGTCCTTCCTTTTCTTTCTCCAAGTACCCAATCGCCACACAATCAACTCAGTAATAGACGTTAAGCCATGTGTAAGCTTAGAACTTCATTTCTTCAAAACTTTTAAGGAACATTGAAATTAGCTGGCATGAAAATGTACGTGGCTTTACGCCAAGTTTAGGTTTTATACATCACAATGTGAGTGTGGAAATGGGCTTACGCAATATTTTTGTGTGTATGCACCATTTATACATGAGGCTCCTGGTGTTATATTTGTTGTCTGAGGTGCACAGAGTAAAGAGAAAAGGAGACAGGACTGTTCCTTGTATTACTCACATCCGCATCAGAAACACAGTCCTTGAGTCTCACAAACTGCGGTTTGACCGACAGATAGTCCATTATCAGGACACCACAGGCTCATCCACATGCGTATCTGAGTTTACTTCTTAACAGGGATGGATGGATGGTATTGAAGGCACTGGAGAAATCAAAATAAATAATCCTAACAGTGCTGCCAGCTTTGTCCAAGTGAGAGTAAGCCTTGTGGAATTGCATCCTCTACTTCAGTCTTTGTCCTATAGGCAAACTGCAGTGTTCAAGTAATCTACCGCAAGGGGATTCATATAGTAAAACACCCACCTTAATCGTCACACTTAACCACATGTGACTACCCGTCAATTCCTCAATCTGAAGGATTACTTGCGTGAGATGTATGATATCAATGACAAAGACATCAAATAAGCTATAGAAGTTGAATGAGCAAGAAAACTTTGATTGACATATAAAAGTCGTGTGAAATGCAAGCTTTCAATGTGATTATGTTGAAAAATTAGACTTTTTTTGTGTTAATCTTAATTTTAGTTTTTTTAAAGGTTTTTTCAAACCTTTTTTGATTGTCCATCGTATTCATTATCTTCTGAAACAATGGTAAACTAATTGGTTCTCGTCATCTTTTTTTGTGTACAGTATATCAATATCACAGAGTCATTGCTACAAGTGGATTGTTAAAATAATGTCTTTCATTGCTTTGTGGTAACTACACATATAGTCATCACAATTGCAATGTTACTCTGGTCAATAATATACTAGCAGTTCATATAAAACATTATAATACTGCTTATAAATGGAAGTACCCTCAACTCTCAATTTTCCATTTCAGTCCATTTATTTCCATCAGCCCTTCCCTTTCAGCTTCATTTTACATTTTTACAAGCTGCATGTAATTGCATCCTCTGCACTATAAATCTGAAATCATAAATCAAAGCACTTAACAGTAAGTGCACACAAGCACACATGCTCACCAATGTAAGCACACATAGACTGAGCAAAAAAGAGCTAGCTCCACAGGACCATATATGTGTGCTTACAATAGAACAAGGTTTCTTTTAAGGTATATGTCCTGCTATAACAAACCAGTTGATTGATCTGTGTTGTAACGTTGCATTTTATGGTGCCATGACCTTGCCAGTCTCTGGCCAATGTAAAAGCTTTCCATTGGGATGAATTCTGTACAGCAAAGTGAATTACACAGCTAAATCATTTTTGAGCCTGGAAACCAAAGACAACATTTGTTTTGTACAAAGAATGTTGTGGTGATTTTGGTTATGAAAGGTGCTTCACTGAATTCAATTAAAAAAATAACTGACTGCATTGTATATTTTGACTGAAACACAAGCCCTCAATGTATTTACTTATTTGCTAGAAATTATTAGTGACTGAGGAGGGTTGGGAGTGGGTTGTTGTCCTCAGCAGAACAAATGCAAGAACTATTTTTGGTAGTTTAGACTTTCAGCAAGTGCATTTATTCTCAGATAAATCTTCTTAATCTTGTTACCACAGCCATTTGCGTTGGAATGTGCCATGCTTTCACTGTTCATCAACCCTATATGTACTAATTAAATATATGGAATGCAATATAAACTAAATGAAAGTAAAATACTTCATAAAATGAATGCCAGATTATTATTGATGGGTAGTTTTTACCTGCTCAACCAATGAACTATAAAACATTTTTCAACTTTTATTGCATGTAAGCTATGTTCATAGTGATTCGGAGTCGGCGAGCAGTTAGTGTATTTTACCCATTTGACCCAATAGTTATGACAATAATCAGTTCAGTTTATCATCACCTTCTGCAAAAAATGTAGCAAGCAACTAATAAATTTAAAAGGGACACTTAATGTTCTGCTGAGGCTGAAAGATTAGGAATTTATGTTGTTTTGTTTGGCACATTAGGTGATGTTCGTGCAAAATACTTGTATAAAAATACTACTAGTAGTTCAAGAAGCATTACTGTCACATGTATGGAGAACAGTGAAATCTTTACTTGTATCAGTAACCAACTCTCTCGCACCATCATAAACAAGAATGTGTTAAAGTGCATAACCTCAATTTGTTTAATAAAATATCAACTTACCCAGTTAGAGTAATTCTTCACGTTTTGAATTCCTTACCGTAAGTTACCTTTGAACTTATATTCTTATCTTTTCCGTCTTAAAAAGTTGGAAGATTAACACTAGAATTTCCAAAGCCTACGTAAAAAACTCGTTCGTTGCGGGAGATGGACGTCTGAAGCTGAGCTCTGTTAGCAACGTGTTATTATTTCTTATTTTCCCGAGGTATCCTGTATTTATCCAGCCTGAGGGTTTTATTACAGTATATGCAAGCATATATAAACATGGTCAGCAAGAAAAGGGGTCAGAAAGAAACGGAAAAGAAACCTAAAGTTACATCCAAGCCTAGACAGGCAAGTCCAAGTTCAAGTTCAAGGTATGGCCTATCAGAGACTAACCTGGAACAGACAAGCGAAAGCCCAGACTCCTCTGGACCCGGTCCACTGCATCGTCTCCAGTTGAGAGCAAAAATGGGAGCGAATGTGCAAGTGATGCAGGTCACGATAGCTCGCCGATTGGAGAAGCTCACTTGAAACTGGAAAAGGCCCTGCAGTCCGCGCTTTCTCCTACTCGTCATGAGCCGGGAACATCGGCTGTAGTAGAGCCCGCCGCTTCATCTACGGTGCACGAAAGCAGAAATGATCTATACGAACTGAAGGTGATGATCGCTGAGCTCAAGCAAGAGATAAAGAATGATATAAAGAAAGAAATAAATAGTATGCTCAAGACAAACGAGAGGATAAATGAGAAGACAAGCGAGAAGCTGTGGCGGTAGCTACAAGAGCTGCGGTGGGAGCCGCAAGAGCTGCGGCAGGATAATAAAGACTCGGAGAAACGCATATATAATTTGCTTTGAGGCGTCCTTTAAATGTATGCTGTAAAAAATTGAGGAGCACCTTCAGATAGATAGATAGATAGATAGATAGATAGATAGATAGATAGATAGATAGATAGATAGATAGATAGATAGATAGATAGATAGATAGATAGATACTTTATTAATCCCAATGGGAAATTCACATTCTTCAGCAGCAGCATACTGATACAATAAATAATATTAAATTAAAGAATGATAATAATACAGGTGAAAAAAACAGACAATAACTATGTTTAATGTTAAATATTAACGTTTACCCCCCCTGGTGGAATTAAAGAGTCGCATAGTTTGGGGGAGGAACGATCTCCTCAATCTGTCTGTGGAGCAGGACAGTGACAGCAGTCTGTCGCTGAAGCTGCTCTTCTGTCTGGAGATGACGTTATTTAGTGGATGCAGTGGATTCTCCATAATTGATAGGAGCCTGCTGAGCGCCCTTCGCTCTGCCACAGATGTTAAACTGTCCAGCTCCATGCCAACAATAGAGCCTGCCTTCCTCACCAGTTTGTCCAGGCGTGAGGCGTCTTTCCTCTTAATGCTGCCTCCCCAGCACACCACTGCGTAGAAGAGGGCGCTCGCCACAACTGTTTGATAGAACATCTGCAGCATCTTATTGCAGATGTTGAAGGAAGCCAGCCTTCTAAGGAAGTATAACTGGCTTTGTCCTTTCTTGCACAGCGCATCAGTATTGGCAGTCCAGTCTAATTTATCATCCAGCTGCACTCCCAGATATTTATAGGTCTGCACCATCTGCACACAGTCACCTTTGATGATCACTGGGTCTATGAGGGGTCTGGGCCTCCTAAAATCCACCACCAGCTCCTTGGTTTTGCTGGTGTTCAGGTGTAGGTGGTTTGAGTCGGACCATTTAACAAAGTCATTGATGAGGTCCCTATACTCCTCCTCCAGCCCATTCCTGATACAGCCCACGATAGCAGTGTCATCAGCGAACTTTTGCACATGGCAGGACTCCGAGTTGTATTGGAAGTCCGATGTATATAGGCTGAACAGGACCGGAGAAAGTACAGTCCCTTGTGGCGCTCCTGTGTTGCTGACCACAATGTCAGACGTGCAGTTCCCAAGACGCACATACTGAGGTCTGTCTTTAAGATAGTCCACGATCCATGCCACTAGGTATGAATCTAATCCCATCTCTGTCAGCTTGTCCCTAAGGAGCAGAGGTTGGATTGTGTTGAAGGCGCTAGAGAAGTCTAGAAAAGTCAGGAAAATGCGTCTAAACTGAGCACATTTGACGATCAGCTGGAGGATGTTAAGCAGACATTCATGACTCGAATTGAAACAGCCGAAAATCTAGCATCCACCACTGATGGAAAAGCAACAGCTGCGAATTCCGAATACAAAAAACTCAGAGACAGACTTGCTGCTCTGGAAGATGGATGCAGAAGGAATAATATTAGATTGAAGGTCTACCTGAGAATCGCGAAAGTCCAAACCCAGTGAAATTCGTAGCTGAACTATTCTCCAAAATAATAGGAGAGAACTTTAAATCAGACACCGAGATAGCGGCAGCTTATTGCATACGGGGATTGAACAACTCTAAGCATAGCACTTTTATTGTGCGCTTCGAGAAGTTACAATCTAAATTAAATGTAATGTCACTTCTCAGACAAAAACAAGAGATTATGTTTGAAAATAACCTAATTCGTATTTTCCCTAACTTCTCACCTTCAACAGCTGCTAAGCGTGCCTCTTTTTATAATATTAAACAGTGCTTACGAAAAGCAGATATCAGATACAGCCTCTTGTATCTTGCCAAACTGAAAGTGGAGATTCAAGGCAAACATTACATATTTACCAGCAGAGAGGAAGCAGATAAAGAGTTAAGAAAGCTGATCCCGACACTTTCCTGAAATAAGCCAGTGAGTCGCACCCTGTCATGGCATCGTAAGGAAGCTATCACCGGCTGTCTGATCCTCTTGCAATGACACTGGTACCGTAATTATACATCCTGTTCCCTTCTCGGTCACTATCTGTTTTTATTTTAATTACAATTATACACGATTATGTATGTATGTGTGGAAGAAATTAAATCAGTAACCCTTTTCTTTCTTTTTTTTTTTTTTTACTATTCTAAAGGAGACTGTTTAACACCATTCCCTGGGTTTACCATCTTAACATTTCAAGAATGTTGAAGATTTTTTTTTTTTTGTTATGCTTAGAGTATTTAGACTGTATTGGCAATAGATATCTCAATTTTAATTCACATACACCGCTGCTGGGGGCTTGTTTTGTTTTGGACGTGCTCTGTCTTTAGGTATGTCAGAGGACTGGGACTTTGTGAAATGTGGTTCGGCCTCACGTGGGGGGATCAGGGAGGGGGAGAAAGAGAGCACGCTATCTGTAATCTATTCTTTTAATCCTTATAATTATAATTACCAACGTAACAACAGACTGCATGGCAATAACCCCTGGGAAAATTTGAAATTAAGGTCAAAGCTGTCTCACTTTTGGTTAAGACTACAAAATGACATCAAAAATTCAGAATCAATGTCTCCAAGACGGGACAGTTAATTTTGTGAGCAGGAATGTTAAAAGCCTGAATCACGAATTAAAAAGAAAGAAAGTATTCTCTCACCTAACAGGTCTAAACGCTAAAATTGTATTTTTACAGGAGACCCACTTATTAAGCAAAGATCAGTTCCAGCTGCAAAAAGACTGGACTGGCCAAATGTCCCATTCCAGCTTTACAAAAAAAACTAGAGGTGTGAGAATTCTCATACATAGATCAGTCTCATTTGTAGTATCAGATGTTGTATCTGATCCTGAAGGGAGATACATCATTGTTATGGGTAATTTATTTAATTGTAAAGTGAGTTTAATAAATGTTTATGCACCCAATGTGGACGATAGGGAATTCATCCAAAATATATTTGCATCCATTCCCAATGTGAACACTCATAAAATTATAATGGCTGGGGATTTTAATTGTGTTTTATATCCAGACCTAGATAGGTCTCCTGCCACAGGGGCGATGACATCTAACACTGCAAAGATAATTACACAGTTTGTAACTGCCCACAACTTATTAGACCCCTGGAGATTTCTAAACCCAAATTCAAGAACATATTCCTTCTACTCACCAGTGCATCATTGCTACTCAAGAATTGATTATTTTTTTGTAGATAACCATTTCTTGCCTACGATTAAATCCTGCAAGTATGACGCTATTGTTATTTCTGACCATGCCCCTCTGATCCTAGAGATAAAATCATTATGCCCCACATACTCATCTCGCAAATGACATCTTAACATACTTTTATTAGCAGACAAGAACTTTACAGAATTTATATCAAAACAAATCAGTTTTTTCTAGAGACAAATATATCCTCAGAGATCTCTGCAGGAATACTCTGGGAAACCCTGAATGCCTTCGTAAGAGGACAGATTATCTCATATCTTTCCCACAGAAATAAATTGGGAACCAAGCAGGTATCAAAGCTAACCAAAGAAATTACTAGAATAGATCCTGAACATGCCAGGTGCCCAAGTGAGGCTCTTCATAGGAAAAGGCAGGCTCTGCATTCAGAGCTCATCCTCTTAACAGCTAAAGAAACTGAACAACTAATTTATAAATCCAGACATCATTACTATGAACATGGAGAGAAAGCTAATAAGCTTTTAGCTCAACAAATCCACAAGCAAGACGTTATCAATGCAATCCCAGCAGTTACCACCACAAACGGAGACATAATCATTGACCATAAAAATATAATGCACACATTTAGAGACTACTATAAATCCTTATATTCTACTGAGTTTAAAGAAGACAAGGCACAATCTAATGCATTTCTGGATGCAGTAGAGATACTACAAATAGATACTTTTAGTGCAGAGGAATTGGATAAACCTCTGGCGCTATCAGAATTACTAGATGCTATAAAGTCACTTCAGAGTGAGAAAGCAGCAGGCCCGGATGGCTACCCTGCCGAATTTTATAAGAAGTTCTCCACTCAGCTAGATCCCCTCTTATTAGCAACATTCACAGAAGCTAAAGACAAAAAAATTCTACCTGAAACTTTTCGTCAAGCATTAATCACTGTCTTTCCTAAACAAAATAAGGATGTATTGCAATGTGCATCATACAGACCAATTTCACTTCTGAATAATTATGTTAAGATACTCTCCAAAGTCCTAGCTAGAAGGATGGAGAAAGTGATGCCTTCAGTAATATCACAAGATCAAACTGAATTTATTAAAGGCCGACATTTAGCGTCCAATCTTCGACGCCTGTTTAATGTAATATACTCATTCGCAAAGTCAAACATCCCAGAGATTTTATTATCCTTGGATGCAGAAAAAGCATTTGATATGATTGAATGGAACTACCTTTTCACTACATTGGAGAAATTTGGGTTTGACCCAAACATTTGCGCATGGATCAAACTACTGTATACCAATCCAGAAGCTTCAGTTTGTATTAACAACATTAATTCAGACTACTGTAAACTAGAACGTTGTACCAGACAAGGATACCCCTAGTGACCACTACTTTTCGCCATTGAGCCACTGGCAGTTCTCTTTCAAAATGCTTATGAGATAAAGGGGATTATCAGAGAAGGACTTGAACAGAAAATTTTTCTATATGCAGATGATATGGTGCAGTATATATCAGACCCACAAAATACTGTGCCTACAGTCCTAACAGCACTAACAGAATTTCAAAAGATTTCTGGTCTCAGAATTAATTTGACTAAAAGTGTGATCTTTCCAGTGAATTCTCAAGCACACAATATTAGATTATTAGACACCTTCCTTTTATCATCGCAGATCAGTTCAAATATCTAGGGGTAAACATCACAAGTAAACATAAAGCTCTTTATCAACAAAATTTCACTGTCTGTATGGATAAACTCAAGCAAGACTTGCATAGCTGGTCAACCCTTCATCTCACTTTAGCAGGAAGAATTAACATTGTTAAGATGAATATCCTCCCTAAGTTTCTCTTTTTATTTCAAAATATTCCAATATACATCAATAAATTGTTCTTTAAGAAATTAGATTCAACCATAACTACATTTATTTGGAATTCAAAACATCCACTTATCCAAAGAGCGACCCTACAAAGGCCAAAGGCAGAAGGTGTCACGGCTCTACCTAACTTTCAATCTTATTGCTGGGCAGCAAACATACAACATATTAAAATCTGGACATTGATACAAATAGATGAACATATCCAGGCTTGGTCTGCAATAGAAATAGACCCTGCAGTTCATCTTTATATTTTTTGCTTTGCGCCCCAATAAATGCAAATTATCAGCAATATATTAATAACCCAATAGTGCTTCACTCACTTAGAATATGGAACCAATGTAGGAAACATTTTAAGATAGAGAATCTTTTATTGGTGGCACCTCTGCATGAGATCCACCTTTTTCAACCCTCGCAAACATATGCAGTTTTTAATGTCTGGAAAACATTTGGGATGAAATCACTTAGAGATCTGTACATAGACAACGTCTTTGCATCCTATGAACAATTACATTCTAAATTTAACTTTCCAGCAACACATTTCTTTCACTATCTTCAAATTAGAAACTTTGTTAAACAGAACCTGCCCAATTTTCCTCCTCTCCCACCTCCCTCTATGCTGGAAAATATATTCATCTGTTTCAAGGACTTAGACAGCATCTCCGCAATATATAAAGCCATTTTACAGTCCCTCCCTTTCAAAGATCCAAGAGGACAATGGGAAAAGGATCTCTCCCTCAACATATCAGAAAAGGAGTGGAAGGTAGCAATGCAGAGAATTCACTCGATGTCCATATGTGCAAAGCATACAATTATTCAACTGAAAATTATATATCAAGCACATCTGTCTCGCTTAAAATTGTCCAAAATATTTCCAGGGCAAAATCCAACCTGCGAATGCTGCAATCAAGTTCCAGCCTCACTGGGTCCCATGTTTTGGGCCTGCACCAAATTAACTTCATTTTGGACCATGATTTTTAAATGCCTTTCAGACAGCCTTGATATCACAATCCCTCCTAACCCATTAACAGCTGTGTTTGTTGTACACCAAGATGGGGTTAAAGTGGAGAAGGACAAACAAACTGTTATTGCCTTTACTACACTATTGGCACGTATACTTATCTTGCTCAACTTGAAGAATCCTAACTCTCCCCTTTTAAGTTAGTGGGTAACTAATGTTATATATTATTTGGAATTGGAAAAAATAAAATTCTCACTTAGAGGATCTGTGCAGAAATTTTTCTTACATCTTGCCTGAAGAAGAGGCCTGAGTTGCCTCGAAAGCTTGCATATTGTAATCTTTTTAGTTAGCCAATAAAAGGTGTCATTTTGCTTGGCTTTTCTCTAAATCCTATTCTTGTAAAATTGATCTATTTGTATGGAATGTTGTGTGATTTCAATAACATCAATAAAAATTTAAAAAAAAAAACAACAAAACTCGTAAATTTGGGTCACCTTAAATCCCTTCCCACCTCTCCGTCAGCATCTTTTGTCTTGTAAATGTGCCGATCAAGACAGGCAGGAAGCAGCCTACGATTTCATCCCCCACCACTGCTGATCGGGCACAAAGTTCTCCCAGCTCATGCCTATATATATTTGTCTCTTTCTTTTTTCTCCGTGCTGTGTTGACATCATGCACCAGAATGCGTGAGCTTATTCAGGGTGCGCAGGAACACGCGGGTGGCCAGTTGCTTGTGCTATAACACACATGACTTGGTGGCGATCAATGCACATGTACTGTGCAAGGCATGTACGGGGTCCACTGAGAAAAGAAGAGCGTTCATGGCTCACCTTGCAGAGGAACTTCGTTGTCATTTCTTACTAGAAAAGGCGATGGAAAAAGAAAAGGAGGGTGCAACCTCGACAAGCTTCTGTTCCAAGACAGCCACTTTCCCCAGGAAAGTAAACTGAGTCAGTGTCAGGTGCTTTTTCAATGTAATAGGAACCAAAGCATAGAGAGAAGTGTGTACATTGCAACAGGTACACATGTCATAAATATAGGAAGGACGGTCCTTGCGTGTGTGTGAACTGTTAACATTTGAATCTGATGATTGCATATAGCGCTGAACTGACCTCTCTGTACTATTCTTTCCTCTGTGTTTCCTGGAGTACAAAAGAAACAGCACCACACAGCAACATGTGGGGACTGGCAAGATCGAAAAAAAAAAAAAAAAGACACACGGTCACTGATTACAACCGCAAGATGGTATGCAAATGAATATGAATAATATGAATAATGTTGCATCCGTGCCACAATGTTTTCCGAAAGGTACTATACAGGTAATAAAATTAATAATTCCAAATATCATATATACCTAATGTGTAAATGGAAAAAAGTAACGAGTCGAGTGTTACCCAATGTAGTGGAGTAAAAGTAGCGTTTCTTCTTCACAAATGTAATCAAGTAAAAGTAAAACGTATGGTGCAGTAAAACTACTCTTAGAAGTACAATTTTTGTCTCAAGTCTCAAGTAAATGTAACAAAGTAAATGTAACTTGTTACTACCCACCTCTGAGTGTCTACATTCCTTGACTGTACATTTCATCATTACTGGATTAATTCCTACATCTCACTTACACTGTGACCCTGAGCAAATCACTTTACCTACCTGTAATCACTGAATTTCTCCCTAATCCTTGAGCTTAGCAGGCTAGGGCACTGATGTTTTAGAATCATGAATTGAATTCACATTTATATTGTTTCCAAAAGTACAAATTCAAATTTAAAACAAAAAATCAGGGTACTGTTTGCAGATGGCAAATAAAACATAAGAACTTAAACTCTTCACAGTATACCTCAGTCTAGAATTGGAGTCACCTACTTTCATTTTCACACTAACTAACATTACACTGTTACTACCATCTAAAAATCTGTAGCCAGGCAGAACAGATTCAGTGCAGCTTAATTAATTTGCCATTATAACTATAATGGAATTTTTAAAATGTTCAACTTATATATAAAAATGTTTCCAGTTAGGGTAGCTCTAATCACTAATCATGGTGCCAAAAAGTGGCAACATATTGCATTTTGATTAGCACATTCAAGAAATAATTTCATTGTACTCTGTACATGTCACAGTAATAGCCCTATAAACCCTATAATATATCCTTAATACAATATGTACAAATGTACAATAATATTTATAATAGCATATTTACAATATGCTTTCAAATACTCCTATGTTTGTACTTTTTTTTAATTAGAACAGCTCAGAAGGTACAGCAGTTGCTTCACAGATTCAGCATCCCAGGTTTCAGTCCTGCATCTATTTGTTGTCTGTGTGGAGTTTGCCCATCTTTTCCATTTCTGAAAGAATTTTCCTTGGATTACTTCAGTTTCGATGTGCAGCTTAGTTTAAACTCTAAAGTGGCTTGTATGAGGTTGGTATTGGTGTGTCCATGAGTGAGTCCTGCAATGGACTGATGCCACATCTTGGGCTGTGTTCTGTCTTATATATAGGGCTTCTGGGATAGGCTGTGGACACGTCTGCAACTCTAAAGCAGATTAAGTTGTTATGTTAGCTCTTTTAACTGAATCAAAGGTTGGCAGCATGCTAAAACTGACTTTAAATAAAAATGTGTGAGGACTTGTAACATTTGTAAAGATTTTTTGGAGGTAAAGTAAATGCAAATGCTTTAATCTAAAATTATGACATTATGTAGCAGTCTCAAGGACATTTCTTTATTGAGTAATCAAATTGGGATTGCTTCATTGTTATTTGCAATGGGATGCGTCTGCCATGTGTTATTTTTTTGCCTCTGTTTTCATGTCTCCAAAATCAGTCAATATAAACCAATGATGCTGACATCCAAGATAATCATAATATTCGAAGATCTATTTTTTCAGCATTTCAGGTCTGTAACTGTTTGCTTATTGTTTGCAGATTTTATTTCAGAATTTAATTCAGTTGTTCCATAGCTGTACAGTCTCTAGATTTCTGCCTTTCTGAGGAAGGTGAGGGGGAGCAGACATCAGTCAGAGCTGCTGACCCTGAGCACACATTCCCCATAGGGGTGTGTTCTGTTTACTGCACTTTTGTTCTTAGACATCAATGGCTGCCCCTCCAGTGACCTGTCTTTAAAACTGCTCAGATTTGATAATGATACACCCCAATCTCCAATTTCAGAAGGGGGGTTGGAACTGTATGAGACAGAGGTGGATCAGTAGGCCAGGTGGTGTGCCCTCAACAATCTGCCACTCTGTAGAAATAGATTTTACTAGACATCTTCTTCGTTCTACGCCCCCAGTTATAAATGTTGTCACCATCAGTTTTGGTGGAGTCATTTAAATCCCTGTAATCATAACTTCTCTTACAAAAAAGTGTGAACCTGCTTCCTTTCACAAAATAAAAGGTTTAATCTGATCAAATCAGTACTCACACTGTAAAACATTATAGAAAAGTCATTAAAAACTTGGGGCATAAACCCAATTCTACAAGTTGACATATTATTTTTTGCATTATTTATTAATTGCATTTTTTGTGCTGTTTTGACCTCTTCTGCCTTTGTGTATAACTTTATGGTAATTTTATATATTGTAAATTATGCTCTCTGCTTTACATTATTGGTATTCAATTTATACCCATTAAACTTACAAAAAAGGTGAAGTGTGAACCTGCTTTCTTTCACAAAATAAAATGTTTAATCTGGTCAAATCAGTACTCGTAAAACATTATAGTAAAGTCATTAAAAACTTGGGGTATAAATGAAATTCTACATGTTGCCATATTATTTTTTTCATTATTTATTGATTGCATTATTTGTGCTGTGTTGACTTCTTCTGCCTTTGCATATAACTTTATGGTAATGTTATATATTGCAAGTTATGTGCTCTGCTTTACATTATTGGTATTCTATTTATACCCATTAAACCAAGACAAATTCCTAGCTTTTATGTTGGATTACAATAAATTGTCATTAATAACATTACCAGGCTATGTCTGTGCTCACTGTTTTGGATACAAGTAGGAAGACAGCCTGGTGTCACAGTCCATCAGAAAAAAATAGGTTTTTGCTGTCATCAAATTGAACAAGTCCAAAGGACCTGATACTATGCCATTATGATTATCCATACGACATTCATCCATTGATTCACCCATCCATGTTCTGACCCTTCTCATCTCAACTGAGGAATACAGGAGGTGAGAGTTTGTCCCTGGTTGGAGCTAACACTGGATGGGGAACACCTCAGAAATTCATGTGCATTTGCACACCTGTGTCCCAGTTCTTCTGCCAAAATAGATTGTACGATGGGGCACACCACATGGGATATTAGAAAAAGGACCAGGAATTGAACATATAAAGCAGTAAACATGTAAGATCAGGAGTGTCTAGAAACATTTAGAACAAAGTCAAAAGGAAATGCAGAAAGTCAAAGCCTTAGATCAAGACTCTGAATTGAAAAGCATGTAAAGGTTTTCAGAAGGAATATCCACAATCTTGGATTCTAGGAAGATGTTGCACTGATGGCATCACACAATCTGACTTCATTACCATACCCACTGGTGAAGTGGGAACAATATCAGCTGAAGATCTCAAAACATAATGTGAACACGATAATATACAAAAGAAAAGACAATATATTTGATTTGTCTAATATTTAATCTCCTAAACAATACTTAAGCTTCAGAAAAAGTAGAAATAAGTTAGGAAATTTACATATATCTTTACACAAATTAAGTATCCTTTTAGAGCACCCACAGAAAAAGCCAACAAAATACAAGGATAATGTGCACTCTCAAGGCAGATAGTGACCAGACAAAGAATCCAGTCTCCTGTGAGGCAGAAGTATACAATAAATCATAAACCACTGTGCCATCCATGAAAACTCAAACATCCGGCCAGTTGATCAAAATATCCTAGGAATAGTTACTACATTTCAAAAAGAATTGCTGTTTTGCTCGTTCACATTCAAGTTTTGGCTGCAGTGAGGCTATATCTCTGACTCTTGTATTTCCGCCCAGAAGGCAGAATATAAAAGTAGCTGTTCAGATTGTGTGTTAGGTCCACTCCTACCTTGGTCTTATTCTATTCTGCAGTCTGTGAAGTTCCTCCACTCATTGGCTTCCCCTGAGAACAGACCCCAGACAGACTAGTTTTTCACATTACTCATGTTACCCACAGTGTATCCCCATACCAGGCTAGGAATGTGAAGGTCAGTATGTGATACCTGTCTTAGGTCAGTGGGATCCTAGAGGACACATTAGCACTACTAAGCCTTCTTAGCTATTTGCTGCCTTGCTCACACTTTCTGTAGATATATAGTAGTAGATAGATAGATAGATAGATAGATAGATAGATAGATAGATAGATAGATAGATAGATAGATAGATAGATAGATAGATAGATAGATAGATACTTTATTAATCCCGATGGGAAATTCGTTTTATTAAAGCTGAAGCTGGGGTAAGATTCAATTCTTAGTTTCTAATAACCATAGGGCCTTTCTCTCACTTCTATCAATGAAACTAATGGATGAAATGGGTATTTGTTTCAACCATCTTTGTGTTCAACAGATTACATCCCTGATACCAGCTCTGCTGCATTGTTAGGGATGCCAGTGGGCACACTTTTGTCATTTACCGAGTTGACTGCTGTGTTCTTGCACACTATATTAAATAGATAGTGTATTAGCTGATTTATACTGTATGCTACTTTTGAACCCAGGATTGCCAAGAGTAAAGTAGGAACTGAGTCCAGGCCTCAACTATCAAGTATTTTCATGCACTTTATTTACTTAACTTCAAACAAATCTTGTCTGGAGAATAAATTACAATAATAATATTATTCATTAAACACCGAGAGAGCACAGAAGAGAATAGAAACATGAAACATTCATCAATCATTTTTGCAGATCCATTTTCAAGAAGACCATGTCTTATTTCTTTATGCAGTTTTTTTTTTTTTTTTTCAAGCGGAAGCAGACATTGCAATACTTGTTCAAGGTTATACAAGCATTGGAGTCTGAACCTGTGACCCCTTGGTTTCAAGTTCTTCATCTTTACTTAAAAATCCTCTGAAAAACAATGCCATACAAGTATTTGACTTTAGCATAACAAATGGATCCATTTAATCTGGTATCGTAAGTACCTGTCAACTGATGTTTATTTTAAATGGGGGCTTTGGCTGGGGTCGGAGTTGGGGGAGGACGTGCACTTCCTCAAATTTCTTTTAAAAACACAACTGAAATCAAGTGCTGCGATATCACACTTGTCAACCATTGCTGTTTTTTTCGAAATGTGCTTATCTTTCATCTCTTTACTTCAAATAAGATTACTATAAACTGGGGGAAAGAATTGATTTGCATTCTGATTAACTGAGACTGCATATTGCTGAAAATCTGCTAAATGCATAAATCGTTGCATGATAGAAATTTATAGCGAAATCTATATATTTAAGCTCTCCTTGTGTACACTTTAAGGTATCAAAACACAGCTCTGTAAACTATGTAAGATAATTCTTGGCAAATTCAAAATATAATTGGGATTTAAACTTCCATCATCTATCAGAGTATATCCGTAGAGTGTAATCTAAATACAAATATTAGCTTACTGAGATTTAAAAGGTTAACTTGAGGCAGCTGTTTTGACTTAATTGGCTGTTTCTTAAATTTGAACAAATACTTCAAACACAGGAGTTGCTGCTTTGTACCATGAAGTTCATTTTCTAAAGTTTTAATACACATATACACACCTTCTTCAAAGCTCATTATACAGTACTAATGAATTGAGAAAATAAATAGTTCATATTTTATAAACCATTATTCCATAACTACACTGTTAACCAAATATTTTTTTCTGTTAATGATGCTGAAGTATGAATTGCATTTTGAGGCACTGAAAATAGTGAGCTTAAGGAAAGAATACAGAGAACCTTTCTGGGAAAAAGCCCATCCATCCATTTGTTTTTTCGAACCATTTTTCTTTTGAGAATTTCTGTAATGGATGGATGAATACTCATGGTTAGGATCATGGAGAGCTGACACTTATAAAGAGCTTTATCTGGTAATATATAAAATTCTAGCCAATTAAAACATAAATACAAATGAATGCCATGCATTTTAATGATGTGACACCATGTCTGCATGTGAAGAATCCCTGATCCATGGAGGAACCTTATAACACTGAATAAACTGAATCTAGAATAAAAGTGTATATTTTTGTAAAGCTGTCTGCATGAGTCCACCCTTTATCAAGGCCTTTTAGTTCAGTTTAGGGTAATAGGGGTGGTGTAAGGCAGGAGTGAGCTGTGGACAGGGTGCCAGTCCATCAATGGATACACTCACACATATACATCCACACACGTTCATATTGGACTAAGTTAGCGTCTTAGGATTCTGTAAGTACAACACGAGAACCTGGAAAAAAAGCCACACAATCACAGGTACAATGTTTAAATAGTTAAGGTCGTGTCATGCACATTTGCGTGCATGGAAAACAGCTTAAGGGCTTTGGTGATGGTTATTACCCACTGGACCAGGTGCTGGTGCTGCATGCCAATGCCTTTTTTCTCCTCCTTCTTCTGCAGAAAGCAGCCACTCCATCTCTGATGTCACCTCCGTGCCCATTTGCATGGACCCTCTTCTTCCTGCCTCATGAATGCATAACCAAAAAAATTTGCCATCTTGTTTCAGTTCAATTGAGATCTCCAGTCTGAAAAGACAACTGCACATTTGCTGCCTGTTTTCTTTGTTTATTTTTTCATCTAATTATATGGAGTCACTATGATGGTACCCCAAATCTTTGTCTTTGTTTGTGTCCAGTGGTACAGTGGCTAAAGGACTGGATTCAGATCTCTGTTGCCAAGTCAGATCTCACATCTGTCTCACAGTGTGACCATGAACAAGTCACTTAAGCTATGTGTGCTCAAGCTGTAAAACTATCTGTTATCCATGGCTGTGGATGTATGCCTAAACAACGTTGCAGATTAGTACTTTGTGCACCTTCAAATCTTGACTCTATAATATTATAAAAAAGCCTATTCAATGAAGTTTGACAAATATGATCAGCTGAATAGTATGTTCTAATGCAAATGTTTTCTTAAAGTAATTTCTAATATAGCATAGCATTCTGTTTGAATGCTGTTTAGTGGTAGATGCATGCTTTAACTAAGGCTGACATTCTGACCATTATTTTAGCATAACAGTTTAAAAGCATTACTTTGTACAGGCTAAAGTTACATTCTGATCGCATGACTTGCCCTAAATTTAGAAAAAAAAAATGTATATATTTTTTATATTATATATATAAATAAATAAATAAATGGCTAACATTTTTCAAGAAGCTGTCAAAGAAAGGTTTGTAGGTCAAAAGACTTTTTTCAGCCTCAATGCTTTTTTCATAGTTACTGTGAGAAAAAGAATGTTCAGAGTGCTACTTATGATGTGGGGAAAAAAAGCACGTGCCGTTACTCATATAAACATAAATGACTGCTTCAGTTATGGCTTGACTTTGTGTTACAGAAGCAGCTTCAGAGCAATTCCTTTGAGTCTTTTCATACTGCTGCCAGTTTTCGCCTTAAAAAAAGGCGTGTTAGTAGTTAAGCTGAGATGTGACCAGTTCGTGAAATCTCTCTGGGTCCATCTTTCGTCTCATTATTTCTATTAAAACTCACCAGCTCAGCACCTTGACCACCAAAAGGTCAGGCCAAGAGGCAAATAAATAGGAATACTGGATGTAGCCTTTTGGCTGACTCGAGTCATCATTTTGCTTAAAAGCCACTGTGTAAACTTGTCTGCAGCCAAAATAACCTTTGTCCTTTAAACAGCAGCCTATTTCTTTCAGTATACACTCCACTACACTGACCTTATTTGCTGATAGCATAATCTGTCTTACAACCCCACATAAATGCAGTACATCAATAACTTTTTCTCAAGGCTATTTTCTGTTGAACCATACTATGGTAAATTGCTTTCTTTCTAGCTGGGCATCCAAAACCCTTCTTTTCTCATTTTTCTTCTATTGTTTAATATATTAATAGCCAGAATAGTTCATTAATTAAGTGTAAGTTTTTTATAACAATAAAACTGGAAATACATTTGTGTTCACACGTATGATCTCTTCATATCCTGGCTTTCTCAAACAGCTGGAGACGATCAACAGAACACGCCTAAGAACTCTGATGGTTCCTCACTTAGTGCTTTTTTGACCTCTTGAGCTATGTCATGCCGGTTTACATTCTCCAATTCATGTCTGCATTTTATGATGAAATTGATTTTTGAGGAATCAAAGCATAAAGTGGGTTTTCAGGGAGCAGCAGGAAACGCCCTGGGTTACAAGTCACGAAAACAATTAATCCATTATTGTCTTGCCTATGGCAAAGGTTTGCACGATGTCATGGAAATGTGTTTACAGATCAAGAAAGCTGACATCTAAATTCTATGTGTCCATATAGAAAAGTCTGTGGTGAAATGTAAAGAGTGATTCATCTTAAAAAAAAAATAATTCTTAGCTATTTCTTATTATTTTATTGTTATTATTGGTAGTAGTAGTAGTAGTAGTAATAGTTGTTGTTGTTGTTGTATGAGAGTAATAATGAAGTGAGTATTTAACAGTTCCAGGGAGATTTGTTCTGTACTAGGTTTTCTTAATGTTAGTTAAAAATATATATGAAAGGATGGATGGTTGAATTGCTATAGTCAAAGCTCAAGCCACTGTCAAGAGTGACCCCCAAATAATGACATACAATAATAATAATATGTATTTACTGTTTATACAGTATACTGCTACTTGTCCCTCATTGACTCACTAACTGACTGCCAAGAAATTCTTGGCTATTTTTAGACAAAATGCAGAAGAAACATTTTTTCAAACTCATGGCCTTAAGACACGCTGAAAAGTTGATTTAATCATGAAAATATCAGAGAGAATCCTGATGATGTTTCTTTTAACAGTCAAAAAGCTTTGTGTTGGTTTGCTGTAGTTTCAGAATAGCCCAGATAATAGTATGTCCAGCTGCAAGTGAGAGACAGTGCTGTTCATCTTCTACTTGGTCTTGATCTTTTTTGAGTTTTGCATATAAAAATATATGCAGAAAAATAATTATCAACACTACATAGATTGTATAAAAACTCACAAATGAATTGTTTATTGCTAATTATGTCTCATAGAAAAAATATTGTCTGACATTTTTAAGATATTCACACTATTCAGTGTTTAATTCTGTTTTATATTAAGTCAAGTCAAGTCAAGTTGGGGAGCATGCACTGGTACAGTGCGTTGCCGCACCCACTGCACGACGAAACAACTCGGGATCCCGGTTTGCAACCCCCCAGGCAGACACGCAGTCCAGTCCCACCCTCTTGAATGTCCCTCTGTCTGCCGCAGCCAGATGTTAGGTGGGCAACCCCTTGGCCTGGTCCAGCCACTTGGGTCCCCAACAATGAGGATCTTACAAGCCGGATCACCCTCACAATGCAGGTAATGTGCCTCATTCGGGACTCCATGAGCAACCGATCATTCGACACAAAGTCAAACCAACAGTACCCAAGGATTTTCCGGAGAGACACAGTACAGTCTTCATCTCAGGTCACTGGATAGCATCCATGTCTCGCAACCATATAGCAAGACAGGAAGCACCAGGACTCTAAAGACTTGGACATTCGTCCTTCTGCATAGATATAGGGAGCGCCACACACCCCTTTACAGCAACCTCATGACCCCCCCATGCTCTCCCAACAATATAGCAAG
This sequence comes from Erpetoichthys calabaricus, assembly GCF_900747795.2. NCBI lineage: Eukaryota > Metazoa > Chordata > Cladistia > Polypteriformes > Polypteridae > Erpetoichthys > Erpetoichthys calabaricus. The sequence goes on along the minus strand of NC_041397.2, from coordinate 218,367,910 downwards.
ACAGGAAGCACTAGGATTCTAAAGACTTGGACCTTCATCCTTTTGCATAGATATCAGGAGCGCCACACACCCCTTTCCAGCGACCTCATGACCCCCCATGCTCTCCCAATCCATCTACTGACTTCATAGGAAGAGTCACCAGAGACATGAATGTCACTGCCAAGGTAAGTAAACCTCTCGACAAGGTTGACACTCTCTCCGCAGACTGATTCACTGCTGATTGCTGTGCCCAAGAGGTCATTAAAGGCCTGGAGCTTGGTTTTTATCCAGGACACTCACAAGCCCAGACACTCAGACTCCTCGCTCAGTCTCTCGAGCGCTCTGATTACAGCCTCCATTGATTCCACAAAGATCACAGCATCGAACGGCAAAGTCGAGATCAGTGAATCTTTTTTCACCAACAGATGCCCCACAGCCACTGGATCCTACAACCTTGTCCAACACCCAGTTCATACAAGCATTGAACAGAGCAGGAGCAAGAACACACCCCTGATGAAACCCAGAATCAACTGGGAAAAACGCAGAGGTTCTGCCTCCACTCTGCACAGCACTCACAGTACCAGTGTACAGGCCGGCATCCACCAACCTCGAGGGGATCCCACGAACCCTCAGGATGTCCCACAGGGCAACTCGATCAACTAAGTCGAAATCTTTGCAAAAATCAACAAAGGCTGCAAAGAAACTCTTTCAATATTCACGTTTGCGCTCCATGAGAATATGTATTAAGATGTACATATATTTCTTATTATTATCAGAAAGCATAATAACCTCCTTTGACGTTGTTTCAATTTTCCATTGCTGTCTTCTGTGTTCTTTAATTTAAGCTGAGAACATTACCAATGTCCCTTAAAGGTGTTTTTACAACTGGTTCAATTGGAACAGTTGTTTTGAACACTGGAGTGATATCCGGTTCGTTTAGGTAAATATTATATAAATATGCCAAAAGAACTAAAGCACAAACCAACAGGATTGAGACCCATTAGAAACAGTGATCTTGCTGGAGTGGCTAGCAAATTCTGTAGTGGTTATCGTGAGGTTTAAAAATGATTTCAATGATCAAATGATCAAGCCCTCCAAGCTCATTCAGCAAAATGGAGACACTTTAACTTTGATAACATGTAGTAAAATGAACACCTTCTGTAGACTCACCTAGATGAAATGTGTACCTTCTACAGCATGCAAAGTAGCTTATAATTTTCATGCACTCTTCTGCTTATCAGAAAATAGGCATTTTGGTCACACAGCTGTGTTTTCTAAACAAACCCCATACATATTGCAAAGCAATGGTGCATAAACACGAACATACATGAGAATTTTTCCCATAAAAAAGTTTGTGCCCAATGAAATGAGTCCAGTACATGTCCATGAGGTTTTTATTGATATACAGTGATCCCTCGCTATATCGCGCTTCGCCTTTCACGGCTTCACTCCATCGCGGATTTTATATGTAAGCATATTTAAATATATATCGCGGATTTTTTGCTGGTTCGCGGATTTCTGAGGACAATGGGTCTTTTAATTTCTGGTACATGCTTCCTCAGTTGGTTTGCCCAGTTGATTTCATACAAGGGACACTATTGGCAGATGGCTGAGAAGCTACCCAGCTTACTTTTCTTCCTCTCTCTCTTGCACTGACTATCTGTGATCCTGACGTAGGGGGTGTGAGCAGGGGGGCTGTTCGCACACCTAGACGATATGGACGCTCGTCTAAAAATGCTGAAAGATTATCTTCACGTTGCTACCTTCTGTGTGCAGCTTTTAAGTATGCTGCACGGTGCTTCGCATACTTAAAAGCTCAAAAGGCACGTATTGATTTTTGACTTTGTTTCTCTCTCTCTCTGCTCCTGACGGAGGGGGTGTGAGCTGCCGCCTTCAACAGCTTTGTACCGGCGGTGCTTCGCATACTTAAAAGCCAAACAGACATATTGATTTGTTTGCATTCCTCTCTGTTTCCTTTGAAGAGGAAGATATGTTTGCATTCTTTTAATTGTGAGACTGAACTGTCATCTCTGTTTTGTCATGGAGCACAGTTTAAACTTTTGAAAAAGAGACAAATGTTTGTTTGCAGTGTTTGAATAACGTTCCTGTCTCTCTACAACCTCCTGTGTTTCTGCGCAAATCTGTGACCCAAGCATGACAATATAAAAATGACCATATAAACATATGGTTTCTACTTCGCGGATTTTCTTATTTCGCGGGTGGCTCTGGAACGCAACCCCCGCGATGGAGGAGGGATTACTGTACCTGTAATCTGGTTCACTTGAATGTTTACTATGTGAAATGCCATCAAACTAACTGAAAATAATTGACTATGAGTGTGAAAACCAGAAACCAGACACTTCTCTATCTATCCTGCATTGTTCTTTATTATTTTAGATATCTGAATTGTTTCTGCACAAATATTCACCTTGGAGTTTATAATTATCCCCCCAGTTCATCAGGACATCAATAAATGCCTCTGTTCCTATATAGCATGTACTATCATAATAACTATCTTACCCACTTCACAAGAAAAATAAAATTACTTGGAAAATGCAAGTCATAGTTATTGCTAATTATATAATAATATAATTATATTATAATGATTGAACAAGAAGAGGTCAGTTATGTGGAACCATCCCGAAATAAAGAGAAATATTCTGTTTCCTGGTGTTTAATTGACTACATTTATACAGACAGTAATCAGGTTCACATTTGAGCTCTAATACATGGGTGACTTTGCTAATACTTTTTTTTGGCTGTCTTTCACTACTAAACACTTGAGGGTATATAATGATAGCAAGACATAAAGGATGCTGGCTATAATACTTATTTGGAGTGCATAAGACTGTTGTCTTGTTTATTCAGGAATTTGTCCTGCTTCTCTCCCTGTTTTATTCCAGTTAAAGACTTTTCTGTTTTGTTTTGACTTATTCTTGTTCTTCTGTTTCTCTTCACATTCTCTGACAGACAGATAAAGATATACCCAGCAGGCCAAAGGGAGGGACAAGTGGGCTGATAGATGACGTTCTAACCTGATCTTCATGGAGCAAAAGTCAAGCTACCCCTGACTTTGGGGCTTTTTTTGAAAGTGCTGTCATGGTGGGGTTTAAAACCACTTAACAGACTCTGATTTCAGAGATAAGAGTTGGAAAGGCACAGGTGGCATAAGAAAGGCCAGTGTCGAAATAAGGTGTGTGAGAAAGAAAGGCAGGAGGTGAATAAAGGGAGTTTGTGTAATATCGTGTAGGTCCAGTTGTGTAGGTCCAGAGGAACTACATGGTTGAGTTAATCTTCCTCATGGTTATTTTGTTCAATTCAAGTATCGTTTTTGTACATTTTTGCCACCTTGATGTTCCATTTGGTGCAAGGGATTCCAGAACAGCTTCCTCTCAACACATCATTTCTTCAGTAGTTCAGACAACACAATGTTTGTTTGAGTAGGATTTTATGTGGAATGACTACTAGTATTTTATTTTGTTGTTTTGTTTAGCAGAAATCCCAGTTGGCTTACTGGAATAACTTGAGCAAGGATGAAGGTTATTGTACCAATGTGAATGACAGTGATGGATCAGGAGAAAGTATCAAAATAAATACTAACTAGACTCACAAAAATTTAGACAGGTCGATGCTTGATTAATTGTTTTAAATCTGTCCATTCTTTTGAATGTCCCCGCTCAAAGTCCATATTGGCCCAGTACCCCATTATTTGACGTAACAGATTCACAACAGCCGCCTCTTGTATGTTTTCCATTAGTTTTCCCATGTGGACAAACTGTAAGGGATGATGTTTTTCTTTGAAGCCCATTTGTTTAATTTTTGCAAGAGGTAGTCCTTCTCTCTGTACTTGTGTGAGTTTTCTCCAAGTATTCCAATTTTTTTCCCATGTCTCCAAGACATGTATAGAAGTTTAATCAGTGGTATAAAGTTACACAATTTTAGTAAGTACTTGTGAGTTTGTGTGAATGTTTCCTGAAATAAAGTGCTGCTTTATTCAGGATTACTGCCAGAGGCTACAAGGGTAGACATTGGAATTCCATGATACTATGGTAGAGAAAGTGAAATCAGAAAATATAATGCTGAGTAAATTGTATAGCTAGTATGAGGAGGGAAGCCTGTGAGTTACCTGGAAGGAAAACAAAAAGTGATACCCATAACCAATGACAGAAAATGTGGAGAGGCTACGGCCTTCCAGCCAACATGAATGCTTTTTCACCATCAATGCTGCCGTCTCATTACAACGGTTACAGAAAATCTAAAATAGAATTCCTATTTAGTTCTCTGATAATGGCTGCTGTTTATTATAAGAAACAAGAAACAGAGCATTCACAAAGAAATACAGCATACAGCAAAATAAAGGTAATAATAATTCATTACATTTATACAGCATTTTTCTCACTGCTCAAGTGCTACCACACAGAGAGGACCAAGGATGTAAACCCATGTTCTTCAATACTTATAGGAACAAAGAACATAACATTACATTTTTAAACTTGCTTAATCCCATTGGGGCCCACTAAAATACATCCATTCAAATTCAATTCTGACTCACCAGTCAATCCTACATGTATGTCTGTTGTGGTGAAAAAAGAGAACACAAAAAAACAGAAAAAGGTTTGGGGTAGCCACCCCTTATACCTGGAACAAATATTTGGCAAAAAACAGGTCTTTGCAGACTGGACTCGAAAACAGAACTGTGAAATAAAGTGAAAATGGCAGTTACATATTTGAGCTGGAGGAAGTGACGTCAGAATGGCCAGGACAGGAAGTGACATTAGAGTGACTGGAAGCGTAAATGATGTCTACAGACCTAGGCGGGATTTCCTTCGGTTGGTCTGCAAATAGAGAAAGGATCAGTGAACATTGCCATTCCCTGGTCTGGCAGGTAAAGACACCCATTTGAGCCCTTCAGCTGCCTCCCATTCACATGTGTGTGACACTGTACTGATGTGGAAGAAAAATCAGAGTATTTTGAGAAATATCCAAGCAGACAGTGAAAATGTGCAAACTCCACATGGACAACTCCCAGATACAGGATTCAAATGAAGATCTTAACGGATTTTACTAATCTAATAATTCACATGGTAATACAGCATATTATTACATGACATATTTAACGTACTGTATAAAACCTGCATAACCTAAATCAGGGTTGCAGGGAGTCAGAGCCTATCTTGCAGCATTGTACAGTTATATGAAGAATGAAGTACACCCCATGGAAGTTGGTGATATTTTCAACAAATTTAAACAGTCAAACAGTAGATCTCCATGCAAACATTGCCTACAGCAGGGGTAGGCAACGTCGGTCCTGGTGAGCCGCAGTGGCTACAGGTTTTCATTCCAAGCCAATTGCTTAATTAGAAACCAATCATTGCCAATCTCAGACCTTATTTAATTTTATGGCTTGTTAGTCTGTGCAATGTAAGGCTCTTATATCGTAGATTTTTTTTCTTTCCAAGGATATCATCCAAATGATATGAAGCCTAAAACAGATCATTTTCAGTCTGTCACATTTTTCTATTAAGTGTTTTATTAAATCAAACAGTGCATGATGAACACACACAGATGTAATTGGAAAAAAGCTAGCTGGAGAACTGCTGGCTGCTTTGTCTTTTACATCTTATTGCTAATAAGGAGCAATTAAAACACTGAATGCAGCAGTTTAAGATTGAAATAAGCAATTAAGGTTGGAGAACCTTAACAAGCGAGACCACTAAAATGAAGCATCAAAATGTCACTTAAGCAATATGTGCTTCATCAGCAATAATTGAGTTCTCGTTAAGGAACTGGGTTGGAACAAAAACCTGCACATACTGCGGCTCACCAGGACCGACGTTGCCTACCCCTGGCCTACAGGTAATATATTGGAATAAAACCAAAATAAAAATGTGCTTTTTCAATCATTTATTCAACAAAAATATCAATAGATGGAATGGTCTACTGGGGAAAAAGAGCTCTTTTGATCTTGGCATGATGACACCACACACGTCACTAGGAAAGAGAACACAAGACCCTAGATATCTGCGGTTTAAGTAAGACAGATTCGACCTGCACACTCACTAAGGAGGTTCTATAGCAGTCATCTGCACATAATTTGGAACACGTGAGTCTGATTTGATGGATCTGAAGTGGTGAATAATGTACAGGTGTACATACTTTTTCCAAGTGACAGATCTGCATTTTTTAAAATTTTGATTATAAGAATGAATACACCATTACAGTTTTATGTGTAATTTATTCAAGTATATATCATCTTTATCTGTAGGCACTGTTTGCATGAAATCTAATGTTTGCCTGTGCAAATATGTTGAAAAACTCAGCAATTTCCATGGGATTTTTCACGACTGTATGTATTTGTAATTTAATATAACAGAGAAGGAGACAGCAATAGCCTGCTAAAGCTAAAAGTTGATCAGTAATACTCAGACATATCTTACTTACTCTCCCTTTTGACACCTATGTTTTCTTTTCTTAACGTCCTATTTACCTTTCCCACCACAATGTAAAGAAGGTGCTGCCTTGATAACAGGAAAACAGACATACAGTATTTTTAGCTTTTAGATTAGCAATGAAGAAACTCTTCTCCCATATCTTTAAAAACAGAAACGTGAAAGGGCTGCTAACACTGAAGGATTTATTTGTGTTTATACGGCCAGATTTCCTACAGAAGTCATGCTTTGATCACGGCCTGTCTGTTGGAGAATAAGAAATGAATTGTCAATGATCTTTGACTACGCTTCAGTCTTGGAAGCATTTAATTAAAATGTAACCCTCAGGCCCCTATTTATCAAAAACAGTCACAATTGCAGTCACGTGGGCCAGCGGGCCAGGCTTAGCACAGCATCATGCTTGCCTGGCCGACCACATGTGATTTTGCAAATGGATGTGTGCACAGATGCGGGCATATTGCCAGCATGCACCCCTCTAATCAATAGTTGGAGGAGAAAAAGGTTGCAATCAGTCAGCACTTACTGACATTCCTTTATAGAACGATAGTGTGAATGCACACAGCAGGATTTAAGGATAAAATTAATCAACACTCTAGCTAAAGAAAAATGTCAAAACGGCAGCGAGTATTATACTGAGGAAATGAGACAAAAAGATTTTTAGATTATTTTTTTAAAGCAGCTCTAATGAGAAAGAGATGTATGTGTGTGTAAATATGTTTATTATCATCATTAATCAATTAAACTGTTCTTTTGAAACAAAGCCATCAGTAAATTTACTGTCTCTTGTTTTACAATATACAATAGTGCTTTTTTTTATTCACAGTTCTCTTCTGTATTTTAAAGATATAAAGCAAGGCTTTCCAAAAACACTATACAGTACAGTAATTGGTTGTTAAAAGCATTGACAATTCCATGGTTCAGTGGGTACCAGTTATCCACAAAATATTACACCATTAAGGCTGTCATCAAACTGAGATGCAGCTGCCACTTTTAAATGAGAAGCAAAGCTCTGCAAGTCACCTTTCCGAGATGGTATGTGAGGGTGAGCCAAAATTAGGCCATTGGCGGTAAATTGTATTTTAAACTTCACGCTAACTTGTGTTAAGCGCTTCACAGAGAGCTGCGTTAATTAACTGGTAAACTTTGTGACTGACGGCTTCCCACTTCATACTGTGAGTGCTACAAGAGAAGCTTCTGAAAATATATATTAGCATTTGGCTGGCAAGCATGCTAGTTTTCACAATAGAGCACTATATATAGTTTTTTCAGGGGTCCCTGTACACTGGTTTATCTTTCATTGACAAAACCATCTTAACAAAGTTTAGGGCTGTCATAGGTCAGTGGCTATCATAGCAGTACTGGCCTCAAAGCAGGAGTCAACCCTAGGTGGTATCACAGGGCAAACTCATACATTGAGAAGGTGGACACCTTTTGTAATAAATGCCTACTAGCCAACCCGCGGCGTAGCATACGCCGCATAATTATGTATTGATGAATGAACACTTCCTGAACAACACAGTTGTCCAAATGGGGTGGGTTTGTGGATACCACTGTGAGTGAATGAAAAGATAGACCTCTGGAGAGAGCAACATATAATTGTCCGTGACTGAAAGTGGGATCGTCTGTGACGATGGAGGCCACGCTGGTGAAAGTTACTTTGTCGGTAAGGATAAGTGTCAGTACTTGTAGATTAAGGTGTAGCGAGTCTTCATTGTTGACGCTTAATATAGCTTGCGTACTGAGATGTTCCGGAGTCACAGTTGAGAAACACTTTTTTAATGTCTTTTAAGCACAGGGGAAAAAATGAACACGTGAAACATCCGTAATGTAATAAGCCACCAAGAAAAGTAACATTGCAGCAATGCTATCTACAACCCGATCTCTGTAAACAGAAGTGAAAACAAAATCGAGCCTGGTGTATTCTTTAACTACCTTGTGGCGCTGTAGTAGTGCTGCTGCTTTGCAGTAAGGAGACTGTGGAAGATTGTGGTTTCGTCTCCCGGTTCCTCCCTGTGTGGATAGCGCTTTGAATACTGAGAACACCGCTATATCGATGTAACGAAGTATTAAAAGGAAATTGTCTTCGTGTAATAGTAAAAGACAAATTATCCGCGACAAACAAACTGTTTTACACGCTGCATACCAACCCGCGGCGTAGTATACGCCACATAATCACGCCACTTTTTAAATGTTTTTTAAGCAGAGGGAAAAAAATGAACATTTGCAAAATCCGTAACGCTACTTTCAGTAAGTACAATGCACACGTATTTAATTTGTCGGCCACTTTTTGCCAGCCGTGTTTTCTGGTTTGGGCTGCTTTTGCAGTGTTACCGCTTGTGCATATTAAATGTTGAAATCCTTCGAGTAACTAATTAACTAACTAACACCAACCCACCCACACACACAGCTTGTGTGAAACAAATGAGCTCGTACTTTCATAATTTTGTTGCAGCCTATAGTGGAGTCAGGCACAGAGAAGGTCAGCTGCCGAGAGAGCGTCTCGACTGTTGCAGGGCCTGTATTGGTGTAGCAGGTGAGACGCTAATGAAACAGAGGCACAGGGCTTATTGGTTTTTAAAGACTGCTTCCTTCATTGTGTTTTAACCTCAGTTTTAAAGGATTGTTTTAAGGATCCCATGGGATACCCCTCACAAACTGTTTTAGATGCTGCATTCAGCAATTCACATCCGCGACAAACATGCCTCTTCTTACATGGTCCTGCCGCATCCACCCTCGTTCTCAAAGCATACACACCGCCTGGTCATGTGCCCGCTCGCAAGAGCAACTCACGGAGACCCGCCCACCAACTCTAAGCCCATGGCGTGTAAAACAGTTTGCCATGGTGGTGTGTGCGTCATAACCGAAAAGAATAATGAAAAGTCAACGTGGCTCAGAGGTGCATGTGGACTCCTAGCACAGACAAAAGCGACTTACGGGGTGGTCGGTGAGTTGTTGCGTCCGGGCACATGAGGAGGCAGTGGGAATTCCTAGAGAGCGAGGGTGGACGCGGGCCGGGGAATAAGGAGTGTTGGTGGGCAGGGAAACGTTTTCCGTGTTCCTGCAGGACCATCTAAGAAGACGCATGTTTGTCGCGGATGCGGTGGACGCGGGCCGGGGAATAAAGAGTGTTGGTGGGCGGGGAAACATTTTCTGTGTTCCTGCAGGACCATCTAAGAAGGCGCATGTTTGTCGCGGATGCGAATTGCTGTATGTAGCGTGTAAAACAGTTTGCGATGTTGCACGCGGTCTTGCGTCGTAACCGAAAAGTCAACGTGGCTCAGAGCTGCATGTGGACTGTAGCACAGACAAATAGAAATGACGGCGTGTTTTCCGAGGCGTCGCGTCCGAGTTGGTGGGCGTGGCTCTGCGAGTTTTCGTCGTATCCAATGGTCTTAGAGTTGGTGGGCGTGGCTCCTTCCTGCGTGCTTTCATGGGTGTGGGCGTGGCTCCTTCCTGCGTGCTTTCATGGGTGTCTTGCCCGTTCTGGCAGCAGCTTAGAGAATTATATATATAGATGGTATGTGGATTTCACTTGAGTACTGGAGAATCTCATCTGTGACTTAATTTATGCCTGGTGGTATACTTTCCCAATATACAAAACAGTTGTGTGTTTTTTGAAGACATTCCATTGGACATTAGAAAAGCTCATATTAGACAGAAGAACATTAAGAAGAAAATATTACATTTTCAAGCTTATCCAGTTCAGTGTTACAGGGGGCTGAAGACAATCCCAACAAGAACCAGCCATGGATGGAGCAGCAGTCTATCAGATGTGTTCTGACACCTTTCTGTCGTGGCCAGTAATAGGGTTTTTCGAAAATTTTGTGTTATGGTAGCTCTTCTATGGGAATGGACCAGTCAGGCTGGCCTTTGCTTCCCAAACACATTAGTAAGCTTTGGGCACCCATTACCCTGTTGTCGGTACACTAGTTGCCCTTTCGTGGACCACTTTTGGTAGATACTAACTACTGTATACCGGGAATAGTCGACAATACCTATCGTTTTGGAGATTCTCTGACCCGGTCATTTAGCTATCACAGTTTGGCTCTTGTCAAAGTTGTTCAGAATCTTACGCTTGCCCATTTTTCCTGCTTCCAACACATCACCTTTAAGAACTGACTGTTAACATGCTGCCTACTATATCCCACCATTTAACAGGAGCCATGGTAATGAGATAATTAATATTATTAACTTCACCTGTCAGTGATTTTAATGTTGTGGCTGAAAAGCCACAAAACCAGATGGAGTCAGTCCTCGGGATTTTAGGCTTGTGCTGACTAATTTTGTGGTGTCCACTGTTATCTGTTTAGTCTGTCACTAAGACTACACAAAGTGCAGCTGCTATGGAAAACATCCTACATCATTCTTGTTCCAAAGAATATAAGTGCCTCTTCACCTAACAGCTACCATTGGCTCTTATGTCCCAGATCTCCAAGACCTTCAACAGACAGGTGCTAAACAATGTTAGTCCTCTAGTTGTAGACCACCTGAATCCACTGCAGTTTGCTTAATGGACAAAGGTTGGAGTGCAAGATGTCATTATCTATCTGCTCCTCATGGCTAGCAGCACTGTAAGGATTACGTTTTTTGATTTCTCCATTGCCTTCAGTGCCATCCAGATATTCCTGTTAAGGAGTAAACTCTGGCATATGCAGGTGGATTAATTTATGGTGTCCTAGATAATGAGGCAGAGTGCAGTTTGTGAGGCTTAAGGACTGTGTCTCGATATGAATGTGAGCAACACAATTAACAGTCCTGTCTCGTTTTTTCTTCACTGTGTACACCTTGGACTATAAATATAACACCAGGTCATGTCACTGTCAAAAATACTCAGATGGTTCTGAACTTATGGGCTGTACTAATAAGGGGAATGAGACAGAGTATAGGAGTCAGGGGGAGAACTTTGATTCTTGGTGCAAAGGTTGTCTGCAACTTAACTTCAGGAAAAACAAGGAACTGGTTATTAGCATTTGCTACACCAAACAGCCTCTGTTACAATTCAAAAAGATGATGTAGAGGTGATGCACTTGGGGGTCCACATTAATGACAGGTTGGACTGGCCTCATAACACAGATGAACTATATAAGAAAGGGCAGAGCAGGCTCTTTTTTCTTAGGAGACTGTGCTCATTTAATATGGGTAATGAAATCCTTCACATCTTCTAAAACACTGTGATGGCCAGTGTGATTTTCTACACTATGGTGTGCTGGGCTGGTAACATCCCTTTAAGAGAAGCCCACCAAATCAACAAGTTAATAAAAAGGGCAAGTTCAGTTATAAGATGCACTCTGAGCCCCCAGAGGTCGTAGCAAAGGAGAGAATTAAAACAAAATTGAGTGCCATTATGAACAAAGCTGCACATCCTTTCTCTGACACACTAACACACAAACACTTTTAACCAGCAAATTATTCAGTGTGTCAAGAAGCCAGTGGCAATATGTATAATGCCTCACTGTCACTGTGACTGCTCTTTTTATTTTTGGTCAAGTCAGAAGTTTTTCTTTCTTTTAGTAATTCTGTTGTTTATTTGAGGGAGGTTGTTGTTGTTTATTGTAAAACATATTTATTTATTGAGCTTTTGTAAAAATGAAACTTTCCCTTTTGGGACTAATAAAGTGGCATCTATGTATCTTATCTATACTAGGATGTACTAGGATGTTGTGAAATAGACCTTTTTTGTCACATTTTTGGATGAATGTCACGAAATTAATGTCATTACTAGCTCTGTCACTGATGGTCATGTCATGTCATTTTTCTAAATTGCTTAGTCTTGAACAGGGTCACGGGGAAGGTTGGAGCCTATCCCAGCTGGCATAGGACTCAAGGCAGGAACAATCCCTGGATAGGACACCAGTCCATCCTAAGGCAAACATACACACACACTCTAGGGCCAATTCATCGTCAATTCATAGAACGCACATGTCTTTGGTCAGAAGGAGGAAACTGGAGTACCCAGAGAAAACCCATGCAGGCACGGAGAGAACATGCAAAGTCCATGCAGGGAGAACCCAAAATGCGAACCCCGGTTTCCTTACCGCAAGGTAGCAGAACTACCACTGCACCACCATGCCACTGGTGGAGTATTTTAAAAATATTGCTTATGGCTGGAAGGCTTTAGTTAAGGTAAAACAGATTCCACCATAACTACAAAGCAAAACACTTTTAAAAATAATGTGGTATTATTTGTTTCAAACTATGATTCATTTTGCAATCTTTACAGTATCTTCTTATATAATACGCTACCATGGCTGTCCATTTGTCTGTCCAGGATTTTAAATCACCTGTAGCTTGCAAACCATTTGACCTATTGACCTGAATTTTGGTACATATATACTAAGTGATGCCTACTGTCCGCTTTCAGGGTAATGATTGACCTTCAAGGTTATTCCTCTTTTTATTTTTATTTTATTTTATTGTAAAATCAACTCTCTGCAGCATGTGGCGCATGCGTATGGGTGCTGTTCTCATCCCTACCACCTTCGCCGTCACTTCCCCTACCTTTTCATATTTTAAATCATTCTTGAGGCAGATTGAAGACTTAAGTACCAGCTTAAGTGAAAAATGAAGGAAAATGTACTAAGTAATTGCAACACAAACACTGACTTAATCAGTTTTAATGCAAAAAGATGCTGACGAAAGAAGAGAAGAAGCGTGGAGTAGGGTGGAGAAAAGAAGAACTGCTCAGGAAGCAGCGAGCGCATCAACCTCTGAGCAAACGAATGCTAAACGTACAGAGAAAAAGGATGAAAACTAGGAATGCTCAAGTCAAGTGGATTCACTGCATGTTATCGTGCAGTGCACCGTTACTAGTTTGACATAATACTTATGGGAGCTCTTCTCTAAAAATGATAGGTTTAGCTAGTAGAAGAAAAAGTAGGAGAACATGAGCTTGTTGAAAGCTGTGTGGTTTGGTTATTGCGCCTACATCAGTACATTCCGTGGAGGATGGATGGAGTAGAATTTAGCTCAGCAGGTTGATCTTATTTTTGTACTTAGAAGACAAGCTGAATAAAAGTGAGGTTTCAGTCACAATAAGCATGATGGAGTTTCATTTTCATTCTGGAATTGCTCCACTAAAAGCCAAACTACCATAGGAAATGTGGTACAATATAGTCAGTCAAAAAATATTTAACACAATTAAAGACTTAGGAGCATAGTAAAAGCCAGCCAATGAGAATGGCCCATAACAGTTATTTTGTTTATCCCCTAAAAGCAGTAAATCAAGAAGTTCAGTTTCAGTTTTTGCTTATTAAATGGACTTCCACTAGTAACTTCAATGCACTAGAGAATGTGTACAAATAAAATATGTAAAATTAAATGCAACCTATGCACAAATGATTCAGCTGGAACATATACTGAGAGATATAACACAAATGTACATACAAATACATGTTTAAATAGTGGTTTTAAGCAGAAATGATATCTGTACTTGTTCAGCCACATTCTGAAGAAGATTCCATGACATTTTTGCTTAGATACAAGATGTGTCAAAACAGGTCCATTATATGTGATGATGCATCCACTCCAAGTTAAATCAACTGCCACCATGGAAACTAATTAAAGAAAGAAAAAATGGAAAAGTCTTAGCAATAGCAAATCAAAAAGAGTTAATACGACAATTAAAAAGAAATCCAAATCCCTGGAGATGTGATGTACCAAACTAGCCACTGCACCACTGCACTCATCCCACTGGAGGTAGTAACCATGGAGAGAACAAAGACAAAACTGATGACCATTATGAGAATAACATGAAGCAGCCTTATCAGCAGCACTAACATACTGTATGTATGCTTTGCTAAAATAGTCAAGTAAATGTAGAGACAGATGTGCCTTCTTTAATATTAGTAGGCAGATTGTTCCAGAGTTTGGGTGCCCTGAAGTCTCATTCACTGATTTGAAGTATCCTCAGAATATTAGGGTGGTCTTGCAAGGAAAAATCATGGAGTACTGGCTCTAATAGGTAGTGCAAGATAAGGGGGGGATAAACCATTTATGATTTTAAATGTGAGAAGGAGTGTTTTAATACCTGCTCTAAATTTAAAAACCTTTGAATACTGTAGATAAATCATTATTTTCCTTTTGTTTACCTTCTATATTCTAATTCTGGTTACTAAAGCATTGCACTGATCTTAGTAACTGTAGTGATTTGCACCCTCTAAAATGTCTCACAACCATTCTTCTAAAAATGCTGTTAATTCATGAATACACACACACACCCTTAACACTTCCTCTCCAAATGTGTACCTCCCCTCTGATTTTCTGACACCATAGGACTATTATTTTCTCATTTATAAAATGTTTACTTGAGATGTGCAAAGCCCAGGACACAAGCACCTTGTTAAAGCTTAGAGTAAAGTAGAACAGAGTAACAGCCAATTGTCTGGAACAAGCCAGTGGCACAAAGAAGCAAGTGATGTTGATATGTGTACTGCTATGAGAGATGAATATCTCCTCTGGTCTCCTTCAAGGAGAGCCTTTAGCACTTGGTAAATGTCATAGAGTGTTTGTCTGTTTAGGTGAAACTGGGCTTGCACTGTGCATTAAGCAAGACAGAAGAGCTGAGAGACGCACCCTAAAGCCTGTACTTCAGGAAAAAAATGTCTGTGTTTTTTCATAAAGCTTTATGAAAATGAACATGCAGTTCACATGGAGGTGGAATTTGCTTATCAAGAAATGAAATCCTTTTCTTCTACCCAACACCACCAATGATGATCAAACATCAAAGACTGGCAAACTTTTCTGAAAGGCTTGATAAGGCAGCATATGAAGCTTTTGCTCTCCTATTCCTGTATAATAATACACTGCTGTACTGTATGCCTGTAAAGGCTTACTTTATGCCATTAAATAGCAAACAGTACTTATATTGCTCATGCAGTTAATCCAAATTGGACTGATATTTAAATCATTATAAAAGGCAGGAAAAAAGTGAAATATTAACTTACAGTCAGATAAACGCAGGTTACAGTTCATAAAAAGACAAATAATCGCACATACACAGTGCAAAAGCAAGTCAACAAGAAATGTGCTTAATTGGAGGAGTTTAGTTGAGAGTGGGTTTAGACTGAAAAGCAGCAGAGGCCACAACCTAAAAGAGTCAAATCTGAACAACAAGTGGAATTTAGTCAGACTTCATTTACTGAGGCTCTTACCTACTCACAGTAGTATGTGAACATGCTCTTCATTTGTCATGACTTGTGCTCTTGTGCAGCTCTATAAGATACATGATTTAAACAAAAGACACAATTAGATGTAACTTTTCATTTTGTGTGTTTTTCTGATTAAAGGTAATTTTAAATGAATTTAAAATGACACAAACTTTCTGTATATTATTATTCACAATAGTAGTAATAATAACTATCACTATTAATGTTTATGGGTGGCACAGTGATAGTGCTGCTGCTTTAGATAGATAGATAGATAGATAGATAGATAGATAGATAGATAGATAGATAGATAGATAGATAGATAGATAGATAGATAGATAGATAGATAGATTATTTGTCATAACAGGGAAAACTTAGCCTTTTAAAGAAGCTCAAGAAATATTATAACAAATAACGGCAACAACCCCCCGACATATACACAAACAATTTATAAAAAGAAGAAAAAACTTACTTTATTGAAGATAACAGGTCATACACTTTGAGCCATTATCTTCTTATATAATACGCTACCGTGGCTGTCCGTTTGTCTGTCCAGGATTTTATATCACCTGTAGCTCGCAAACCATTTGAACTATTGACCTGAAATTACACATATACTACGTGACCTCTATTGTCCACTTTCTGGGTGATCATTTTTATTTTTATTTTAATTTATTGTAGAAACAACTCTCGGCACTGGGCAGTGGGTAGCTGTGCGGCGCATGCGTATCGCGTTCTCATCCATACAACCTTCACCATCACTTCCCCTACCTCTTCATATCTTAAATCATTCTTGAGGCAGATTGAAGAATTAAGTGAAAAATTAAGGAAAACATACTAAAATTAGAACACAAACACTTATTTAATCAGTTTTAACGTAAAAAAATGCAGACGAAAGAAGAGAAGAAGTGGGCCGCTAGGCTGGAGAAAAGAAGAACTGCTCAGGAAGCAGCAAGTGCACCAACCTCTGAACAAATGAATGCTAAACATACAGAGAAAGAGGATGAAAACTAGGAATGCTCAAGTCAAGTGGATTCACTGCACGTTATCGTGCAGTGCGCCATTACTGGTAAAGACCTATTGCTGTAGGTACAAAGGAGTCAATTAGCATTTCTTGACAAACTTCAGATGATTAATTCACTGGCTGAAAGCCCTTCATGCTAATATGTCATAGAGAGGATGTGTAGCTTTACTCATAATGGCTATTAGTTTTGTCTTTATTCTCTCCACGGTTACTACTGTACCTGTAGTGGGTTGAGTATGGTGGTGCAGTGTTTAGTTTGGTACATCATATCACCAGGAATTTGGGCTCGATTTCTTACCTTGTCACTGGCTGTTTCAAGTTTGCACATGCTATTTTTTCTAATGATGTGTGTGTTAGATCAGTTTCTGACTCTAAACTGTCTAGGTTCTGCTTGTTTGTGTTTGCGTGTGTGTGTGTGTGTGTGTGTGCGTGTGTGTGTGCGTGTGCGTGTGTGTGTGTGTGTGAGAGAGAGAGAGTTATTGTGCATTCTGATGTGCTGCCATGTTATTCACGGCTGGTCTTACATTGCACCCAGTCATGTAAGGTAAGACCAGGCGCCCCATTACTCTGTCGACTCTAAGCAGGAGAAAGATTATGATGCTTAGAATATTTACATGTTAGAAATAGTACCAGAAGAGAAATTAATTTTCTGGAGGTATTTAGTACAAAAGATAAAAAAAAAACAAATCTCAAAGCAGCCATTCAGTATGGATCATTCCAACCTATTTTCAGCCTGTCAATAAGTCAATATGCAGGCACAGTGGATTAGGAAGGTTCATCAAGTTTCAGCAAAACAAAGGAATCGTCAAAAGTCAATTTTCCTTAGAAAAACAAGCATCACTTTACAATAATTGTCAGTAAGTCAGCTGCAAACATGTAACTGATTTCACTCTGTGCCCTTTATTAAATGATTTCACATACTGTATGCAGCCTTTTTAGTGTAATTTGTATTTAAATTACAAGAGGTCAGAATGTGAGTTTTCAATCTGATTACAATAAGCACAAGACTCATGCTTTGATGGAGTGTTTTATTTTGTTTTTTACACTTGCAAAGCACTGGATAAATGTCTATTTTCAGTGTGACACATGTTGTCAGTGATATGTAAAGCCCACTATGGACTTACTGGTGTCTTGATGAGAAATGGCGCCTGTGAGAACACTAAAGTGGAAGTGAGAAACACACACTGAGCTCCAGGCATGAAGCAAGTGCTGTTCACTATAATGCTCTTCATATGAGCAAACTGATGAGGTGAGGCAAAGCTATGGTGGATGCGACATTATTACAAAAAAAAAAAATCTTATTTTGTAAACCCGGTTACCCCAATAACCACTATTGTAATATCTGACTCTTGGCGATATGTTCATTTATTCTCCAATCCCCCAATTCAAAGTTGCTCTTTCTTCTTCTGCCCCTTACTTCAATCCGGTTGTACATGCGTGATTGCTTCTTGTCTCATTGAAACCAGCTAGCAATTAATTTTCACAGAGGGTTGCCAACTTTCATAAGAAAATAAGAAAATGTACAGATGGGAACCGACCATTTAGTCCATGTAGCTCATTCTGATGCAAAATCTTCAGCATAATGTGTTATTTCTTTAAGCACAGATGCATAAAGAACACTTGACATTTCCAGCATAGCGCTGCCAACATCATGCTGATTAGCCTTGTATGTGGTTCAGGAACCTTTCTTTCACCTCAGCAGTGGCATAATGGAATTAGGAAGAGTCACAATGCCAGCACTTGACGCCGCCGATGATTTTGAACACAATAGTCACAACCAACTTGACTACTTGCCTACCACAGTCTTCAGAATCAACGTCCTTACCTCAAAATTCAATTCCCTCTTTCTCTCTGTAAGCTACTGTGGAAATCTACTGTTGTTTCATACAACATCCAAGCATAAAGGTCTATCCTCCTGGAAAGCGCTGACCATTTTAATCCCACTCCACTGGCACCTTGCAGATCAACATCAGAGTCACTTGTCAATCTAAAATGTCAGTATGCCACGATTCAGCAGTGTCTCTGGGTGGTCTCCGAATATATTGCTGCCCTTTCATTGTTTTTCTCTTAAGGAGCCTGGCACCCATACATGCCCTGTGTTAACAGCAGGGAGCTTCAAGAACAACCTCAGGTTGTATATCTTGTCATCTTAGCTTAAACAGCAAAGGATTATATTGTTACTGACATGATAATGAAAAGGAAGTGCAAACCCTAAAGACTTTCATTGCCCTAGAACAGACAACTCTGCTTGCTCCATATTGTTGAGTATTCCCTTTATACGCTGGCAACATTCTACACTGTGTCTCTTGTAACAGTGTACTTGCTCTATAATTGATCAGTAATTATCATTTTGGTCTACTTATAATGTAACAGCAAACATAGATACAAAGTAAGATATGAAATAAGGCTGAAAATTAGGTACATGCCTATAGTGTTACTAGAACTTCACACTAAGCACAAGGCCTAGTTACATTGTAGTAATGTTGCCCTTCTTACATTCTATAAGACATGCCAAATACATTTATGACATTTTCATTGGTTTTTATTATTTCCAGCTATGTATTTTTATATCCTCATGTATTTAAATTTTAGAAATGAAATATCTGATAATCTTGTACATGTAGGCTGTCCTGACATTTCAACCAGGATGAGTTCCCTCTCTGGTGCCATCTCTATTCCACATGCAAAGAATGGATTTTCTAAGTCACTTAGAAATTAGACAGCTGTTGCAGTGGAATCACATATTCCTAAGTTTACCTCTTTAGAGTCACGGCGTTTTTATTTTCAAGAGTTTTCCACTAAAACACCAGCAGAATGAAAAAGTTTTTTTTATTGACACCTTTTGCTTTCTTATAATACTAAACAGAATTTTATTACAATATGTTCATTTTGAAAATTATAGTCGAAACTTCAAAGGAGGGTATTTTTCATGTTTCACTAATTGCATTTCAAGGACACATTTTGATTTATGCTTCACTGCCTGTCTATAAAGCATATCATCCTCACTGTTATTTTCTAGCTGGTGCACCTAAACAAATTTCAAACTGGATATTAAACTAAGTAAGTTTCAGCAACTGATGCATCATGTACCTTTCACTAAACCGCTGGATAAATTTGACCAGACCTTAATAAAATAGTTCTGGGTTCAGTAACTCATGTAATATAGAATGTATAAAAAGCTCAGCTATACTATTTAAGTGGCCATGGTGAGGCCCTGTTTTCATTTTCACAGCCAATAAGCTTTTGCTTCAAGGAAACTCCTGACCAAATAAAATCCACATCACTACTAGCATTTGATGAGGAAGAAAAACTGGGGTTTGGACAAATTAAGATAGATGAGTTTATGGAGTAAATGAACAAAGTACGCATCAATCAGACAGTGCTATCTCATTGCTGAGCTAATTCATTCCCAAGGCAATGCCCTGGATATGGCTCTCAGTGAAATGGCATCACCCAAACTAATATTAACCTGACAGCTTTCAAAGGGCACAGATGAAATGAGTCCATGTGGCCTCACCCCATGCTCACTGCATGTAACTGACTGTCTACAGTCAGCATTAATGTGATGAACTGGCAGTGGCAGGCTTGAGCAATTAGGAGAGAACAGTCTAATATCCTCATTAGCACTGACAGGGGTGCCTGTTATTAGTTCATGCGCATTAATGGATTAAAAGCTGTCCCGAATCTTAGAACACTTAGAATTTAGGTATGTGTAATGGCATTAAGAATCAAAAACATATTCCTAAAAAGCCTAGTACAGATATGAACTGTCAGTGCATATTATTCCATAAGCTCAAACGGTTGGAAAACGAGAAGTTTATTTATTTTGTTGCATTTTTGATCTTTTTTTAAATTTCTGTATCTTATTGCATACTCAAAGTTGAAAATTTGTAGAAAGAGTTAAAAAAATGACAAGCAGTACATTTAATAAGATAGTATTCAGAAGCACTATAAATATACAGCCTACACTTAACCTCAAAAATGTGCTCCGAAATTGTTCAAATTTTTGGATTATCACTACATTGACGTATTTGGTCTTGGCTGGATGGAGTTTTCAAGCAGTATATACAGTACAATTTATACAAATTATATTATATGTTAAGAAATCAAAACGTGCTTAAATTCTAAGAAAAATTAAGTTATCTAGAATTTTGTGATTAAATTATCACCATCACTGTAAGAAAGGCAAATGTTGTTTTAATCAATCCTTGAGCTATAGATATTACACTTAGGGATCTCTTTGGCTCTCATGGATGGTGAAGATGTAAAGGTGGTGTGGACATGTAAATAACTCAAGGTGCTTCTGAACATCAGGCTTGAGTGCAGTGTCAACACAGCGGCTGTAAACAAGAAGGTTCTGTTTCTGAGGAGGTTGAGGTCATTTGGTGTATGAAGGCTGCTCTTAGGTATTTTCTACCAGTCTATGGTGATCAGCACATTTTTTTATGCAGTAGTGTGTTGGGGAAATAGCATTAAACCAGCCAATGCAAATAGACTGATAAAATGATTTAAAAAGGCCAGTTTAATCTTGGGAGTCAGGCGGAACTCCCTGGAGGAAGTTGCAGAATAAAGGTCACTCAGGAAGCTGCTTACTATCCAGGAATATGACTCTCACCCCTGTATGAAGTTGCGGCTAACCAGAGGAGCACCATCAGCAACAAACAGAGACAACTGCATTGTTCCAAGAAAAGCATTATGTGAGGCCATTTCTACCCTCAGCCGTTAGGATTTATAACAAGTCACCCTTGGGTTAAGGTGGTCTTATTCCCTGTTTGCTGAATGGTACTGAGCCAGTGTAGCAGACATCTTAACAGACAATGACACTAATGTGTCGTGCCAATAACTGGCATCCTGTATGGCAAAATTGTAACTTGTAAATATATGCAATTCTAATCACTTTACATGGCCCACTTCTGGGAGCCCAGTCCAAGAAGTCATAAGTGGTGTTGTCATTAATGCAACAATTTATTAAGCCAGTGCCACATCCAACATTGTACATATTCTTTCAAAAAAACTTGAATATGCTTTTTCCTTATAGCCTTTGGGCTTCTAAAATTTGTTCTTTGATATTTTGACTTCAAGTATTATGTCAGCAGGAGAGCATTTTTGTACGATGGATGGTTTTCTTTTTCTCTTAAGCAAAAAAAAACAAGTAAATAATAAATGTAAAAAAAGCCAATAGATAGATATTTACATGTCTGCAAAAGAGTCACCTGCTTTGAAAACCTGACTGCTTTTATTGGTATCTCATCTATTTACAATATTATGATACAGGACTACCTGCTTACTTTGAAAATTAATGTGATCTGGGGACATTGGTTTCTAATTAGCATACAGTGGTACCTTCTTGATAACTGACAACAATGCTCTTTTTAAACCTGTGAAAATGTGTTTACACTATTGATAACATAAGGAAATTTGTATGTACCATTGTTTAGTCGATCATCATTGTTTAATCGATCATCATTGTTTAATCGATCGTCATTGTTTAATCGATCGTCATGCTGATCCAGGCAGAGACTGAAGAAATTATATAATTCTGGGCAGTGGATGGTTTTAGGACACTGTGAAGAGAGAAAGCACAAGCAGAAAGGACGGAGCAAGTCCAGAGGATGGTGTGAGATGGCAGACAGTGCAGGAGCGAGATGGTCCACTGAGAACACTGTAGGCAGACAAGGGTATGTGGCTGACAGAATGCAAGGCACATAGACAGTGACACATACAGTACTTCCAGGGAGAAAGAGGCAGTTTCACCAGAGAGGTGGCGGAAAGTCTTCACCAGAGAGGGAAGACTCACGAGAGAACCAAATGAAGCCAGCAGACAAGAAGCAACACTCTGGAAAACAAGCATTCGGCAAACAGAGTGTTTCAGTGGGACAGTTGGAAGATAATTGTTTTGGTAAGACGGCACCCAACTTGGTCTTCGTAACACCAAACTTTGTACTGTCATTTTAAAAACGGTTTTTGCTCCTATTTGTATCTTCTTGGTATATTTATATTATATTGTGTAATACAAGTTACTGTTGTTTCTCTTGAAATTGCTGCCGTGTCTATCACTGTGTGTTTGCTCAATGCCCAATTTAAAGAAACCTTTGTTTTATTAGCTTTAAATTTCAAGAGTTCCCTGACTCACCCTGGTTGGTGTAGTCGGATATGTTAACTGTGTTTAGGTTAGATTACCTAGAAGTGTCACCAGACACCTGTCACAATTATTTAGTGTTTTGGGTTAGTTGCTTTGATTTTCCCAACTCCATGTTTTGAACCTTTGCGTTATTTTTATTATTTCAATTTTATCTTCTGG
Source organism: Erpetoichthys calabaricus (assembly GCF_900747795.2). Classification (NCBI taxonomy): domain Eukaryota; kingdom Metazoa; phylum Chordata; class Cladistia; order Polypteriformes; family Polypteridae; genus Erpetoichthys; species Erpetoichthys calabaricus. The sequence continues at coordinate 218,345,014 of NC_041397.2, read as the reverse complement.
TTCTTTTCTCAATTGCCTTTGTGGCCTGAATTTTTTCATCTCCTTTCAGAATAGTAGAATATAGTGAATGATCTTTGTGTTCCTTTTTTTTTTCTGAAGAAGAAGAGGTGGAGCTAGCAACAACTTCACATTCAGCTTTCACCCTCACAGAGAGATGTAAACAGGTTATTTTACAACTTGTGGTTCAGTAGGTAGGCAGTTGGCTAAGGTCTTCAGAACTATGATTGTGTCCGAGTTTGTCTATGAGTTTGTGTTATAACAATTAAATTTTGGACTCTTTAGATGTTTATTTTCTCCAGATTTGATGCATTCCTCTCTTGTGAAGTGGCCATATGTCAAGCAGGGTCACTGCTAGCTTCAGCACTTACTAGGGGCTTAGATCCTCTCTGGTAATGCCATTACTTCAACATATGTGTTAGATGTAAAGGGGTGGTTCCCCATGGAGTTTTCACACAGTTGTCCATGCTTGTCAGAATGCACAATGGGAGGAAGACGTGTGGAGTTCTCAAAGATCAGATGCCAGAGGTGGGGCCTAAAGCCCTGGAAGCCCCCTCCATAATGAGGCCACTAATCTCAACAATAATACTGTAATGACCCAGCATTAAAAGCTTTATAGAACTTGTGTGGCCAATTGGATTGCAGTGTTACAACGCTGGAGGATTAGTGCGTCTGCCATGTTGGAGCACTGTTGCATATGCAATATTAGATAGCCAAGGTACAGTAAAGGGTAATGGACCAATCAGAATTACGCATTTAGCCAGGGGAAGAGTCATTATGTAAAAGAGCTACTGGAAGTGTAAGGGGTAAGACTCCTCAGGAAAGGGGATAAAATAAATATCTGGGAGTGCAGCTGGATGATAAATTAGACTGGACTGCCAATACTGATGTGCTGTGCAAGAAAGGACAGAGCCGGTTATACTACCTTAGAAGGCTGGGGTCCTTCAACATCTGCAATAAGATGCTGCAGATGTTCTATCAGACAGTTGTGGCGAGCGCCCTCTTCTACGCGGTGGTGTGCTGGGGAGGCAGCATTAAGAGGAAAGACGCCTCACGTCTGGACAAACTGGTGAGGAAGGCAAGCTCTATTGTTGGCATGGAGCTGGACAGTTTAACATCTGTGGCAGAGTGAAGGGCGCTCAGCAGGCTCCTATCAATTATGGAGAATCCACTGCATCCACTAAATAGTATCATCTCCAGACAGAAGAGCAGCTTCAGCGACAGACTGCTGTCACTGTCCTGCTCCACTAACAGATTGAGGAGATCGTTTCTCCCCCAAACTATGCGACTCTTTAATTCCACCCGGGGGGGTAAACGTTAACATTCAACATTATACATAGTTATTGTCTGTTTTTCACCTGCGTTATTATCATTCTTTAATTTAATATTATTTATTGTATCAGTATGCTGCTGCTGAAGAATGTGAATTTCCCATTGGGATTAATAAAGTATCTATCTATCTATCTATCTATCTATCTATCTATCTATCTATCTATCTATCTATCTATCTATCTATCTATCTATCTATCTATCTAAAAAGAGACAATTGACTAATGTTTGTGTGACTAGTAAACTGTGAAATGGTGCCATTGCATGTTTTGGCTAATATAAAATGTAGTAGTCTGCTCCTTGTTTAATGACATGGCTGGAGCCAGCTGTATAGTAAAGGCTTGTCTGGCCTAAGGAGTTCTACTAAACCCATAGGTTTATAATAAAATAAAAAAAACTGAAAACAAAACTGTCTGAGTGGTGTGTTCTGGGGCCAAAACACCAGAATGACTTCATTATGTTTGAAACTGTTGCAGCAGTATAAGTATGGTGTGCTCTGGCAGCACAACACCAGTGTGACTACAGAATGTTGTAAGACTGTAGTAACAATGCCAGGACGGCGTGTTTCAGGACCACAGCACTAGACAGCAGATAAGGCACCTTACCATTACAGTAGCAATGAGGGTTATAATTCGTTAGATTTAAGTTCTGATTCTTTCCTTCTTTTACACTTTCAACAAAAGCCAAACTGCTTTTTTTTTCTCCAGTTTTCAATTGTATGAAAACTGCTTTCCTTCTTAAAACATTAAGTGGGTTTCTACAATAATAAATGACAAATAATATTTGGATCTATTTATGTTAATCAGTTTCAAGGTGCTTTTTTACTGTGTATAACCTCATGTGCATCTCTTGCTGTATACATCATGTAATTTGTAAGCTGTAATTGTATTTTACATGTAAAGTTGTTACAGCTCTATCAGTCTGCACTGGTGAAGAGCACTGTAAAAAATAAAAAAGAACTGAACTGAGTTGTATTGAAAGTAAAAATGATGAAACCCAATATTGTTGCCTTACACACAAACTATTTAAGCTACCCATGAATGATAAATTCTTACATAAGAAACCCTGAACATGAATTAAGCTACAATCCTCACATATTGTAGGATGTCAGTTTAATATCTGAGTAAACTGTCTGCTCTTTAATAATAATAATAATAATAATACATTTTATTTATATAGTGCCTTTTCTATGCTCACGGTGCTTCACAGAGTCTTAGAAAAAACAGTAGGGTATATGTAACATTGGATAAAAATGTTTTCCTGAATAGAACAATGAAACAGATAACAAAGCATTAAGAGAATAAAGAACAATAAACCAGAGTAGAATACTAAATTCAATACTAAAAGAAAAACTTAACAAATAACCTAATTTGTGATATAACAGACACACAAATTATCCTGAGCACCTGGACAGAGAGGTAAACTGAACGAAAAGGCAGAATGTTAAGTTAAAAGCCTTCCTAAACAGATGAGTTTTAAGTTGTTTTTTAAAAGAATGAATGGAGTCAGCTGATCTAATTAAATTCGGGATGTCATTCTAAAGTCTGGGTGCTATGGAGCTGAAGGCCCTGTCACCCATAGAGTGCAGGTTAGTGTGAGGCACAACAAGATTACCAGAGTCAGAGGACCTTAATAGGCGAACAGGTGCATAGTGATTTAGAAGATCACTGATGTAGACCGGTGCAAGGCCATTCAAAGCTTTGTAGGTTATTAATAGAATTTTATATTCAATCCTGTAAGACACAGGGAGCCAGTGAAGGCGAAGCAGGATGGGTGTGATGTGCTCGCTGTTGTTGGTCCATGTAAGGACTCTTGCAGCAAAGTTCTGAATCAACTGGAGCTTTGATATAAGATTAGATGGAGCACGTGCCAGCAGTGAGTTAAAATAATCGATGCGGGATGTGATAAAAGCATGGACAAGTTTCTCAGCATTAGAAAAGGAGAGGAATGAGCGAACATGAGATATGTTACAGAGGTGAAAGTAAGAAAGTTTCTTAATGTGGTTTATGTGGGCGGAATAAGAAAGGGAGGAATCAAAAATGACACCAAGATTCCTTGCATCAGAAGAAGGTCTAATGAGATCACCGTCAAGAGTGACTGAAAAGGAGCTCATTTTCTTAATTAGTGCTTTAGTGCCAATTTTCAGGAGTTCAGTTTTGTTGCAATTTAATTTTAAAGAGTTCTGCTCCATCCAGGTTATAATTTCACTGAGGCAAGTTAAGAGCTGAGAAAACTCTGATGAAGTTGCACTTTTGACATTGAAATAGAGTGTCATCTGCATAAAAATGGTAACCCAGTCCATAGCTACGAATAATGTGGCCAAGGGGAAGCATAGGTGCAGGAATGACAGGTCGCGCAAAGATAAAAGTGGAGACACCAACTGGGTTGTTCTGTTTAATTAACTTAATTGTCAAACAAAAGGAACACCTCTTGGCACTAAAACAGGGTCTATCACAGGAGCTCCATCCGGCAGGCTGCTCTGGTCACAAAAGACGCCTCCTACTGGGCAGATAGGTTTCTTATACCGGATGAAACAGAAGGGGTGGGGCTAAGTGCCCTCACTGGGCGGTTTCTCAGTACTGCGGTGAGAGAAAGAAGAAGAGAATGTTAACGACAACATCCCCTCTCATCCCTGCAGGTTATTACATACCTCAATTGAGTCTGTCAGGAGATCCTCCAACACGCATATGTCACAGCAGACAGAGATATAATAAAGCCTGGGATTTTTAATGAAAGATTGTCCATTCTCCTTAAGGCACCTGGAGATGAAATAAATTAAAACCTCACTAATACTCTGTACATACGGCTTCAAATGGCCTCCTGTCTTAATAATAACCGAATTTGCCCTTATTTCATGTCTAAAAACTGACATTATCATTCAGTAAAGATGTGAAAGAGTAGAGGGATGATATAAAGAAGGTGGACTATTTAAATACGTCAAATGCAAATGATGGTGATGGAAAGGAAATTGTCTTGGCACCTTTAAGTCAATTAAGAATATATTCGTCCAGACGGTGACATTCTGAACATATGGGAATGCATGATATATACAAAAGAACCCAGTCATCATTAAATTATTACAGAGTGAAGCATCTTTGTCCCCATACGGTATGATGTGTCACTGCTATTACTCACAATACCGAGGTAAATAATCACTTTGTTCTGCATTTATTTAGAAAGTCAGTCTGTTTTTTTAAATGACAGTAAGTTCAGACAGTTAGCCCACTTTCAAGGCATTTGTTTGAGTGACTGCTGGCATTTCATCCAGGAAGTCAAATGCAAATTTGTTGTTTAACAAATACAGCATCACATTAAATTCAGCACATCTCTCTCTCTCTCCCTTATTTTGTTTCGTAGTAAATGGCAGGATAGACAAAGTATCATGTTGGTTGCATAGTGCTGGTTGCCTCATTTGAGAGATGACATTTTGTCACAGTATTCTTTAGATCTCAGTGTGGGTCAGTGGCATGTATAGTGTGGGTCATTTGTCCAGGCTCCCATCTGTGCAACCCTCTCCTATTGCCTCTGAGCTGTGCACGACACAGACGCCAAATGACTGCTCTCTGAAGTGCACAGCAGTGGCAGATAGTAGTTCTTCATCCATCCGTGAGCAAAAAAAAAAAAAAAAAAAAGAAAAGAAAATAGCACAGCTTATTAAGCCTCTCTGCAACAGCTGACAAGGGAGTGCAGTCACTTTAGGGGGTCTGTGAATACAGCAATACCTGTGTTTATTGGCAAAATTAACACCTCCTATTGAATCAAGTGCAATGAGCCATGAAAACAACTTATGGGAATCTTCTCTGGAGAGAATATGCATTTTGTGGAACAGTTCCTAAGAATATTTAATGCTGTTATGGGAAAGCAACTGAACTATTTCTTGTTAAGTTATTTACATTATTCATACATTTCTCCCATTGGTTAGTCAGTTATTATCTGCTCCAGAAAACAAAAACTAAAAGCTAAACCTAACCACCCCGCCAGGACACTCAAAATCAAATGGTTACTACTTGAGTGCTTAAATATTTTTTTTTTGCCATATTTCTGTCGTGTCGCTGTGTTGCCTTAAGCCAGTGACTATCCCAAACATATTGGGCATTAGGCAGGACCCTGTCCAGGATGGGATGCCAGCCTACCACAAGGGCTACACCTGCACAAATTCAATCAGGCCAGGCCTTGAACCCAGGTCCTTGGATCTATGATCCGACAATTCTAGGCATTGTGTCCCCCTATTCACACTAAAATTGGCAGTTAAGCACCTATGAAATGCCATCTGCTTAAATTAAGAAACTATAAGTCCCTGAACAGACACATTGTAGATGAGGATTCACATCTGTAAACATAAGGCAATGCATGTGGTGCAACAGCAGTTAATTTTAATTTGGAACAGAGCGACCCCGTATGAAAAGCACCTACAAAGATGTATGTGCCAGTTGAGGTCTACATCTATGCAGTGCAACAATTAAAAAGGTGAACATATCAAACATTCTAAAGCCTGCTTCATTCAATACAGGACCTATTCATGCACACACACATGGATCAGTTTAGAATCTCTGGTGATAATAGCAAATATATTTTCCCTGTTTGGAAACCCACACAGACACAGGGAGAACATACAAATCGCACACAGACACAGACAGGGTGTAGGGTTCAAACCCAGAACTCCAGATGTAAAAAGCAACTTTGCTCACTACTGCACCACAGTGTCACCCCAAAGTGCATATAAGCTAGAGGAGGTCAAGCTTAGACAATGGAGGAACGGCCTCACTTGGAGTTGTCACGCATGTGTGTCTGAGGATCTCCTTGAAGGCTCATTCGAGGTAAATGGTAACCCACCAGGGTGAGAGGGGGCCCTGTCGCTAAACTTGTTCCTTTTTTTCCCACAGCTCCCAGAAACCTCCCAGTGCAGGAAACTAGCTCCACCCCTTCCCATCTTCCCATTATAAAAGGACTGAGTGCCTCCATTAAGTTGTCTTTGATGAGACCAATTCTGGAGGGTGAAAGCTCTGAGAACCCATTCTATTATTACGTTTGCTTACCTGGCACTAGTGTAGTGTTGAGTTTGTTTTACTTGACCTATGTTCCCTATTAGAGGACGGCACCTGTTTAAGTTTGTAAAACTGGAAGGAATTAAAAGGGGCTACCCGGCTGGAGTTCCAAACCTTTTTGAATTGTTCCAGCTCTGCTTGAAACCATGTTTGGCCCCCTCACAGAGTTCATAGGGCCTTTCACCACAATATACAAAAAGACAATAAGTGTGAAAGGCTCAGAATATGTCAGTGTGGCTGGCTGGCTGGTTAAAGACTAAACTACAGGAAGGCTTTTGAAATTAAATCCAATCATCTGGGCAAGAAAGAGGATATGGAGAAACAAGTTAATGGCACAAACAGGCTTAACAGAAGTAACAATAATAATGTGGAAGAAAGGCTGATTTAAAATAGAAAAACAGTACGATTCTTTTAAACATTGCAATTTTCATTACTGAACCCACTTAATACAATTCAGAGTTGTGGAGTAGCGACATCATGCAAACTGAAACATTTGACAAAAAATGTTTATCATTAAATGAAGAAGAAATGCAATCCGTTGCTAATAAAATAATTCCTTTCTTTTGCAAATTCTCAAGAAGTATCCTTCATGGACTTAAACTGGACAGTACTTTAGAGCTATTGTATGGGTGAAGTGACCTCATATTGCCTAAAATTCTACATGAAAGGGCAGCTTGAACACCCAGATTGGAAATGGTGCAGGTGTATTAGGGGAGATAAGTTAAAGAGTCCTGGAGATTAGAAGCTTACTGTACCCAGAAGCTGCCAGAAAGCAGCAGTGCCAGGTGGAAACTGAGCTTTTGTGGTAATTCCAACTCATGAAAATTACAATGGGATTGATTCCAAGCCCAGTCACCTTCTGTGTGCAATTTGCAAACTCTCCCCTTGTATGCATGGTTCTTTCTGGGTCTGCCAGTTTCATTTCACATCCTAAACACATGCAGGTTATGGTATCCCTTTAACTGTAATTTTGCCTGTACTTAGTGATTGTAAGGTGAGTGAGTTAGTGTGTTTTGAGACGGACTGGCATCCCATCTAGAACAGTCTCCTTCCTTGTGCCCAATGCTGGTGGATCTGACCCCAACATTGTATGGCCCTCCATTTGAATTAACACATTTATAAAATTGATGGATGACGTGGGACAATGACAACTGCTGCTCCTTAACAGCTCCAGACACTTCTATTCATTGTCCAGTTCAAGTAGTCTCTGTATGCGTAGACTTCCTGTGGCTGTATAGACTCTCCTCGGGTTCTTCAGGTTCATTCCTGCCTTTTGCCTGATTCCTCCTGAATAGACTAAGCAGATTAGTAAAATGGATGTATGTTTCCATGGTGTAATGTAACACTGCTTATCTTTGTATCATGAATTACTTCAATTAGCCTGTGCTCTACATCCTTAATCTACTTGGTTCAGCTTTGAACAAACTTTAAACATGCACTTCATTTATCTTTTTATTTATTAAAGGAGTGTGGCTGGACAATTCAAAAATTACTAGTTAAACATATGCCTTCCTGTGAGAGTTCATTATAACCTTTATTTATAAGTTGCTCGACTTCAAGCTTTACTTAAGTTCTCCATTAAAAAAGTATCAAAATGGTTTTAAAGATACAAAATAAAAACAAGTGTAATTTAGAAAAAATAAAACTGTTCTTATCTCAGCTAAGCCTGATCTGTTTGCAGAAATCTCAGTGGCTGTGGGTTCCTCAACAAAGTGATTTGTTACTTAGCAGCCAGTCCTTGATTCCTTTGATTACTCAGACAGCTTGCCACAGCTCTTTGCTTACACTCAGAACTTACAAACAGTGCAGGTATTCTGAGCCCTTGGTCGCTTCTTTTCTAGCTAACAGATACTGTAGCTAACAGCAGAACAGCTAAAAATGTTTGATAAGACTGTTATGATTTTACTAAAACAGAAACACCAAAACTTGTACTTGATTCTCTAAGTATTTATTAAAGAACAGTTACAATATCAAAAACAAGCACAAATTCAATAATTCAATGACCCCGCAGAAGAATCAAACAAATGAAATAATAAAGACAAGAAAAGCTATTCAAAAATTAAAGCCAAAATTCTGGAAAGAAACAAATTTAAATCTTAAACAAGCCAAACCAAACAATGTCCAAATGAAACAGTACTACGTTTGCCAATTTTAGTAAAAATGTTCAAAAGAACATTAATATTATTATTTGGAGTTACCCCCAAGCCAAAAATAGGTGAGGCCTTCAAAAGAAGCTCAGGAGCACGCCAGGATATCCATGAAAGAATAACACAAAACTTACTTTGACACCAAGAAACGACAATGATTCCCACTCCTAGGCTGTAGCAGTTAGTTTAAATAGCCTGTGGGAGGGCTCAGAAGTGGTGACATCAGGGTGGTCCCACCTCCTGGAGCTCCACCCACATAGAACAAGGGTCGTCAGTACATTTCAAGGGACAGTACACTATTACAAAATCACACATGAAATCATCAAAAAAAAAAAGAAACCAAGGCCGTGACCAAAATAAATTAAAATTAGCAAAAACAACAATTAAAACATCTAAACATACTTTTACATACAGTACAGTAATCCCTCACTTATCGCGGGAGATTGGTTCCAAGGCCGACCGCGATAACTGAATTTCCGCGAAGTAGGGACACCATATTTATTTAATTATTTAACGTGTATTTGGACTTTTTAAACCCTCTCTGTATTGTTTACAACCCACCCTTTACTCTATTAATAACAGGGACAACTGCTAAGCAATATGAAATCGGTAGATAAGTTTACACTTACTGTATAGCGAAGTACACGTAGCAGCTTGTAGGCGGTCATGACGTCGTCGACCTTGTTGCAAAGATTCCTAAAGCAGATTCCATCCAGACTACTGCCTTATCACGTCCACTTGTAACTCGTTTTGTGCCCTGGTTAAAGGACACTGCGGCCGTAGATCTTATATGCTTTTCCTCCTTTTTAAATAAAAAGAATCGTGGACTCATTGAAACTTTTACCTTTTCTGCAATCATTTGCATCTTCTGTTGGCGCTTGGACACGGCCCCTGAACCAGTAGCACGTTAATGCTGAATGAGTGAGATGAGACTTCCTGGTTAATGCAACACTCCGTCGCTGAGCCAATCAGCAGCACACAGGAACTTAACTGCGTGCTCTGATTGGGTAGCTTCTCAGTCATCCACCAATAGCGTCCCTTGTATGAAATCAACTGGGCAAACCAATTGAGGAAGCAAGTACCAGAAGTAAAAATCCACGTATATATTTAGATATGCTTACATATAAAATCCGCGAAGTCGTGAATCCGCGAAAAGTGAACCGCGAAGTAGCGAGGGATTACTGTATAACAATTAAGATGTATAGATAGAAATTAGCCTAAGCCAAATCTTACTAATGCCTTCACAAAATCCTGTGGCAATCCAGGGTCTTATATAGTCCAATCAGGTAACTGCAAGCTTAATAAATGCAGAAACTGAGAGTTCTAATTCAAGAGAAGTGCAGTCCACTGCAGATGTAAAATGCAATTTAGGGTAAGGGACTTTGGAAGAAGTAAAACTGCTCAATTAAATAATACAAAATATAAAGTAAACATGTGAAAGGCACTGATGTTATCCTGGAAATGACAGAATGAGAGCAGGAACAAAACTGCATAATTAAACAGTGCCTTCTATTAACCGTAAAACAGGCTTCTACTTAAGAAATTGGTTTTCAACCAACTGACACATAACATCAGAACCTGAAAAAGCATCTGTATTGGACAAACTAGTGAGAGGAATTACAATGCTTTACAATTATAAGCATAGTCTGGAAAATCAAACTAATTATGTAAGCACTTATATCACACCATTATATATGATGCTATGTCACATTTTCATTCAGTTTTTAAATTATGAAATATTATTGGGTAAATGAAGCACAAAACAAAGATAAAGGTTTAGGGCACTCTCAGGCAAACCCCATATATTGATGAACAAAATAACAAAGATGATTTAACATGTAGTTTGAGGAACATCTTCACAGATGTGGGTCTATGATTAGACAGAATAACGATGGTGTTAGTAGTGTTTATGAAGACAATGAGGCAGAAGGAGGTGGCTCAGAAGCCTCTGGTCCAGAGACATGTGTGATGATGTCATGTGTCCTTAATATATAGGTTTAAGGATCTGCAGAGGTAATGAGAGCAGGGGTGTTATAGGACAGCATCAACCCTTGACTCGGGGTGTAATTACAAGTCGATAAGCCCTGAGGTTGTTTCCCAGGCACACGTGTGACAGTTTGGATATTCAAAGACTGACAAAAACAAGTTTATTTCATAGAGTCGTTAACATTTTGTGTGTGTTTATCATGAAGGTGGCATTTCAAAAATGATATTCATAACCACACTTGCCTATTCTTTAGGTGCAGATAGCCTTCTTTTTATATGTAAAACCTGTTAATAACATTTTTAAAAATGAAGGCTCGCTTTCAGTACACCATGCTAATACTCTGCTCCTAAAACCTTCCTCCTAGTCCTCCTAACTCACATCTAGGTAGGGCAGGTTCTTCTTCCTTTTCAAATATTTGACAGACAAAAATGTCAAGAGTCTATAAACAATAACTCCCACAATCTGGGAACTCCTCTTATGAATCTGAATGTATTACATAAAGGAAAGGACTTATTGTTATGGAAAGATCATGTCTGCATTAGGGGAAATGACAATGCATTTGTGTTGTAATTTGCAGTTTTTGGCATATCTTGCAAATGCTACACTGACATTCATGCATGTGAACAACTGGAGCACTTAATAAATGCATACCAACCACAATGTATATACTTAAAAAATATTGTAACTGTATTGTTTAACTCTAACCCAAACGAACCGTGGATTGTTTTGTATAGGAAGCATACCTTCATGTTTGTGCCTTCCAACTGCTCCTCACACCACATTCTGCTGAGGGCACATGCAGCATGTGTTTTGGCTATTGGCTGTGTGAGATGCAATATATGGGCAGATTTAGGGGGAGCTGTATGTGCCAATGGAGAAATGTTGCCAGTTTGGTTAGTCCTTTTGCAATGTATGTGTGATTCTAGTTTATTTTTATTTCATTTATATTACTTTTATTATAATTATGATAATAATATCATCATTACACAATGACACCATTTTGGATGGATTTCTTTCACAGTCATTGTTTTCTTTGTGTGATGACATTCAATGCTAGCCTTGGATTTGAACCTTGTCGCAACTTTTGACATTGTTCCACTATCACAATTTAGGATGCAATATGCATATCTACATAATAGATTAAACTTTTTTTGCATAGGAGATGGGGAAAGCCATTTTAGATCAGTTTTTAACCTTAATATTTTGATCTCATATTGTGGTTTTAGCTTGAGTTTTTCTAGTCCTTTCTGGTGCTTGACTTTCCCCTGTCCAATAAGTAGAGTTTTTGCCTCTTCCCATTTTAAAAGCTATCACCATTTTGTTATCATTCTTTTTTCACTTCAAAACCTCAATGAGAAATGAGAACCATCATGGAGCAGAAGATGTTAGCCTAAATCTAAGTAAAAGTATTTTAGTTCGTTACCTGTGAAGCAAGCTATGTCAGGCAAATCAGAAGTTCAATCTCAGGCTTGTTAGAAAACCTATACTCAGGACAGAAAGATATTAAATATTAAGCAACCAGCATTACAAGTTAATTACAAACCCACTTACACATTAGATTAACAGAATTATAATCCTTATCAGAAACTGCATGGTAAAATACAGTATTAGAGCACATCCTAATCACACCAATTAACCAATTAGCTGACATCTTCAGTGACATTTTAATACTTCACTGATAAAATCTGTCATCCCAACCTACTTTAAAGGGACAACAATTATTTATAGATGTGCCACAATAAACAAGACTGGACTGTCTGATTGACTACAGACTGGTACTTGTGTATACCAGAACTGGTTAATAGCCCATTTAATCTGGTTAATACCTAATTTCCTGATCTAGTAGTTTCTAACTCAGATACATTATGAGGTGTTCAACAAAATCAATGCTTTGGCTTAACACAGCACCCAAACCAGTGTCAGAAGTATCAGTCTGCAAAACTAAAGGTAGAGAAAAATATGGAGTTATTAAAATTGGTGCTGAATTGAGGGCGTTTTAAGTCAGGGAATGCAGCCTCTGTTTTCTCATCCCAAGTCACTGAGTTTGAAGCCTGTTTCTTTTTCAGATCTGTTACAGGGGCAGCCCTCTTGAAGAAATGGGGTATAAACTAGCAATAGTACCCCTCCAGTCCTTGGACCTGCCACTTATTTTTCAGACGGGGCCATTTCATTATGGCTTCAACTTTGGTACATTGTGGATATACAGTACCTCTGCCTACTATGTAACCCAAATATTTTACCTCTGTTAATCCAAAATAACATTTTCTCAAATTAATTCTCAGCCCGGCTTCGCTTAAATTCAGCAGCACTGCACATAACTGTTGTATATGATCCTCCCATGACTCAGAATAGAAGAAGATGTCTTGGAGGTAGTCAACACTATAGGCTTGGTGGGGCTCAACCACTCTGTCAATCAGGCGTTGGAAGGTTGCTGGTGCCCCGTGTAAACTAAATGGGAGGATCCTATACTGCCAATGACCACTCAGGGTACTGAACACGGTCTTTTCCTTTGTGGATTCAGTTAAATGAATTTGCCAATATCCTTTTGTCATGTCAACAGTGGTCAAATGCTATGCCCTTCCCAATTGCTCGAAGAGTTTGTCCACTCATGGCATAGGATAGGCATTGAATCGAGAGATACGATGTGGCTGGATCAAGGACTAAAACTTTTCTCTGTAACACCAAGATCCAAAACCAAATAGTCCACTTAGTCCTTCCTCTCCTTAATTTCATACGGGCCCTGCCAATGGGCCAATAATTTGCAATGGAAAGTGAAAATGTGAATCAAAACGCAATCTCCTAGATGGAATTCACGGAGTGTTGTACTACCGAACCTGAGCTGATTAGACACATCCAGTATTTTCTTTTAGGATTTGCCTAATTTTACAAAATTCATCATACAATTGTGCAATATATTCTAGTATATTAGTAGAAGACTGGCCTGTTCTTCCCAATCCACTTTTAATATATCTAAAATACCATGTGTTTGCCACCCATAAAATAACTCCAAGAAGCCCGTGGTGACTTGTGGGACCTCTAAATAGTCAAATAGTACAAGTGAAATTAACTGATCCCAGTTCCTTTCATCCTCACTGACCACCTTGCAAAACATCTGTTGGAGCGTCTGGTTAAATCTCTACCAAACCATTAGTTTACGGATAATATACTGAGGTTTTTTAAGTACTTAATTTTGAGTGATTTGGCTACTTCCTTGAACGTTTCTGAGGTAAACATTGTTCCTTGGTCGATTAAGACATCTTTCAGAATGCCAACTTGTGCGAATATCCCAACAAGTTCCCGTGCAATAGCTTTAGAATTCTCCACTCTCAACAGGATGATTTCGGTAGAGTAATCAACAATGACTAATATAAATTTATGGCCTCTAGCTGAGAGTCTCTCAAAAGGTATATCAATGAGCAAGACAGGAACGAGAGGAGCACAGTCCTTCTAAGGAATCTGTTGCAATTGATATTCCAGACATGAAATGTAAAAGCAACGGACCTCCAATTGAATTGGAGTTTAATCCTCTTTAATGTCTTCTCAGTACCTAAGTGGGCACCTAACAGGTGGGCTTGAGCAAACTCACAGACATGCCGCCAGAAATTCAGTGGCACCAGCAACAACAACCTTAACTCGCCCTCATGCTCTGTTACCTGACAGAGTAGAAAGTTTATTAAGACAAAGAGGGGTCCTTGTAACATGAGATAATTCATTCATTGCTTGTCAACCAGAACAACCGCATTCAAAGCAAATTTCATGAAATTGTTATTCCACTTCTCCCTTTTAAAGGATGCCATCATTTGTTTAAAATGAAAATTAATGATGAAAGTAAGTCAGCGGGGAACTCAAAGGGAGGAGTCATGTCCTATGTTGTTGAGTCATCCACCTCCATAGCATCATCAAACTGTGACGGTGGCATGTCACTCTTGTCCCACTGACCCTGTTCAATTGCTTACTGTATACGTGGCATGGGAACAGCTTGTGACAGGCTTTCACCCTCAATTACTAGGGGCAGTGCTTTATTAGAAGTGAAGTTTGTACTTCTGCTTTTAATCTCCTAAAAGTTCTGCCCAGGAACTACCAGATAGGGAGGGTTGCACATGACAGCCACCCTGATCTTTTGGGTAAGACCCTTTTAAGTTACAATACATCAGGATCTATACCACTGGTTTAACCGTGAATACAGGTTAAATTTGTTGTCCCACATTCCAATTATTGGGAACGTATATAACGGTGGACTGTGATATACCAGGTCTGCGGCTCCAAAAGACCGGCAGCATTTTAAATAAATAATTGCCGCACTTGTGCCTTAAGGAGGGGGCGTGGTAGTGTGCGGTTCCCGGGCGCGATGTGGGTGTGGGCTTTTCAACACTGAAATGCACAGGTGGGGGATCACTCGTGTCCATACACATCCTCATTATAAATAGAAGCACGAGTGCAGAGGGAGAGAAAGAAGACAAAAAAGAATGGAGGTTAGTGAAGTGAAGAGAAGCCGTAAAAACTGGTGTGGGAGTGAACAAACAAATGAGAGAGAGCAGGCTTCACTGGAAGACAATACAGCTGGGAGGAGAGCCCCTCAGGAAGAGTGTTTGGCCAACACTTGGTGGGGCAGTAGGAAGCGGTTGCTCCATTTGAGCAGTTGCAAGGAGCTGGAGTCTCCCGAAAGGTGGTTGGCTCACATTGGTGGAAAGCAATGGGAGTCTGGGAGGCTTGTATGAGCTGTGCCCCAGCAAGGGTACCCGGTCGTTGGGGAACCCGACGTAAACATAGCCAGGGAACGGAAGGCTATCGGACTAGGAAGAGAATCAGCTGCAGCTGCAGGTAGGGTAACTAAGCAGGGGAGCCGCCAGCTAAAAGAAGGCGCTGGCCTTTTAAAAAAGGGAAACTTCCTACCATGGTTTTAACCTCATTTTTATGGATTATTTATGGAATTATTTTTAACTTCCACTTTTATCACCCTGTTTTTATTAATCATTTATTTATTGAAACATTTTGAAGCGCTGACTTTGGACACTGTTTTGGTTTAGTTTGGTTTATTTTAATAAAAGCACTTGTTCACTTTTTACACCATCCCCTTGCTCCCAGTATGATTTGTTCCCATTTGCCAAGCTCATCCGGTTACATTAAAGACTAGCAAAATACCCGTGCTTCGCAGCGGAGAAGTAGTGTGTTAAAGAGGTTATGAAAAAGTAAAGGAAACATTTTAAAAATAACGTAACATGATTGTGAATGTAATTGTGTTGTCATTGTTATGAGTGTTGCTGTCATATATATATACATATACACATATACACACACATATACACACATATACAGATATATTATATATACATATACACATATATTTTTTATATATATATTTTTTATATATATATATATATATATATATATATATATATACATATATACACATACATACATACATACATACATATACACACATAGATGCACTTACAATAACATAGAAATCAATATAAACAACATTAACATCATTATCATATGAGAATATGAAGTAATATATAAGAAGCACATTTCATATAAATATAAATTATTAAACAGTAAAATCTTCTTCTATAATTTGCTACCGTGGCTTTTCGTTGGTCTGTCTAGGATTTTAAATCACCTGTAGCTTGCAAACCGTTTCACCTATTCACTTGAAATCTGGTACACATATAATACGTCACGTCTGCTATCCGCTTTATGGGTGATGATTGTATTACTCTTTTTATGTTTATTTTATTTTAGAATCAACTCCTATCTGCGCACACCAGGGCGGCCGTGGGCAGATGCGTATGGTGTATTCACTCCATGTTATCGTGCATTGCGCTGTCACTGGTATTTTGATAAAAGAATTTGAACAATATATAAGAAGCGTATAAATTATTAAACAGTAAAACATTAACATTTAAGAAGTAAAGTTACATTGAGTACTACTGCAGTGCCTTCGGGTATACCTCATTTTTTGTTTGCCCAGTACATGCTTAAATATATACATTTTTTGGTGTACCTACCCGAGAACACGCGACATATAACCGAGCGTGGGAGAAGCATGGATTTTAAACACGCGTTGAGTTCATCTGCTGGTCTCCCTCGTGGAATAACTGGTAATGTTTGACTAAAATGTACAGCGAGTAAAACGACATTACCTCCTTTTTTTTTTTTTTACGATCTCTGAGATCTTGCTTTTTTCGGTTCAAGGCTTCATAAGCTCTTTTATGTGCCATGGTGTACTTAATAAGTACTAATTATCCCAAACCATCATCTTTGAATGTTGCAAGACTTTCGCCTTGTATGTAGATCGGGGTAATTACATTCATTGCATTCCTAGTCTGAATCACAATCTGATTGTATGGGTGGTTACCTGGCACTGTAGGGTTGCCACCCGTCCTTTAAAATACGGAATCGTGCCGCGTTTGAGAATGAAATTGCGCGTCCCGTTTTGAATCAATACTGGACGGGATTTATCCCGTATTTTTTTTATCATTTTTTTTTTAAAGCAGCGTGTCATGCAAATCATCCCACACGCATTTTATGAAGATGCCTCCTTTCCTACTTTTGATTGGGTAATACTTGATGTCATCGTTAGTTTGATTGGTCTTTTTAACTGTCCAGTGAGGAGGGCGTGTCTTTTAAGTACAGTCTGCAAAGTGTTGGCACTGAGATGTGGCGTCAGCGCCATAGTTGAAGCCCCTAACGTTGCGGTCAGCAAGTCGGCTAACATCCGCCATGTGCCGTCTTTCAGTTGCGAGAAGCAGATCATAGAATGGTTGAAACTGTTGCCCTTAACGTTGCGCCACGGCGTGTGGTTCGTTTATACCTCGTGTCTTCTCATTAAACTTTTATCTCGCGAATATGTTATTGCAATCCGCAGCGGGAGCGTTTCTATAAACTTAATTTAAACTTACGTTTTACACCGTGCTTTGTTTCCCTTATGAACATGCTTGTATGCTTCACTCGCTCCGTTCTCAATTGTTTAATTAATTTTTTGCTCTTCGCTGTTTCCGGCTGTTCCTCCATTTCCCCCTACTTCGTTCTTTTATCTCGCGAATATGTTATTGCAATCCTTAACGGGAGCGTTTCAATAAACTGATTGAAAATAGTTTTGCATTTACCTTTTTAGTAAAAGGCGAGCTTTTAAGCCTGAGAAATCACCCCGTAAATGCACACGTTTAATTGCACATGTGTTAATATGTATGGTTACACAGCATTAAAAGACAGTGAACAACGTCAGTTACCTTTGTTCCCGCGTTTGATAAAAGGTGAGCTTTTAAGCCTGAGAAATCACCCCGTAAATGCACACGTTTAATTGCACATGTGTTAATATGTATGCTTACACAGTATTAAAAGACAGTCAAAAATTAACGTCATTTACCTTCGTTCCCGCGTGTGACTCGTGCTGTAAATCTCTTCCTTGTTTTTAGTTCACGTGATTACGTAGGAGGCGTGATGACGCGATACGTGACTCCGCCTCCTCCATTACAGTGTATGGACAAAAAATATGTTCCAGTTATGACCATTACACTTTGAATTTCGAAATGAAACCTGCCTAACTTTTGTAAGTAAGCTGTAAGGAATGAGCCTGCCAAATTTCAGCCTTCCAACTACACGGGAAGTTGGAGAATTAGTGATGAGTCAGTCAGTCAGTCAGTCAGTGAGTGAGTCAGTCAGTGAGGGCTTTGCCTTTTATTATTATAGATAGCGTTGGGTTTGAGAGGCTCTCAGAAGAGAGGTGGGAGCATGGAGCCAAACATCGTCACATGGACAACAACGGAAATGTTGCTGGTACACCTGTGCCAATTCATCCATACCACCTCATCCCGTGGCAAAAACAGAGGATTAGAGAAATAATAGTACCTCTCTTTTTTCGCCCAACTGTAGTCCATAGGCTCACCAAAACAGGGGCAGTTGAGGATGGTATGTCCCACCTCCCAGCAGGAGCAGCACAATGGCGTCATGTGCTTCTCCTTTGGGGGGGAAGGCACTACCGGTTCAGTATTGTGGGCTCAGAAGTAGTAACACATTCCTGTTGGGACTTATGGCAATAAGCCTGCCTTTCTGCTCACTCGACTTATGAGGCAAATTGGTGATGCTAGAAGGCTTCTATTAGGGTGTCCATGGTTTTAAATTTCTGCCTCCAGACTGGTCAAACGAGGTGATTGGGAAGAGCCTGCACTAGAAAGTCACATGCGACCAACTCAGTGACCTGCTTTGCAGAATTAACTTCTGGCTTAAGCCATCAGCTCTCTCTGCCCCATACTTAATATACTTGTGAGCATGATGGTTACTCCGGATTAAATGTTCACTCATGGCCGCCTGCTCATCAAGATCATAATAGGCACGCTGAACTGGTCCCCTTAAGAGATGGTGCCAGGATGTGTGCCCACTCGGAGTGGTTCCACTAATAACGAGTAGCAGTTTGCTCAAAAATCAAGAGATGGGTTTCAAATATGTTATTGGGATGGAGTAGCAACAATACCTGGGACAGTCCCATCTGCAGACACCTCTGAAGAGCAACACGGCTTATCCACGTATCTCCGCTTCGGTGAGCTTGATCTTGAACATTTCAATGTATTATTATTTGCACATGAGAATTAACTTTATTTGATTTGCTGTGGCAACAATAAATTAATATCTACCTGAAATAGAATTATGGACAAAATCTAAAGTGCATCAGTTTTGTTAAAGACTTAAACATTAAAATAGGCATTATATTTGATCCCTTACTTACCATCCTGCATAAATGACAAATAAAATTTTAGTCATTTGTTTCTCCCACATGTATAAACTATTTAGGCAAAGTTAGGTAGATTAGTCTTCTGTAAAATATTTAAGACATTTTTATTGGTAATGTGCTGAGCAGAGCTGTACACAATATTCCCAGTAATTTTCCATCAGCTGCGCCTCCACTTAATATGTGCAGTATCTGAAGCATTAATACCAATCCCATGGTAACCAGGTTTATTGGGATCCTTTTACAGAGTGGTGTAATAATGTCACCATCCCTGTATTAAAAAGCTATAAAAGGACCCTGGGGATAAGGTCAGACTCTACAGTTTAAAAAAGCTTTATGTTTAGTCACTGTGCAGCTGGTTTTAGTCTATACCCACCATATGCCACCCCAGACAGAGCACAATCAATAGCAATGAATACTGTAGCCCTCTCTGCTGAGCACAAACAGAGCAACATGCATTCTGAGGTACAAAGAAGCTTGTATCACACTTAGCTGCAGGCCAAACTCAACAACTGTTGGCAGTTTTTCTTAGAAGGCCAAGGTGCTGCTCCTGAACTAGCTGAAAAAGTGTCATTTCAGGTGAGCGTTTCTTTGTCAGAGTTTTCTTAGATTTAGCTGCTGGGTGGAACTTATTTACTGGGAAACAGGCATAGTAAGCATTAGAAAACTAGCAATATATTTAAGAGGGTGTAGGGGAAAAAACATTAAATCCACTTGGGAACTGGTAAAAAAGACTCAGTTATCTGTTCTTTTTTCACACTATTGTATTAGTTTGCATTCACTTAATTGTACAGATCATTAGGAAATGTTTGACAAGAACAGGCCATTCAGCCCAACAAAGCACGCCAATCTTATCCACCTAAAGTGTCTAAAAAAAGCGACAAGTTGAGTTTTAAAGGGCCATAAAGTCCTTCTACTTACCACACTACAAGGTAATCTTTAGCTATCTGAACTACTGAAGCTAAAGATCAATTCAGGGATGTCGAAGGCTCATTATCTCAGCTGTAGCTTTCACATCAAACTAATTACATTCTATTTAAAACTATTTATCTGGAAAGTAAGCAGATATACAACACTAGTATTGAAACATTTGTTACAATGGCAGTCACTTAAATCTAAAAAAGATAGCCGAAAATTATTTGAAAGCATGGTTAATATGTCAGTCCAGTTAAGTTCAGTGCTGATTTCAAATCCCTTTTTCTAATATATAAAGTCTTAAAAGGCCCTGTTTACCTATCTGAACTTACAAACAAGAGTGTGAATTAACATCTCAAGATTCTAATACGCTTATGATTCCAAGAATTGACAAACTATCAGTAGGAGGTTGAGCTCTTAGCTACTGGAGCTACCCTGAAGCTGTAGAATGATATGCCTCCTTATCTAAGAGATGTTGAGTAAGTATACTGGAAACACAAGTGTACAGATTATGAGAACTTGGAAAGTAAGTGAAGAGCCTTGAAGACCAAAGCCAGATCTGTTATTTTTTGCTGAGAATTTCCCAGGACCAGCACAAAAGCTTTACCTTCATGAATAAACCTCTAATCTGTCATAGTTTCAACAACTAAGTGGATGAAGAAAGCATTTTATTTTAATTAGGATTTAGAGTCTGAATCTTTGTTTCTACTCTTGATCATAATATCATATTTCCTGCACTTACAAACAGGAATAATGACATCAGGCCTAAACAAAATAACTTAGTTTAAAGTAGTAGTTTGCCTATGGCCTCTAGCAAACTCCAGTCAGTACATCTCAGGCTGACTTCATTACCAACTTCATTTCTAACCCACAGTGACTCAGACATCCGTCTTCTGTTTTGATCGTTTAAGATTTAATTCTGTTTTTGTCATATTGTACCATGCTTCCTTCTTTTCTTTTCCATTTTTCTTTAAAGAGTTATAAGGACTGATACTACATTGTCCATCATTTTGATTTTGCAATTTCAAGGAAAATGAGTTAATTTAAATATAGTTAATGTGTTTAAGAGGATGCTAAGAATATCCTATAGATAGAGTGGTGGAGATTTTATACAGCCTACTTTATAATGCAAAGCAGAAGAGTTCTCATGGTTGATAACGGAAGCAAAGCTGTTCACATACTGTTTATATTTCCTCATGTTAACAGCAAAAAATGAAATGCTAGTCTCAGCCAGAAAACCTTTCTATTGAATATCGCCACACTATAAGGACAAACCAGACTCAAAGTTGGAATGAAAGGCTTTTCAAGGCCAATAATATTATTCTAAATGTAGTTTTGTTTTGCTTGTTCAAGCACTGAGTCTCTCACTAAAGTCCACACTTAATGTGGTCTAAGCTCAGACATTTTGCAATCACACTGCCTTATTAAATTGTGGGATTTAGCTGACATCACAAACCACACAGCCCCCACAAAGTTCTCCTGATCATGTGGCCCAGCAACTTGGAGTCACAAGATGTCAGAGTCAGATAGGAAAAAACATGTACTAATACAATACTAATGTTTCCTGGCAATTAGTTATCAACTTTTTTTTGTTCCTTCTGCTATTAAACGTACACGGTACTGCAACACTTTAATCCAAGAAACACTTGCAAACTAGGCGCAGGTTTGTTAGTGAATAGACAAAATGGTGTAGCTAGTCTCTGTCTCTCATTCTAAAATACTGAATAAAGATTTTTTAACGCCGATTCCATTATTGTTCCAAATAATGTTGCTGATTAATAAATTTAGTGTGCTAAGTTTAAATCCCAGCCTAGCCAATGTCTTTGGCCTTTCCTAATTTTGCCCATGCCTTCATGAATTTTTCTCCAGGTACATCTTTCTCCCATACTTAGTGCCCGTTTGGTTAAATTGTATATCTGAATTGGTGAGCAATACAGTGGACTGAATTGGTTTAACCAGGTCTGAAAATTGTATGATAAATATTAATAAAAAAATTATTCACTCAAATTATGAAACTGCACACATCATTGTCGGAATAGCTATGCATTTATTCTAAATTACGGTACAATATTTATAGTAAACATGATATATACATCATGCCACAATATGCAGCTAAAATAAAAACATTGACATCTTTAAAAAAAATATATGGGGGAGATACTGGGATAGCTCAGCTATTAGCCCAAAAAATAACTCTGACAGACTGAATGGTAAGCTCCTCTTTATGAAATAATCGGTATAGTCTTTTGTAAAAGTTGCATACTGATTTTCATTCCTCACCCTAATTAAAATACAAATGTCAGCTGAAGAGGAAAATTAATTTTTAATCTATTTAATCACTAGACTAATAGGCAAGTTGCACTCCTACCATATAGTTATCTGCCCTAATCAACAAACTGATCAGAAATCATTAAAATCTTCCACCCATTGATTTACTATTTTGGCCTGGTTTTGTTTCTATTAAAAATGTATTGGTATTACAATTAACTGTGCGATTATATGAAACATTTAACAAAATTATATAATTAGCTACTTTATAACCACCAAGCAAATTTAATTAATTGAACTTAGGTTTTTTACTCTTTCAGACTAAAGCTTGTACTCTTCAGACCAGCTTGCCTCTATTAAGGTTTATTAGCCTGTAGACATACTGTATATACAGTAGCTATATAATAAAGATATAAAAAATAAACTTGTCAGGTGGGGATTAACATCCATCCTTCTGGAGTTATGAAGCAGCAGTGATAACCAGTAGACCAGTTCTACTGTGTCTTCTTACAGATAGTATAGCAAATGTAAATGTGAATACCTGTATATTGGACTACTTTGCTATATGTCTACTGCAAAGTTATACATATTTGCGGTACAGAGTGGAATTTTAGGTAATCTGTAACATTTTATATTGAGTCATTGTCTGATATCATAGCCTGCTTTTAGACATTTATTTTATACTAGCCACGGTAACTGTTGCAGACAGGCAATGGAATAATTTAAAAAATATTTACTATCTGTTGCTCTACATGTATCTTCAGTGTCTTTTCTCCATATTCACGAATGAGTGAACGTCTCTTCACCAGTGCTCTCTCTCTTGATCGTGTTCCTGTAAAGCCTGCTTCTCATACTTTTTCATTATTTAAAAGGCACCCTTCTCTCCTCCTGTCTAGTTTTCCACTTGCCATCTTTAAAGGCTCCTCTCTCTGTGTGGCTCATATGCCTTTACTCCTCTTTGTGCATCTCATACTCATACTTCCTCTTGCATTGGATCACCAAAACCAAACTAACCAATACCCACAAAGCCAAATTGGCCAATCAGATTTCTTAGAGAGACTGGACACACAGACCTTAGCATTTCACTATATAGTACAAGATCTACGTCTAAGAGCATGAATAATTCTGCACTTTACACAACAGAACCAAGTGAGTGTAACATCATAAAACCTTTAGTTTCAATCCCACCATTCAGCATTAAGATTTTGAAATTAGTCAGAATTTAAGAAAGATGTGTTCACATTTGTTCTGTAATTAATATTGTCTAATATCCATCCATTTCCCAACCCGCTGAATCCGAACACAGGGTCACGGGGGTCTGCTGGAGCCAATCCCAGCCAACACAGGGCACAAGGCAGGAAACAATCCTGGGCAGGGTGCCAACCCACCGCAGGACACACACAAACACACCCACACACCAAGCACACACTAGGGCCAATTTAGAATCGCCAATCCACCTAACCTGCATGTCTTTGGAATGTGGGAGGAAACCGGAGCGCCCGGAGGAAACCCACGCAGACACGGGGAGAACATGCAAACTCCACGCAGGGAGGACCCGGGAATCGAACCCAGGTCCCAAGATCTCCCAACTGCGAGGCAGCAGCGCTACCCACTGCGCCACCGTGCCGCCCCCTATTGTCTAATATGTAAAGTTAAATGTCTTTTATATAGGTTTTTTGTGGCTTTTGATATTGTGCAAATCACTAGACTTACCTAAAGTACACCAAATTTGACTGAGACTTCAGCTAGTTTAATCAGATGCAAATTGGAAAATGATCATTTTTTTCATTAAAGGAATGAGTGAGTGACGTGTATCTATAATTTATCTAATATTGTTCTCTCAGCTTTCACTCATTAGTGAAAAGTCCAAAAAACTTGCCGTTTGACTGTTTGCTAAATTATTGCTGTCTTTTCCTTTTCTGCTTTTTATAAATATCTAGCACTTTAGACTTTTGGCATTGCAGTGAAAAGGGAATATTTTATTAATGCAAGGAATTGATTTGCAGAAAATATTACTGTGCACAGATGAATAATCTTGAATTAAAGTAATGAGTCACATAATTGTGATTTTTTTTTTTACAATAGCATTTTAATTTTTTTTTTATATTCCAATTAATCAGCTCATAAAGTAATCCCCTTTTATTTTTCTGTAGCAAACCAAATCTTTTTTGGTGTAATTTCTCAGACTTGGTGGAAGTGCTAAATTTGTTGTCTTTTTCATTCTGTGATTCATGCCGTTTAATTATTAGGCTTATTGTTTGGCTAGGACTGCATATTTTTCCTTCTGCTATGAAAAGCCTCAAGAGAAAAGTGCCAGAGATTTTTTATATGCAGCAGATGGGACAATTAACAGATACACAAAGCTTTCCCTTTGCTGGATGCTGGAAGAAAAAAAAAGATACTCTCACACCACACCTCTCACATGGTGAAGACCGAAATGTTCTGAGGCAGAAACATTGTACTGCATTGTAAGACTGTGTAGATAAATTGTTGTCTGTATTTATATTTATAGGTATTGTAACTCACATTAAGACACCAAACAGGAAGAAATGTTCAGACCTGTAAACTCTTCTTCTTCTCTTGGTTGTTCTCATTTTTATATGGGGGCGCTATTTTTTCAACTAGATTGCTCCGATAGTGGTTTAGATGTGTGTTTTACAGCCAGATGCCAATTTCATATGCCAACCCAGACCAGGCTCATAATAGCTGCCTTTATTGTTTTACTGAATACTTGGAATTACTTAACCATAGCATGCCTGATCAAACTTACCTATTGTTAAACTTCAAAACAACAACTCTGCACACAGACACCTAGTCTGGTCATGACTACCCATTTATTGTGGCTTGCACTCTGTGAAGACTTGTTGCCAGTCCCTCTCAATCCCATCATAAATACCTGGCCTCACCTATAAGTGCCAGTCTGCTGCTTTGGTCACTGTGGGTAGATGTCATTTTTTTTTTGTCTTCCAGCTGCTACATGATATTTCACTTATATAGCGCAAACGAAGACAGCATGTTTCGGTTCCCAAGTGGGAAAGGCTGAATATTGTTAATGGCTAAAGACTAAATAAGAGCAGGATTGCAAGGTCACCACGGTGTTGCCTTTTGCACTGGTATGTGGTGTTAAGAAGTCTTCTGTTCTCCTGATCAACAAGCTGACATCTCCTGGTTGCTGCAAACTGATGATGATCAAAATGATTTACACAAAATTGAAGTCACAGGGAAACAACTTCCAGTGAAATTCATACCATTAACACTAGAAGAAACATGTTTAGTCCTGTCTGGAAGCATTTATATGCTTTAATTCCATGTGTTCCTGTCTGTCATGTAGTATTTAAACAAAGATCACTGGTGAAAAAAAAAATCAACAAACTCATTTCACATGACGCGTAGACTTGTTGTTTAGCTGTCAGACAAGTTCTTTGCCAACTATGATAACACTTTTACTGATTGGAATCCTCAAGAAGCTTGACTCTGCTTGGAGAGTGCCTACCCTCAGCCTGTTGTGCAGGAGTCAAGACACAAGAAGAAGCGTTTACTAGGTAATGGCTGGGCTTTACGAGGAGGGGTGGTGGCTACAAGGGCTGGCAGCTTGGGATTTTCATGCGAACAACACACAGTGATATGAGCAATGGTGTGTTTTAGTGAGTCTTGATCCTGATGGGAGAGTGTATATCATTATCAGCATGCTGTGCAGGAGTCAAGCCACTGGAAAAGGCTGTTACTAAGTAATGGCAGGGGAGTGGACTGAGTGGGTTAAATCTGGCAGCTTGAGATTTTCATTTGAACAAAACATAGTAATGTGCACAATGGTGCATTTTAGTGTGGCTTTCTGTGTAAAAATATGCAGAATATCCTGTTTTTTTTTTAAATACGATCTGTGCCTTGCTGCAGGGATGTGAAAGAGATACATAAATTGTACTGATTTTACTGTTGAGTGACTGATTACATGAATTAAGTATCCAAATCTGGGCACTGAGAGATACTCAGGTTATCCGTCTCTCTTTCCCAGGCTAAAGGGTGAGATATTTTGAGGTTATGGTGACCTTAGGGCCATTATATTTCACCTTGCAATTCCAGATTTCTGGTCCTATCACCTGGTGTTGAGACTTTATCATTATCTCACAGACCTCTATTTAACATTCCTAAGCCTGCTTAGCCCTTCAAGTTTAAACCCCCTAACAACTGTATTTCTGAAACTAGAAAATTGTCATAATCTAGACCAAATTAATATTAAAATAGTTTAGCTTATTTATGAAAGGCACAAAAATAAAATACAAAGGGTTAACTGCAACATGTAAATAAAATTATTTCTACACCAGTTCGATAACGATGACGCAGATTCAGACCTTGATGATCTTGTATTTTACAAGTTTCATTCTGTTTCTGTATGAAATTTAAGCAGACAGGTGCCCAGATCCTTCGATTTCTTAATTAACTTTTGTCACTCCCTGGACTTTCCCTGCTGAGATGCTGCAATACTTCTTTTGAAATTAAGTTTCTTTTCATAGCCATAGCACAGAAGTAAAATATACTTTTATTTGCATAAGTAATATACTAGTACTGCATATTATCGAAACAGCACTACTATAATTAAAAATCTCAAAGCATAATATTTGCGTAATAAAACACTTTAGTTTTTCTCTAATCCTACACAGGAAACTGAAAAATTGCTTAGTTTAAGTTGTTAAACTAATTACAAAAAGAAATTACAAAATCGCTTAGTAGGCCTACAGATCATAATAGGGAGACTACAGTTCAGAAGTTGACATTTTCAGGCAGATTTAGACCCAAAATGTGCCATTCTCATTCTCGTGTTCAGTTAATTGCTTAATCTTCAACTTTTTGAAACTAATAGCCACATTTTTCACAAGTGAATTTCAATATTGTATTATCTGAGTCTCTCTAGTCTATTCCTGGCCTGATCTGATTATTAGGCTGGGCTTTCACTAATGGGTCAGGGTGGTCTGGTTTCTTGACATAAGCCACTGCATCAAAAAAAAATCTTTAGAGAGAAATATATTTTGCTTTTCACCCCACAACATCTTAAAAAGCTCCCAAAAACTCTTTTTAGTGAGTTTTGTGTTGTGTAAATATGAAAACACCTATGAATCAAATTTTAGGACCAGTTTCACTAAACCGTATGTGAATCGCAACTTACCTGCTTCACTCATCACTGCTGCTAAGGTCCTTTTAAAGAGAGCCAACTGCGGGAGCGGCATTGGTCTGATGCGTGGGAGACACTATTCCTCTTCCAAGTCAGGAGCATCAGAACTATAAGGAAGCACACAGGCATGCGACTTCTCTGGCCATTTCCAAGACCCTCTCCTCTGTTGCCTTTCAGATAGTCTCAGTTGACTTGAGTAGGTAATCATGCCCTTCATGATGGGGTTTAATGTGCTATAGGGTGACAAGGAAACACTGCAGTTTAATACTTCTTCAAATCCATATCCAGGAATTGTTCTTGTTACGTTTGCATGTTTGCAAGGCTTTACTTTTAACAGTCCGGTTTTTCCCCCCACTTCCTAAAGTCATGCATGTTATATTATTGATAACTCTAAAGTGGCAATGTATGAGTAAAGGTGACAGCGCCATGACATGAGCTGGCACCGTATCTGGGGTTGGTTTCCATCTTGGACCCTGGTCAGCCAGGACAGGCTCTGGAGCTCAGAAATCCTTTCTAAGAAATTTGATAAATAAATTTCAACAAAAAATTCAGAGGCAAGATATATTATATAATTTCTTCAATTCGAAGAATAATTTTGGTATTATTGTTTATTCAACACAATAGTCCTCATACAATTAAAATAGATGAAACATAAACCAGGATGCCTGCACACTCTCAACTGTCTACAAATTCAAAAATTAAAAGCTATATTTAAATAATTAACAAAAACAAATTTAAAACGACTAAACAATTTAAATGTCTAAAACAAAATCCCTTTGATGTTACTTTTTGCAGCCTGGTTTCTTGTCTTCTGATCGTTTAATTATTGAGTAATAAGCTTAATTAAAATAACTGTTCTGTTTAACACTCTTTAATTGTTCTTAATTATCATTATTTCACAAAAAGACAGCAATCCTGATTGTATTGCCGACAGGAAAAAAGCAGGTTTCTAAAACTACAGTATGGGAATTAATACAAAAAGGAACAAAAAATTATAGTCATTTTCTTATGGTGAGGAATTTGTTCAGGCAAGAAGAACACTGACATTTTACTCCAGTTAATGTCTTTTTCTTAATTTGCACATAAAGCTTTAAGATTTCTGTATAAAATTCTATATCCCATTTTTGAAAGCCTTGTGTGGAATTGCATGTAATCCACAGAACTGCAAACTTTAATGAAATACCGTAATATATTTTCTTTTAAATATTTCACGATATTTTTCTCTCTTCACACGCCTTAATCGAAGATGAGGTTGATTCTGAGCACAACTGCTATCCAGAAGTTATTTAAGAAATTAAAACATATTTGTGATTTAATGGCATTATTGCAAAAAATTGTGATCCCAAAAGGACTTCGTCATTTCTTGTCATTATAAATAAGACTCAGGCAAACATCGAATATAAGCAGGGATGTCTTCTATTTGTGTTTTTGGGACTGCAGTGTTCTCTCATAGGCATTGCTTGAAGCTGTACTCTGTTCAAGGAGATATTCATGCCCCATGCCAGCAGGCCATGGCATTTTCTTTTGGTAGGACATCTAGTATTTCTCCAACCAAGGTTGGACCAGTACCAAGTGAGGAGATAAGGTGCAAAAAAAGTGTAAAATGTTTATTCCACAAGAAATAATTAAATATACACACTGCATCTGTAAAATTAGTGCCCTTGGATGGGTAAATAAATAAATATGGTTAAGAATTTTTCCATTAAAACATGAGAGCCCTCTAAAAAAGTCAGTCACTTTGAGAAAGATCATATAAATTCAGCATCTTAAAAATTTGTAAAACAAAGGATCCTCTAGTCCACTTAGAAGCATATTATTGTACTGACCCAGTGCATCACAGGTTCAGCCCATCCCAGGAGTTGGGTCAAACTTGGGTCAAAACTCCAAACCCTGCATGCAGCAGCAGCTCATCTCGGCTTCGCACACAGCTGTACCTACATACTGCAACATGTCCCCAGCCACTGTTTCCCCTGTGAAACTTCAAGCTCTATAATACACATATATGTTAACAGTTAGAAAGGAGTAAAGGTGTGTGAGTACTGGCCCACTTCAAGCATTGCTCACAGGCCAAAAACATGCGATTAGGTGGATTGGCTACTTGCTGTGTGTACATGTGCCCTTCATTGCTGCTAGTCCTAAAATGGATAGGTTCTGGATTTCCATTCCAAAAATAAGAAAATCAATGGATAGATTTAAATATCTGCCCTAAGTTAGGCTGGTGCCAACTTAGTAAATCTAAATTATTTTTTGAGATTTATGTTTTAAATAGTTATGCAGACTTTTTTGATATATTTATATATTTTAAGGACTCCCCTCAACAGGATGACATGCCGAAGGGCATCCCAAAGCGCAATCACCATGTCTGTGGACAAGCTGTTAGAAAAACGTGGGCAGACTTCATACAGTATATCTCCATCCTTGATATCACGAAAGGTTATTGGCAGGTACCCTTGGAGGAGACTAGTTGTGAAAAGACCGTATTTGCCACTCTGGATGGGTTGTGTGAGTTTACGGCACTCCCTTTAGGTCTCCATGGTGCACCGCTGACCTTGCAGAGAATTATGGACCAGATACTGCACCCCTATCTTGTACTGGG
Source organism: Erpetoichthys calabaricus (assembly GCF_900747795.2). NCBI lineage: Eukaryota > Metazoa > Chordata > Cladistia > Polypteriformes > Polypteridae > Erpetoichthys > Erpetoichthys calabaricus. Next base: position 218,314,832 of record NC_041397.2, on the reverse strand, counting down.
TGCCTATGAGCTTGACCGCGTGCAGAAGGAACTTCGAGCCCAGCTCAGGGCGGCGAAGGAGCAGTACAGGAGTAATGACTGGGAATCTCATCTCGTCCACCATCGGGCGGTGCTTGACAGTTTATGGCTGGCGGGGTGACAGTCAACCCTAAGAAGTGCAAACTGGGTATGTCAGAAACCCACTACCTGGGATATTCCATGGGGAAGGGTTTGCTCCAGCCTCAAATGGACAAGGTGGGGAAGGTGCTTGCATATCCCCGTCCCAAAACACAGAGGCAGGTTTGTGTCTTCCTCAGGCTCGTGGGGTATTACGGGTGGTTCATTCCCAATTTTCCCAATCAGGCCACCCCCCTCCCCCCTTACTGATTTGATAAAGGGCAGAAAGAATTGTACTGTTTTCTGGACCGATGCCTAAGAGAGCACTTTCATGGACCTAAAAGCCGCTTTATCATCATTCCCAGTTCTGTGCAATCCTAACTTTTTGAATTAATTTATTCTGCAAACGGATGCTAGCGAGTCTGGTTCGGGAGCGGTGCTCTAAAAATGTTTTGAGGAGAAGATCACCCCACCATGTTTCTCAGCAGTAAGCTGCTACTCAGGGAGCATAATTATTCCACTATTGAAAAAGAGTGCTTGGCGATTAAGTGGGTGGTGAAGGCCCTCCGTTACTATCTCTGGGATTGACGGTTTACCCTGGTGACTGACCATGGCCCGCTAAAATGCCTGTACAAGCAGAAGGATAAGAACGCCCGGCTCAGTTGGTGGTCTATCAGTTTACAGGCATTTGCTTTTGTTCATCACTGTCCCGGGGCTGCACACGCCAATGCGGACGTTCTCTCCCACCTGACTGAGCCCGGCTTGGATGGTCGCTTTGCCCACACTGGTGTGGACAAAGCTGTGGAGGTGATGTAAAGTTTCTAAACTCTTTTGGGGCTCCCCCCATTGAGACGACACGCCGAAGACCGTCCCAAAGCGTGATTACTGCTTCTGTGATAGACAGCATATTGGTCTCCAGGGCAACCGCATGCTCCCAGCGCTGTGGCAGCTCGCCGCAAATACAAATCTTAAAAGATCGCGATCACGCTAAGAGCACCTGCCGTTGATTGGTAATGCAAGGAATATTGTAAATGCAGAGAACAGTATTACTTGGCCATTAACCTGGTCACGACCCTGCCTGATTGCTGTGTCTGTGTATAGGAGAGTGGCAGATCCCGTGAAAATAAATAACCGTGCTGTGTCTGTTTCAAGTGGAGTAAACCTGGTTTTGCTAATGTTTTCTGACTAAGCCTCGTGTTTTAGGGTGCAAGACAGGGACTCACATGTCACAATATCTAAACACACATTAAGCCTATATACAGTATATATATATATCCAAAATAAAACTGTAGAATGTGAGACTCTGCATGAGTTGTAAAGCACTGTCCTTAGTGAAACATAAGCGTCTAGAGACAAAGTGAAAAACAAGATACAGCTGAGCGGCGGGCACAAAATCTTTAATATAGGACAAAAATTTGTTGAAATATTTTGGTAACAGAAAAAAAACAGTGATTGTATCACTTATGGACTGATTCTTGTAAATGATATTTGAGTAATACGTTAAAAAGAGTGGCGATGATACCTTGGTACAACTGATCGCTTACTTATAGGCTGTGTGTTTGTTGAACCAGTTTAACATTTGATGGTTGTTTTGTTGGAGTATATCATAGAAATGTAAGTTTAAGGAGGGTTAAGTATGTTTTGTTGGAAGTCATTAAAGCATCCAGTCTTTGGACTTTTTCAGATCTAGCCACCTGAACACAGCTTGAATGTAAAGACTTCAGCAACAGACAAAAAACATGCGTATGTTCCTGTTGTGCCATTCATTCTTATTTGACATTCTGCCATCACAGGTGTTTGTGTCAAAACGTTTCTTCAGTATTGAAGCTCAACCTAAGAGCTCTTACTTCTCAAATCTAAACTCTAAAACTCTTTGTTATTGTAAATACACATATGTAAATACTATGTGACAGCTCTCATGCAGCTACATAACACTCTGCTTAGCATAATTTGATATCATATTAAGGAGACAGAACAATAAAAGTAATACAATAAGACAAAATATAATAATACAGAAGAATAACCTAAATATTGGTAAACATTGCATATTAATATAATAAACTAGTGTAGACAATGGCTTACACAGCCTATTCAAATATACCAACTTTATGTGTGTTTATCCTCTGTGGAGTATGGCCCGGACACAGACAGGTAGACATTGTTTAAGCACTACAACACACTTATTTACAACACTATTTACAAAGATGAAACACACACAACCCCAAAACTCCCCCAAAGTCCAGGCCTCTCACACAATGCCTTCCTCTCTGGTCCACCTCCACTCCTCCTCCTCCAAGCTCATGCCTTCTTCCTCCCGACTCCAGCCATCGAATGGAGGGAGGCGGCCCCTTTTATACACACCCGGATGTGCTCCAGGTGCCTCCTGATTAGCTTCCATCGGCACTCCCCAGTGTGGCGGAAGTACCGACTGCGCACCCGGAAGCACTCTGGGTGTCCCTGGTCTTCTTCCCCCCAGCACTTCCGGGTGTGGCGGAATAGCTGAGGGCCAGGGTTCCTCAGGCATTGGGGCACCCCCTGGCGGTGACCACGGGCCCCTATAGGGTTGAGCTTCTAAGCTCTGTTCCCATGGTCCCAAAAGCCACCAGGGTGGTCGCCCCCTCGTGGTCTGGAGGAGGCGTAAGCCCTCATCCGGTCCTTCCGGGCATCCCGGCTGGGTGCCACCCCCAGCCGCTTGCCACACCTCCTTTGTAAAATAATAGAATCTATTTTTTAGGGAGTGTGTGTACAACATGTAAAATACAATCAAATCCAGGGTTAATTTCTGCATTTATGCCCAATGGAGCTGTATCTACTTCCAACGACCATTGAGTCAGCGTAAGCAATTCAGGGTAATGGATGGATTCTGATATAAGTGTCATTCACATTCTTTGTGCTGTGTTAAAACTGAGGCACCGGGAAGTAAAGTTGGATATGAAATGCATTCTGAGAGTGCATAAACAATGTATATTCCACCATATTACAATGCTATTAAATTGGAACATTTCTGATGAAATTTGCTTTCCTTTCGTTGTGGCAGAATCATTTGATGTGTGTATTTTAGATTGTGATGTACTTTCATTTAAAGCAGATCAGAGAGAGAAAACCTGACTTAAAAAGAACTAAGAAATATGAAGGGTAGCCCTGTTATGAAATTATTGTAAATTGCTTAATGCAGGGTGTTTTGTCTTGGTAGAGTAATATATTGCTCTACTTTCCCCTATTGTATTATTAATATGTAGCCTTTGTCAGAATGCCTAATCTCACAGACTTACTACTGTTTATAAGGTATTATAGTATATAACTTATCCCCACCTTCCCTTTTATATCTATAACCTCAGGCAATTAGATGTAGTAAAAAGACAAGCAGGAGTTAAGTTACACATAAAATAATGTATTATTGATAATAATCATAAATAATAACAATATGCAAAGTACATTTGAATATTGGCAACCATACAACCTGATTAAATGGTGATGTGTAGTTTCAGGTGGCACACAGACTTGTTAGTTATTTAAAATGTCTCTAGTTAAGGCATTATTGGTGCTCAGCTTTCTTCAGAACAGGCTGTATGCCTGTTCCAAAATGGCTACCAAGCTGTGGTCTCCATTGTGTTGACCTTTCAGTTCATGGTGTGACGGTTTTCATCAGTTGTTGGTTAGTAAGAGAGAGAGAATGTGGTTGAGCAAGCAGATTTATAGATTCTCTGTCCAACCCCTAGAGCCAATAGGGCATCATATTACTTAAAGACCTCTGAGACAAGCCAATTCCAAACAAGCATACCTCAGACCAATGGGGAAATGGAACATCTTAATACTTGGCATCCCCCAAAACCATTTGTTGAGCTAAAGCTTCCTTGCGGGGGTTGAAAGACTTTAGCAGAGAAACACTCGCCAAACTGGTTTAAAGCACACCCCCGAACTCTGTCGTAAAAGTCAAAGAAACTCAGTCGTAAAAGGGGGGTAAACACGAATGCCTCTCACCAAAGTAACACTAAATTATATTGCTTTGCGTAAATTACAAATAAAGACATACAAAATATTTATCAAGTTATATGCAAAATCTCACATCACAACACAGGGATTAGCCATTTTTTTGAGTGTTTGTACTTACTGTATGTAGTGATATAATTAACAGCACTGCTGCACTAGACTGTGAGTCAGCAATCTGCTCATTGAAGCAGAGTATTCTGCAAGTTGTGATGCACAAATCAGTAAAACTCACTCTTGTGCACCATGTGCTAAAAGGAATGAGTCTGGTTTCTTAACTTTTTTGCTGCTAGATGAACAAAACTTGCAATTTTTATTTTGCTTGTAGAAACTGCTTTGTCAAATTCTTTTATTTTTGAATTATTCAGTATTAAACATCGCTGTGTAAAAGCAATAGCAAGCAGTACTCTGCTATAAAATGACTATTTCATTCTGAGTGATGCCAGGTTCTTAACTATCCAAACAGATGTGCTTTCTTTTCCTGAATAAGATACGATATTTGGAAAATAAGTTGACCATAAATGATGGCTTCAAGGCAAAAAAGTAATGTGCTATTGTATTGTATTGTGGGCAGCATGGTGGTGTAGTGGTAGCACTCCTGTCTCACAATAAGTACAGTGGGCTTTGCTTGTTCTCCTGTGCCTGCTTGGGTTTCCTCAGGGTACTCCAGTGTCCTCCAACAGTTTAAAGACATGCAGATTAGGTGAACTGATAATATTAAATTGGCTTCTGATGTGTGTGTGTGTGTATATGTTCGACCTGCAATGGACTTGCACACTGCCCAGGTATTGTCCCTGCCCTGAGCCCAGTGATTGCTAGGATAGACTACAGTTGCCCTAAAACCATACTCTGAATAAGCGAGTTAAGAAAGTGGATGGTCAGATGGATTTTTATGTATCTGCCTTCATACAGCTGACAAGCACTGCATCAGTATATTCTGTCCCATATAACTATCCATCCATTTTCCAACCCGCTGAATCCGAACACAGGGTCACGGGGGTTTGCTGGGGCCAATCCCAGCCAACACAGGGCACAAGGCAGGAACCAATCCCGGGCAGGGTGCCAACCCACCGCAGCCCATATAACTATAAATCTGTAACTCACCATAATGATATTATCCTGTTTACATATATTGTCATTACGTTTTTTGAGCACTTGAAACCACATGTTACTAAAATAACTGAGTAATTAGCCTTCTGACTGCCCCATTTTCATCATGGCAGAACACTGTAATGGGAACGCCACAAAGCAGCAACTGCAGTATTTGAGAAATTTGGGGTTTAAAATGGTGTGAAACAAATATTTAAAAAAATATGTAAAACAATTTTAGATATGCAATAACTTTGGTTTACTTTGCTGAATTACAGAAACTGGGGGTGGGGGTGGGGGGGGGGGGTTGCTGCGTATTGATTGAGTGTTTACAGTACCAAACAGCTGGATTTATAGTTTATTATAAAAAAATTCATCTTAAGGTTCAAAACATTGAAGACATAAATTTATAGTCTGGAAGATGTCAATCTCTAACCATTATAAAGGCAAGAAACCAACTGTGACAATTGAAATTTTACATTTTCATATTGTTTTTCTCTTCTCTGTTTCAGTATATTGCCACATTTGTTTAAACTATTAGTAGTTATACTTGGCTTACTGGTGAAACTGTATTTAATAACAGTACATCAGCAACTCATGCTTTGAAGATTTCCTCCAGAGAATTCGGTTTGTTCTTTAATAAAATATCAAGTACAAATATGAACAAGCCAAAAACATATTAATATGCTGGGCATGATAAACAGAAAAATGCTATAAAATACTATATTTCCTGGAGGTCCATTAGCATAAAAATGGTTTTAAATAAAGAAAGTCTAATTTTCATAATTCAGAACAAAACAAACATAAATATTTTTGCAGTGACTTCAAGGAATTCCAGCTGTGCAGATGCCAATGTATTTATAATCTGACACCACCTTTTTCTCCAAGACCAGCACCAGGACACACAATCACAGTTTGTCATACTAGGATAAGCTAGATTTAGCACTTAACCCAGGGGTGTCCAGTTCTGGTCCTGGTTGGCCACAGTGGCTGCAGGTTTTCATCCTAACCATCTTCTTAATTACAGAGCCATTTTTGCTGCTGATTCACTTGCTTTGCCTTAGTTTTAACTGACGTGACTCAGACCCCTTAGTTGTTTCTTTTTCCTTAATGAGCAGCCAAACAATAATGGGACACAGAATAAGCCACCACATGACCAGCTAACCTGAAAATAAAGAAAGGTGGAGGTCTCGGTCAAGTTGGTCTGCTCAGGTCACCAAAATATCTTGACGGTGGTCTTAGAAAAAACAGAAAATCAACAATCTGCTATGGCAGAATGAGAGCAGCAACAAGTCATGATATTCAATAACGGCTTTAACTAACAGCAAGAATTGGTTTCTCATTAAGGAACTGGTTGGAGTGAAATTGTCTGGAGTCTAAAGTTCCAATTTAGTTGGTCATCTGTTGGGTCGTTTCACATCTCATTTTTGTTTGGCTGTTATTTAATGAGGAAACAAATCAATTCAGAGCACTGAATCCTTTAAAACAGGGGTATTAAAATGAAGAGAAAAGGAGTTAATTAGCAGTGAAAACTGCTCACTGATTAGGAAAAGAGTTAGAATGGAAACCTGCAGCCACTGCAGGCCACCAGGACAAGAGTTGGGCACCCCTGACTTAACCCAACATGAACACCTTTGAAACATGTTAGGAAAACGCAGTGCCCTGAGAAAACCCATGGCAATACTTAGAGAACATACAAATTCAATATTTAATTCAAGGTCTCGGGGGCCTATCCCAGCAGCACCAGGCTCAGGGCACAAAGTAACCTTGATCCAGGCAACCAGTTCCTTAAAATGAACACATATATCCACTGGGTCATCTGAATTGCAAAATGGTGTACCTACAGAAAAAAAAAAACACATACAAGGATGAGGAGAAAATGGCAACTCCACTCAGATAAAAGCAGGGTGTGTGTATCAAAACAAGACTGCCCTGACCAGATGGTGTTTACCTATGAGCATAGTGAAAAAAACAATAAAGGATAGAAACCAATAATTTCTTTGATTCTTTGAGAATATCAATTTAATGAAAAGAGGAGATGGTATAGCCACCTTGTGTATGACAGTGACATAACTGAAACTGAGTTGTTTAAACTGTCACTACATGTATGGAGTCATCTTGTCAGAACAATGACATGATTTTATGTAATAGGTCATTCAGCCTGAAGGAAACTAGGTGGGAGGATTTGATTGTTACATAATAATAAAGATTGTCTGCCATTTGGTCAGTAAGAAAATCTCAAAATTCAGAAGTGATTTCATGTCCTAGCAGGCAGGCTACCACTGCAACATTTGTATCTGTATTCTTTGATAAATCTTATTTATTAATATGGCTACAAACAAAACAAAGCCCTTTCCATAAATGAAAGCAGTAATGATCTCTTTAGGAAAAATATCTCTATGCAAAGCTCTTCACTCAGTCAAAAAGGAATGTTTAAGATTGGATCATTGACTGTAGGCATATGGATTGATAAGGATGGCAATAACCTACACTAAACCCATTTGTTAATAAATGCTAATAATTTAAAAAGAAGAAATACATTGTGACCCATGTACTGTATTCTGTTTTTGGAAAGAAAGACAATAGTGATGATATCATTAATTACAGAGTAGTGTTTATGGTGTTGGAATTTCAAAATTTTTTAAATTATACAATTGCTGCACAGGAGCAAGTGTAATGCTTTGTTGCCCTGCCCAGATAGTAATCAAATACAAAAGTGAATTAGATTTCACAAAATTCAGTTGACAACTTTTTATAATTTTGTGATTTGGCATATGAAAAATTCACCCAAATGGTGTATTTTCATTGAATGCAAGAAAATCTCTTCTCATCATATTTTCTAAAGTCATAAAAGGCCAAGCAGACCACAGGCAGGCCACAGGGACAAGGAAAATGGGATTAAGAGATGAGTGCAATATCTTCACAGGGTATTTTTTAAAATGGTCAAAACCGTGATTCTGTCCTATCTGCCCCAGGAGCCAAATGACTAAATAAAGACATAGTCAAAATACTGTTGCACAATTACTAAAACCAAGAAGACTGAAAAGCAAATACAGGCATTTGTAAAGTTTGTGAAGTCAAAACAATACAGAGGTCAAAACCAACGAGGAAGCAATCAATCGTATGTTGGACTCCAACATGTAAACCAAACTCAAAGTGTTAAAATCCAAGCCCAAAGTGGTCAAGAACTAGAATGACAACAATTTAAGGACTTGTGAAATGTTTTTTAGATTGAATCCACAAGATTGGACAAGGTTTGATGTGCAATGCTGTCTTAGATAGCGTTGTGCCGTTATGTTACGTGACACAACTTTTGGGGGCAGTTTCCTAGCAACTTTAGCCAGAGGAACGCAAAATATTGGTGCACACTAAAAAACAAAATGGTGTTACAGGAGACAAAAATGGTAACAATAAAAATAAACTACAGGTTGCTAAACAAAACTAAAGCACAGAGTGAATGTAAAAACTACAAATATGGTTAAAAACATAGAAAAATCAATAAAACATCTTAATCAGAAATCTTTTAGAACTACCGGTACAAAATATTAACAAAGATTCGGAACTTCCAGATGTTTCCAAGCAAACAGATACTGAGAATTTATTCAACCTGTGTCTTTTACTGGGTGTCATCCCAATAGGTACTGCCCAGCACAATTCATCACTAGATGCCCAGACCAATTCCATAGGTTCTTCTTGATGTACATGAGCAGCAGCCCTTTTGTGATGTTCTGTTAGACAGTTGAGCATATCAGTATCCTGCCTGGACTGCTCACAAAAGCACAAGTCTGGGAGATGAGAGAAAAAAAACTGCATTACTAAAATAACCCAAAAATAACAAAGTCCAAACATTAAAGGCAAAGTAAGAAATACATAAGTCTGAGTCATAAGAAAAGAAAGTCGCATGTGAGCCTTTTTAGAAATTATCTTAAAACTTGGTCATAGAGACCACTATAATATGAAGATCTGATTGTTCTCACTGTCAATGGTAATAGATCCATGGTAACATAGGAAAACCCCAAATTAGATCTGACCACAATACAAAACAAAGTTGAAAATGGCAGTGTTGTGTTATTACAATAATAACAATATATCAAATAAACAGGTGGAAAAAATGAGTAAATGCACAAAATATTGGTGGAAACAGAGTCAAAACTAGGATTCACAATGATCTGCCTGTGTCAGAAAGTGAACACAGCAATCCCAATGTGCAAATGTGATTTCCTGTGTAAGAACTTCATTTTTATATAAGTCCAAGAATTCTAAAAATTCATTTCAGCTGCTTCCTGCTGATTTGAATTTCTCCACATAGAGCTTCTACCTCTTCATTTGCAAAATATCAATCCAGAAGTTGATGATGTTGCTTCTCATCCATACATCTTCACAGACTAATAAGGCAAAAAGTAAAACTTACAAAAAAAAATCCAAAAGCAATTCCAAGTTTTGAGGACTGGTTAGTTTTATTTAGCCAGTTTTTTTAAGCTGCTGGCTAATTTTGAGTAAAACTTTGAATTTCAGGATTTCATTTGCAAGATTTCATAATTCCTCACAGTAGGCATATACAGTATATAGTTCTTGCTAAGCCTATGTGCCAATTCAAGTGCCACCGCTCACTGTGTGACCCTAAGCAAGTCATTTAATATGCCAGTGCTGTAATGGTAGAAATATATAAAAGACTGAAGTATAGTGTTTTAGAAAAAATGTGCCAGCTAAGTAAATTAACGTGAAAATACAGTGCCTATAAAAAGTATTCAGTGTATTTAGATCACTTGCGCAGACATCTGTTTTCATTTTGACATTAAAAAGTCTTTTTCTGTTGATCACTGTCAAAAAAGACAAATGAAATCCATTGTGATTCAATGCTGTATACCAATAAAATGTGAAAACTGAGTACATTTTATAGGCACTTTATGACAGTGAAATAATGGGAATTGTATTTTTTTCTGCAGTTTTTTTGTTTTATTTAGTTTATCACAGGAGATTATTTAGCTGTTTCCCCTGACTAGCCTGTTAGTTTGATATGAATAATTTATTAATATGGATATTGCTAAAACTGTGCTGTACATGTAATAAGGTTAAAAATATAAATATGGAACTACATTATATTTAATATAGTATGCATGGTTTGTCTTCATGAAGAATACAATATAAATGCAAAATGTTTAGCATAATTATATCTTTACTGAAACATTTTTTTGTAGATGCTGGAGAGCAAGAATTCAGTGACTAAGCACAGAGCTATACAGTACGTATAATCATGTAGTTGATGCTGCTGAAAGTTCAACTAACATACAGCAGTATGCATGGACCCCTAGAGAAATATATAAATTAGTATACTGTAAGCAAAATGCAATTTGAAGCAATTCTTGCAGACATTTCTGCCAGATAGAGAAAGCCTGAAATTAGTCATATTGCCATCAATAGCTCTGCTATATTTCTTTATTCCCAAGTTGCTAACACTGCTAACTCCAGTTGTTGACACTGCATCGTTACTTCCTTCCTATATTGCTGCCATTTTCAAAGTAGACATATGAAACATAGACCATCTTTGAACAGGCTTGAGAATATGGAACTAGTACATGCTTTTCTTGTTTCCTTGATTATTACACAGTATGTATCACAAAATTCTTAATCACATTTAAACTCAGGGGGAACCAGAGCTTATCACAGCAGCACTGCTCAAGGCAGGATATAGCCCTGGACAGGGCACCCTTTTAGGTAAACACCCCCACACCCCTCCACTATCACACAAGGCCTATGTGAAATGGCATAATTAACTTTTACAGCATATCCTTGAGGATGTAGGAGGAAGAGCGAAGTACCTGTAGAAAAACCCCTGCAGACTGGGGAGAAACTCAGCATGCAAGTCCTTAATCCTCTCCTGAGGTACAGGTATTTGAATTTTTTAGGTCCTCTTCTGTATGGAAAAAATAATTTGAAGATGCATGTATATAACATTGTGCATTTTTAAACCAACTGACTGATTACCACCCTTTTTCTTTATCAGCATTAATCATTTCATATCTCTTAATGTGATGGTTATTATCTTTGAATTATTATTGTGTCAGTTTGCATTGTTGGCTTTTTAGTATGTTATTTTTATTATTGAAAAGTGTCCGGCAGTGCCACCTAAGTGTAAGTGTGCTTTAAAAAGAAATCATTATTTCACTACTCTCTGACTCAAATGTAGATCAGACAATAGACTCCACTGTGCTCTAACTCCATAATGCTAAAGCCAGTATATATCCATTGCAGGCTGTACAAAGACAAGAGGAATTTGATGTTTGTCCTTCACAGTCACTTGATGTAGACCTCTAAATGTAATATTGGGCCACAGCAAGTCGTTCTTTTTGAAGAAAGAACCTCAAACTCTCAGTAAAGGATAACAGTTTTCTTAACCTTGCAGTAGGTTTTTTTGCAGTGGCCCCTTATTGCGTTGCTCTATTGTCTAGACAACACAAAAATCCTCCACCCAGGCAGACCCCCTAACAAAAGGTAAATATGGTGTTATTACAGAAATGGGAATGTTTTCTTTACTGAATAATCCCCTGAAGCAGCATACACAGTCGAAGCATTTCGATTGGGATTTAGATTGACATGCTAGTAGTGGAGAAAAATGCAGTATAAATATAACACATTACTTTTATTATTATCAGGTATGCATATCACTGGAATGTATCAGATTTCAAAATTTAAAAAAGTACAGAGCAAAATGGAGTGAGAATGTGGGGAACTAATCCACAGCACAACATACCACTATTGTCATGGTTTAACCTAAGCTCCATTTTGTTAATTCTGTTAATTATCTTTCTTGTTTCTTTACAAAACCTAAGAGGCCTCAGTTCCGTGCTGAGACATACACTCTTGCTTTTGTTGGTCAGCTCTCAATCTTGGATTTTGGCTTTCGAAATACAACTTCCTCTCCTGAAAATTCGAATAAGTACTTCTCCACTGCACTTGGGTCCCAATCCAGGTGGTTTGTCATGTGGTGAGTGTGGCAACGTGCTATCGGCACATGCTCCCTACCTCTCGCTCTCTCTGCAATATCTCTTTCATTTACATCCTTATTAGGGTTTAAATAATGGAGAATTCATTTCTCTAAATACTTTTTTTGTATTTCTTGCATTCATTTTCAAGACTCCATTTCTTTTCATTATGTGTTCTGCCATCTTTTGAACCAACGCTACAATAACTAGGTCGGGCAGCATGACGTGTTATGTCAATGATGCAATGCTTTAAATAACACAGCATGCAATGGGTCTCTTTTTTCATACAAGATTTAATTGAAATCAAAAACTCTGTTCATTTAGTGTGCACTTTGTAGCGTTATCTAGTAATTTTGCAAACTTGGCAATAGTTATTTTGACAATGATTTTGCGATTGCAGTTTTTGCTTTTCCGGATTTTGCATTTCTGGATACTGATTTAGGTTCAACACTTCATTGTTTTTCTTTTCTTTTTCTGGTCCTTTTTAAATTTTTTTTATTAATTTTGTGTTATCCAGCATAGGCAGAATAGAATCTTGTATTGAATCAATAACTTTTGGACCAAAAATGGAACATTTACATAATAGAATTGATTTAGGGCAACAGGCTCAAAAGATATATACAATATATTTTTTTTTATTCTTTATTTCGCCTTATACAATTTCTTGTATTAGGAATTTAGTAGTTTTCGCATACCCCTTGGGGTCAGAGCGCAGGGTCAGCCATTGTACAGCACCCCTGGAGCAATTTCAGGTTAAGGGTCTTGCTCAAGGGCTCAGCAGAGCAGTGGTCTTTTGGCAGTGACGGGGATTCAAACCGGCAACCTTCGGGATACCAGCGCAGCTCCTTAGCCTCAGAGCCACCACTCCGCCCCAAATATTTGAACAAATTGTGGATTTGGGGGAGACTTCTTGAAAACAAATATTAATAACATGAAAATGAATACAAAATGTTTATATAAATCAGTTCTCCATGGTTCAAAACCCTAAAAAGGACCTAAAGAAACACAAAAACACATGCAGAAAAAAATGTATAATGGTCCTAACTATGACATAATGTTGTCAGTATTAGATGTTAAATAAACTCACTGTCAAGAAAAATACTCTACAATTGGAATCAAACATTTTGAGTTCTCCAGAGAACAAATGAATCAAAATCTCACCCACAAACAAACAAGAAATTAAAGAAGAAATTAGCACTGTGTGACCATGAGGAGTTCACTTCATCTGCTTGTGCTCCAAATGAAACCAACAGTATCTCAAATGTTGTAAGTCACTTTGGGAAAAGGCATCAGTACACTAATAAGTAAAAATATGAAGTCTTGAAAGAGATTAAAGCAAGAGTAGAAAGAGATTTCACAAAACATAACATGATTTTCAAGCCAAATTCTCCATTTTGACTCCCTTTACCTCAGCTGGATCTCACGTTTCCTTTTTGTCTAAATCCTAAGGAATTTTAGGAGAAACATCTGTGACAAAGTTGATTCCTGAGTGAACCAAAACTGAGAATCTCTTCTCAGTTCAACCCCTTGTAGACGATTGTGGCGAAATTGCTTCAAACTGCTTCCGACCTGAATGCAGCCAAGGTGGCATATGTATCTCGGCAATGCCGGTTGATGCGTATTTGATACGTACTGTACCAAGGATCATATGGGAAACACTGGTCGTGGAAACTACATCCGCCTGATGAAGTGTTGGCGTGGCCATGCACGTGGATTCTGGCTGCTAATTTCAAGAAATTGTCCAAATCTGAGGTAAATTGTGCTAAGAAAAAAATACGTTCCAGCTTATTGTTTGCTTGTGTGCTATATTCAAATTAGCAATCTCCACTTAATTTAGCATCTGCTTGACAACAAAAACACAAATAATTTATTTTTTTATATAATTGCAAATAAATTTAGGGAACAAGGGGTTAAGTCTCATGGGCCATCTTATATCAAACTTTGAGCAGTAAGCATTTCCAATGGGAAGTGCTGAATTTTCTAAAAATAAAAAGAAGGTGATTATATAATTTATTTACAATTATAATTCTTGATCTACAGTATTATATTTTGACTTTTCAAACAATCCAAGTTTCATAATCTAGCATCAGCTTACAGAAATCCCCCACTGCTCTTTAACTACAAATTACAAAGAAAGGAAAATATGGTTTACTTTTGGGGAGAGCACTGCATTACGTGGGCTCCGATACTCACAGGTGAACAACGTGCACAGGGCTGGCCATCTTCAAATAACACATTAGCTCAATTGAGGCAAAACCTTGTAAGCTATGAAAAACATGGCATGCCTTGCCATTTTCATCACTCATGTTTAAGGATTTAAAGTCGATCATACCACTCTAGTGGAAGATAGCAAATAAATAATTGACAGAAATATTCTGTATTGCTTTAGGCAGCATTCCACAAAAATAAATTGTTAAGTGAATAGAAGTCAGTCTCAACACTGTCTAATTAAGGTAGCTCCTGAGTAATGTAACCACTTCATGAAAACAGTTTTACAGAAGCATGCCCTTCTTTCTCACATGCTTGCTGTACTAAATTTAAAATGCAAAAATAATTTTTGCTTACATCAGTTTATCTGGAAAGAATAAGAGAAGTAAAATAAAAGTGAGCATCAGTGGAGAGTCTACATTGAAAACTAAAGGCCGTATAAGTCACAGCCAATCTACAACGAACACCATTTTCAGACGTGTGATGGGCTTAATTTAATGACTAATCATAATCACTTTATGTATAAAGTACCTTACAAACATAGAAATGTAGCTCAAAGTGCTTCCCATAGATTGTAAAAATGAATGAATATAGTAAAAATACAAGACATGACTAAAAAAAATAATAAAATCAAACACACACTGTACCAAAATATAATGAATAAAATCAAAATCTGCTCTTTAAATGTAAAATGAAAAAACAAAACAATTTTCTGGTTTTATTAATGTATACTATGATTAAATGGCTGGGGAGAAGAGGAAACAAAAACTCCAGCAGGAGAAAATAAACCTTTAGGTGTCCAAAGGTCAAAAGAACACCCAGCCTGCTGTGGGCATTCTGCTCTAAATAAATAAGGCACCATTTATCCAATTAATATTTTTATGTAAGGAACATCTTGAAAATCAGAAAAAGAAAACAGATCATTTGTTACTTTTTGGTTCCCAGACATTGAATAAGCTACTACTATGAAACTAAGGAAGCTTAAGCTTCAGGTCCCCTAATCCTGGAAAAGTGACTTTAGTCCACATTGCTTAAAGATTTGGGTGAGAAGGAGTTTTTAAAAATGAATAATAATAATATTGTAATTCAATAGAAAATAGTTAAAATAAAAATTAAAAGGTTATTAAAGTCAGTCAGTCAGTCAGTCATTCTCCAACCCGCTATATCCTAACACTGGGTCACGGGGGTTTGCTGGAGCCAATCCCAGCCAGCACAGGGTGCAAGGCAGGAACAAACCCAGGGCAGAGTGCCAGCCCACCGCAGGGCACACACACACACCCATATACCAAGCACACACTAGGGACAATTTAGGATTGCCATTGCACCTAACCTGCATGTCTTTGGACTGTGGGAGGAAACCGGAGCGAATCCAGGTCTCCTTACTGCGAGGCAGCAGCGCTACCACTGTGCCACCATGCCACCCGGTTATTAAAGTAGCAACAACAAAAAAAAAATCAAATGTGTGGTGACCCATTGAAGAAGACAACAGTGATTACCCAGACCTTGTTGCTGGTTGTGAAGAGGCCCCCATAACAGTTTAAGCTTCAGGGCCCCAAAACTGTAGGCCTGCCACTGCAATAAACTACAATACATTTCACACTTTGTAAATACCCAGCAAGGTTAGACATGCCTGAAAAATAAAGCTTTAATCTGCAAACTTTGAACGTAATTTAGTAAGTCAAACAATGTAAGACATAAAAGCCCGGTACTGGTCTATTAAATTAGGATTAGGAATTAAATAAAAATGAAACCAATATCTTGAACAAATTCCCTAAGTAATCTTATGGTTTAAAACCCTACAGAAATGAAACTTTCAGTACAAAATGATATAATGTAAGAGTTGTAATTATGTTTTTTAAAAACAAATAGCTAATCCCTGTGGTAACACAGTAATGCATGTGATATATTAAGCAAAATCTTAGATTTCTTTGAAAATATGCTTTTTTGTGTTGGCATCCCATGGCTGAAACATTCCACTGACAGTTCTATTGTAATATAAATAATAAAATCCAATAATGAACAGAAAAAAAATATATACCTTACTGGCAGCACATGTGCTGTATATTACTTTCAACAGCAAGCAATATTTACAAAAAAGTGTATAAGTTTCCATTATTCGGTTACATGACTCAATATTTTCTCTTTAGTGGGCAATTTCTGACACTCATTTATTAAAAGTAAGCTCCGGTCAGAAAAAGAGAGACTAATGAAATATATTAAATGAACTGAAATCCCAGTGGAAACAATCCTCATATCATTTTCAAAGATCGGATTTTAAATGTAACATACCATATTTCATCAAAGATTGTATGCTAGAAATATAAAAGTCATTTAGACAAAGGTGAGAAGTAAAGAGCAACGACCATAATTCAGTGGTAATGAAATTATTTTATTTTTCACCGCTATTGGGGAGCCTGAATGCTTTTATTATTGTGTGTGTGCACATATACTGAGCAAGTGATGACCATTATTTGTGCTTAGTGAAGTTTCACAGTTGACTCTTTTGCCATTTGTAATTGTGCTGTTTAAAGTGTGAATGTATGCTTATAATTAACAAGCTAGGAAGACAGTAAATCGAAATAGCCATCTGCAAGATTCCGGCTGCCAGTTGTTTCTGTGTGAATATTAGTACTGTAAAGGGTTCAAGACTGAATGTTTTTATTTAATTCTTAACAAATTTGTCCTGATTTATTTCAAGATGATTTCAAAACAGAAGCAATGCATCATTAATGGAAAAAAAATGTCTCCTGCCTACTGAAACCCTTCAGATGCGTTGGCCCTGTACTGCTAAAATGGGCTGGGGTGTTGCTTGTTTTTAGAAGCTGGTACAGTTATTTTCTGTAATGGTTTTTACGCCTATGTAGAATTATAGGCAAACAAAGCAACAACCGACTCCATGCAGGTCTGGGAGTGGGCTCAGTGGTGTGGTGGGGGATGTTGGAGATAAATAGAAGATGAGAAAAATTGGACCACAATTTCCTAATTACAATTATCTGTGTCATGTTCTGCTGTGACTTATTATAGCTCTCAGTCTGTGTGCTAAAAGGGAGGAAGGTGGAGCTGTGATTGATACGCTTTGTGATGTGTTCTCTGTATCGTTCACTAAGTGTCTTTTTAGAAGGCCGTTTGTTTGAAATGCTTTTAATCTTCTAAGTTGCTATAGAGAAAACATGTGAGTAGAATCACTTGGTGTTAATCAATTGATTAAAGAATCATTTCTTTGCATTTGGTAGTGCCAATAATTAATTAGACAATTTGTTTTGTCTCCTACTTTATTTTCCTTACCTCCCTCTTTAGGTGACGGTTTCCAGCTATTAGGCTTATATCAAGTTAACTGAAGCACACTTGTTTAAATGTAATATTACAAATTTTTGATAAACACAAGGATTATAAAAAAACAAAAACTGCTTGTATATTGAGATAAAATGTAACAAGCAAGACAGAAGAGACAGACTAGCATATAACAAAGAACAGGCTTCTTAGTTGATTTGGAAGTTTTTTGAAGTTTCTTGAATTTATAAGCTCTTCCTTTTGGCATTTTTCTTTTGGAATTTTAGGGCACAGTCACAGCGTGCCTTTGATCAAAAGGCCACTTAAGAGAGAACACAAATCCGTTATGCTGCAATTGTTTCCAATTTATTAAGAAGCTTCTAAAAACTGTCACATACTTGACATACTTATTCATGGCACTGTTAAGCTGTACCAATCAAACATGGCAAAGATGGCTATTCACTGCTTGTGTAGAGTTCTCATTTATCTTGCTTCAGGTTAGCGGCTTTATGTTACCAGGGTGTTATGGTTTGTGTCTAATGGTGGATACAATTCCATATGTTTGTTTAGGGTAAGGTGGAGGACTTTGCTAGTGGTGAATTGCATTCCTTGTGTCCATCTTGTCCTTTGTCTGTGGTGTGATGTTGTCTTTTCAGCTTGGTGTTGGAATCGCTGGTCTTCTGTTAATCTTCTGGCAACGTCTACAGAAAAATACGACTCTTTCTGGCACAAGAATGTAGGCCATGAAATTCTCATCCATAAGTATGGATTTATCTCCTTCAGAGGGCCTAGTTACTGCCACATAGTTTGAATTTGAGGAGTGGATCTTCTTACTTGCCACAGGGTGTATGTCACCTTACAGCTCCAAGAAGTACGAAGAAATGCATGTGCCAAGTTTTAAGGGAAGGTGTAGTCTCTGGTTATTGGTTCAGGTTCTCATATGTCTGCTTGCTTTGTCTATAACAGTGAAAAACGTTAGGTAACTAGTTGTCTGAAGAAGTCTCTGCAGACTCCTTGAGTAAGGTTTCTTGTTATCAGATAAAACTCAGAAAGCAAGCTGATTAAATGTTGTTAGAGCCATATTTTTAGCTATTTATTTTAGTGTTCATTTGGGAACACCGTTGTGACGGTACAGCTGGCTGCCTGCATCCCTGTTAAGTCTCGTCTCTTAATAGGTCTTGGATGCCACTGAAAGCCATTTTGTCGTACTGCTAGTAATTTACTGAGCTTTTTTCGAAACAATAAGTTGCAAAAACTATACAAATGAGCGTATGAAAAAATGGTTAATTTTGTATGTGTTCCTTATCCTTGCCATGATCTTGACTTGTTTTCTTATTTTCTTCATCCTTTTCCTTGGACTATGAAAAAGCAGAGATTTCATTTTGGGGATTTTAGATCATGATCCATCTTCTGATTCTATTTTACTTTGTTACTGTGCTGTGCAGTCAGTAAAACCCTCTCACAAAGGTGAACCCAGACTTCTTAGTCACTTGGGTCAAAGATAAGCTATGTCTGCTACACTGGTAATTTGGTATTTTGAATGCAACAGCTGATCGTCACACACAATCACTTTCCTTTAGCCTTACCACATAAATAAGACAGATTTATTAAAAGTAATTTCTAGGCAGAGAGGATATTTTTACTTGTTTAGTGTTGTTGATAAAAAGAAGATATGGTTCACTTATGGGACTGAATGGCAGCTTTGAAGATTCAGATTCATAAACCATCAGGTTTTACATTTCTCTGCTATTTTGCTCCTAGACAAATAAAACATTGTCTTTCAGAAACTTTTGATAGCTACATTTTTTAATGCAATATGTACTTTAAAAATGAGGAAATCACAAATACAAGGTGCTGTTTTAGCAAATTACATTATTTCAGAACAGTCTTGGAATCAGTCATAAAGGCAGGCTGTTGCCCTACATGGGGAACTTTTGCTATCATCTTGGCGACTGATGTAACAAGATTGTAATCAAACCCAAGTTCTCCTTTTTTAAACTCTCAATGCAGTTGTTTAGATTTGTTTTGGGTTGTGCAATAATGGCATTTTCTATAAAATGCAGTAAAGCAATTATTGACAGTGATTAGTGTGACTTGGAAGTTTTAAGGAAAATAAAAAAATGTATATCTTATGCAGTAAAATCTGTTACAAAAAACAAAACATCAAATAATAGCAATGAAAAGTAACCAGAAGAACAATTATCATCACAAACATTTTCTCCTACATTACTGCTTGAAATGGAAAAGACATCCAAGGCAGACTGGCAGCTTCCTTCTTGTTCGTAGTGTTAAAAAAAATGGTATTCATCACCGTACCCACTTTTATATTGGAAGTGACATCTTGGGGTCCCTGGAGTTCACTGCAAGCTTAAGGAAACCACAAAAAGATGTCTACAGCCAGACGAATCTGAAGTGTTTGTTATTGGAGTGTTCTTTCAGATTGGTTTGTGTTTGTTTTTTTGGACTGTAACACTTTTGTGTGCCCATTTCTGATGTTGTGTAGCTAGGACTGTGTGTTCATATGCGCATTTAATAGGCTGATTTAGATGGTGCATGTTTAATTTACATCGATAAAAGGTTTTTGTGGAATTTTATTTATTTTGATTTTACTTGAAGGGCATTTAAAGAGTATCATCAGACAGAGCAGAGGTCAGTACAGAAGTGACAAAGCTCATAGCACAACACTAAACTTAAAGTCAAAAAGTCAAAAATGAAGCAAAGTGAAAAGTAGATTCCTAAACCTAATTGAATGCTCAAGCTTAAAGACGCAATATTTTATTTTTAAGCAAAGTTCAGATGTTAATAGACTTTCAAAATGATCTTTTCTGTCATGGCTGCCATAACTTCACATGCAGTGTGCACAGCATGTCTACCACATACATTATGACAACCAACCACATAATGACCAAACATCCTAAAATGATAACATCCATAAAAAATATTAACAGTGTTCTGTCACTGTTATAATGGTAAAAGCTAAAAATTAAATAAAAGATCAATTATTTATGCAATCCTCACACTTAACCATTGTGTGCCATGTATTGCTGTACATGTAGAAGAATTTTTAGGGGGTTGTTTATGATTATTTAGCTCTTATTTGTGTTTTAGAATAAATTATATTTTTTACATAGCTATTGTATATAAATACAGAGTTTTAAACCATATACTGTATTACAATGGCAGGTAATCACTGGTTTGTTTAAGTATTATGTGACAAGTGCGATGTGGTGTGCGATGGCTGGGGAACCTAAGATGGTAGAACTCCATATGAGCAGTTTTTTGTTCTTGACCCTAGTGCAGTACATATTAAATATTTACCCTTCTATCAATATAGGAGGTTAGTATGCTGACAACAACTCTGTAATAACTGACAGTTATTGATTACATAAGCTTTTTTCTCAAGCAGACCTCACCAATTTTCAAAATGGATCTCCAGTGAAATATTGTTACCACGTTACCACAAGAATGCCCTCTTGTTAAAAAAAAAAAAAAAAAATTCTGAGCATATATATATTATGTTTAGATTACTAACTCTATAAACAAACCATTATGTTATTTTTTTGTGTATTTATTTCCATAGATTTGAAACAGATAAATCATTAGGTTTTCACATTACCTTTTCCAAATTTTCATAAAAACCAAAGGGAAAGTTACCCTCTACACCGCATCATTTATCTGGGCTTTAATTGGAAGCAGGGAAATTGAAATTGAAATTGAAAATAGGGGGGCTCTGTGGGTTGGATAATCAACAAGTGATTTAATGTCTGCTACCACCTTAGACTACAGAGAGACTGATATATTGGATGTCCCATTAATCCTGGCCGTTGACAGCACCAGATGGTTCAGCTCAAAGAAGGAGAGCTGCCAATACTTTAAGTTGGCAAATGCAGGAGGCCAAGATGGCTTTAGCAGCCATACAGCATAGAAGGATTACTCTTTAGAGGAAGAATGAACAGAAAATTATCTTCCAGAAGAAAGAAACAAAGAAAGCAAAAAAAAAGAGACTTCAAATTAAACAGAGATAAACTGAGATATTTTTTGTATGAAGTGCACATAGCACAGTACAGTCCAAGTAGTCAAGTGCCTATGTGTTTATAAGCTACAGTAATATATAGAACATACTGTTTATCTTGGCAAAAGAGTTTTTTTAGCAAATGATTAGAGTTCTTAGCCAAAGGAACAATACAGTTGTCTTCAGAGTTTAACTCTGCTCTGAGAACTTACCTTTAATCAATGACCAACTAAAGATTGATTTGTTTAAATCATCTAAATATATGTATAATAATAGGCTCTAGTGATATCAAAATGGAATACTTCCTTGGATAAACATGAATTTTATTTTACATTTGTATTTAATTAAGCAGTAACTTCAATTATTCCTGTGATCACTATTTTCCTTAAACATACAGAAAGAAAACATTTCCAGATCCTTTTTAGTAGTGCCTTCAGAAAGTATTCAGACCCACTGACATTTTCACATTTTGTTGTGTTGCAGCCTTGTACTAACATCATTTAAATTTGTTTTCTCCTCCTCATCAAGCAACACTCAATATCCCAGACTAACACAGTGAAAGTAGGATTTTAGAATTGCTTGTAGTGTTCAGACAATTTACTCAATACAGTACTTGGTTTGAGCAGTAACTATAGTTTGAAGTCTTCTTGGGTTTGACATAACAAGCTTGGCACACCTGCATTTGGGAATTTTAGGGACTTCCCAGAGTTGTCCCTAATGCACTCGTGTGTTGTCTCTGTTTTGTGCTTAGGGTCGGTCACCTGGTGAAGTCTTGGCTCAATCTGAGGTCCAGAGTGCTCTGGAAAAGGTTTTCATTCAAGATATCTCTGTGATTTGCTCTGTTCAGCTTTCCCTCGACCCTGAATAGTCTCCCAGTCTTTGCCAGTATAAAATAAACCCACAGAATGATGCTGACACTACCATGCTTTACTGTTGGAATTGTATTGAAAAGATGACAAGGAGTGCCTGTTTTCCTCCAGATGTTACACTAAGAATTGAGGACAAACAGTTCAATGTTGGTTTCATCAGACCAAAGAATTTTGTTTCTCAGAATCTGAGTCCTTTATGCTCCTTTTTGAAAACTCCAAGTATACTTCAATGTGTCTTTTACTGAGCCACTCTGTCATGAAGCCCAGTTCAGTGGAGTATTACAGTGATAGTCATCCTTCTGGATGCAGGTTCTCTGAAGTTCAGCCAGAGTGACCATTGGGTTTGTCCCCAGATTGCGCAGTTTTGCCGGGTGGCCAGCTCTAGGAATAGTTGTTGTTCCAGACTTCTGTTTATTAATTCTTATTCATTTTGTAGCTTTCCCCAGATCTGTTCCTCAACACAATCCTCTCTCTAAGCTCTACAGGCAATTCCTTTGATGTCATGGGTTGCTTTTTGCTCTGAAACACATAGTCAGCTGTGGGACCTTCTATAGACTATGTGTGTTCCTTTCCTAATCATGTGAAATCAACTGCACTGACCACAGGTGGACTCTAAACAAGGTGTAGAAACATCTCAATGATCACGAGAATGGGACGCACCTTAGTCAAATTTCATGTGTTGTTACAGCAAAGTGTCAATGTGATATTTTAGGGGTTTTTTTATTTTAATAAATTTGCACACATATCTAAAATTCTGTTTTCATTTTTATATTCTGAAGTATTGAATGTTGTTTGAGAAGGGCAAAAATGAATTTAAATGATTATAGCACAAGGCTGCAACATAGCAAAATGTAAAAAAAGTGAAGGGGTCTGAATACTTTCTGAACCCACTGTAGCACTAAACTGTCAATGTAGGAGAGGTCTAAATTAGATGCCTAGCTCTATTTTGGATGCCTCTACCAAAGAAATTTAAATATAGAGAAGAGATGTGTTAATAGTACCATGGATGATGGCTCATGAAAATCAGACATTAGGACATACACCTGCATTCACAAATTCTAAACAGATAAACAGATTGTAATGTATGTACTGAATATATACTGTAAATGAAAATATGGATTGGTTCCACCTGCCAGGATAGATGAAACTTTACCCTTGCAGAGCATCATCTCTCTTGTGTTTCCAGGATCAAAAGAAGACCTCCTGGCTTCATCCCTCCATTTTTATGATCCCTGGCCCTAGGATGGCTGGACTGATGAGGCCCATCAGAGAATGAAGGAGATGCCGTTAGCAATTGTGCCCCTCTCACCCTGTGGTGGTATTTGTGAACTTACCTGAGTCGTCCAGACAATCCCAATGCACATGTGTGGAACTATACACACACACACATACACATACATCAACAGTCAAAAGTTTGGACATGCCCAGAAATGTCCATGTTTTTTAAATCGATTTTTTTTTCAAGATACCATTAAATTGATTGAAAATATATAGCCAAGGCATTACTAGTATTTCTAACAGCTATTGCCACTTAAAATGATTGATTTTTAATTTAATTTAATTTTTATTACTCACAAATGACTGCAAAGCCCTATTTTCAAAAGCCATTCCTTTATTGTCCTAATGGTAAACTCCCATGGCTTATCCTTAATTAGTCATGCAGAAATGCTAATTGGTTATTACAGAATCTCTTGTATGCCCTGTGGTGGGCTGGCGCCCTGCCCGGGGTTTGTTTCCTGCCTTGTGCCCTGTGTTGGCTGGGATTGGCTCCAGCAGACCCCCGTGACCCTGTAGTTAGGATATAGCGGGTTGGATAATGGATGGAAGGATAGAATCTCTTGTAATTGCATTATCGCCACTAAAACCTGTTATTCTCTTCACTTGGGTTGCAAGGTACTGTCATTCCTAAAGTTCATTTCTGGGTTCAAAACTGGCCAAAATGAAACAACTTTCTCAAGAGCATGGCAGTCTGTATTTTTTTTTCAACAGAATGAATGTTATTCCAGGTGACAGATTGCCAAGAAACTGAAGATTTCATACAAAGATATCTATTGTTGTCTTGAAAGAATGCAAACTGGATGTAACCAGGACAGATAAAGAAAAAGAAGGGCCACATGCACAACTACATAGTTGAATAAGTACATCAGAGCCTGTAGTTTGAATTTGCTTCTGCATTAAATAGACACCAAATACGAGGTCATCTGCAACAGAGAAAAGATGATTTTGGGATGTTGGCCTTAAAGGCAGAGTTTCAAAAGAAACGGGCAAAAGAAGATAGACATTAGACAGGAGATGACTGGAAAAGTGCACTATGTCAGCACTTCTGATGTGCAACAAGGAGACCAGGGTGCTACTTGCGTGAATTTTGTAAAACCTCTCTGTGTTCCTTTAGGTGCTCTGCTTTTCTTCCACAGTCCAAAGAAATGCAGGTTGGGTGGACTGGAGATGCTAAATTGGCCCGAGTGAGTGACTGAGAGTGTTTGTGTGTGTGCATGTGTGTGTGAGATGTGAATTGATGGTCTGGCACTCTGTCCAGTGGTTGTTGTTGCTTTGCGCCTATGGCATGCTGGGATAGGCTTGTCTGAGTCCCTACTCTAAATAACCAAGTGTAGAAAATGGATGGATGTAAGGATGTCTTATTCTGCCCAATAAAAATTTGATAATACGAAAAAAATATACTTAAAATGCTTTCATGAAGTCAATAAAAAGGTTGAGATATGTTGAAAAAAGGCAAAACCTATTAAATAAGATAAAATGGCTAGTGTCATTGGTCAACAAACAAATTTGTCTCTGCATAAAGCTGCTGCTGTCAGTCTGCTTCAGCCGATCAAACACAAAATGAGAGAAAGTGCGCTGGTACAGCTGTTTATTAAATCAGCAACGGCTAGCAGGTTTTCTGAATTACCTGCCTTCAAAAGGCACTGTGAAGTACTTGATCCGAAGTTTAAAATGGCCAGTGCTGTCAAAGTTAACGGCTTGCTCTGTGAGTAGGTGAACACCGCTACAGTGCGAGTGAGACACATTTTTAAAAATATTCAGAAGACAACTTTCTGTATACAAGGCTGGAGTAAAAAAGAACCTCACTGAGTCTACAGTTCATTTGGTCTGTAGGTACAGAATGCATATTGAAATAGATAGATAGATAGATAGATAGATAGATAGATAGATAGATAGATAGATAGATAGATAGATAGATAGATAGATAGATAGATAGATAGATAGATAGATAGATAGATAGATAGATAGATAAAACTTTGTCCCCAGGAGTAAATATGAATATTTACAGAAGCTCTTCAAATAAATACATACATACATACATATACTCTGCTCTGATAAACATACCGTGTTCTGAACACACACCAGAATGGCTAAAAACAAAGAAAACATTCTAACTTGGCATGTCACAGTCCCAGTGAAGCATTATGCAGACGTATTGCTGTTGGTATAAAGGAGCCCCAGTCGTGTTTCTTGACACATTTCTGCTAAAGAATTGGCCAAAAGTCCTCAGTGTTAGTGTGACAGATAGAGGATATGTAGCATTGTTCATAATGGCGTTCAGTTTTGTTGTAATTCTGTCCTTTGCTATGACCTCCAGACTGCATCCAATAACTAGGTTTGTTGTTGAGCTTGTTAATTTGGTGGGCCTCTCTCAAAGTGATGTTACCAGCCCAGCACACAAACCAGCAAAAATAAAAACTAATATAGAACAGTTTGTAAAACTAAAGTGAGTCTAATCTGAAAATGAAATAGCAGGTGAAAACTGTACTTAAATAAAAGCTAATGAAAACAATTTTATTAAAACAACCTTGACCTAGGCCCAGGATGGCCACTAATGTTCTCCTTTCTGTTTGCTAAACTGCTCATTTCTCCACTGCCTTTTGATTAAAAGCTTGTTTTTTCACATTTTGCACACACAGATGCTCAGTTTCACAATATATGTATATATCTTATAGTTAATTGAAAAATATCCTTTTGGACAAATCTTCCATATCATTCTAATTATTTTAGACAAGATCTATATACATAATTTCCAAAATCCACTGAAAAAGGCAATCCTTTTAAATATATGGCCCAAAAACTGCTTACTGTATCTTGACACACATAAATTCTTTTTAGGCTAAAAGCTTTGTGTTTAGTCACCATGACAACTCAGGTGAGCCTTTTTTTATATTGTTTTTCCAAAAATTGTACCGGGCAAAGGGTCTCCTTATTCATTCCGAATGCACGTGTGCAGCAACAGCCTGTACAGATGTCAGCTTGGAAAAACGCCGGGTTAATAGCTTTAATTGTTAGTCACTAATTGCTTGCCTTGACAAGAAAGGAACCCCTGAGAGAGAAGCGATGAGAAAAAGCCTTAGGCAAAAACTAGCTCTCAGTAGGAACACTGGCTATTTTAAAAGGAAAATTATAGAAATTAATCTGTGAAGATTTCACAAATATAAGGGAGATGAAAAGCAAAAAAGGTGCAGACAAAGAGGAAAAGGCGTGGGGTTCAATGCATTAAGCAGCAGCGTTTAATGGCTACTGAAAATAATGTTACTTGGGCTTTAGGAGGCAGAATATTGAAAAAAAGCATTTTTAGCAAATGCCTCATTTTTTGGCTTTATTTTACATTAAGATGACAATATAAAAATTTAAGTTCATTAAGCCTGCATGTAACAACAGCCCACACAATGATTAACTGCCATAAACATGATTCTTTAGTATAATAAATGAATGTGACAGTTAAATGGTGTTTTTTTTTGGTGTTGATTTCTTAATAAATTATAGAACTTTCCTTGTATTCCTGCGGGGCACATTTTGTTCTGTGCATATTCTAATCATTTTGTTTTTAAAAAAGGGCAGATTTTAACTGCACAAATAGCAAAGTTAACTTGTCACTATGCCAGGAGTAAAACATCACTGACTGGTAAATGATCACTAGGAACAACAAGGAAAAACTTGAAAACTGTTTGAGTTCTAGATGAGCAAAAGGTATATTACCTTACGAGATTACATGGAAACTGAAGTGGAAAATTGCCATGCATGTGATATTAGGAAATAAAATGATGTATTTATTATTGAATTTCACAACTTGGAAGGATCAAGTTAAGGATGTACGTTAGGGCACCCTGAAAAACACTTCATGAAGCTGCCTAGAAGCATTAATTGTAACTATTATGACAATGTTTTTCAATAAAATTGCACAAAGAAAACATAATGTAAAAGTGTAAGGGGCCCTGCATCTACAATCTATGTAAATAAAGCTGGCTTGGCATCTGTTTAAATGTGTGTTATTCTGGCACTACTCCAAAATGGCTGGACGTATTTGCATAAAAATTGGAGAATAAACTAACTAAGAATATACATTATATGGCATCTCGATAGAGTACTTGGAGGGATGATCTGAACTTAGAAATAGGCAACATGGAATCTTGATGCAGTGATGGCGAGTGCCTGGTGAATCTGATATCATCTGATTTCTACTGTCGAACATCAGATCCTGCCTTTATGATGACGGAGGCTAAAGCTGATTGGTTGAAAGTGAATGACATTCCAACATGGGCAGTTTGTGGACCAAACGAGTGGCCATGTCTTACCAGGAAGTGATAAAGGAGAACCCATATTTATACATTGGATTCCTCTCAGCCCATTAAACTACCCCTTCTCTTTCATATATTACCGGTCAAAATTTATAGAACACCTCAGTTTTTCCAGTTTTTCTGGAAAATCAGCTTTGGGTCTGCCAAATCTCTTCCTTTCAGAGCTTTTTCCAGTTTCCAATTACCTTTGGATTGTGTAGGACTCCGTACTCAGTGACACCTTGATTTTTTTTTTTGCAATTTCTCTAAAGGAAAGGCCTACACTTCTAAGGGTAATAATGGTCTGTCTCATTTAATTTGTTAAATGTGTTTTCTTGCAATTATCACTGGAATTTACAACTTTCTACTGTGTAATATTGTCCAAATAGTATATCAGAGGGTGTAGTAACACAGTCTGTTCCAACTCTGCTTTGCGACAGTCAGAGGGTTTTTAAGTAATCAACAGAAGTTGGGACGCCTGTGAAAATTGTTTGCTTCAACTTGCAAGGCTTAATTCACATGAACTGCTGCAGAACATCTGTAGGTTGTAACCTGTTATTTGTTCCCTGAAGAAGGCCCATTTGTAATACCCTTAAATGTCATTTTTTCAGTTTTTGTTGAACTAAATTTTAAATTTAAACCTCTGGCAGTTTACAGTTTACCTTTTCACCATTTTAGGTCATTGCATTTCAACCGTTTAAATTGTAAGACAGATTGAGAACTGTTTTCTGAAACTTCTGACCATTGGGTATGTCTGCACGTCCCTGTGAATCTATCCTTTGCAGTCAGACATATCTGGTCATAACACTTTTCTCATGAGCAACTGCTGACATGAGTATAAAGTAAAATTTACAGCAACGTTTTAAAATAAAACACAAGTGATATCGGAAAACACAGCTAATAATGGATATGTGTGTTCAAGAAATCTGCTTAGGATTAAAATAGGTAAGAAATGATGATACTGGAAATGTTGAAGTTGAAATGACATTACAGTAATTTTCTAAAATATCAACAACAATTTCAGCAACACTTCAGTCTAATCATTCTCAGATTTTATTTCCTCTATATGTATGCACAACTTGTATCACAATGCACTATACAGAGCTAATAACCAGGCCTCACAAACACCAACAATCCACCCCCTTTAAAACTAAATCAATTATTGGGCAAATTAACATATCAAAGCATCCCTGGGGTGCTGTAACAGTTAGTAAAGAGTACCAAGGTCATCAAGGTTCAATTTTCTTATTTCTTCAGCAATATTATATATTGCAACCTCTACAAAAGTAAAAAAGAACTTGCTTCAGAATCTGATGTTAGTCCTGGCACTAGATGAGGGCCAGGGCACACTGATGCAAGCATTTTGTTTTTATTTTGCAAGCCACTGCTCTACTGCCAAGCTTTCTGCCTGCCTATAGAAAAGTCAACTGAGATGAAGGAGCACTAGAATCATAGCATAGAAGGATCTTTCATCAGATTGGTCAGCCCAGCACTGACTTAGCTGTAGAATGGCCAATAGGGGGGAAGCGGCTAGTTGGCTGCGGTCTCCAGGACTCTGACTGTGTCTGAGTCTCCTTTTCTGCAATCTGGCTGTGGGTGTACAGTTAACCAATGGACTGATACTGGTGTTTTTCATTTATGTTTTTTAGTTTCTCCTGTGTTTTTAAAGTATTTGAACAAATATGTACCTTTGTATGTGATAGTTCTACTGTATATTTAGTGACTGGTACAACCTATACTTTCATTTTGCCTTGAGAGATGTCATGGCGGCCTGTCTCTATGCTTTATGAGGAACTCTGTGGAAGTATTTTGTACTATTGTATTGCATTTCTAAGGTGGCAAAGATAGATTGGCCATTTAGCTCTGTGATGCGGTTTACTTCTGTTCTGTTTTGTGTTTTGTATTTACTCAATTTTTTGACACCCATTGCTTGCCCAACCTACCTGGAAGTGTGTCTCTCTCTGAATTGCCCTTCCCATGATTTCGTCCATTTTTTTTTCTGCAAAGTTTTCTTAGGAGTTTTTTCTTGTTTTCTTAGGGAATCGAGGCTGGAGTGCTGTCAAAGAACAGGGCCTGTTAAAATCACATTGAGGCATTCCTTGTGTGATTTTGGGCTATACAAGAAATAAATTGTTGTCGTTGTTGTCAAACAATCGTCACACACACACCCATATCAGACCAACTGAATGTTAACCATCAAACTAATATAGATGCCTTTTGGATTTGGAAGACAGCTTTAGTTCCTAGCGAGGACTCAGAATATGTAAACTTTATACTGTTATTGATGTGGCTAGGAATTGAATCTATGAGCTGTTAGACCAATAATGGTAACTAATGGGTCACCACATTGCATTAAACAATATTAAGCCTAATTTTAAAATTGAAGTAAATTATTCTGGGTTGTGTCATTATCACCATCAGCTAGTGTGACCGTTAAACATTATTCTCATAATGCCCTTTTGGCATGAGTCTGCTGTTTTCTAAATAATTCTATCAACTTCACAACAAAGAACAGCTGTCTGAGTGAGCTTCAGAAATATCTTTGTAGCTGTAGTAAAAAGAAGGTGAATGTGACTGTGCTGAGTACCAGACATACAGAATGTATTGGATTTAATAACATATAAGAGTGGCTTATGTTTCGTTTTTTAAAGTTACAGTTTACAGTGAATTTGGGGATAGTCTGATTTTATCCTTTGAAGTCTCACAAGTTATTCATCAAATGAAAAGATACAAATCAACCTCATTGTGAAAGTAATACATAAGGCTTCCTGTCAGACACTTTTTTGAATATTCTATTTTTGCCATTATTTTAAAGATGTCAGGATGCTGGATAAAGTAATAAAAACACCCTATTGTTAAAATTTAAAGTAAATATTTCAAGTGATGAAAAATAGTGATATCAAAACGCAATGGTTTTAAAGAAAAGTGAATACTCCTCACCAATGGCCGATGCATTTTGTTCTGCAAACAGTGTTGATGACCTTAGCACACTTGTTAGTTATTTTGAGAGTGCCTGATTTTTGCAGTCTTTCTTGTAACAGGCACTGCACAACCAGGAAACTCGCACTAAACTGAAATGTTATAAGCTCATGCGCCTTATTGTTGATGTTTTGACATAATGAGTTTGAGTAAAATCATTAGGTAAAAAAGTTGCAAGTAACTTTATCTGGGGCCAGCAAGAATTAAATAAAAGGAAAATTAAAGTGTAGCTCATTAGACTATAACATATACTGTATCTTACAAAGCAATGACAACATTTATATTTCCAGACTTACCGTTATAGGCTCCATACAGCATTTTGATGAAAGTTCTTTATTAACTTAGTGTACGGTTATGGAAAAGGAAACTTCCTATGAATTCACATTTATTTTTGATTTTAATTTAGTTTCAAGGAGGAAAATATAGCACTAAAGAACTCAAAAATACAATTTTCTAAACACATTCAAACACTTGCATGATGTTTGCGTCAAAAGATTTTCTGAAATTACTGCTTTGACAGTTCTGCCACTGCAATTTTTCCCCATTTCATTTTCTTCTTTCGTCTTTATATCTACGGCACTTGTTTCAGTGTAGACAACTCAAGTCTGACCAGAAATATATTCATAGTTTAATGGCAGACATCTATATTTGAAACACATTTATATTTTAATGACAAACAAGATAGATAGATAGATAGATAGATAGATAGATAGATAGATAGATAGATAGATAGATAGATAGATAGATAGATAGATAGATAGATAGATAGATAGATAGATAGATAGCAATTTATTTGTTCCAAAAGGGAAATTTAGCTTTTTAGAAAAGCTCAATAAATAAATAATTAAATAAATAACTAAAAGCAACAAACAAATACAGACCAGAATTACTAAAACCAAAATAAACATCTGGCTTGGCTAAAGATAAAAAGAGCAATCACAGTGACCGTGAGGCATTATAAAGGTAAGTTGCTCTTTTCAGTTTTGCTTTCCAATCCAAGAATTATTAGGCTGACTGGGAAACTTGAGGCTGTTGGCTATCTATTGCTATCGAGGGAGGGAGGACTACAACTTATACTGGACATGACTTTGATTTACACTTGGCTGTCACGAAAACAGAGGTGAGGTTTTGGTTTGTTTGGCTTTAGTTGAATACCTCGGAATCTTGTGAAACAAAATTTATATATTATTAATTCAATAAATTAGAAATGAGTCTGTAATTAGAGACTAGAACCAGTATTACCTCCAGCAATAATTTACAAACGAGCAAACAAAATGAAAGATATTTTGAGAATTAGTATAATAAAAGCAAAGCATGTAAATAAAAAGCAAATAAAATATCAGAAGAACAGTAAGCAGCTCTTAACAGATACCTAGCTAAGGCAAAAATTCCAAAAAATAATGATTGGTAAATAATTATCAAGATTAAAACCAGAAACAACTAAAGGGAAAATAATTGAAAAATGCATAATAAAATCAAACGTAGATAAGATAATGTCTGGCAAGCCTGCAACTATGTATTATTAAAATAATTCACTTTTATGAGTTAAACCTGGTAGACTTACATGTAAATTAACTTAACAGTCTAACTTCAGTGTTTCTATTGATTAATTTATTGAGCTTCTATCATGTGTCAATCTGTAAGTTGTAAAGCATGTCCAGTGAATGTTAAAAAAATGTCGATTTGCAAACTCATTATTCAGCATTTCTATTATGGCATGTTTGAGAACTATTGTCACTATGTGTGTCTTACGCTACTAGCTGTGACAGATCATATTCTATTGAATCAGACCAATCTATATAATGTAACATCTCACCAGATGAACCACTTTGACTGAGTTAACTATCATTTTATATAAAAAATATTACTGACATTTGCTATGACAAAATGCTTTTTTAGAACAATAGAACATTGGAAAATTCTGATGAGAATAAGTCATTCAGCCCAACAAAGATAGTCTTACTATCTACCACTCTACTTGTTACTTATTCCAAGTGTCTATGGCTTTCTGTGTAAATAAAAATTTCATAATGTTTGTGTGAAATATACACTTAAGAAGTTTCCCACTTTAGAATACCAGTCTTGATCCACTGTACTAATTCTCTTCATAATTTTAAACACTTCAGTCATGTCTCCTCTTAATCTCTTTTTATGTAAACTAAAAGGCTCAGCTTCTTTAAACTTTCCTCATAATTCATCCACAGTAGCCCTGGAATCGGCCTAGTTGCTCTTCTCCGGACTTATTCTAGCACTGCTATGTCTTTTTTGTAGGTTGGAGATGAAAACTGTACACAGTACTCCAAATGAGACCTCACCAGTGTGTTACGATAAAGCTTGAGCAGAACCTCCTTGGACTGTGCTATATAACCTAACATTCTGTTAGCTTTCTTGATGGCTTCTGAACAAAGTCTGTCAATTGGTAGTGTCACATCTATTATGACTCCTAAACCCTTCTCATAAGGTGTACATTCAATTTTCAGACTTCCCATTGTGTATTTAAATCTAACACTTTTAATTCCTACACAAAATACTTTACATTTACTTAAATTTAATTTCATCTGCCAAAAATCTGCCCAAGCCTTGTATGCTGTCCAAGTCCCTCTGTAATGATTAGATCATCTGCCAACCCACCTCTCTTAGTAAACATAGCAAGCTTGTTATATTTATTCCTATCTAAATCATTTATATATATTAAAAATAGCAGCAGCCCTAGCACTGACCGTTGAGGGACACCACTCTGAACATCAGCCAGTTCTCATAGGTTTCCCTTTCTTATTCTAAGTTAGTACTTAAAAAGTACAAAGGTAACACTAGCCAGGTTTCCATCCAAGGAGTTTTTGCGAAAAAATATTTAGCGCTTCAAATTTTTTTACCGATATAGCTGATGGAAATGCTAATTATCGATAAAATGTTGTACATGTCGACATAATATTTTTCCGTCTAACTTTAGCGCATAAATTCCATATCGATACTTCAGATGTCGCAAAAACTACATTGGAAACACTTTTTGTCGGAAAAAAGGGCTTTAGCGCAAATAAATGTGTCACATTTTCATCACGTGCAATCAAAACGAGAATGGCGGAGCGGTTCGCATGGTCTGATGAGTTTTTTTTTGACGTCGTTATTTTGTATTAATTCAAATTTCAGTTTTAATTAAAAACCTTAAGGGAAGCAGGTTACAGTACTAATTCAGTTGTTATCGCACTGAGAAGGGATGTTGAAAGGTAGGCTCACCTGTACAGATGCGATGCTGCAAACACAGCTGCATCATGGGCACTTCCAGGAGTGCCAACGCAAATGTCTCGTATCATGCACCTGTCATCAACAAGGGCCTGGAGAACAATAGATGGCCACCCTTTGCGATTAATGTAATCGCGGTAGCCTTCCGTCGGGGGAAGAATAGGCACATGCGTGCCATCCAGCGCACCGTAAATCTGTGGCACAAGATGCACCAAGGAATTGCGGTATGCAATTTCATTGGCCTCCGCTACAGTCGGAAGTCTGATATAACGCCGCATTAATTTTTCTTTAATAGCGGTGCACACAGCATATACACATCTATGGACGGTAGTTTTACTAACCCCGAAAGTTTCTCCAACTACTCTATACAGTACTCGGCGCAGGTTGCCAGCTTGTAAAGGGCGATGGCAATCCGCTTTTGGGTTGGAACCGGTGGTCGGTGGCAACCAGTGATGGGCGCAACATCAGGATTGATTAATCCACACAACATCTCAAACGTCGGCCGTGTCATTATAAAATGTTGCAGCCAGAGATTTTCTGTGAAGTGTCTCTCCACCACCTCCTCCCAGAAGGTCTTATTCCGTCGTCTCTCCCATACCCGTGGGTTTCGTTGCACTGGGGTACTTTCTTCGAGCTCTAGGGCTATCAGACAAGCAATTGCTTCATTCTGCTGTCGTCTTCGGATATTATGTACAATTCCAATTATTTGTGAAACTGAAATAACAGTAAGCTGGCAAATTTCAAAAAACTGTCTGAATAATCTCTCCATTTCTTTGTTTCTTTGTTTAGTGGAGGGGGTGTAACGTGGAAAACAAAAGGTAGATAATTTGCGACATACACAAAATTATGTATGGAAATGGCTCAAGGGCAGATTTTTTTCGCGATACAACAAAACTTATGCGACAGTTCGTTTTGGGGGGGTGACGTCATCACGCACACCATTTTATTGATAAAAAGCCAGTTTGATGGAAACAGGCTGGAGACAGCAAATTTCGCACATTTTTTTTACGTATATTCTGTTTGTCGATAACAAAACGTCGCAAAAAACTGGATGGAAACTTAGCTAATGGTATAATGAAAGAAGGAAAACTAGCAATCACAGACAACTAAAAGTTATTTGATGGTTATTTCTGTCAGCACAACTGCAGATATTCAGGAGGAGCAGTACTAAGATGCTTTGTAATCAGTCGATTGGAATCAGTTTGCCTGAACATAGAAAGCTCATTGCACAGTTTTGGATATGAGGAAGACTATTTTAGTATGATTTCTAAGATGAGGGACATTCAGCAAACTGGTCAAAGCAGATTTGGAAACTACTTGCAAGAATGTTAGAGAACCCAGTGACTGGAGGTAATGGAAAGCAGATCCATGCAGAGACCTGGGACTTCATGTATGTAACTTGCTTACGCTTGGACATGTGTATGAGCAATTTTATTATGCAAAAGATGGAATTTCTAAAACATGAACTTGGTGTGGAAATTGGCTTAAAGCTATGGAAAATTGTGACCATCAGCACGTCCTGGGCAAACTTTTTTTGGTGTTGTCACTTTAGAGATTTAGGTGGCAGGACAATAAACTGAACAGAAAATGTTTCATTGTGTCATTCAATGACAGATCAGTCAAATTCTGATGTCTGTCCATTCATTCATTTATTTTCTAAACCAAGATGTTCTAATCCTTAAACAGAACAGGGACCATGTGATTTCTCCATGATGGTCTCTGTAATGTGCTCCAATTCCGCACAACAGGACTTCTAAATCGGTTTATAAGTCAATCATCATACGAAACAAGGCACAAATGCCACCAATGATATTTAAATGTCAGAAAATGTGTTTTATGTTTGTCTACGTATTTGAATAGTAGCAAAATAAGAACTTTCTTATTTTAAGACATGCCATTATGAGCAATGCTGCACATCATCTGTCTGACACATTAACACTGTGCACTTTCAGCCAACGAATTATTCAGTAGAAGTGTGTCAAGAAACACTATTGGCGTTCCATTATACTAACAGCAATACATCTGCGTAATGCCTCATTATCGCTGAAAATGCCAAGTTAGAATGTTTCTTTCTTTTTAAATCTTCTTTCTTTTTTGTCATTCTGGTGTGTGTGTTCAAACCATAGTGTGTGTGTATAGATGCATTTATTTGTCTATTTATGCATTTATTTATTTAGAGTTTCTGTAAAAAGCCAATTTCCCCCCTGGGGTGAATAAAGTTATACTAGATGGACTCTGTCTATTTACAGTCCACATGCTATCTAAGCGCATTTAACAAGGTGACTGGCCCTTTGCTGTATCCAGCTGACAACAGATATTATGGGTTTACACTTTTCTCTGATGTGAGATGTAAAATGGCATATTTTGTAAACTCTGGGAGCACTAATTGTTTTTAGACACCTACTGTTATTATAACTTTAATTGGGCCAGAGTTGTGGACACTTGTCCCCCAATGCCAAGAAGATTTTTAAATGTTTCTTACTGATTCATGTTGCTAGTATCAGTGGAACACATGTAGCTTAGTTATAGTGTGAGTGTGCTAGTTACAGTTATACAATTCATACTCTGATTGAAACCGTCAAAAGGCCCCTAAAACTAGAAAATCCTAGATTTGATCCACACCTAATCCATTAATCTGTTCTTCTGAGTTGGCTGATATCTTCTGCATTATTTCCAGTGGACAGCTCATTAGAACAAATCACCTACAATGACAAAATGCTTCAGTATCCAGCACACAAATTGACAGCTCATTTCAGAAGTGAACCTTGAGAAACTGTTGAAAAACCCTAGAAAATGCTGATGCTGTGGTCTTTTGATTTGTACAAAATTGTAAAGAGTCGGACAGCTCATGTACTAAGCACAGAACATGGATCCTGGTTGCCATACATGACTCATTAATTCATTTAACATCAGTCTTGTCTCAATACCAGTATTTAAATATGTTATAAAACACCCTTCAAATACTGAATTTTGCTTTTATGGTATCCTCAGACCCTGTCTTATATATAGCTTGGCAACTGCATCAAAAGCAGCACACAGTGCATTATGCATAATTGTAACATGATGAATTATGGAGCAATTGTGCTATTTAAAAAAATAAATAAATTGTAAGCTTTGTGGCTAAACTTGGGCTTATGAGTGCGACATTCTGCTCTGTGACTGTGGGGAGTTCAGTGGGGCAGCGAGTTGATTGTTGTGTGCCAGCAGTTGACTCAGCTGTCCATCATTGTCACTACACATCTCATAAGGTGGAGTGCCACTGCTCACATGTAGAAAAGGGAGCCCAAGTAGACAGCCAGGAAGAAAGAAAAAAGAAAAAGAAGGAAAGGGGGTTAAGGGAGAAGAAATAAAAGAAAGAGAAAGAGAGAGATGGAGAAGAAAAGAAAAAGAACAGAGGTTAAGGGAGAAGAAAGAGGCAGGATCAGGCGAGTGTGGGGATGAGCAAGAGGCGTTCCTATTGAGCTATGCAGGGGACTAGGAGTGTCCCGGGTTGTGCAGCGTCTCCTTTGCAGGCGCAAAAAGGACTGGCAGAGGTGAGAAATGAGTGGGATTCAGGGTGGTATTCTGCAGACACCAAGTGGTTGGTGGTGGGAATCCGAGATAGAAGGATGATTACACCTGTCAGCGTGCATCTCCTCTTGCTGCAGAGTCCCAATGGAATTACCTGAGGAGACAGCAAATTCCAGAAAGAGGCATTGAGGCTTGTGTTTTTTAAGAAGAAGATTCTGCCTGGATTTTAACTTTTGTGTCCTGCGGTGGGTTGGCACCCTGCCTGGGATTGGTTCCTGCCTTATGCCCTGTCTTGACCCTGTGTTCGGATTCAGCGGGCTGGAAACTGGATGGATGGATGGATGGATTTTAACTTTTTTTTTCTATGGATATGCTTATTGGTATTGGTACCTGTTTTATATTAAATTAAGTTATTTACTAAGAAGCATTGCACTATCTTTACACTTTGTTTTGGACATAAAGCACTGCAGCACTTTGCACCACCTCATTTGGCTATCTCATCCTCACCTACGTTATTATTGGATCTGGGTTCAAGTGATCTCAAGAGGCATAGAGCCCACCCAAACCATAAAAATAATATAATATTGAGTTATTGGGCATGATATGTTGTACATCCATTGTTAAACCCAACAGCACCTGGCACAAGGTGACATACAACCCTAGACTAGTACCAGCCGATTGAAGGATACACACTTCAATTACAGTTGTCCACTTATCACAATGGGGCAAATTTACGGGAATGTGAGAACAAAACCACAGTACCTGGAGAAAAGCTGACTTGACAACCACCAAGCACAGAATTCAAACCCAGGATGCTAGTTCTCTGAAGCAGCTGCACCATGCCAGCTGAGAAGCACTTTTTCACAGAGGGACAATTGGCCAATTAATAAATGTTTAATCTATATAGCACATTTTATAGAGCAAATTATTATGAGGTACAACAAAGAACACAATTCAAACACATGATAAATTATAGGAAAATGATGAAACTCTACTAAGTACAGACATATGACCATGCAAACTTTAACAAAAAGTTAAACCAAATCTATATAGGAAAGGAGCTAACAGACAACACATTGCAGTCATTGATATCAGGGGTAGTGTGCAGCAAATATAAGGAATGATTAGTGTGTCACTGTGATTTATGCTTTAATTGTCTATGTATTTTATACATAGATTTAGGTTATATATATACCATAACATAAATATTTTAAGTTGTACAGAAATGTAAGACACCATATGAGTTAAATATGCAGAGAAACTAGAACACGGGATTCATGCTGCTTGGGTCAAACACAAAGCTTTTCATGTAGACAACGTCTTGCTCGAATATATCTGGTTGCAGAGGAAAAGTAAGATCTGCAATGTTTATTGGGCAAATTTTGTGAATAACATTTGAATAAGATCCTATGAGAGCTCACTGCTGCTTGCTTACTCACCCACAGATTGCCTGCCTATCACAAAGCTTTAAGATTTGCGTGTCGCCTTGTTTGAAGTCATTGAGCCTTCCAGCCTTTGAATCTTTACTCTGATTCTATCCACCTGGACACAGCTGAAGAGGTAACACCTGAGCCACGGACAAGGGACCTGCTCATGCGCTTCTTCAAATCAGATACTCTATTTTAATGATAATGTGCTGCATTCCCAGCTGCTTATTTCAAGTTAATTCAGGGTCTATGTTAAGCGCTGTTTTTTTCTTCATTGTTGAAATGCTTTGTCCTCCACCACATGTTTTGAGGTGAGCTTGTTTTTGGGCTATTTTTAGTCTGTGTGATAACAGAATTTATTTCTCAGCGAGCATGTGTCCTCCTCAAAATGCAGTAGGTGCAGAAGAATGAATTAAACATCAAAGCAAGCCTAGCTATTTAAAACAGGTAAGTTGGGTGTTCTAGCATCATTTGGACATTTGACAACAAGATTTGAACATCTGATTAAGCATTATCAAACAGATCTTGGGAGAGGCTTCTGTGAAAAAGAATGAATGTTCAGGCAAATACATATTATTTATTTATGGCAGCCTTACTTTGACACCTGTCAAAGAGAACACATAAAGCCATAAATAGCAACAACAGACTCTCCATGGCAAATTAAAACAAAAAGAATGAGATGTCTTTCTCCGGTCAAACTGGTGTGTCATCTTCATGAGTCAGTTTCACATGATGATCATTTGCTAATCTATGGGGAGACTGGAAGGGGTGGAAATAGTAAAGGGTGAAAGGTGGGCACAGAGAAATATTTCCAGGTCGTTGTTTCCCCAACTGTAGAAATAAAATACAAAACAGACGAGTTGCATTGTGACTTCTAAATCCTTCCACAGTGTCCCCTTCAAAATGTTCCCCTCAGGGGTCTGTCCTTGGACTATTACT
The DNA here is from genome assembly GCF_900747795.2 of Erpetoichthys calabaricus. Lineage (NCBI taxonomy): Eukaryota > Metazoa > Chordata > Cladistia > Polypteriformes > Polypteridae > Erpetoichthys > Erpetoichthys calabaricus. Next base: position 218,274,662 of record NC_041397.2, on the reverse strand, counting down.
TTTTTCTGATTTATATTAATGACTTAGATTCTCGTATAGCTAGTGAACTTGTGAAATTTGCAAATGACACTAAAATTGGAGGAATAGCAGTCACTGAGGAGGCAGCAAAAAGAATTTATGGTCAGACATTATGTGCAAACTATATAATTCACAAGTAAGACCACATCATCTTGCTACAAGAAAGACAGCACCACTTGAAGCTGTGGAGAAAAGAGCAACCAAGTGCATCCCGGGGCTTAAGAAGAAGACCTAATCCAGGTATTTAAAATCCTATAAGGTTTTGGCAAAGTAAGTCCAGCAACATTCTTTCATCTTTAAGGGTAATTCACATATTTGAGGACATCAGTGGAAATTAAGGGGAAGTTCATTTAGAAAAAAGCCAGGAAGTGCTTCTTACACAAAAAGTTGTGGGACTCTGGAACAAACTACCGAGCCATGTAATTACAGCAGAAACCTTTGACATCATTTAAGAAGAATCTGGATGAAATATTGGGACAGCTTAGCTATTAGTTAAACAAATGGGGTTGATGGACTGAGTGGTCTCCTCTCATTTGTCAGATTTCTTATGTTCTTATACAACTTTCAATTGTCTTCTACATATAACACATCAAAGTGTGATTCATTTCTTTTAAATAATTGAAGTGCTTTTCTTATGGTGTACTCCCAGACGGCCTTAAACGGTGGAAAAGGACAAACAAACTATAATTGACTTGACCTCACTACTAGCACGTAGATTTATCTTGCTCAACTGAAGAATCCCACCTTTTAAGTCAGTGGGTAACTGATGTTCTATACTATTTCAAATTTTAAAAAATTCAAACTCGCACTTAAAGGATCTGTTCAAAACTTTTTTAAAAACATGGCAGGATCTAAATAATAACATTTTAGAATAAGCTTCCATTTCGGGGAAAAGGGTACACCTTCTTTTCTGGCTCCTTTTATAGAGGAGCTTTGATTGCTGGCTCCTCTCTCTTTCTCTTGGGTGGGTGTCAAATTTTGCTTTGATTTGTTAAATTTGACTTGACTGTATAGAATGTTATCTGTTTCTTATTAAAATCAATAAAAATACAAAAAGTGCTTTTTTTATGAGATTTTTCATTTACCAAGATCTGATGCTTGTATAAAAGTATGTAGCAAAAAGCATCTTTTAGATTGTAAATATACAGTATTTTCATATGAATATGTGATGATTATAATGAACCATACAGAAACCTGGTTATATTTTCAAGCAGAGAATGTACCTTCTTGACTAATATGCTGGCTTGTTCTGGGTAGAAACTCCATAATTTCTAGCCTATTGTTATTTTAATTTTCAGTGGCATTATTTCACAAGTAATGACTGAACTGTAAAGATAAAGAAACAATTAATAACCTATCTAAGTTACTGAAGCTAACTCAAATCTCAAATTTTAATGAGTTATATTTAATGTGCTTTACAGTAGCATTACATATAATGACATGGGTATTTTTCTTGACTATTTTTAGTAACTGGCATTATGAAATACAACATGCTTATCACTGATAAAGCTGTTTTAGAAAACTTAATAATTATGTTATATTATCTGAGGTAACAGAAAGCAAACTGTTTCTAAGCAATTAATGGATATAGACAGGGAAATCACAAGATTCATGTTTAATAATACAAATAATGTCACAATGTTCAATAGGGCACAAATCAAAAGTTAAAACATTGTTCTTTATGTATATTTGGAGAAAATTATAGCGTTGATAGCCAAATTAGCACTTGTATTTTTATTCTGTCAAGGAGCTGACAGACTGCATAAAAAGGAAACAGAACAACTCATCAAAAAATTATATTATAAATTTCAGGGAGGAGGAGAAGACTGGACAGCTCTGCTATGGAAACAGTGAAGCTTACTGCAAAATGAAGTCAACAAAAAACTTTATGATATATTAACAGGTAGCTTATCGTATGTGGGGCACCAAGTATGTAAGTGAGAAATAACAGCAAACATCGCTCACTCACCATTGTGAAAGTAAGTTTTGGCATCATCTACTGGAATGATGACTCTTTCTTGCACAACGGTTGAAGTCATTATTAATGTGAACTGAATAAAAAACTCAAACTGGACATGTTTGGGATAAACATTTCTTCATTTCTTTTTTTACCAGACTTACTGTATTTTAACTTCACCGGTTTGTTGTCTGGTACAAATCTTGTAATCGATATTTAACCCACTTCTTATTGTCCAAATGACTTAAATATTTTGCATACTTTCTCACTTTCGATGACAATACATGAATCAATAATCAGTTTCACTAATTGATCAATTAATTCATGTTAATTAAGAAATGAAATTTTCATATGAAGAATAGCTAAAAATTTCACCAATAGATGGCGCTAGTAATGGATAGAAATATTAAAGGAAATGTTAAAATATTGATTGCAAAATTATACTAAAACAAACCCAAGACTAAAAAGTTGAAAATAATATATATATAAAAAAATACTTTTTAAAAACCACGCTTATATTAACTTAAAAAGTGTAATAAAAAGTAAAAAATAAGTCTCTCATACATCACTTGTAAAATAAAAGCGTGGGCGCTTTTCATCAATCAACATTCAAAAAACACTTCTTAAAAGCGCCCACCTTTTATTTTACGAGTGATGTATGAGAGACTTATTTTTTACTTTTTATTACACTTTTTAACTTAATATAAGCATGGTTTTTAAAAATTATTTTTTTATATATATATTTAACTATTGAGTTTTTACTTTATGTCTGTTTTGATAAATTTGTAGTGAAGAACTGGAAAGCTGTTGAGGGGCAGAGATAGCATAACCAAGAAAAGTATCCCACTAAACACAGGGCCACGGGTCTATTATATTAATCGTTTAATAGCTTAATCTTCCATTCTAATTGTATACAAAATGAAAAACTTAGTCATCGACAGAGTTCCTCCTCCACTTATTCGATGATATGTACAAATAATATGCTTTGTCATTTTCATATTCATGAATACCCTTCCATTAGTAACAATAGTGGTTATCTAAAGCATTCAGTAAATAAATATAACATTGTAATATTTATGGCTTGTAGAACAAATAAAACATTGAAAGCTTACAAAATGTTAATAGTATTAATGTTGCCAAAATTACTATAATTTTGTTTCATATTAATTGCAGATTCTAAGTACCCTGAATTTCAGCATTAGCATAAATAGACACAGAACAACTGGAAGCTTGTATCATCGTACCCCATTTTTGTACAGTCATAACTAAAAAAAGTTGGCCTAGACAGTTTGCAATATCCTTTCATTATACTGGCTTCAATAAAGTGGCCTAAGACCACTTATCATTAGGAGTGCAGTGCTTATGAAGACCCCATGGTTAACAAGAGCCTCTAACTGTATTAAAAGCATTGCAGACACAACAAAGAAACTAGCCTCCAGGTCCTTCAGTGCTCCTGTCTACAGCCTCATCATCATAGGTGCCGTCCATGGGGATTGTGTGGGGGGCATGGGGCAGTACACCCTATAATCCCAGAGCGATGTTAAAGTCATAATGGTAAACATAAATTAGAAACTTAATAAAAGCTTCTTTTGACTGGACATGGTACTACTGGCTACTAAGGTTACATTTAGACTACATTTTTTTTTGTTTGATTCTCCAGATTACCTTTACAAGTGATTCAAATGTGATAGAACAGTGTATGGATACTTATCCTGAATTTGCAAAGTTGATAAAATGTATTTAATCAGAGTTATGCAACCTAATAGATAATTGTGTTTTTTTTTTTTTTTTTTTGCATTTTATCTTGTCACACGTAAAAAATCATTAACCGTTAGCTTACAGTGATGCTGAAAGCACAACAATAATCTTATCATACAACCCAATACACCATTAAGACAAAAATTAAATTTAAGTCCATGAAGTATAATGATTGACCTAATATAATCACAAAATTAAATGAAATCGAAGTATGAAGAAGAATGAATATCTTTAAACATTTGCCTATGATTCCTGTTTACAGTATAATTGTCAGTGTATACAAATAATGCAATGTCACCATCCCATCAATACACAATTTCACAGAGAAAGAAACTATGGAGAACTTTCTTAATCTGCCTGAAGGGAAAGTGAAGAGTCATAAATGGTGGTGGTCTCCTATGCCTATGCCAGTTTAAGGATTTTTATTATTATTGCTGTTGTTATTATTGGATGATTTTCCATGTTGTGGGGGGTATTTTTCATACATGGATTACCAGTTTAGCCAGATGTAATTGTTGACGATTTGGCCTGATCCTGGATCTGTCGGTTTTTCGAAACTCTTGCTGGAAGTGTTGTCATAGCAACACATCCTAATCCTCAAACCTGCTTGGAGCAGGTTTGTTCTACGTAAACAAGGATTAGCTCACACTCTTAATCAGTGTCCATGCATGGAATTCATTCAGTCATGACTTTGTCGTTCATGAATGAGCGACCAATTGATATCGGTACGCAAATTATAAGAAGAGAATTTCATATAGAGAGGGGTTTGCGCGATCGGCAAGATCCTTTATTGCTCCCGGAGGAAATTCTTTTTGAAAGATACCTCTTTAGCCGAGGGGGAATATTGTACCTCAAAAATTTATTAGGACCTTATATTCGAAGTCAAACTCGGCGAAGTCGGGCTCTCACAACCACACAGACAGTATGCATTGCTTTGAGGTTTTTTGCAAGTGGCACTTTTTTTATATACTGTAGACGATGCGGAAAATCTATCTAAAAGTTCAGTTTGCTAGGCAATTCGTAAAGTCTGTTTGGCTCTGAAATATTTCCTTTGGGTTTTCATTGTGTTTCCTGGACACCTGCGTGTGCAGACAAAAGAGGCGTTTCATTTCATTGCAAGTAGGTAATACACAGGCAAAAACACCCACAGTTCCATAAAGAATCTCACAATCAGCCTAACATTCTCATTACCCAGGGTTTCCAAATGTGATTGGGGCACATGGGACTGATCAGAGTGGAGTTTGATCAAACATTATTTGTAAAATGTACCTCTCCTCCTGATGAATAATCAGACACAGTGTCTTCATCAAATATTTGACCTTTCTCGTTGGTCAGACACAGGTTCTAGGACCGCATGGACCTCCACCTGTTTTTTGCTTGTCTGCCTTCTTATTGGCTTTAACATTAATGTTCTTTACATTATATGATTCTTTATGTCAACAATTCTTTAAATAGTTATATACCAATATTTACCAGTTTGAAGTATATTCTTGTACTTCACTTTAACCTGTTCCCGTGTTCTGCTTGTGCTCATGTTTGATCTGGAATTATGACATATTAAATAATAATTAATCTGACACATATGAAATGAAACGCTGCTCTCAGTAAGTACAATGCACATGCATTTAATTTGTCAGCCACTTTTTGCCAGCCGTCTTTTCTAGTTTGGGCCGCTTTTGCAGTGTTACGCATTGTGCATATCCATCCATCCATCCATTTTCCAACCCGCTGAATCCGAACACAGGGTCATGGGGGTCTGCTGGAGCCAATCCCAGCCAACACAGGGCACAAGGCAGGAACCAATCCCGGGCAGGGTGTAGCGGGGCCACATAGTGTTTAAATGTCAGTACTGAGTGCGTCTCGTTTCATTGTCCCGTTTACTGTTTGTGCATCAGTTTATGCCGTCCCCGTAAAAACGGGGACGGATGATGGAAGGAGACCACAGCCGCCAACCTGGAAAAACACCTGTTTTCAATCAATCAATCCCAGCCGTCACAGGACTATATAAGCCATCAGGAGGAGAAGGAAAGGGAGAGAGGAGAGAAGGAGATTTTTCATTCACGACCACGAACCAACGGTACCAGTTATTGTCCACATCGCGCTTGCCAATCCAGTTTGTTTTTCCATCTGCCGGATTTATTTCAAGGACCTCACCACGAAAGACCCCGGGGTAGGACTTAATCATCCACCATACACACGAGGATTCACGGTGAGGCTGTTCCATTTTTTCCGGGGAGATTCAAACAACTCAATATCACTAATTCAGTCATCCGCTTTCAGGACAGTTTCATTATTACCGGACTCACGTTCTCATTCATTTTCAGTTTATCATTCATTGTTGTTTTCGTGTTGTGTGTTTATTTGTTACAGGGACAAGGGAGGGTTTTTGTTGTATATATTTATATATATTTGGTGGTGTTTTGTTATTGCTGGGGTGGAGGGATATTTATATTTGTATTTATATATGTTTCTATTTTTTGCATGTCGTCTTGTTTTACTTAATACATATAATCTGTTTAATTTTACATCCTGTTTTTGTGCTCATATTTTTCACCGTCGATTGTGGGGGGAAAAGTTTAACTGGTAAGAAGTACGGCTTGATAGTTAGATTATTTCTCAGTTAATTATCCAGGCCACTGGGCTTGGAGGTGTAGCTGCCGGCTGGGTAAAAGGGGTCGGCCGTTACAAGGGTGCCAACCCTTGTGCATATTAAATCTTGAAATTCTTCATGTCCTTCGAATGAAAGGTCCTGCTCTGCTTGTGTGAAAAAAAAATGCGCCCGTTCTTTTGTCATTTTGTTGCAGCCTATCAAAGAATTGCTGATCATGTTTTCTAGACTCAATATATATGGGCTTTTCAATCAGTGTGGGCGCGCACATTCATCTCGGATGATTAGATCCAGCTAAACTAATCTACTACACGGCTGCATTTGAAAAACCGACTTATCCCAGATGAGTTTCACTGGCATTAACTCATCCAAGATGAGGCATCTGATCTTGGATGATTTAAGCGACGTACGGAAAATACCCCCGTGAGCTATAATTTTTTTGTTTTGTTACAGCCAGGGTGTACTACCTGGCTTGTGTTTATTTTCCTTTCGATTGTTGTGTCTGATGTATTTTTCATGTTTTAGGCATTAATTCTGATTTTTAGTTTGTTTATTTATTGTTAGCATTTATGTCCACTATCTTTAAAATATTCCTTGTGTCCATTCCTTGCATTTTATGTTTGGAACTCCAAGAAGTGGGGCTTGATGTCACTGCTGCTGGGTCCTCCCTATGCCTTTACATTGAGGTGAAGCAGAGAATCCCAGCAGTTGTTCATTGAGTGTTGTAGGACTATATTTGAGGATTGCTTTTATTTATTTATTTATTTATTTTTGATTCTTGGATTTTGTCATTTGTATTTCTTCTTAGATTCATTAGCTTTGGGTGGCAAATCCTTTGTGGTCTTTTTTTTTCTTTTAAATAAATTATTTATGAAGAAATGACTCTGTGGTTCCCCTCTCTAGAAAGGAATTGTTAGTATATTTTGGGACTTTCATTGCATTTTGAATTTTTAAAGCCAGCTTCCCATGTTAGGGCCTGCTTAGGATGTAGCCATATCTGAGCAGGCTGTTAAGGACCCTGTCCTGCCATTTGAGAGTAGTTTGGGGTGAATCACACCCCTTTACACCAGAGTGAAATTGATTAACCAGAGTAAATTGCACCACTGACTGAAAGGTTGACATGGCGGTGAGGATAATGAAAGGTGACTTAGCAAATGTTTCATTTTCCATATTTAAACAATAGCAATTTAATATTTTTTGTCTCGGATTGCCTACATTTTTTATTAAGAATATAAAAAAAAAAAAAGTTACACTTCAGACCAAGATTTTCCAGCGTATAAAAATATACTTGATAGAGTGAAATATGCAGGAATTATCTATCTAAGATTAGTAGAAAAATTATATTTTTAACAGAAGTATCAGTAAAAATAGTAAGGTTACATATCCAAGTCTGTAGCTGTTTTTCTGCGATTTTAACTTATTTTGTTTTTAATATCTGATGAACAGTATATCTTACTGTCCTTTGCTGCCTAATTAAATCATGGCTAAATTATTCACATTTTTTTATAGAGGTTAAACTTACAAATATGCTGATGTAGACATGCATAGTTACAGTAGGTCAAGAGCAGATCTCCCAGGTTATTAATCATCTTGAATTTAAGACGTGTTTTTTTTAATTATAGTTCTCATAAAATAGGACTTGCAAATTTCAATTTTTCAGGGATTGCAGCTATTACTGCAAACATCATTTCCCTTACAAATCTGTTGAGTATAAGTGAGAACTAAAACAAGCACTGCCATATAAAAATGAGTCTCTCTGATCACGCAGTCATTTCAGCGTTAACCTGCACTTTGTGTCTATTAGTCATTTATGAGCATGTCATAACTTAATTGTCCAGTCAATTCATAGCATAAAAGAACAAGTGATGAAGGCTGACAAACTCAATTTTTTTTCTTTAGGAATTATGTGAGAATACATTGTTTCCTACAATTATATATGAGTGTGTGTGTGTGTAAATGTATGAATAATAATATGTGTATATACTGTACATATCTATCTATCTATCTATCTATATATACTATATATATATATATATATATATATATATGTTTATATATATACTATATATATATATATATATATATATATATATATATATATATATATATATATATATATATATAAATCATATATATAAACATTTATGCGTGGAAGTGTGTGTGTCTGTCCTGCCCGGAAGTGAAAGGTGGAGTCGGCGTGAGGGCTAAAACTCTGAGGAAACAGAAAACTCGCTTAGCCGCTGATAACACAAGCAGGGCCAGAATGTCAGCAAAATGAAACCTCAGAAGAAAGACAAAGTCGCTTAGCCACTAACATCAGCAAAACTGTATCCCTTTTACTTTTCCTCCTGCCGCTAATGCACAAGCGAGGCGAGTACGTCGGCAAAATGAATCCTCCTAGGAGAGAGATGCCCAGAGTAGTTCCTTTCAGTTACCTGACATCTCTACATTTCAATTTTTTTTCTGATGATTACAATAGTTTCTACGACCCTGGGCTTTTTACAGCACTGGCTTATACAGCTAATATATATATATATATATATATATACATATATATATATATATATATATATATTGTCACACACGTGCGCATGGGAGGCAGCTAAAGGGCTTGAGGGACGGCAATTCTGATACATGCCGGGAGGTGGCAGAGTGCACTGACTCTTTTTCTCTCTTGCCTGCAGACCGTTCCCGGGGGATTCCACCTGGCTCTCGTGACATCATTTCCGGGACTGAGCCAATGGAAGGAGACCTGACTAGCTCCGGCCTCTCTGACGTCATGTCCGGGCTCGGTCCAATGGAGAACGAACACATCCCTGATCCTTATGACCTCACTTCCTGTCTTCCCCTTTAAAACCCTGCCCTCTTTCCTAATTCCTCAGTCTTACCCTGGACTCAATTGTATGCACATCAGTGCTATTCATTGGCTTTCAACGACTTTGCAGCCGAGGATTTTGAGATTATATGGGTGGCTGCCCCAAACCTTTTTCTGTCTCAGACTCTTTTGTGACAATATATATATATATATATATATATATATATACACAAAGAATTATTTTCCTTTACAGGATGGTAGCAGCTCCTTGTATAAAGCAGGAAACAGCCCTGGATATGATGTTCAACTTATACTCACACACATATCCTGAAAATCAATTCAGTGATACCATTAATCGAACAGAATACCGCTAAGAGATGACTGCCTTTTGATTTTGAATATTATATGTTGAAATTTCTTCGCAAAAGAATCATAAGCAATTGTACCCTGATAGGGATAAACTTTCCACATACTATTTAAAAGGTGCCGTTTGCGACAGAAGGCATCAGCAGATCACATTTATGGTAGAACTTTATTTGTATACAGCAGGGCTGAAAGATGTCGATCCTGGAGGACCGCAGTGGCTGCAGTGTTTGCTCCAACCCAGTTGCTTAATTGGAAAACAACCCTTGCCAATAAGATCTTATTTCATTTCATGGTTTGTTAGTGGTTTAACTCTGCAGTATCAGGTCATTATTATATCATAGATTGTTTATTTCTCTCAAGTTATTCAAATGATTTGAAGCCCATAATGAATGAGTAATTTTCAACCCTTTATTTTTTTTTTCTTTGCTTTCCTTCTAAGTATTTCATTAAACCGGAATACTCACAGCTGCAAATGGAGACAAGTTAGATGGACTGTTGGTTCCTTTGTCATTTGCAACTTATTGCTAATAAGGAGCCAGTAAATACGGTGAATTCAGTTATTCAAGACTAAAATAAGCAATTAAGAGTTTAAACTTTTAACAAGCGAGAATAAAGTAAAGAAGAAAAGTGTCACTTTAGCAATAGTTACTTTATCAGCAGTAAAGGACTTCTAATGAAACAATTGGGTTGTAACAAAAACCTGCAGCCACTGCAACCTTCCAGGGCCGACATTCCTTACCCCAGAATACAGTAACAAGTTTGTTCAATAAATTGTCTGGTTTTCTATCTCATTGTTGTTATAAAAGTCATTCATAGCATAAAGTTTGCAAAACAAAACATAGCTTGATGTTTTTTTCTGTTTCTATTTGTTACTGGCCTCTTGTAATTCATCTTTTCACTCTGAAACTTAGATCTTTAGTTTTTTCAAAACATTCAGTTAAATACACATAAGATTTTTTTTTCTGCCAACTCAATTCCTTTCATGTTATTGTGTGTTTTGATTTCTACATTGGTGTTTGTTGCTAGCCTGGGATATTTAAAAATTTAGTGAACATGAATAAAAAAACAAAATACTGCACTGTAATAATCTTTGTTAGGATTGTTCAGTCCTTGTGTATGGTAAAATAGATATCCGTGATATAATAGTTCATATGGCATATTCAATATGATACTATTTTTCTTAAACATTTTACATTTTATGTTATGCAATACAACTGCCAACTGCCTGGGGGGTATTTAGTGGCTGATCTTTGCAAGTTTCCCACTGAATTTCGAGTGAGGGGGTAAGGCATGGAGTTTGAGGAGAGAGTGTAAGGGGGAGTGGGAGTGGATTTTGGTGCATGAGACACAGGAGGAGGCAAGTAGATGAGCCATTCTACTAGACAGACCAGGTCCACACCTTGTATAGTTTGGCCCAATGAGACATTTAGGGTTTGTATATTTTGATATGTTGTTTTTATCCCTATTGCTAATGCATTTCATGCATCTTTTTAATTAATAAACCATATATGAATATATTTATTGCCTTAGGCACAATTTGTTCTAGGCTAAGATGTACCCATGACGCATAAATAATTTTTCAATATGTAATTTGTCACAGATCAAACCCAGAACTTGATAACCAAATCTGTACTTGAAATAGCTATAAGCATAACAGGAATTGTATGTGATTTCCTTTTATCATAAATCAAAATAGATCTTTTGTATAATGCCCATGTGAAAATTAACAGAACAAGCTGCCTCTTTAGTATGGCTACAGTGAGTATACATTATCAAAACCCTTGAAAGTTCTTTGTTGCTGTGTAAGCAGAGTTAAAGGTCACCTGAAAAGAGCCCTGTGTATGTTTTTATATTTTGTGAATACAAAGAAGGGCTATAATGAAGTCAGTGCATGCTTTTTCCACACTGCATATCTTATTAGCTAGGCTCATTTGCACAAAACATGTCCTAGATGTTTATGTACATAAATGCTCTCAACAAGCAGATTGTGTTTGTATTCTTTATGTCATGGATTTTAACAAATATACCTGGAGTCACTGTAGTATTTTCAAGATGTGTGTAGGTTTAGAGAGCAGCCTAACCAGCTTCAACTCACTGCTTTAACCAGTTAGTATGGATTTAAATTTATATAGTGCCTTTCATGAGAAACATTTTTGAGAACAGATACACTTTATTGCAAATTGCGAATCAAACTCTTGCAGAAATGCATCATATTTAACATATTATTACTAATAAAACAAGATATCTAATGGAAGCAAAGGTATTTTGCCCAAAGAAGAACTAGACTAACAACAGGCATGGGCAAGCTTGGCTTTGAGTTGCCTTTAGCTAATTGTACTGGGAGAAGTTTATTTTCTGTAGGATCTCTGTAATCTGAAGTCTTGTTGTTATTGTCTTCAACTACCAACTGGCTAGTCCTTAGCTTAATATGTCTAAATAGATTATACAGTATATATATATTGTCAGGTATGGAGTTCGACCCCAGAGCAAGAGGGAGCTCTGTCACTAACTGTGTTGTCTTTTCCCACTGTAGCACAGTGATGACAACCCAGAAAGCCATCTGAACATAACCCCATCGCTTCCACAAGTTCCGCACCTTCCTGCCTGAAACAGAAAAAGAGCCCATTCCCAGAAGGTGGCTTCTCACTTCAACCCAAACTCACAGATGGACAAAGCTCCCGGTTTAGACAGATTAAGTGCTATTCAAGCATTTACTTTGTATTCTGCCACTCCTGTGACCCTGTGTATTTCGGCACTACTTTTAGTTTTGAAAAGTATATTAAATAAGATGGCCCAGTTGGCACACCAACTATTTTTGGGACTGTGCAAACTCACTTGTTTTCCACTATATATATGGTATATATACAGTATTATATACTATACCATATATATATATATATATATATATATGTCATATATATATATATATATATATATATATATATATATATATATATATATATATATATATATTGTCACAGACGCCCATGGACGTTGCCCCACCAGGACGCCGGAAGAAGCAGGGGACCGGAAAGGGGACACTATTTTCCCCGGAGCGCAGGAGGGCAGCCTCCCTGGACTGCATGGGGGTCACGGAGCTGCGAAGCTCAACCCTGTGGGAGGATGTGGCCACTGTCAGGTGGCGCCCGGACGGTTATGGAACCCTGGATGGCAGCACTTCCGCCACACCAGGAAGTGCTGCCGGAAGAAATCTCAGGGGCACCTGGAGACCATCTGGGTCTTTATAAAATGGGCCGGCTCCCTTCAGTAGACGAGCCGGAGTTGGGAGGAAGGAGACGGAGCTTGTGAGGAGGGGAGTGGAAGTCATATAGAGAGAGAGAGAGAAAGAGAGAGAAGAGAAAGAGACAGTTGTTGGAGAATAAGGCATTGTGGTGCTGTGGATTAATAAAGGAGTGTGTTTTGGACATTCTGGTGTCTGTCTGTCTGTGTCCGGGGTCTAGCTTTCCAAAATGGCGCCCAACGTGGGGCCCTCCACCTGCTAAAAGGTGGGGACCCTATTTTAAAAATAATTTTGTGGAGGCAGCCCGCACAGCAGACGAAGGCGCACACACATCGCGGCATGCATACCTGGGCCAACAGCTCGACAAGACGCTCGCCGAAGTCCACGCCTAACAGACGGTCAGCTCGATAGGGAGGAAGAAGGGCAATCACACCCTGAGGGTAGCGGCGCCTGTGCCAAGCATTGTCGTCGCGGACACACGAGTTGGCGGAGCAGCAGAAGAGGCCACTCTGCCGCAGGATGCTTGGGAACATTGGATCCACGAAGAAGTCTCGTACATGAAGGCGATACACCTGACAGGGCTTACCCTGCTGTTCCTTGGTCTTGCTTTATAGAAGGGGACTGCCCGAATCCGCATCTGTGGCCGAAGCATGCCGACCCATGGAGTGATGGTGAGACAACAGTGGGAGAAGAGGAGGTTACGCTACTGACTTCAGAAGGGTTGCAGGGCGGAAACCACCTGGAAGACTCTTCCCCGATCGAGTCTTCTCATACGGTGGAGGGAACACTGGAGGACTGGAAGTCCCTCCCAGAGACAGGTATAGGATTGGATGGAGTGTGTTGTGTACCCGCTGGTGAGTGGTCAAGGGCAGGACTAATTAATGTCAATCCTGGCACGGACAAGGACCCAACGGAGCATGCACAGTAGGTCCACGGCTCACAGCCGGACGGGAGGACCGAACGAACTGTAAGTTCACCGCCGGCTGATGTTTTGGTTTTGCTGGCAGCTGTACGGGAGCGTGATCGACGGGTTGGAGAAGAAAACGGAGACTTCCCTGACAACCATAAAGGAGTGGGGGGGGGGGGGGGAATAAAATGTGGAATTCTCCAGCCAGAGCGTTGATGCGGTACAGGTGAGTACTACCAGTACCGTAAAGGAAAGGGGAAGCCCTAGCGAAGGGAGCCGAGACGGGGGTGACCGGACTCAAGTAGCGGGGCGTCCTACAGTAGATTGGGGGACGAGTACCGAGCAGGCAGTGGGAGAAGAGATGGGGGGAGGTGCCGGCTTATATGTGTCGGCACCCAGACCTCCCTGCTCCAAGAAGCTGTGGCGCTCGTAACCCGATTAAGAGGAGTGCAAACAGCACGGGGTCCCTCTTTGTCCCATAAAGGGATCCAGGCTGTTGCAGTACCCCAAACTAAAGGGAGGCCCCCTGTAGAAAGACGAGAGGGTCTCCCAACAGAAGGAAACATGAGCCCGAGAGTTCACGTACGTTGAAAGAGCGCTCTCCACGGGGGTGGAGAGAAGCCCCAAACATGGCTGAGAGTGAGCAAGTGCAGAAATATCCCGATTGTTTTCGTGTCCCTAGGGAAGGGGCACTAAGAGGGTACCAGTGTTATAAGTGCCACGGCGTTGGGCACACGTGGAGACGCTGTCCGTAGGGCAGTACAGAGGACACCTGCAGGAGGCGTCGGTACAGTGTATCCACACCTTTTGCTTGTTTTGCAGAACTGGACTATGGACTGTGGTATGCCGGCCCCCTGCCTTGGAGTGCACCAGCCCTAAAGGACTTCAGCTGGGGGAGGGGCACTGACACAGACCGCCCGGGGACGTTGCCCCACCGGGATGCCGGAAGAAGCAGGGGACCGGAAAGGGGACACTACCTTCCCCGGAGCGCAGGAGGCAGCCTTCCTGGACTGCATGGGGGTCATGGAGCTGCGAAGCTCAACCCTGTGGGAGGATGTGGCCACTACCACGGGGCGCCCGGACGGTTATGGAAGCCTGGATGGCAGCACTTCTGCCACACCAGGAAGTGCTGCCGGAAGAAATCCCGGGGCACCCGGAGTGCTTCTGGGTGCTCTCCTGACACTTCCGCCACACCAGGAAGTGTCGTCAGAAATCCCAGGGGCACCTGGAGACCATCCGGGTCATGATAAAAGGTTCAGCCTCCCTCCAGCAGACGAGCCGGAGTTGGGAGGAAGGAGACGGAGCTTGTGAGGAGGGGAGTGGAGGTCATATAGAGAGAGAGAAAAGAAGAAGACAGTTGTTGGAGAATAAGGCATTGTGGTGCTGTGGATTAATAAAGGGGTGTGTTTTGGACATTCTGGTGTCTGTCTCTCTGTGTCCGGGGGCTGGCTTTCCACAATATATACATGTCCCATGCTGTGCGAGAGTCACTGGCTAACATGCACCCAGGCAGATTGATCCCCGACATGTCTCCTGGCTGCTAAAGTGCTGTGTCTGCAAAACGGCAATCACAGAGCTGCTTTTTTTCTTTTTTTTTTCCAGGTAGTCCCGTCCTTCTCAGACAGGTCTCGATCACCTGAGGAGAACATCTTTCTCAGGTCTAGACTCAGGGCAACTACACTGTTATTTCCACAGTGCACGCAAGTTTTAATGTATGCCCATTGTAAGAGATCAGCCTCGGCACAGACAGACACGGACTCCAGATGTCTTCAAAACATGCACCCTTTATTTTGTGACACACACACAACAACACACAGTGCCCAAATCACCACGCAATACTCAGTCCTTTCCTTCTTTTCAGGCCGCCTCCACTCCTCATAAGCTCTGTCCTCTTCCACCCGACTCCAGCTCTCTGAATGGAGTGAGGCGGCCCCTTTTATAATGCCCCAGATGTGCTCCTGGTGCTCAGAGATGGTCTTCCAGAACCCAGAAGCACTCCGGGCATACACAGTTCCTGTGTTGATTCTACAGTAAATTTGTGATTGAGTGTGCATTTACTTCATGATTTATGTATAAATTTCATAATTACTGAGGAGCATGTTAGATGCGAGTAATTACAATTAATTACATAGATTTATGCGATTAATTAGTTATTTTTTTCAATTCATTCCCAGCCCTAATATATATATATATATATATATATATATATATATATTGTCACACACATGTGCTTAGAAGACAGTCAACAAGCACTAAGGTGAATGATGTATCACAAGATAAAGGGTTGATTTTAGGTACTATGGCCTGTCTCTCTCTTTCACCAGACCCAAAAAAGAGAAATAATGATCCCTTTTATTAAGCTCCACCATTTCCAGGTTCTGAAGATGGCCATCCTACATCGTTTCCGTTTCTGACTCCATCCGGTTTCACACTGATGATGTCACTCCTGCCCATTGTGATGATGTCATTTCTGGTCCTTCCATGATGATGTCACTTCCGGCTCCTCCATGATGATGTTACTTCTGGTTCTGCCACAATGATGTCATTTTCATCCTACAGTTTTGAAGTCATTTCCTGCCATATCACATCCAGTTGCCATTTTGTATAAATATCTCCATTTCAGTGCTGAAATTTTTTCATCAAGTCCACTGGACATTATATGGGGCAATTCCCCAACTGTTTTTGATTTGTTGAAGTCTATTCTTTCATATTACATTGGTCTAGTCGGCAGGATTTTTTTTCAACTGTTCAATACAGTATGTCAGAAGAACAGGACCTGAGTACCGTTTTGGCCACCATAATGGAATTGGAGGGAGGGGAAGTTCGACCCTGAAAGGCCGATTGGAACCCAAGCCTTTGAAGTATGGGGTAAAATAGGGTGCCGGCTAAGGCCAAATATTAACAATGCCCAGCAGGTGGTCAAACAATTGGCATGTGAGACCTTTGTCAATGCCCTCCTTGACTATCTCACTCAGCATGTCCACAAACAAGTGTATACTACCTTGGATGGCTTAATCAAGGTGGTGGAACATCACTGAGTGGTTTGTAAATCAGACAGGTCAGAAAGGTCATCTAGCCAACCCAGACAGGTTCGTGTTGATGTCCCTGAGCCCACCCGACAACTCACAAAAGCTCCTGTACGAAAGAAAGAAAAACAGACTGAGCGAAGAGTTTGAGTGTCTGAGCTTGCGAGTGTCCTGAATAATAACCAAGAACTAGGCCTTTAATGACCTCTTGGGCACAGCCATCAGCAGTGTGTCTGTCTGTGGAGAGAATGTCGACCTTGTCGAGAGTTTAACTTACCTTGGCAGTGACATTCATGTCTCTGGTGACTTTTCCTATAAAGTTAGTAGATGGATTGGGAGATCATGGGGGGTCATGAAGTTGCTGGAAAGGGATGTGTAGCACTCTTGATATCTATGCAAAAGGACGAAGCTCACAGTCTTTAGATTCTTGGTGCCCCCTTTTTTGCTGTATGTTTGCTAGACATGGATGCTATCCAGTGACCTGAAAAGAATACGGGACTCCTACATGAGGAAGCATTAGTTACAGCACTATGACCATGAGGTGGGATTTCCCGGAGGGTGATCCGGCTTGCAGGATCCTCATTGTTGAGGACCCAAGCAGCTGTACCAGGCCAAGGGGACGCCCATGTAACACCTGGATGATGTATGGTCATTTTCCAGGGGTGGTACTGGACAGCGTGTCTGCCTGGGGGGTTGCCAACCAGGATCCCGAGCTGTTTCATCATGTGTTGGGTGTGGCAATGCACTGTACCATTGCATGTTCCCCAAACTGAACCTGACCTGACCTGGTTGCACACTGGTTGTCACAACTTTCTACTACTGCTTTACAAGATATCAAGGAAAGTTTCCAGAAAAGAAATTAAAATAGAAAAGAAAAGTAATGATTAAATGGCATACAGGAATTAGTAAATAAGAATAAATCAATATGCACTGACAAAACAGAGATATACAATAGTGTATATAGATAAAGTAGAATCCTTATTTATAGATTTGTTTTGAAGTCTTTAATGTTAAGTTCAATACTTTGTTCAGATGGCTGTGAGGACTGTAAAAGATAAAAAACCTCTAGGGGTGAAATGCTGGAGGCAAAAACAAAATCCGCAAAAGACCGCCCAGCCCAAACTGGCCATTCTGCCTAAAATAAATGTTTTGAGTACTTCCTTATTGTTTGTTTTTTTAATGCCAGACTTGTTGGGTTTGCTATATTTTTTGTTGGTTAGATGAACATCAACATTTTAATGGGAATAGTTGATGATTATGCTTTTTCATTACGTATAACATATGACACAGTTCTGCACAATTTGGGCCAAGTGTCTGATTTAGTAGCAAAGGTGTGAATGTGCTATGGCACATAATTTGAATATGTACCTGTCATCCAACTTGTTTTTACGTAATACAGTACATGTGCCAATACTGTAGCTACTGAGAAAGAAATGTTAAGTAATACTAATAATAACATTTTCAAAATAGAATCCCTAAGGGTCAAAACCACACATGTTTTACCCATATTCTTCATACATTTTCCATACAAGATACAATGGATTACATTGTCATAAGATTTTTCAATGTCCACAAATTACAAGTGGATGGGACTGGAAAATTTCCATTACTCCTTAAATTTTGTGCAAAAGTTAAGAGATGATCGACTGTTCCTGTGTGAAAGTAATTTGCACTCTTCCTCCTGAATTGGAAGTTTAATAATTGCATGGAGATTTGATTCCAGTACTCTGATATAGGCTTCCCTATGAAGCCTTAGGAATGTGACCTATTAGTAACTAGAACACTCTCTAGTTCTAATTTAAAAATGGGGACCATTCCAGTTCGCCATTACTGAAGCATTTTAACAAAACATTAAAGTGGTGTGTTAGACAAAACACCCTTTTGCTTTCACACATTTCCAGTTGAATTCCATCCATCTCTGTGGCATGACCTCTACAGAGTTTTTTAATTCCCAAAGGCACCTCGGCCACAGAGATGGATCTGAATCCAACCAATTTCTCTATCACTGCTTCTTCAAAGAAAAATGCATCAATTGGCTTTGGGAAATTCTTCTAAGTGTTTCTTACTAAACCTCTTGACAACATTCAGAGTCAAGGTCCAAATTTCTCAACATTACTGAGAATAACATGGGTGTGTCCCACCTGCATTGTCAAATAACTTGATAGAACCTCTTGGAGACCACCTAAAAGTCATTCTTTATGATGCTACCTAATTCAATCCCCACAGAAATTTTTAACTGCTGTCACTGCTGTTGCTACCACCTTTGTTTGACATGCCAGTACCTCTCCAGAAAATCTGAAGACCCTCCTGCTAACATTGCACAGAAGATCTGTTTCTTCAACCTGACATCTTCCATATAGTCTCAAATAAATCAGGTCCAGGCCTGGGTGTGGAATCTGGGTTCAGTTCTAAAAAGCCATGTGAGCTCACCATGGTTACAACAGTCAAGAGTTGGATGGATTCAGTTATTTTTATAATCATTTTCAAATTGTGCTGTGGCAAGAAGACAAAGTATCTGTTTTGTAGACATGCATATGTATTTATTAAAAATGGATATGCTGTGAAATAATGAAGCAAACTATACTGTAGTGACAATGGCAAAAGTCAATTTGTACACCGTGTACAAAGGGCATGAATATCAGTAAGTTATGACTTTTTTGGCCGCTGCCAGGATCTGTGGAACTTACTGTAAATGTGTTTATTCATTTTAATGGTATTTTTGGCTTTCAGAAAATGTAAATCTTTGCATTTTCTTTTGTTTCTGTTTGCATTGTTTCTTTTGTTTGTGTTTTGTTTTTTCCTGTGTGCGCGATCATAATAGGAGTATAGATTAAATTTATTGTTAAGCAATGGCTAGGAATATTTTCATTAAAAAGACATACATGTGTAAAATTATATGTGCATCTCTGATCAGCTGCAGTCAGGTTTAACATTTAATCTTATCCAGTTACAAATATAATGCAGAAACTTGAGGAAATGTCATTGTAGTGCCTCACCACTGGTACTTCATGGAGAATACCAAATTTATTACACAGAGTATGCTGATCCACTAATTTCCCCCTCTGCTGTTTTGTGTCCAGCCTGTAGAAAATATAATTAAGTGTAGTAGTAAAATATGTAAGATTTGAGGAGCATATTGCAGAAATTCTAAACGGACCACCTTTGAATTGAGGTATATGTTGCAATTCTAGTATATTGTGTATAGAAAGTTAAATAAATCCAAATGACATTTGACTTAAAAAATGGTTTTCTGTTACATTAAAGCTGTAGGATAAACATAACCTTCCTTAAGTCTTTTGCCTTTTAATTCCAGATGATTAAACCTTTTCACAAAAACAGCAACAAATAGCAAATTGCTCACACAGCTGCTGGTAGTAAATCCAGTGCTGAGGGATAAAGAGGAGAGTGTGACTACTGTTGTTTGTTTAGCAGTCTTTTATTAAATTCAGAAAAAAGTATGTTTATTTACTTATTTATGTATTTTTTATTTATTTATTTATATATTTAAAATCACATGATTTTAGGTCAGATCAAGTAAGAGAAAATGCTCAAGCTGCAGTTCACCTTGGCTTTGTTTCTTCTCTGTAAGTATTGGAAATTTTGTTTATTGTGTAGTTTTATTTGAAATCATTTAAAAATGTATCTAGCATTAGAACTACTTATCAGAGGAGCATATTTATTAAAAATGCTCTAAACAATAACCATCCACACACTTAATTTTCAACTGATTTTTTTCATCAGAGGAATGCATAAAAATCCATAGCTTCTCCTAGCAGCCTCTTGTGTAAGGCAGGAAGCCATCTTGGAAGTGCACATCCACACTCACTCATGCTGAGCAAATCTGGACTCACCAATGAATCAAATATTTGCATTTTTGGAATATGGGTGACAACTGAAGCACCCAAAACGTCAGTGTGACCACAATCAGTAATTAATAACTGATAAGCTGTTGTTACTATTATTGTCTGTGATAGATGCCTTCATTTTAATTTAGTCAATCCCTCCTACACTTTCTTGTTTTACGTCCTTAAGTAACAACTCTCTTTAAACTTTATTTTCAGTTGGTAATATTTCTGGCAAGAATATGTGGCTAATAAACATATACTGCTCATGAATAACTTGATCATATTTTTTTCTGGAAGGATTGTTGTCTTTTATTGTTGATGTCATTTTTGAAAAGTAAAAACAAAATTAAAACTGCCTGGAGTTTCTCAGTTGCTGTCTAGTTTTAGATTTATATTGCTCATTAGTTAGTCATATTAATGGGTGCCAATTTACGCATACAGCATCTTTGCCAAATAGTTGACTACTTTTCCTTTTTATAAATTACATTAATTATTAAAAATAAAATCAATGTTATATATTTTCCATATCCTTTTTTCCTCTGGGCAGTGTGATGCAGCGGCTAATAAGCTTAAATCTTCACCTCCAAGTCATTTAACCTGCCAGTGGTGCAATAGTTCAAAATGAATATGTAAGCAAGTGTAAAGAATACTGATGTTTTCAGATTAAAAAGGATTACCTCAATATATACAGTATTAATAATAATATTAAATTTGGATCATGCATTATTATCACAGGATTACTTTACAGTAGTAGAAATTAATAAGATTTTTTTCTCTGAAACTTCCTAGGCTAACTAATGGGTATGTGACTGTAGTAAAGAGAGAAAAAAAGATGGCACATGTTAATGATAGATGCTTCAGGAATAAAGCCACGGATCTTTACAAGGAATGTACTTGCCGATACAGATTTCAGTACTGTACACGACTCAATCTCCTTTAAACACTCAGAGGCTGATTCAACCTTTAAATAGTACTTGAAAATTAATTAAGTGAAGTCAGTAGCCATGCAATTAATTTGCCTCCCACTCTGTGATATTGTGACATAACCATTTTTAATTTCACTCAACCACATCTGCACATTGTGATTTTTTTTTACATTAAATAGAACAGGGATTTTTAGGAATGCCAATAAGGGAAATGCTTTAAGAAATAAAGATCCTTCTGACCCCACAGGCTCATTTACAAGCTGGTGTCTTTCCACTGCAATATCATATCATAAATGCAAACCCCCTGGAAAAAAAAAACAAACAATAGAATTCATGCTAATTGTGTTCTGATTGCTATTCACAATAATAGTTAGATAAATATTTTCAATAAACCTAATTTGGTTCAGATCTTTTGGAAGCGATTAATTATCTCCCTTACTGCAGTGTTCTTCACACGGGTGCTTACTGTCTGCATTAACTCCTTATAACTTATTGGAATCGAACCGTTTACCTGCCAGTATGAGTTAATTTTGGAAAAGTACTTTAGAGGAGTTAAGTTTCATGTTTCAGTACAAGTTTCTCTTTGGGATATTCAAACAATAGCACATAGCTGAATCAGAATATGTTATATGTGCATCTCATTTGTATGAGGGTGGATTAGCTGGATTTAAATAACATCTAAAATGTATTTGATAATGTATAATCTCCTCAATAACTTCCACAACTTACTTCTAGCACTGTATAGATACAGTTTTGTGGTAATTGGTTGTGTGATCCTGGAGATGTAACACTGATGGACAGATACACTGACAGTTTTAGTATTACAAAATGTGTATACTTAAGAGTTTATTGGTTTCGAAAATGTATCAGTGTGATGATGGCGTTGTTTTTTTTTTTTTTTTTAATTTCAGCTCTTCAATAAAATCACTTACCACTTAAAAAGAGAAAATCACTCCAAGCTACTTCTATACTGAATGAACATCATGCTCAGCATTGTCAGGAAGAATAAAATATCAGATTCATTAACTATGAGAATAATGATCTGAGGACAAAAAATCTTACCTCTTTGTCTTTGAAGAATAGCTGCAACTGAATAATGAATCTGAAGGAGATGAATAATACTTCAAAATCTATGGCTTCAAGAGCAGTTTTGCATGTGTGTATTCCAGATAAATTAATTAAACTTTTTTTTTGTTGTACTGAACTGATAATGAAAAATCTTTATTCTTGATTATGATGATCTTTGAAAAAGAGAAAATTATTATCAGTTAGCCATGCATTTCTTGTTCTGTCCAAATGCCTGTAATTCAAGTTAAGAGGAGAATTATGCATCCATATTGTTAAGTAAAATATTTACCTACCAGTAACGGCGTACCGCACGATAATGTTTAGTTAATACACTTGACTTGGCCATACTTCGTTGACCCTTGACCTTTGTTCACCATATATGTATACCAAATTTTAGGTCAGTAGGTCAAATGGTTTGGGAGCTGAAGATGACTGTAGTGGCACACATCAAGCAACCGTGCAGTGAATACACTTGATTTGACTTTACTCGGTTGACCTTTGACATTGGAGGTCAATCACCCCGAAAGCAGATAGTAGACATCACTTAGTATATGTGTACCAGTTTGCAAGCTACAGGTAATTTAAAATCCTGGACAGACAAACGGACAGCCACGGTACTGTATTATATAAGAAGATCAGCGTTTCATTGAAAAATGGACACTTATAAAGTGTTGCAATTTCTGTGAGATGAACCCTGTTTAATCAGACATGGCAGGACTGGAAAGGAAGCAACAGTAGATAGCTCACAACGTCTTCCATGGGTGGTTGTTATCTGATGCTCCTTGCAAAGAGAAAAAAAGACAAAATAAGAATTAAAATAAGAGAACACTAATTAACATAGAATAAAAGTAAGGTCCAATGGCCAGGGAGGACAGAAAAACAAAAAAGCTCCAGGCGGCTGGAGAAAAAATAAAATCTGCAGTGGTTCCAGGCCATGAGACCACCCAGCCCCCTCTAGGCATTCTACCTAACATAAGTTACATCAATCAGGAGGAGATGTGTGCTTTCTTCTTATTCCCATTCTTCTTGTGTGTGGGCAAAAAGGGGAAATGGATAAGAGATGGTGCAACTACCAAATCCTTCCCCTTGTTTACCCTGTAAATCCCTCACCTAGACAGACGGCTTAGTCATTTGCCAACAAATTTCTCATTTAAACTAATGGAGCTTGCTTTGGGAGTAATACTCAAACATATGGGAGTATGTGGAAATATCTTACACTGCCATAGATGCCATACGAGGAAACACCCCCACCTTCTGCCTTGTCTAAAACCGACGATCACCTCCTAATCAGCAGCTTTCCACATTTAACTCATGTTTGAATGAAAGATATTTTTCAACTTTGACAGAGAAAGAGCAGCTAAAGATATTTTTACAGAACAGTTTTATGAAAACATTAAAAAGTAATCTGTGTCACACAAAGGGTCTAATTGAAAGATGCTCTTTGTGAAGTCGTGTTATAGCTGTGACAAAAAACATTTAATTTAGTCTCCTCTGCAAATGATAACGCCTCTTTATAATCACAAATCACATAGCTGCTAATAGTAAATCAAAGACAGGGAAGTTTGTATGATCAGTGGTGCTTGTATGCTAATTTTTTTATTATTATTAAATTCAGAAGTTTTTTTTTTAATTCAAAGATTTGTGTCAGATGATTGGTGGCTTCTCAGCTGTTTCTGAACATTTTGTGTATAAGCAGTGCAAACTTTCATTAAATAATGAAACAGTTGTATGTAGTGTAAGAGTTGGAGCAAAATCTGTATAACTGAAAAGCAAAATGCAGGTTATAAGCGCGTTGAAAAGTAAAAGAAATGTCTTCACAGATGTGGGTCTCATGTGTGACTGATTCAAGATGGTGGAACTTCCAGTAATAAGGACTTATGGCAGGAAGAGGCGGATCCAGGCAGGCAGAAACCAAAAGTGACATGGTTAAAGCTGTCAATCTTCCAGTCTGCAGAAGGAGGAAGAGACAAGATGTTAGTAAACATCGCCATCCTCGGTTCTGATGGTAAATTGCCATCCCCTGAGCCTTTAAGCAGTCACCAACATGCCTGACAGTAAATATACAGCTGCTGTCAAAGGTACTGATTTACTTACAAATGCTGTTAACAATTAACATCCATCCACCCAATTCTGGGTCCACTTTTTTCCATTACAGAAATGCAGGGATCCATAGCTTCTCTTGGCATCATAAGACTGGCACCCATCTTTCACACGTGCGTTTAAACTCATACATAGTGGATTTCAAGTTTTTTGGTTAATCAAGTAAATGCAAGTTTAGAATATGGGAGAAAAATGGAGCACAATAGGAAATCCATTTGATTCACAAGCAGTAACTAAAAATTCTTAAGCTATTTTCACCATTATTGTTTCTTATAAACATTTCCATTTAGTCTAATTAATCCCTCTTACAATATTTATCTGGAACTACCTAAGCTAAATAATTCAATAATTTGGTCCTAGTAAAGATGGCACATGAGTTGCTAATGATAGATGTTTTCAGAATATCAACATTATGTTGAATACACTTGCATTATTTTCTATTAGTGATGAGTGAAATGTCTATGCAAACCTTTACAGTTTTTATTTGCAGATAAATTCCTAAATTCAGTAGTGTTTCACCACAAGTGAGCCATTTTCTTCATGTGCAAAAGCATGGCAAAATTAATTTTAATTTTAGAGTGTGGAAAGAAGGGACACAGGCACCTGTAAGCACTTCAGAAGTGTTCTACTGCTTGTATGTGCTGACCTGGGTATGTGGCTGTCACTGAGCCTCCAGAAGGATCCTGGCTTGGATTGGCTTACAGAGTTGGGGAAAGAGAGCACAGATGGTGTTACCTCTGACCCAAAATTAGAAATGTGAAAAGGAACCATCAATGTGAATGTTCAGGCAGGCAGTGCATAAGATTGATGAGGGTGGGCAGAGTCAAATGGAAGGAGACGTGGAAGATCTGGTTGATGATGAAGGGCAGCAGAAGGAAAAGACAACTGAGCAATAGTTGCTGCATTCCACTCCAGAAAACTTTGAAAAAAATATTTTAGTGAGTCTGTACTATTGCAAAATCACATGCAAAACACTGCCGGTTCACTCATCATTATTCTCTATTAATTTGTTGATACAGAGTTCGGTACTGTACACAACTCAATCTTCTATAAAGGCTTCTATAAAGACCCTATAAAACTATAGATTTAAATGTTAAGTACACTGAGAGGCTTGCAACCTATAAAGACCCAGTTAGTAATGCTACCAGTCCATGGACAAGTATCAAAGTCTGCATCAGACTGAATGCATTTTGTGTAGATATTTTGTTATCTTCATTTTTTATTTTGTGCTATTTGACTGGTTGATTAATTGGTACATTGTTCCAGACTCAATAATTCAATCAGCATCTTGGACCAATGGAAGTATGCTCACGTGTAATGTTATGGGGTGAAGTCACATTGCTCTTTGGGCCTGGCCACACAGTCATGGTGGCCATTCTGTAGCGCTATAAGAACACTTGGAAAAGATCAGAGTAGCTGACTCTGGTCTTTTTGACTAACATTTTCCTGGTGTTTTCTTGACTATGCTTTTTAGGGGAACATAGTTTTGAGTTTTTTGTCTTTTTGTAGATTACAATAGACAGTTGCCTCAAGGACTGAGGGTTTGGTGGGTACTACATAGGGTCATTTTCAGGTTAGCAATATGCCCTTTAAAGCTTTTTAACACTGCTGCTTACTTTGTCTACCTGTCACTGCTAAATTGTTTGGAGACTAAACAACATGTTTTTGCATTTCTAAATATTGTTATTTTTTCTTGCCAGCAACATGAAAAACAGCAAAAATACAATTAAAATAGAACAATTAGTGGTTGTCAGGCTACGGACATAAATAATGCTATTATAAATTTGTTTTTAGATTTTACTATATCTGATATTTCAAAAATGTATTTTTGTTGTTCCTTTGTTTACATTGTGCATTTGGTTGTACTTTTTTTCTAGTTTACTTTTGTTGCTAGGTACGCCTGACTGAGTGTGATCTTGTGTTTATTTAATTGTGCTCTAGACATTATATTATCATCAAAACAATGTTTACACAGAAAGCTAAAAAAAATAAATAAATAAAAATGTGTCTTTCGACTTCATATTTCAATGAAGGCTTCCGTTGTTTGTGTGTACTTTCCCAAAAATGATTTTGCTTAGCACTTTAAATGAATTCGCCTCACAATAAAAACTCCTTGGGTTAGACTGCTTTCACATCACAATCCTACAAACGCACAGCACAGTAGCTGAACACCACATAAAACAAGACCTGGGGGGTATTTTTCGTACGTGGATTACTCGTTTAGCTGGATGTAATTGTTGGCATGATCCTGGATCTATCAGTTTTTCGAAACTCTTGCTGGATGTGTTGTCATAGCAGCACATCCAAATCCTCAAACCTGCTCAGAGCAGGTTTGTTCTATGTAAACAAGAATTAGCTCATACACTTAATCAGTGTCCGTGCATGGAATTCATTCAGTCATGGCTTCACTGTTCATGAATGAGCGACCAATTGATATCGGTACGCAAATTATAAGAAGAGAATTTCATATAGAGAGGGTTTTGCGCGATCGTCAAGATCCTTTATTGCTCCCAGAGGAAATTGTTTTCAAAAGATACCGCTTTAGCCGAGGGGGAATATTGTACCTCAAACATTTATTAGCACCTTATATTCAAAGTCACACTAGGCAAAGTCAGGCTCTCACAACCACACAGACAGTATGAATTGCTTTGTGGTTTTTTGCAAGTGGCACTTTTTTATATACTGTAGGCGATGCGGAAAATCTATCTAAAAGTTCAGTTTGCCAGGCAATTCGTAAAGTCTGTTTGGCTCTGAAAATATTTCCTTCGGGTTTTCATTGTGTTTCCCTGGACACCTGCGTGTGCAGACAAAAGAGGCGTTTCATGCCATTGTACGTAGGTAATACACAGGCACAAACACCCACAGTTCCATAAAGAATCTCAATCAGCCTAACATTCTCATTTACCAGGATTTCCAAATGTGATTGGGGCACATGGGACTGATCACAGTGGAGTTTGATCAAACATTATTTGGAAAATGTACCTCTCCTCCTGATGAATAATCAGACACAGTGTCTTCATCAAATATTTGACCTTCGTCAATATCTCATTGTAATGTTTATTTGTACTCAATCCTAGCTAGTCTGTTGTAGGCAGGCACTCATTGCTGGTCATTCAGGATCAGAACAGTGATGTAAAACCTTGCAAGGACAACGATAAGCCTTTGGTTTTTACATTCTTACTTTAAGAGAGTGTTAGAGGTGTTTCCATTTTCTAGCACCATGTGCTGTTTCTTTTGTTTTGATCTTCATAATATTGCTTAAATTTAGATGACTCAATATTGTGTTTTGTCATTCCAGATTTTACAATTACATCAATTTGTTTGTTTTTCTCAATTTGACTGAAAGAGGCTTTCTTTATCAAAAATACTGTTTTGTTAATTTAGGGCTAACCCAATATAATGAATATTAGATAATTAATAAAATGTAAAAAAATGAGATATTTGCCAGTTGTCTAAATTTTTCTGTAAAGAAGGTAAAATATATTTGAAAGATTTTCAATGCAGACTTGCAAGGGACCATATTGCTTTGCTACAGTCACATACCTTTGATTCTCTGTATAACCACAGTGTATATGGGCTTTTTAATAATCCATTAGTAGATAGAAACAATGTTTCACCATTTTTACCAGCACAGACAAATTCATGCTTTAAAAAAGGTTTAAAGGTGATTTACTATTGAATGCAAATGTAAGGCCCAAGCTTCTTTCCTGCTAATCTCAAAATACAGTGAAGAGTCAATTATTGAAAAAAAAAAAAATGATAAGATGATTTTGGTTTCATTTGCCCAGTGACTTCTGTTTTAGCTAAAGCTTCAGAAAGTCTTTAGAATGGAAGCCTTGGAAGGTTCACAGGATAGAAAAAAGGGCTGGCAGGCAACCATCATAAAAACATTCAATTGCTTTTGCCATTTTTACTGTGACAAGCATGTGATCAAAGCATCTTAGTGAATCTTAAAGAGAACATTCTAAAAATGAGAGCAAAAAAGGCTACAAGGCATAAATCTGTGTGACTTGACAAGAGAATGTGATTGAAAGTACAGTATGTTAAATATCATCCTTGGAAGTGCACAGATAATACTTTATGTTTGCTGTCACAGTTGCCAGGTACAAATGAAATGAGTTGCAAAACGCAAGGGATTTGACTCATTTAGAATGCAATTTAATCAGATTATGCATTTAAAATCTTGGGTGGGTTTTTGTTTCCCTGCACATGTTAGTATATACATGCCCTGGACCCTAGATCGGAATCTACAGGAGACTCCACAAGTGCTTGAGAATTACAAAAATGGTTTCCTTGAAATATACATGATTTTTGCTCCAGGTTACATCTATCATACTGTCTGGGGATGAGGCTCAGCTTGAGATTAGCTTGGAACCGCTCCAAACACCTCTAGGCTCAGTTGAGTCCCCTCCACAAGTCAGAGACAGAGAGGAAAAACACAGTTTTAAAAAGAAACACATACATCAGCATTTCTCGTCTTTCTGACAGCGGCACTATATATTACTTTGAATGGCCAAGAATACAAAATCTGTTTTCTACATTTATATGTGCGGGTGGTGAAATGAATGCATCTGTAAGGAAAGTCATTGCCTATTAGAGTAAATTGAGTGTTTCATTCTAGTGGGGAATTAAAGATACCTTGTAAATTGGATCAGTTACACTTAAAGGTAAACAGCAATTTTGTAGGTCTGTCAAGTTTATTATAAAAGAAGAAAACTATAAGTTAAACTCTCTGTATATGTATGACAGCTTTTGGGTATGTAGACCTTGCCCCACACATAAAAATATTGAAACTTTTCATTTTTACAGTATCAAGGTATCTTTCATAAAGTGTTTTACGAAATTTAAAAAAAAAAACGCTGAGTGGTACAACTATCCTTGTGCTCCACATGATGCCACCCCAATGCACTCATTGAATTGACTCTGGGAGATGTCAGTCCTGTTTAGCTGACAAATTAAACCTAAACCTAAAAAAAAAAAAAAAAAAAATCAACTCATATTGCTCTATAACTTTTTTTAAAACATGCACATTTAATTTTATATGACTTGTCTATTTTTAACTTGTAATCTTTTTTTAAGCTTTATTGGATCTAGGCTGAGTGACTTGTTTTTCTCGTCATACACATTTCATTGTATGTTGACCCTGTGTTAACCTATATATGACAAATAAACCTAAACCTAACCTAAACCTAAACCTAAACCTAAATTTCCACTGTTACTTTGTACACATTGGCACTGGTGTACATTCTTCTGAATTGGCGCGCTTGTGTTGGGTAAAGCTCCATTAGTGTCACTAGGAACACTTCAGCTGTCTCATTTATTGCCCGTTTTCATTTACAATACAGTTGCAAATATCAGTCCATGCCATTTCATGCCCTTAGATTCAATGGTGTAATACTCCTAGCTGAACTGGTAATGCAACGATTTGAAAACATAGCTTTATCCCAGATTACACCCAAAATTTGGATACGCTATGTAGACGACACATTCGTCATATTAAGAAAGAACCAGCTGAATGAGTTCTATTAACACAGTATTCCCTGCAATCCAGTTCACAATGGAAAAAGAAATCAACCGACATATCAGCTTCCTGGACATTTACATCAAAAGAAATAGTGACGCCACCCTGACCACAAGTGTTTACCGCAAACAATGCTACGCAGACAAGATTCTACACTTCGCCTGCAACCACCCGGTATCTCATAAACGGCGCTGCGTGAAAACCCTATTCAAACGAGTCCACACTCATTGTAATACCAAGGAAACAAAATTTAATGAGAGACGCTATCTCTTCCATCTTTTCACCTCGAACGGATACTCAAAAACATTCATTAATCGGAGTCTACACAGCAGACGCCAAAGGAATCAGCATACAATCGACTTAAATCAGAACCCCCACCCCACCTGGCATTCACTCCCTTATCACCATAATGTGTCAGAAGGCACGGCACGCACCCTGACCAAGTGGGGCATCAGAATAGCACATAAACCCACGAACAATCTGCGCATGGTCCTGTTTAATGCTAAATACAAGAAATCGACAGCCGAAACACGAAACGCAGTTTATAGTATTCCATGCAATTCTTGCTCAGCGGTATACATAGGACAAACGTCAAAAAGAATCTCAACACGTGTACAGGAACATCGCAACGCCGTCAGAAGAAAGGACGCACTATCTTTGATATATGCACATACTAAATCGACAGGACACACATTCAACTGGGACAACGTAAAAGTAAAATTTAAGGCCAGTACTAAAAAGTGCCAGAGAGTTGGCCGAGTCTTGGCTATCAGATGAAAACGCCATCAACAGACACTTGGACATAAATCCAACATATGCCAAGGACATGTACACAATAATTAAACTATACAACCCCCCCCCCCCCCCCCCCCCTTGATCATACTGACTTAGTCAAACCCACACCCCCCCCCCCACTGAATGTGTTGCTATATATTGCCTTTGATTCTTGTAAGTCTAAGCATTATCCTCTGATGAAGACCCCTTAAAGGGGTTGAAAGCTCAGGAATAAAAAACTATTTTATGATACGTGATTCGTTTTTTCTCCCTTCATGGATCTCCAGCTGCAAATATGCAAACCGTATCACAGACCTTCTCTTCCATATATATATATATATATATATAGCTGCGGTGGGTTGGCACCCTGCTCGGGATTGGTTCCTGCCTTGTGCCTTGTGTTGGCTGGGATTGGCTCCAGCAGACCCCCGTGACCCTGTGTTCGGATTCAGTGGGTTGGAAAATGGATGGATATATATATATATAGTACACCCCCATAATTCGCGGGGGTTATGTTCCCAGAGTACCCACGAATTGTGAAAAACCGTGACTTTTGAATGTGGTTAAAAAATGCCTTTTAAATGTCTATTTTTATAGTTTAAACCTAAATACAATATGTCCCCAAAGCAATTTAATTTCGTTGCAAAATCAGCTTAATACATTAATATATTACCTAAAAAATTACCTTAATACATTACCTAAAAACAGAATGTAAAGGTAAACCCGTATACTGTACAGTGCTGTACTGCTATGTCTCCCATGGTGCTAGAATGTAAAATACTGATGTTACCGCTATACGTACTATAATTCATGCAAGTGCGTTTTCTTTGGTATACGCTGTCGTTTTCTTTGTTATAAGTAGAGTAAATACATAATAATTTAATTAAAATACAGTAAAATGTACGGGCACTCACCAATGATGAATGATATTGATGATGATGATGAAGTAGCTGTGCAGTAAGATGCAGAGGATTTAAAACTCCTCGGTGGCGCCTCTTCTTCAGGCGCTTCAGGAGGAGTCGTATCTTTGAACATTGTGATGGGAAGTTGCTACATTGTCTCCTGTAGCGAACTGCTGGTACAATTTCCGTGCTTTCTCACGGATGATGTTACCGTCCAAGGGGATTTTCTTCTTCCTGCAGTTGGTGATCCACAGTGCCAAGGCAGATTCCATCCTGACGATATTTTTATTCCTTATGGTCGTTACCTTTTTGGCACTATCACAGAAACTTACAGATACGGTACTCCAGATCACTGCTTCGTTCTTCTTTATGTAGCGTGCGGTGCTTTCATTAATGCCATAGTGGCATTAATTAACTCTCCTGGAGTGTTTTAAATTTTTTCTGGCGCTTAGGCTCAGTGCCAGAAGCCTTAGAAGGTGCAGGGTATTTCGGTGACATCTTGTGCGTTTAAGAATAACAAAATGGAAAACACGAAGACACTCAGCTGGAGACATGTGACAGGGCAGCAGTCAATCAGCAGCAAGGAGAAATGAATAACGCTCTCGGATTGGCTACTTTCACCTTCCCAAACCGTGTTTCCCTTAGCGGTTGTTTCCTGTTCTCTCTACAGCACAGTATTGCCATGAAAAAAGCCATAAAAAATTGCGGAGAATATTTGCGCTTTCCGCTAAGAATTAACAGTTAGGTTTTAAGGAAAAATCCACAAACGACTGAATCCGCGAACCCTGAAACGCGACTTTGTGGGGGTCTATTGTGTGTATATATATATATATATACGTACAGTATATATAGATATACAGTGGTGTGAAAAACTATTTGCCCCCTTCCTGATTTCTTATTCTTTTGCATGTTTGTCACACAAAATGTTTCTGATCATCAAACACATTTAACCATTAGTCAAATATAACACAAGTAAACACAAAATGCAGTTTGTAAATGGTGGTTTTTATTATTTAGGGAGAAAAAAAATCCAAACCTACATGGCCCTGTGTGAAAAAGTAATTGCCCCCTGAACCTAATAACTGGTTGGGCCACCCTTAGCAGCAATAACTGCAATCAAGTGTTTGCGATAACTTGCAATGAGTCTTTTACAGCGCTCTGGAGGAATTTTGGCCCACTCATCTTTGCAAAATTGTTGTAATTCAGCTTTATTTGAGGGTTTTCTAGCATGAACCGCCTTTTTAAGGTCATGTCATAGCATCTCAATTGGATTCAGGTCAGGACTTTGACTAGGCCACTCCAAAGTCTTCATTTTGTTTTTCTTCAGCCATTCAGAGGTGGATTTGCTGGTGTGTTTTGGGTCATTGTCCTGTTGCAGCACCCAAGATCGCTTCAGCTTGAGTTGACGAACAGATGGCCGGACATTCTCCTTCAGGATTTTTTGGTAGACAGTAGAATTCATGGTTCCATCTATCACAGCAAGCCTTCCAGGTCCTGAAGCAGCAAAACAACCCCAGACCATCACACTACCACCACCATATTTTACTGTTGGTATGATGTTCTTTTTCTGAAATGCTGTGTTCCTTTTACGCCAGATGTAACGGGACATTTGCCTTCCAAAAAGTTCAACTTTTGTCTCATCAGTCCACAAGGTATTTTCCCAAAAGTCTTGGCAATCATTGAGATGTTTCTTAGCAAAATTGAGACGAGCCCTAATGTTCTTTTTGCTTAACAGTGGTTTGCGTCTTGGAAATCTGCCATGCAGGCCGTTTTTGCCCAGTCTCTTTCTTATGGTGGAGTTGTGAACACTGACCTTAATTGAGGCAAGTGAGGCCTGCAGTTCTTTAGACGTTGTCCTGGGGTCTTTTGTGACCTCTCGGATGAGTCGTCTCTGCGCTCTTGGGGTAATTTTGGTCGGCCGGCCACTCCTGGGAAGGTTCACCACTGTTCCATGTTTTTGCCATTTGTGGATAATGGCTCTCACTGTGGTTCGCTGGAGTCCCAAAGCTTTAGAAATGGCTTTATAACCTTTACCAGACTGATAGATCTCAATTACTTCTGTTCTCATTTGTTCCTGAATTTCTTTGGATCTTGGCATGATGTCTAGCTTTTGAGGTGCTTTTGGTCTACTTCTCTGTGTCAGGCAGCTCCTATTTAAGTGATTTCTTGATTGAAACAGGTGTGGCAGTAATCAGGCCTGGGGGTGGCTACGGAAATTGAACTCAGGTGTGATACACCACAGTTAGGTTATTTTTTAACAAGGGGGCAATTACTTTTTCACACAGGGCCATGTAGGTTTGGATTTTTTTTCTCCCTGAATAATAAACACCATCATTTAAAAACTGCATTTTGTGTTTACTTGTGTTATATTTGACTAATGGTTAAATGTGTTTGATGATCAGAAACATTTTGTGTGACAAACATGCAAAAGAATAAGAAATCAGGAAGGGGGCAAATAGTTTTTCACACCACTGTATATTGTGACAATAATACAACATAGACATCATAAAGATTTGGGACAGCCATCCGTATATTGTTTTCCCAGCTGCAAAGTTTTTTAAGCACGATGTGCATAGAACAGAGTCCACAACTGAACTGACTACAATAGACAAAGATGGAGGCTTTAAAGGCCCGTAGAGGAAATGATGTCATCAAAAGGGCCAGAACCAGAAGTCACGTCAGTAAAGGGGCTGGCTTCAGAAGTGATGTCAGCAAAGGGGCCGACTTTGGAAGTGCCATCAGCAAAGGGGCCGGAGTAGCTGCCTCCTACTCGCACGTGTGTGACAAGGCCCCCCACTCAGCCCAGACCCATCGGGTCGGAATTCCTGCACCAAGAGGTCGTGGGCACAAGAGAGAGCATCAGTGTTGGCATGGAGAGAGCCCTTACGATGAATTAGCGAAAACTTGTAAGGTTGGATGTCAAGAAACCAGCTAGTGACCCATGGATTTGACTCTTTGTGAAGGGCCGCCCACTGTAAGGGAGCATGATCCGTTACCAGAGTGAACTCCCGGCCCAAGAGGTAGTACCTCAACTGCGTAATCACCCATTTAATCACAAGTGCTTCCCGTGCCACCGCTGCATACCTGGTCTCCTGATCCAACAGTTTCTGGCTCAGGTACATGACGGGGTGTTCAACAACATCAACGCTTTGGCTCAGCACGGCTCCCAGGCCTGTGTCCGAAGCGTCCATCTGGAGAATAAAAGGGAGAGAAAAATTAGGAGCTTTTAATATTGGTTCTGAAGTAAGAGCCTGTTTTAAGTCACAGAATGCAGTGTCCGCCTTGTCAGTCCATACCACATGATTAGGAGCCCTCTTCTTTGTTAGATCAGTCAAGGGCGCCACTCTCTCTGAAAACCTAGGTACCCGGCTAATCCAAGAAATGCTTGGGCTTGCCGCTTGGTTCACGGACGGGACCATTTTAAAATGGCATCTATTTTTGAACACTGTGGTTTCATGGTACCCCGACCCACCAGGTAGCCCAAATATTTAGCCTCTTTCAGTCCAAAGAAACATTTCTTGGGATTGATACGAAGCCCGGCTTCTCCTAGTGTCCACAATACCGCAGTGACCTGCTGTACGTGTTCCTTCCATGTGCTGGAATAGATGACGACGTCATCCAGATAGGCAGCACTATACGCATTATGGGGTCGGAGCACTTTGTCCACCAGGCGCTGAAAAGTTGTAGGAGCCCCATGTAATCTGAATGGAAGGACACAATACGGCCAGTGTCTGCTAGGGGTGCTAAACGCTGTCTTGACCTTCGCGGAGTCCGTTAAAGGAATCTGCCAGGACCCCTTTGTCATGTCAAGTGTGGTCAAAAATTCTGCTCATCCACGCGAGGCATGGGATAAGCATCAAATAAGAAGACCTGGTTGAGCCGACGGAAGTCATTGCAAAACCTCCAACTGCCGTCAGGCTTACTCACCAAGATGATTGGACTGGACCAGGGACTATAACTTTCCTCTGTCACTCCTAGTTAAAGTATCCGCTTGATTTCCAGCTCCACTTCTGCTTTCTTTGCCTCAGAAAGTCTATAGGGGCACTCTCAGACTATAACCCCCGGTTCAGTCACTATGTTGTGCACAATCAGAGAGGTCCTCCCAGGTTTTTCACTCACCACCTCAGAGACAGACAGGATAGCTGATGCCAGCTCCCGTCTTTGTCTATTAGTTAATTCCTTGCTGAAATTAAGGGTGTTTATGTGAGCAAAGAATGAGCAGGGCTGAACGGAGGAGGGATCTGACTCCCTCTCCTTCCACGGCTTTAGCAAGTTCACATGATAAATCCGCTCGCTTGGTCTACGATTGGGTTGTTTCACCAAATAGTTGACCAATCCTTTTCTCTCCTTAATTTCATAAGGGCATTTCCAATGGGCGAGTAATTTAGAATGGGAGGTGGGAACTAATACCATGACACGATCCCCTGGATGGAATTCTAGGAGCATCGTGTCATGGTCATAATAATGGCCTGTGCTGCTTGTGCCTCTTCCATATGACTTTTTAGAATAGGTTGGATTTTCCCAAATCTATTGCGTAATTGCACGATATATTCCAAAATATTTGTAGAGGGAAGAGCCTCTCCTTCCCAGCCTTCTTTCAAAATATCCAGTATACCTCGGGGTTGTCATCCGTATAATAATTCAAAAGGTGAGAACCCCCGTAGAGGCTTGTGGGATTTCCCGATAAGCAAAGAGGACGAGGGGGGGGAGTTGATCCCAATTCCTCCCATCCCTGCTGATCACCCTGCAGAGCATCTGTTTGAGAGTTTGATTAAACCTCTCCACTAGACCGTCAGTTTGAGTGTAACGGCCGACCCCTTACCCAGCCGGCAGCTACACCTCCAAGACCTGTGGCCTGGATAAATTACTGAGGTTGAATCTAAATATCAAGCCGTACCTCTAAAACATACAATTTTTTCCCCCAGTTGACGGATTAAACATAGGCACACAAAAGCAGATGTGTAAAATTAAAATGATTAATTATATTAAATGAAATAACAAAAATACAAATTCCATATGTACAATACATATACAGTATATAAAACCATGGATGTCCACCACCAAACTAATAAAGTGCCAACACCAAATATATATATAATAACAAAACCCTCCCTTGTCCCAGTAACATATAACAACACACAACACGAATACAAATAAATGGATACGGAAATGCTGATGATTGTGAATTAGAGTCCGGGTATAAAAACTGTCCTGAATACGGATGACTGTACGAGAGATAAGTGATTTGTTTGAATGTCCAGGCAAATGGAGCAACCTCACCGTGATTCCTTGGCGCGTGGTGGATGATGTAATCCGACCCCGGGGTCTCTGGTGATGAGGGATGGAAGACAGTCCGGCGAAATGAAAACAAATTAGTACAAAAGCGCGATGTGGAAAACAGCAAGTATGTTGGTTCGTGGTAGTGAAAAAATGGTCTCCTTCTTTCTCCTCTCTCTCCTCGTTTCCTCCTGATTGCTTAAATAGTCCTGTGCCGGATGTAATTGATTGGTAGTTAACAGGTGTTTTCCAATTTGGGGCTGCAGTTTCTTTCCATCATCTGTCCCCCTTTACGGGGATGACATTCACTGACACACACATAAAAAGCAAACGGGACGATGGAAACAAGACGCACTCAGACTAACACTGACAACACTATTACTACTATGTAGCCTCGCTATATGAGGATGATACTCTGCTGTCTTTAAGTGCTTTATTTTCAGTAACTTGGCTGTTTCCCTGAACGTCTCCAAGGTAAAAGGCGTCCCTTGGTCCATTAGGACTTCTTTAGG
The DNA here is from genome assembly GCF_900747795.2 of Erpetoichthys calabaricus. Lineage (NCBI taxonomy): Eukaryota > Metazoa > Chordata > Cladistia > Polypteriformes > Polypteridae > Erpetoichthys > Erpetoichthys calabaricus. The sequence continues at coordinate 218,237,041 of NC_041397.2, read as the reverse complement.
AATGCCGACACGTGCAAATACCCCTACAAGTTCCCGTGTGATTGCTTTAGATGTAGCTGAGCGCAAGGGAACAGCTTCCAGATATCGGGTCGTATAATTCACGAGGACTAATATATATTTATGTCCTCGGGCTGAGGGCTCTAAGGGTCCTACAATATTGACCCGATTCTTTCAAAGGCTTTCTCGCAATCCCGCCTCTGACTTTGTCTCCCAACCGTCCAACTTGAGCTGACCATCTAATGAACTCATGTCTAATCCTATCCATCCTCGTCACACCAAGTGCAAATCTTAGCATCGTTAATTCTGCTACCTTCAGCTCTGTCTCCTGCTTTCTGGTCAGTGCCACCATCTCCAACCCATATAACATAGCTGGTCTCACTACCGTCCTGTAGACCTTTCCTTAAGGTCCTATTATTCTGGCAATCTTGTTGTGCCCCACACTAACCTTGGGTGACAGGGCCTTTAGCTGTATAGCACCAAGACTTTGGAATGACCTCCCGAAATTAATTATATGAGCTGACTCCATTCACTCTTTTAAAAAACCACTTAAACTCATCTGTTCAGGAAGGCTTTTAATTTAACCTAACATTTCTGCCTCTTTTAGTCTTCCTCTCTCTCCAGATGCTCAGTATAATTTGTGTTTATGTGTTATATCACAAATGATGTTATTTGCTAGGCTTTACTTTTAGTATTGAATTTAGTATTTTACTCTGGTTTATTGTCTTTTTATTGTATTTAATGATTTTGTATATCTGGTATCTATCTGTTTTAGTGTTCTATTCTGGAAGCATTCGTATCCAATGTTACATATACCTGCTGTTTCTTTATGAGACTCTGTGAAGCACCGTGAGCACTGGAAAGGTGCTATATAAATAAAATGTGTCATTGTTGTTATTTTTTTTTTTTGAAGCAGTGGAAGTTAATTAAGCCTTGAAAGTTGATACAAACAATTCTTAAAGGTTTGCAAATTTTTGTTGTTTACTTACAAGCTACCTTGTCTGTAAAAAAACAGCTTTGGAGCAAACTGTAATGATCCATCCTTTGAAGTATTATGTGGACAAAATTTCATTGTGTATCACTATTATAATGGTGAAGTGGAAAAGAAAATTAGCAAAGGAAACCAGAAAGACCACTATAACCCTTAAAAGTCTCTTTAAAGTCACTTCCTTCAGAGAAATTACATTATTTTTCAGTTTTTGGTAAACTCATTGTTTTTCTTTTTTTACCTTCTGGCAGTTGTGGAAGAATTTTAGGGTAACATGGCATTCATCTTAAAGAAATAGCATAAAGGCTTAATATATGTAAGAAACCTGTTCAGGCACACCAGGAAACCAGATAAAGGTCAAGTGAACAATAAAATGTACACTGAAATTTAAGAACTGGTTTAGGAAAAATACTGAGATGGTCAAGTAAATAAAGAATGTTGATGTAATATACAAAATTTACTGAAGGATGACTAAGAAATCAGCAGATGTCCTATAAACGAGAATGGACAATTGTTATATGCACAGAAATTTCAAGGGTGGTGGTGCAACTCAAAGGTATAAGAAGAACCAGAATATAATATAACAAACTTTTACTTTATATAAATCATATAATTTGGATGTAAACCAATAAACCAACCTGTGTAAAATGTATGCATTGATAAATACTGTATGTAAATTCAGTAGTTTATAAAATGAACCTATATACTTTGTTTTCTCTGATCATTCTGACCATGCTGTAACGGACTATTTTTGAAGAATGCTCCCTCCAAGGCATTTTGCTGAGGAGTAATTAAAAGATTCAATGAACAGCTTTTCTCCGAATTGTCCTGTTAGAGGATGTTTCTTTCTTTAATAAGATGTTAAATTTCTACCACACAGTTCATTGCTTACCTTTGCAATACTTAAGGGAATTCACTGGAATTAAACTGCTTAAATTTCAATAAGAACTAAAAAAAATGGGGGTGTTCTTAAATTTTGACTGCTAGTATTGGTACATCAGAGCAAGCATTTCTAAAGCTTTGAGTGTTCCCAGAAGCTCAGTAGCCTCAATAGCTGTGAAATGGAAGATGTTCGGAACCACCAGGTTTCTTCCTAGAGTTGGCTGTCCAGTCAAACTGAGTAGGGAGATAACCAAGAATCCAATGGTCAGTCCTTTGCTGACATGGGGGGACCTGTCAGAAGGATGTCCATCTCAGTAGAACTCCATTAATAAGGCATTTATGATAGGGTGGCTAAATGAAAGCCTCTCTTGAGGAAAAGGCATATGCCAGCATAGTTGGAGTTTGTCAAATGGCATTTAACTCTTTTAGAGCTGAATATTTTTTCCAAAAAACACAATTTTCTAAAAAGAACACAAAGGAATGATTTCACACAGAAATCAACATAAAACGGCTAATGCTGAATGGTGTGGCCTCCAGGCTGTCTTTGCGTGGCGGGGGCAGCAGCAGCGGTCGCAATCGCAGTGCATCTCAATCTGGTTTGTACCTCTTGTTATTGTAAATGGCGGTCCTCCCAGGCGAACATTGCTATAGGCACATCAGCTACAAGAACCTGTTCAGCACCACGATCAGCTGGGGATCGATCAGATGGGGATCAATCAGCTGGTGTTGGTACCTCACATTCATTTTCTATCACTTGTATCAAAATTAAAGTCCGACAAGTCAGAGTCCAATTCAGTGATAATATGTAAAACGTCATCCACAGAGTAGTTTTCTTTACTCATTCACTTCGATCTCTCACCAGATGTCGATGCCATGTTTGCCGTTTTTTGCTCCTCGCTACTCACGTGAATGCAGGAAATCTCAGTCAGATCAATGAAGCTAACTTTCCTTCTAGCAAACAGAATCCAACTAAAACCTAACGGTGGATTTTGTCACTGTTTACAGTTCATTCCCACCATCAGACCCTCCTTTTGACAAAAGTCGACATCCGCCCTGAAAGACTTAAAGACTCTGGTCTGATGACACAAAAATGTAAGTCTTTGGGCAAAGCACTTTGACTATAACAGTGGTCATTTTGACTAGTAATGCCAAGAGGAAGTGGCAAAAAATATGAATCTCTATCCAAAGAGGAAAAGGCCGCTGTGAAGGGTTGGGATCGGGTGTGTATTATTTTATCAGAACAAAGGGGCATCCCAAGTATCAAATAAAAAACATGAGGTCTACGTCGATTACTTAGATTTCAGTCTGCCTTAGAAAAGTAGCACAGGTAGTATGTATGTGTATATACATTTGACTAATGATGGCTGATCAAGGCATCGGAGAGTAGTACTCTGTACACTTGACAATAAAGTTGAACTTAAAATTACAATAGTTTTCTTTCCTCATAATTAAACATCTAAAAGAGTGTTAATTTCAATTTAAAATGCTACTTATTCAACTAGTATATTATTTTCTAAAACATAAAATGTTTTCTTCTTCAATTAATCATATATTCATATTTTCCTGTATAATTATCATGTACAAACTACTAACTACAATTTCAGTCACTCTAAGCCTCTTTCTGCCAAAAAACTAGCCTAGAAATTATATCTCCTTACTCTTTCTAGGTGCTAAAATGTTTTATTAGTATAATTTATAATCATTTATAAATAATGCAATGAATCACCCATGTATTTTGACTTTTGCTTGAAAGAAACAATATGGCACTACAGACTACATACTTGGGCACTGCAAGTAGCAGTTTACATGATACATGAATTGAAGTCACGTTTAAACTGTTTAATATTGACAAAAAGATAAAGCTGGTCACTCTTGACATTCAGCTTGTCTTATACAGGGCACTTTACACAGACCTTTCTGTTTTTTACTTCAGCAATTCGGAAACATCCATTGCTTTAGAATCATCCATTGTAAAATGACAGGACTCTGTAGGCCTTGGAAGCAGGAGATGTACTTTTGCAACTGCTGCTTGCTCAACAAAGCAGGGATGCCTGTGAACAGAGAGGTTATTAGTAAAGATAAAGAGATCTGAATCCTTTTAGCCCAAATTAGCTGCTCAGAGATTTGGATAAAACATTCCGAATCCTTGGAATTAGGAATTGATGAAATCAAACCAAAGGTCTTTTTGAGCTCAGCAATGAAATGAGAAGTCAAACGGATGTACTAGTAGAGCTCTGACAGAAAATAGATTTTTTATTCAGACAGCTGGCTTTATAAGATGCCTTTAACAAGATAGGCCAAATGTTCAGGCAGCTTATATAGGATATCAATAAAGTACTTATAGAAGGGGCCATTTAAGTTTTCCATTACTATAATTTTCAAAACTAAAATATTATGTTATATTTAGTATTGTCTTATACAGTATGCTGGTATTATAATATAAATGGTTAATGCTGAGACTATTACCCAAGAGTTGTGTTTTCTCTTGGCATGTGTAACCCTTTTTCCACTATGCTGTTTTCAGGTTTCTTTGGACTTGCCCTTTCAACTCTGGCAATTGCATTATTTGTGTTAAATTTTAGTAACTTGTTAAGATGAAATGATATTTTATTTTTCAAATAATAAAATCTGCAGTCTCCTGTAACTACAGACTGTATGTCTACCTTATAATTAATTGACAGTCACTGATTCAACCAACCACAAAAGTATTTTCAATTCGTTTTACATGTACACTTCTAATCTTTAACTGATGTGCCAGGACTTCGCACCTTTTAGTATAAGATCTCTGCCATATGATTCGTTTGACATTCAGTATATGTTAAGTAGACCTTTTTTTAATAGCATCAATTGAATTCTGAATGAGCCACACACACTTCAACGACGTGTAAAGAGCATCCATGGGCTTCATTGCTGGATTTTTCACATTTAGCTCGGTTCTCCTCAGCAGTGGGTGAAAATCAAGGTGAAATATAATGTGTTGTAAATGATTCATTCCTGATATTGATTTCATTCTTTTTTCAAATTTCTGTAGATACCTTTAAGGGAACAAATGGTACTGAAAATTCTGTATATATTCACTGGCATGTACTGCATAGCCACAACTGGCAAAAGTTCAACCAGAAGTGCAAATGGATGATTAAAAAAGCAACAACAACAGGCAGTCCTCATTTTATACAAGTGATGACCTTCACGTCCCATTGCTAAAGAGGCCGTACATGTGCACACACACTAAAGTATATAGAGGACACTGCAGGGCCAATTGGTCCAAACCCTCAGCCAGAAATAGGCTTGCACCACCCAGCATACTCCACGAAGCAATATTTTTCTGCTTAAGTAATTACACAGAGTACAGATATATGATAGAATATTGTAAAAAAATGATTAATTGTTATAAATATTTTATTAATGAGTTAAATTACTGAGGGAAGCTTATTAGTGATTTTGTACAACAGCTGGTGGGGCTGAGGGGCAGAAATGCTACTATTACAGACTGTATTCAATTGAAATTAAAGCTATAAGTCATTAATAGAGCCTTCTGGAAATTAATTTTTTACTTGTATTATTTTGTTTTTTAACCGTTACCTTCTTGATGTTTTAGAAAATATACAGATATCTATCTATCTATCTATCTATCTATCTATCTATCTATCTATCTATCTATCTATCTATCTATCTATCTATCTATCTATTTGTTCCCTGGGAATATTTTGCTTTCTATAGGATATCTTTATTAAATACATGCATAAATAGATAGAGAAATCAATATACACACAGAATATAGTCTGAACATACACCAGAATGACTAAAAAAGAAGAAAATTAAAATGAAGGAAAATGTCTGACTTGGCTGTCATAACCAGAGAGAGGATGTGCAGCGTTGTTCATAATGACACTCAGTTTTGTTTTAATTTTCCCCTTCGCTACAACCTCCAGGGGGTTCAGAGTGTGTCCTATAACTGAGATTAGCTTGTAATTTGGTGGGCCTTTCTTGAAGTGACTAGCCCAGCACACCCCAGTGTAGAAAATTGCACTGGCCATCACAGCGATATAGAAGATGTGAAGGATGTTGCTTACATTACATTAATAGGAAAAACAGTCTGCTCTGCCTCAACTTAAATAGTTCCTCTGTGTTCCCAGACCAGTTCAACCTGTCAGGGATGTGGACCCCCAAGTACTTGTAGGAGTAGACCACCTCTACATCCATTGAATAGTGACTGGACACAGAGGATCTTTGGAGCAGCCAAAGTTAATAACCAGTTCTTTGGTTTTGCTGTTAAGATGCAGACAATTCTGTTTACACCAAGTAACTAAGTTCTCCCTCTGACTCCTACACTCTGTCCCATCCTCTTTATCGATACACTCCAAGAGTGGAGAATCATCTGAGAATTTCTGCAAGTGACATGACCTGGTGTTATATTTGTAGTCCAAGGGGTACAGAGGGAGGAGAAAAGGAGACAGGACTGTTCCTTGTGGTGCATCAGTGTTGCTCATACCACAAACACAGTCCTTGAGTCTCATAAACTTCAGTCTGCCTGACAAATAGAATAACAAATGTGAAGTAATGCTTGATGAAAGGAAAAGGAAAAAAGAAAGATTGGTGGTTATTCAGGATTAATTAACAATTTAATGAATACTGCTATAGAAACTGTGCATACAAAAACAAGAAAATTAATAGATGATGTAAATTAGATATATTAAGCAAATATCAAAACAATAATATCCTTTAGTTTAAACATTCTGCGTAATTAGATGCCTCTTGTTAAGAATTGCACGATTCTCTGTACAGTTTTACTCTTCTCAGCAGAAATCCTCTCTTCTTTTCTGAATAAGCACTGCTTGATTAGTTTAATCACAATGTTAATCTAAATTTGGTTAAACGTTTCCTTCAGGTCAAGATGAAGGAAAATCTGACAACAATCAAAATCTTTATCTGAGGTTAGAAAGTGAGGGAGCTGAAGACCTCAAAATAATTTCCTTCTTAGTAATGCAAGCCCTTCAGGTGGAACATTCACATGATGTCCTGGACTGAACTCCAATGCCGCCAGTATCAGTGGGCACTATTTAATGAAGTACTGTAACACTTGCCTTGGAAGCTTTGCGCTTTTTATTCAATATATTGTTTCTGTTTATCTCTCTCTTGCACTGAAGCTCTTTGGGACAGGAAGGTAATGCAAACTTTGAGGAAAATAACAAGCAAAAGCACAACAAATTGCTAAATAGTTTTGTATTCCAGTCTGATCTTTTGCAGTATAGTTGAACTCTACTCAAGACATACAATTGGAGTACTGAATCAAAAATCCATAAATTAAAGAATATAGTACTCAAAGAATTGTATAGTACTCAGAATTTCCCAGTTGGTGCTGGGGTTCATCAAGGGTGTGTTCCTGCTCCTACTCTGTTCAGTGCTTGCATGGATTGGGTGTTGGGCAAGGTCGTGATCGTCCAGCAGCTGTGTGGCATCTGTTGGCAAAGAAAGATTCACGGATCTTGACTTTGCCGACAATGCTGTGATAGAGGCGTTGATCAGGGCTTTCGTGACTGAGTGAGGTGTCTGAGTGTCTGGGCATGCGAGTGTCCTGGATAAAGATCCAGGCCTTTAATGACCTCTTAGGCACAGCCATTAGCAGAGTGTCTGTCTATGGAGAGACTGTTGACCTTGTCGAGAGGTCTACTTACCTTGACAGTGAAATTCATGTCTCTGTGACTCTTCCTATGAAGTCAGTAGATGGATTAGGCGTGCATGGGGGGTCATGAGGTCACTAGAAAAAGGTGTGTGGCACTACCAACATCTTTGAAAAAGGACGAAGGTCCAAGTCTTTAGAGTCCTGGTGCTTCCTGTCTTGCTATATGGTTGCGAGACATGGATGCTATTCAGTGACCTGAAAAGAAGACTGGACTCCTTTAGTACTGTGTCTCTCCGAAGAATCCTTGGGTACTGCTGGTTTGATTTTGTGTCAAATTAGCAGTTGCTCATGGTGTCCCGAATTGCGAGGGAGCGTCAGTTACGGAACTACTGCCATGTGATGCGATTTCCTGAGGGTGATCCGGCTCGCACTCGGGAGACCCAAGTGGCTGGACCAGGCCAGGGGACTGCCAACATCACACCTGGCTGCAGCAGATAGATGGTAATTTCCAGAGGGTGGGACTGGACCGTGTGTCTGCCTGTGGGGTTGCCACCCAGGATCCTGAGCTGTTTCGCCATGTGATGAGTGCGGCAACATGCTGTACAAGTGCATGCTCCCCAACCTGACCTAACCTAACCTCTGCGGCAGCTTTATTATGAAATTGATTCCTTAGTTGTATCTTGCTAGCAATATTATAAAATAAAGGTTTACTAGAGTATGCAGAAATTAGTTTCTAGTTTGCCATCCAACTAGACAAGATAAAGTCCCCTGTAATCTAAGGGCACCCAATTACAGTACATTCACACATGCAAAAGGCCAGTCCAGGGTAAGAGAGCAGCAGTCCACCATTACTTACAGGAGAAGGTGCCATCAGTGTATTCTAAAGCAAGAATGGAGAGTAATCTACCAAAAGCTAGCCTAGGTATACAATGACTACCTTATTACACTATAAGGCTGCAGCCTCACTCATTTAATGAAACACTGATCTGTTTTACAGATGTTGCTGTCTGTGCCAGCTGTGTAGTTCATACTTACCACAATATGGTAGACTTTAAGGCACCTTCATTTGCTTACAACCTTAAACCTTCAAGTAACAGAACAGTTGTTCAAATTATTGCAGACAGACTCCAAAGGGAGAAGGCATGAAGTCTGACCGCTCTTGTTAGTCACTGTAGTTAATCTATGCAGAAGGAAAGACAGAACTCTCTAATGAAACCACATGAGACTGAGTGACAGACAAATTACTGTTGTCTACTGCCAAAGCTTCTTGAATGATAGGGACCAAAAGAGGCAGCCTGTCTGAGAGAAGTGTAGCCTATTTAATGAGCTGTGTAATCGGATAACTTCAAGCATCTTAGAGGATTCTGTTCTACCTGCATGTCTTCACTTGTGATATTTATTCAGTGAAAAATGAAAAAGGAAGCCTCTTAAGTTCAAAACCTGTACACCTTGAGGAGGGTAATTTAATTTCATGGCTTGGTAGTGCTTTAACTCTGCTATGTCAGGTCATTCTCATATCCTAGATTTTCTTCCCCTTTCTAAGGATATCACCCAAATGATTTGAAGGTTAAAATGGATGAGCAATTCTCAGCCCTTCACTTTTTTCTCTTCACTTTCCTTCCAAGTATTTCATTAAACCCAATAGTGCATGATAAATACACACAGGTGTAAATGGTAACAAGCTAAATGGAGAAATGCTGGTCTCTTTCGTCAGTTTCATGTTATTGATAATTAGGAGCAATTAAAAACAAAGAATACAGCTGTTTAAGACTAAAATAAGCATTAAGGGTTCAAAATCTTAACAAGTGAGACAACTGAAGTGAAGCAGGAGTGTTACTTGAGCAATAAGTGCTTCTTATTAAGCAACTGGCTTGGAGCAAAAACCTGCAGCCACTGCGGCCCTCCAGGACCGTGATTGAGGACCCCTGGTCTAAACTAATCCTCAGAAATTCTATATCAGCTGTTTGTTATTTCTGAAGTGGATTGCTACAATTGTCTTTGCTAATCTACATTAATAAATTACTACATTTGCTTTGTAAAGTTGCGAGTGATAGTGTACTCCATATACTGTATAAAATAAAGATAAATTGATCACTTGAGTGTCAAGAACATCATAGAACAAGAATTTCATAATGCTGCTTGACGAGTTCTGTCTTGGCTTCGCTATTCCTGCTCCATGTCCAGTGTAGAATTACCTTCAGAATTCTGCACCTGACTTCTTTCAATTTCAACAGACTAGAACGACTGTTATTCCAGCTTCAGGGTTATAAATCTATCAGACACCAAAGATCTTCTGTTGTAGACATTCTTTTTTATTTCAATGTTATGTAACTTTCAATGAACCCTTACATCTGCAGCTCCTATTGTTTCCACAGGTCGGTCCACAAGGCTCCATCAGCACTATTGTTAAAATCACTCCTTAAAAACACCTTTTTCTTTTGCATTTTGACAAGCTGGCTGACTTGGCTGTACCTACAGGATTGATTCTGACTTACAGTGCCTATAGAAAGTGTGCATTACCTTGGTAATGTACACCTTGAGCATGGGAAAGGCACTATATAAATAAAATGTATTATTATTATTATTATTATCCATCCATTTTCCAACCTGCTGAATCCAAACACAGGGTCACAGGGGTCTGCTGGAGCCAATCCCAGCCAACACAGGGCACAAGGCAGGAACCAATCCTGGGCAGGGTGCCAACTCACCGCAGATTATCATTATCATTATTATTATTATTATTATTATTATTATATTTCATACCACATTTAATTTAATTTCATTAATTTCATTACATTTCATTTAATACCACAGTGGTTTGCAGTGTATTTAATTTGGCTTTTGTGATGCTAATCAGCAGAAAAAGACTTTAAGGTCAAAGTGAAAACACTTCTTTGCAAAGTGGTATAAATTAATTACAAATATAAAACACAAAATAGTTGATTGCATAAGTATTTACCCCCTTTACAATGTTACATCTCAATCACCACTGGTGTAGCCAGTTGATTTTAGAAGTTGCATAATTAGTTCAGTGGAGATCACCGGTCTATAGTCAAGGGGTTACAATTGACTGTAGTACAAATGTAGGTAGACCTGGATGTGGAAGGTCCAGCTTGCGGAAGGTCAGTCCGGTGGCCTAATTTATACAATGAATGTAAAAAAAAAAACATTCCAAACAACTCCATGAAAAAAAGATTGAAAGCACAAGTCAGGAGATGAAGGCAAGAAAAATATCCAAGTCACTGAATATCCCTTGGAATGCACTTAACTCAATCATTAAGAAATGGGCAGATTGTGGCACAGCTGCAAATCTGTCTGGAGCAGGCCATTCACTAAAACTGAGTGACTGTGCAAGAAGAAGACTAGTGAGGGAGACCACCCAGAGACCTCTCATAACTCTGAAGGAGTTACAAGCTACAGCTGAGGTGCAGCTTTATGGTAGAATGGCAAAGAAAAAAACACTGTTAAACAAAAATGCACAGAGTGTTTGTCAGAAGGCACATGGGAGACTCAGATGTCAGTTAGAAGAAAGTTCCATTGTCAGATTAATCAAGCTTTTTGGCCATCAGACTAAACATCATGTTACATTGTTTATTATCAAAAACACATAATTCCCACTATGAAGCATGGTGGTGGCAGCATTGTGATGTGGGGATGTTTCTCTGCAGCAGGCCCTGGAAGGCTTTTGAGAGTAGAAATCCTGGTGCCTGCACATTGGAGGAAGATTTGTTTTTCAGAAAGACAATGACCCCAAGTATAAAGTCAAACCTAACACGAATGGCTTAGAAACAACAATGTTAATGTCCTGAGTGGCCGAGTCAGAGTCCAGATCTGATTCAATTGAGAATTTATGGCTGAACTTAAAAAGGCTGTTTACTCATGATCCCCATGTGACCTGACAGAGCTTTAGCAGTTTTGCAATGAAGAATGGAAGAAAATGGCAGTGTCCAGATATGCAAAGCTTATAGAGTTCCTGTGAACACAGACTCAGACATTGCTGGCAAAGGTACATCTACTAAATACTGACCTTCCAAGGGAGTGAATACTTACTTGTTCAGTTATGTGGTATTTTATACTTGTAATTAAATCATAACATTTTGCAGAGATCTGTTTTCACTTCATCATTAAAGAGGTTTTTATTCTGATTTGTGTCAAAATGGCTTTTTAATTTCATACTTTTGTAGTTTCTTGTGATAACCCAAAACACTTTTATCACAAACAAATAAATAGATATAGGGGTAAAAGTTATCTACCTGTCACTTTAGTGCTGCAGTGAACAAGAACTCAGTGGCGGGGCAAAGTCACTCTGGTGTTTGGTTTCCTCTTGTGAGTCGCCCCACTGATTAAGAGGGCTAAAGCAAGACATTACTCTGAATAGTTACTGGCATCTCTGGAATAAACTAGAATTCTATTTTTTTTAACAGTCATATTCAGAGTATCGCTACGACTGCTGAAGGCCTGTGCGTTGGAGCTGGGGGGTCCTCTACAGCACATCTTCAACCTGAGCCTGGAACAGGGGAGAGTCCCGAGGCTTTGGAAAACATCTTGCATCACCCCCGTCCCAAAGATATCACGACCTAGTGAGCTGAACGACTTCCGGCCTGTTGCTTTGACGTCACATGTGATGAAGACCATGGAGCGGCTGCTGCTTCACCACCTAAGGCCACAGGTCCGCCACACCCTCGACCCTCTGCAGTTCGCATACCAGGAGAAGGTGGGAGCGGAGGATGCCATCATCTACATGCTACACCGATCTCTCTCCCACTTGGACAGAGGCAGTGGTGCTGTAAGAATTATGTTTCTAGACTTCTCTAGTGCCTTCAGCGCCATCCAACCTATGCTCCTTAGGGACAAGCTGACAGAGATGGGAGTAGATTCATACCTGGTGTCATGGATCGTGGACTATCTTACAGACAGACCTCAGTATGTGCGTCTCGGGAACTGCAGGTCTGACATTGTGGTCAGCAACACAGGAGCACCGCAGGGGACTGTACTTTCTCCAGTCCTGTTCAGCCTATATACATCGGACTTCCAATACAACTCGGAGTCCTGCCACATGCAAAAGTTCACTGACGACACTGCTATCGTGGGCTGCATCAGGAATGGGCAGGAAGAGGAGTATAGGAACTTAATCAAGGACTTTGTTAAATGGTGCGACTCAAACCACCTACAACTGAACACCAGCAAAACCAATGAGCTGGTGGTGGATTTTAGGAGGACCAGGCCCCTCATGGACACCGTGATCATCAGAGGTGACTGTGTGCAGAGGGTGCAAACCTATAAATACCTGGGAGTGCAGCTGAATGATAAATTGGACTGGACTGCCAATACTGATGCTCTGTGTAAGAGAGGACAGAGCCGACTATACTTCCTTAGAAGGCTGGCGTCCTTCAACATCTGCAATAAGATGCTGCAGATGTTCTATCAGACTGTTGTGGCGAGCTCCCTCTCCTACACAGTGGTGTGCTGGGGAAGCAGCATAAAGAAGAGGGAAGCCTCACGCCTGGACAAACTGGTGAGGAAGGCAGGCTCTATTGTAGGCATGGAGCTGGACAGTTTTACATCCGTGGCAGAGCGACAGGCACTGAGCAGGCTCCTGTCAATAATGGAGAATCCACTGCATCCACTAAACAGTATCATCTCCAGACAGAGGAGCAGCTTCAGCGACAGACTGCTGTCACTGTCCTGCTCCACTGACAGACTGAGGAGATTGTTCCTCCCCCACACTATGCGACTCTTCAATTCCACCCGGGGGGGTAAACGTTAAAATTATACAAAGTTATTGTCTGTCTGTATACAGTACCTGCATTGTTATCGGCATTGTTATCACTCTTTAATTTAATATTGTTCTTTATCAGTATGCTGCTGCTGGAGTATGTGAATTTCCCCTTGGGATTAATAAAGTATCTATCTATCTATCTATCTATCTATCTATCTATCTATCTATCTATCTATCTATCTATCTATCTATCTATCTATCTATTTGTCTCCGTCTCAATTCTCCCATCTCCTGGTTGTTTGGTTACAGCTCCTGGAGCCCGGAGTCTAAAACTGTGCAACAGTACCATTGCATGGGGCACCCCAGTCCTTACATTGTTAATGTCTCTGTAGTTTATCATGTTTAATTGTCTTCTTGCTTTGAATTATAAAGCAAAAAACTATTGTTTTTAATTGGACTCCTAATTAAGAAGGCTATTATTTGCTAGTTTCTATGTTTTGGGTTCAATGTAAACATTTTGAAACTAAGTGATGTAAATTTGTATTAGAATGTAGTGAGAAGTCAAGCAAAATGACACCTTTTATTGGCTTTTTAGTTAGCCAGTAAAAGGTGTCATTTTACTTGACTTCTCACTACATTCATAATGGCTAACACGGTACAACACCCTAGTAGTATTAGAATGTACAAAGCGTTTATGTTTATTACAGGGGAATAACTTATTGTGTTTTTATTTTAACTTTGTCTGTGAGACTTTTTATCATTATCGTGATTTCCATTCTGCTTTTCCAGGTGTTCTGTTTATTTAACTCACTATTTACTAAAGAGCACATTGGTGGGTTTTATGCTGAAGTAACTGCAGTTTGTCCAGATGTCTGCCCTGGTTGTTATTGTCATTATTAGGATACAAGTAAAGGTGGAAATTACACAAAAATGGGCAAATTGATTGGAAAACAATAAAAGAGGGTTAAGTATTTAAAGCTATAGCAAAAATACAAATATTTCCAAGTGTAAATGTAAAAAAACACACTGTCCTTTCTGCTCTTTTATTAATGCAGAATAAGAGAAGAGAAAAAAGACTAGATAATAAAATTAGATCAAAGTTAAAATGACTTACTGATTATGGAACTGGTAGTAACTAAAACCTGCAGCCACGGTGGGCCCCCACTGATTTAAGAGTAAATGACGGATTACCAGATGGAGAGAGAGGAATGTCCGACTGTGGTTGGGGGATGAGACAACTCTTTTTAGAACAAAATCCCAGAGGAGTGGGCATGGCAAGTGGCCGGTGCCCGCAGAGGAGGAAAGGGGAATAGCTTTTAATGGGATTGGCCACATGTTTTGCTGTGCAGGGTTCTATGGTGACCTTATTTTACTCTTAATATTTTTTATTATGTAGACTTAACCAAAATGCCACAAATCCCATACACTTACCACTCTGTGGTTAGGTGCATTACTTCTGTTCAGCACTTCCTCCCCACTTCCCTTCTTTATCTGTAACCTCAAGCAATTAGGTAGAGTCAAAAAACAGGCAGGAGAAACAGCTACATGTTTAACTATATGTTATACATAATACAATTTTTATAACAAATGCTATACAAGCAAATAGAAAATGGCTTTGTAAACCAAGACCATACAGTCTGATAATGCTAGATGTGTAATTTCAGGTGCTCGATAACTTATTGTTGCATTGGATTCTTCCCAGTCAGCTCCTCATCTATACAGGCTAAGGCAGGATGTGCCTTCATCGGGATGCAGCAGGGCAAAGAGAGTATGCCATCGCAAGCCTCTCTCTTTATTGTCCCTGTGTAGCTCCTGACAATCACACCTTTCTGGGCCGTTCACCAATGGAATAATTCAGGCACAGCCCCCTACCTCAACTAGTGCAGCATCCTTCAAACAAATAAGCCAGAAAAGGAATGAAAGTTATTAATCAATAAAAATAACCCTTTATGTCACAAGTGGCCAGCAATTCAGTCATTCAGCTTTTGAGGTAGAGAAAAAAACTGATTTGTCCATTTTCTTTGTTCTTTAAACATTATAACAAGCAACATGCTAATTCTACAAATAAAGACATTCTATGTATTTACCTACTTATATGTAAAATATTACACCACCAAATGTCATTACGATCTCAGAGCTGTAGCATCTGGTCTGCCTTTGACGACAGTACAGCAAGGGACACCTGTAGGAGCAAGTCAGGAGAAGCCCTAGAGCGTTTAATCTGGTGAGCTGTGTGCTCATTTTGTTTTGTGTTAAATCCCTTTTTCTTTTTGATTTAAACTTGGAATAAAGAAGAGAGGGTATTTGTTTTGTAAATACATTCTATACTTTTTTTAATTGTTGGATCTGAACGTATCATTGGGACTTTGAGTGTTCTGTTATTTTTCTTTTTGATGACATGACTCTGACTTTAATTCATTTTTTAATTTTTGTTGCACTGTAAATAAAGACTTTCTAGTTCTTTCCACTGTATGTTTTTGTCTGTGTCTCATTCCTCTCCACCACTGGTCTTGGTTCACAAACTGCTAGATGCCCAGGAGTCAAGGTTGTGCTGGGGTCATATTGGTAAGGGGCATCACAGAAAGATGGTATATAAAATAAAGTTAGGCTGATTCACCACTTCGTTAAATGTGGATTACATCAAGGAATACGTTAACCGGACAGACAGGAGCTTCCCACATAGAATGTCTTCACCTCCATGGCCTTCACCTCAGCATGCCCATAAAGAGACCAACACATTCTTAAATATATTCTTGTTAGATAACTGACCAATTTTTGATGTTATTTTGTCTCTTAATAGTGAAAAAAATACCAGAACTAAATTCTCGTTATGTTAGTATTTGTGTTTTTGCTATCAGATTTATATGTTGCTAATTTTGTACTTGTTCTGAATGCCATAGATGACAGTAGATTGCAGTGGGAACTGCAGTGTTAAAACTGTGTTTTTTTGCTAATGGATTTTAAAAAGGGGAAGAACATCCACATTTTGCTTCTTCATGTATTTATTTATTTATTTAAAGAGACAGTTCCCCTTGGGGACAAATAAAGTTCTATCTATCTATCTATCTATCTATCTATCTATCTATCTATCTATCTATCTATCTATCTATCTATCTATCTATCTATCTATCTATCTATCTATCTATCTATCTATTTGTCTCCGTCTCAATTCTCCCATCTCCTGGTTGTTTGGTTACAGCTCCTGGAGCCCGGAGTCTAAAACTGTGCAACAGTACCATTGCATGGGGCACCCCAGTCCTTACATTGTTAATGTCTCTGTAGTTTATCATGTTTAATTGTCTTCTTGCTTTGAATTATAAAGCAAAAAACTATTGTTTTTAATTGGACTCCTAATTAAGAAGGCTATTATTTGCTAGTTTCTATGTTTTGGGTTCAATGTAAACATTTTGAAACTAAGTGATGTAAATTTGTATTAGAATGTAGTGAGAAGTCAAGCAAAATGACACCTTTTATTGGCTTTTTAGTTAGCCAGTAAAAGGTGTCATTTTACTTGACTTCTCACTACATTCATAATGGCTAACACGGTACAACACCCTAGTAGTATTAGAATGTACAAAGCGTTTATGTTTATTACAGGGGAATAACTTATTGTGTTTTTATTTTAACTTTGTCTGTGAGACTTTTTATCATTATCGTGATTTCCATTCTGCTTTTCCAGGTGTTCTGTTTATTTAACTCACTATTTACTAAAGAGCACATTGGTGGGTTTTATGCTGAAGTAACTGCAGTTTGTCCAGATGTCTGCCCTGGTTGTTATTGTCATTATTAGGATACAAGTAAAGGTGGAAATTACACAAAAATGGGCAAATTGATTGGAAAACAATAAAAGAGGGTTAAGTATTTAAAGCTATAGCAAAAATACAAATATTTCCAAGTGTAAATGTAAAAAAAACACACTGTCCTTTCTGCTCTTTTATTAATGCAGAATAAGAGAAGAGAAAAAAGACTAGATAATAAAATTAGATCAAAGTTAAAATGACTTACTGATTACGGAACTGGTAGTAACTAAAACCTGCAGCCACGGTGGGCCCCCACTGATTTAAGAGTAAATGACGGATTACCAGATGGAGAGAGAGGAATGTCCGACTGTGGTTGGGGGATGAGACAACTCTTTAGAACAAAATCCCAGAGGAGTGGGCATGGCAAGTGGCCGGTGCCCGCAGAGGAGGAAAGGGGAATAGCTTTTAATGGGATTGGCCACATGTTTTGCTGTGCAGGGTTCTATGGTGACCTTATTTTACTCTTAATATTTTTTATTATGTAGACTTAACCAAAATGCCACAAATCCCATACACTTACCACTCTGTGGTTAGGTGCATTACTTCTGTTCAGCACTTCCTCCCCACTTCCCTTCTTTATCTGTAACCTCAAGCAATTAGGTAGAGTCAAAAAACAGGCAGGAGAAACAGCTACATGTTTAACTATATGTTATACATAATACAATTTTTATAACAAATGCTATACAAGCAAATAGAAAATGGCTTTGTAAACCAAGACCATACAGTCTGATAATGCTAGATGTGTAATTTCAGGTGCTCGATAACTTATTGTTGCATTGGATTCTTCCCAGTCAGCTCCTCATCTATACAGGCTAAGGCAGGATGTGCCTTCATCGGGATGCAGCAGGGCAAAGAGAGTATGCCATCGCAAGCCTCTCTCTTTATTGTCCCTGTGTAGCTCCTGACAATCACACCTTTCTGGGCCGTTCACCAATGGAATAATTCAGGCACAGCCCCCTACCTCAACTAGTGCAGCATCCTTCAAACAAATAAGCCAGAAAAGGAATGAAAGTTATTAATCAATAAAAATAACCCTTTATGTCACAAGTGGCCAGCAATTCAGTCATTCAGCTTTTGAGGTAGAGAAAAAAACTGATTTGTCCATTTTCTTTGTTCTTTAAACATTATAACAAGCAACATGCTAATTCTACAAATAAAGACATTCTATGTATTTACCTACTTATATGTAAAATATTACACCACCAAATGTCATTACGATCTCAGAGCTGTAGCATCTGGTCTGCCTTTGACGACAGTACAGCAAGGGACACCTGTAGGAGCAAGTCAGGAGAAGCCCTAGAGCGTTTAATCTGGTGAGCTGTGTGCTCATTTTGTTTTGTGTTAAATCCCTTTTTCTTTTTGATTTAAACTTGGAATAAAGAAGAGAGGGTATTTGTTTTGTAAATACATTCTATACTTTTTTTAATTGTTGGATCTGAACGTATCATTGGGACTTTGAGTGTTCTGTTATTTTTCTTTTTGATGACATGACTCTGACTTTAATTCATTTTTTAATTTTTGTTGCACTGTAAATAAAGACTTTCTAGTTCTTTCCACTGTATGTTTTTGTCTGTGTCTCATTCCTCTCCACCACTGGTCTTGGTTCACAAACTGCTAGATGCCCAGGAGTCAAGGTTGTGCTGGGGTCATATTGGTAAGGGGCATCACAGAAAGATGGTATATAAAATAAAGTTAGGCTGATTCACCACTTCGTTAAATGTGGATTACATCAAGGAATACGTTAACCGGACAGACAGGAGCTTCCCACATAGAATGTCTTCACCTCCATGGCCTTCACCTCAGCATGCCCATAAAGAGACCAACACATTCTTAAATATATTCTTGTTAGATAACTGACCAATTTTTGATGTTATTTTGTCTCTTAATAGTGAAAAAAATACCAGAACTAAATTCTCGTTATGTTAGTATTTGTGTTTTTGCTATCAGATTTATATGTTGCTAATTTTGTACTTGTTCTGAATGCCATAGATGACAGTAGATTGCAGTGGGAACTGCAGTGTTAAAACTGTGTTTTTTTGCTAATGGATTTTAAAAAGGGGAAGAACATCCACATTTTGCTTCTTCATGTATTTATTTATTTATTTAAAGAGACAGTTCCCCTTGGGGACAAATAAAGTTCTATCTATCTATCTATCTATCTATCTATCTATCTATCTATCTATCTATCTATCTATCTATCTATCTATCTATCTGTCTGTCTGTCTGTCTGTCTGTCTGTCTGTCTGTCTGTCTGTCTGTCTGTCTGTCTGTCTGTCTGTCTGTCTGTCTTGTTTCTAGTGTGCAGTGTATATTTAGATAATGACTGTAGTCTTTATAACACTTTCTGAGCACAGTTACCTGCAGTACATTGTGATATTTTTAACTTAGTTTGCAACATTAATTAACACAGTATATGTAGGCTATGGTTCCTTAGTTGTTATTGTATTTTATTTTGGCTGGAGTGATTTTCCTGCTTGCTTATATTATGTATGTTTAAATAACAGAGAAGAAGGAAATGTGAAAAATTAAATTCAAATGAAAAATTACACTTTAAAAAACACAGCTGTCAGGAGTGCTCAAACTAGACATGCCATCATAGGCAGTTGCTCACTTAGAACAACTCCCCAACATCAGCCTCTGTGAACCTGCAAGACTTTAGAGCAAAATGATGCCATATTATGTTTGACAGGCAGCATGTGCCAAACCAGAGGGGGTGATAATGAGCAAACACATAGAGAAGAATCCACCAGGTACAGTAGGACTGATTGTGAATGCACACATGGTCTGTTAGCAGTTACTCTCTCTTTAAATACCCCAAGCCTTCAGAGAAATTTACTTCTAAAGATATGTTCAAGGATGAGAAGGTTACATCCTGTACCAGCCTTTTGTTAACTCTCAAGTGGATAGCTACAATCCTCATCACTGATACAGTTTCATAAACTAAAAAAATTTGGTTATAAAAATTCCTTTAACAGCATTGTATAAGATAAAGATAAACTGAATAACAAATTAGTAGAACTTCATAATGCTGCTCAATGACCTATGCCTTGGCTTTACTATACTTGCTTTCTGAATTATCTTGAAAATTCGGCACCTGACATACAAATCTGTCAACTCCAACAGACGTGAATGACTGTCAACCTGCCTTCAAGCCAATAAAGCTAACAAACACCAAAGTTCCACTGTCATAGGCATTTTTGCTTTTATAGTACCCAGTTATGCAAGTTTTAACGCAGACCGATTAAGATCTACAGCTCCTCTCAATATATTTTCCATTGGTCTATCCACAAGACTCCTTCCTTAATGTTCAAATCACTCCTATTCTAAGTCAGTGGGTAACTGACTAACTGATGTTATATACTATTTGAAACTGGAAAAAAACTAATTCGCTCTAAGAGGATCTGTACAAAACTTTTTCAGAACCTGGCAGGATCTAATCAATAACATTTCAGAATAAACATTTAAATTGAGGAAGCAGGTTCTCTCCCCTCTTTTACTCCATTTATCTTTATTCATTTTTTAATTTATCTATTTACTTATTTTTACTAGCTTAAATTTTTACTCTGCTGGCCTAGCTTTCTTTCTCAGGGGTGGAGGTTGATTTGTTTCAAACCTTTTTTTTTGTAAAACTTGAGTTATTTGTATGGAATATTATTTGATTTGAATAAAATCAATAAAATTTAAAAAAAAGTTCTATGTCGTTATTGGATCACCATCTTGTGCTAACCTGTTTAGACCTGCTACTGCATCATTCTTGGGCTGCACACTGAAAATGTAATTCTTCTTAGCTGCACAACCCTAAAGTATGAAAGGGTGCAATATAGGATTTTATGATTAGTTTCTCAATAATATTGGCTAGAGAAGGCCATAAACTAAGATCAGGGACTGGAGTTGTATTTTGCATCTTTAAAAGTTGCTTGCCTTTGTGTGGTTGACCAGTATTATAAAATGGACACACATTCTTTGAAATAAATTCACTGCTGTTGCAAAGTGTAGAATTTGAAATTCTTTGTATCAACATAAAACCTAGACAATGTTGAGCTCTTTACTGCAGAGAATAGAGGCCTTTGCATCTATATTGACTATATTAAGCACAATGTGGAAAACCTGGCTAATAACCTCTCTTGAATTAATAATTTGGAATTCTATTCTGACCTTTTCACTGAAAAACAGAATGCTTTCTCTGATGACCTACACTGCTTTCTAAGCCAATCATTGCTGCATCAGGGGAGGATATCGTGACTTTAGATTATTATATTTCATTGTTTGAGCTGAAAGACACACTTGATTCAATGCACCCTAATAATTCACCGGGCTCTGATAGACTGCCCACTGAATTACTGTCAACCATCTGGAAACATCTGGTGCCTCCTTATATGCAGATGTTGACTTCAGCACTTCCAAATAACTTCCCTCAGTAAACTGCCCCATGGTTAAAACAGGGTAAAGATTCCATGAACTACTCCAACTATCACCCTAATTCTTTTATGAATTCGATGTAAAGCCGCAAGCTGTTATGAACAGAGTTTCTTTTGAATTTTTTCCAGGCTTTTCTAAGGTTATGCAAATCATCTAAGTGTAGTTTCTGTGTTTTATGCACTCAGGAAATTTAATTCTCTGGGTTTTTTTGTTGTTGTTGTTGATTTGAGGCTTCATTTAGAAACTTTTATTTAATGTCGGTGGCCATTTTGTGGTTTCATTCGTCAAGATGCTGGTCCTGTTGTGTGTGTGTGTGGCCTGTAAGTGTGTGGCCTCTATGGTCATGACATTAGGGAAGTTGGTGAGAGGTTAAAAGGTCGCATCAACGGCCATTTCATATCCGAGGTTGGACAAAACCTTGCACCTCACTTTATGTGTTAATTTTGATTACTAATTATTGAAACAAAGCTCTGCCTTTTGACTCTGATTTTTGGTTTACAATTTGGCTGTGATGTTCTCTCTTCTTTACTTTTGGTTTTTACCATTATTTATTCATTGGCTGTGTTCTTTCCCCTGTGCCTCTTTTTTATTTTCTGAATTGACGGCCCTTTTTGCAGAAAGCACACTGGCAAAGCTCTTAGAAGAGATTTACACCAAGTCCTTCACAAATTAATTAATCTAGACCACACTGGCTTCATCTGCTCTTATTACACTGTTGAAAGCATCCATTCAATCATGTGTGCTGCATGCCCTAGATCAGGGGTGGGCAATGTTGGTCTTGGAGAGCCATAGTGGCTGCAGGTTTTTTGTTCCAACCCAGTTTCTTTATGAGAAGTCAATTATTGGTGATGAAGCACTTATTGCTTAAGTGACATTTTGATGCTTAATTTTAGTGGTCTTGTTTGTTAAGGTTCCTCACCCTCAATTGCTTATTTCGATCTTAAACTGCTGCATTCATTGGATCCTTAATAGCAATAAGATGTAAATAACAAAGTAGCCGGCAGTTCTTCATCTAACTTGGTTCCATTTATATCTCTGTGGGTTCATCATGCACTGTTTGATTTAATAAAACACTTAATAGAAAAATGTGACAGACTGAAAATCAAACGTTTTAGGCTTCAAATCATTTGGATGACATCCTTGCAAAGGAAAAAATCTATGACATAAGAACCTTACATTGTAGACTAGCAAGCCATAAAATTAAATAAGGTTTTAGGTCTAAGGTCTAATTAAGCAATTGGGTTAGAATGAAAACATGTAGCCTCTGTGGCTCTCCAGGACTGACATTGCCCACCACTGCCCTAGATCAATCATGATCTCTAATAAGGCTAAATATGGAGAACGTTTAATTGAATGAACTAATGCTAACTATAGCTGGTCATGAATTAAATGGGCTTGATGAGAACTTCATATATATGATTAAATCACGGTATTTCCCCTCCATAGTGGTAATTCATACCAAAATGGTTACTTTCTGTCTATTCCAGATAACTAAAAATGCTAGACAGGGATGTCCACACTCACCCCTTACTTTTCAGTCTCTTTCTCTTAAGACTTGCCATAGTTTGGAGTCCTGAATTGAACTGACTTCAGTTGGGAATTATGGCGGAACCAGAAGTGGCGTCATCCTTGGTGCCGGAACCAGAAGTGACGTCTTCAAAGATGAATCTGGAAGGATTTCCCGTTTTTGTCCTGCAGAGACAACAGAAGCAGGTTTAGTGCACCCCCTGGTCTGGAGGGTATTTACCTCCACTTGGTCCATTCAGCATACTCCTAATTGCACGTGTGTGACTATATATATATATACTGTATATAATTACTGGGGTTTACATTTGTGAGTATTACTATTTATTTATTAATTACTGTATTATTTATTTGTATTATTTGTCTTCCTCTTTGTCTACTTCTTCTTATTATTATTAAAGTGTACTTGAGTGTAGCAATCATAACCTGCATGTCTTTATATATATATATATATATATATATATATATATATATATATATATATATATATATATATATATATATGTAACTCTCATTTTACCTACATGATATTTTACTATTCCTTGGTAATGTGCCTATGGATCTTTCTCATGTTCTGACTTTGATTGTTACCCTTTTTTAAAAATTACTGTTCTGTAAATTTTATTAGACAAAATCTGCCCCTCCTCCTCAGACTGTCTTCCCCTCCTCTATTCTACAGGCCAGATCATTTAAGAATATAAGAAATTTTACAAACTAGAGGAGACCATTCAGTCCTTTAAGCTCGTTTATTGAGCTAATAGCTAAGCAGTTTCAATATTTCATCCAGTTACTTAAAGGTTGTCAAGGTTTCTGCTTCATCTAAATGTAAATATCTTGATGTCCTCCCATACTTTCAGATATTAGTGTGATGTTCTTATCTTCATGGTGTTCCCTTCCTTAGTCTTTTTACTCCATATTACCTTTTATTAAAAGGACTACAATGTTTTGTTTTAATTTTTCTAATGCAGTGTGGCCTAACTCACCCAAATAATCAAATATTGCCTAGATCAGGGATGGTGAACTCCAGGCCTGGAGTGCTGCAGTGGCTACAGGTTTTCATTCTAACCCTTTTCCTAATCAGTGACCAGTTTTCACTGCTAATTAACTTTTTCCCCATCACTTTAATAGCCCTGTTAGAAGAGTTCAGCCCTGTGAATTGATTCCTTTCTTCATTAAATGACAGCCAAGCAGAAATGAGATGTGAAACGAGCTAAGAGATGACCAGCTAAACTGGGGCTTCAAACTCCAACCAATTTCACTCCAATCACTTTCTTAATGAGAAGCCAATTATTGCTGTTAATTAAACCCGTTATTTAATTCCATGGCTTGTTGCTGTTCTCATTCTGTCACAGCACACATTTCAAAAACTGTTGTTTTTTTGTTCTTTCTAAGAGCACCGTCAAAATGTTTTGGTGACCTGAGAGGTCAACCTTACCAAGACCATAACCTCTCTTTAATTTCAGATATTGGGTAATGGGCACAGGGGAGCTGGTCATATGGTGGCTTGTTTTATGCCTCATTATTGTTTGGCTGCTAATTAAAAAAAACAAACAACTATGGGGCCTGAGTCAAGTTAATTAAAAGAAATAACCAGCAGAAAAAACTGGTCACTAATTAAGAAGATGGTAAGAATGAAAACCTGCAGCCACTGCGGCACTCGAGGCCTGGAGTTCGGCACCCCTGGCCTAGATGTAAAATCCCTCCTCTCATGTTTTTTTATGGAACAACAAAAGACCCTTTATTTAACACTCCACTCTTATTCATTAAATGGCAGAGGTGGGGGAATGGGAGAGCCATCCCCAACTAGGATTTTTTACCACTGGACTTTTGTGCTAAGACCTATGGGAATCTGGTTAGATTTTCCTGGTTAGCCTCTGTCCTGGCTTACCATTACACCCGTAGTGGATTAAAACACAAACCAATATATTTAGACATAGCTGAATGACTTCAGTGAATTGAGATGTGTGTGTATATTTTTATGCATAATGCAACATTTTACTCTTCATGCCAAAAATTTCACCAGTCCTGCATATACTGTATTTTGTGTAAATGTAATGAAAGGTAAAATGTAGTTTTTGCAGTAGAAAAGTCTAAAAGCTGATTTTGCAAGATGTGTATAAGTAAATATACTTTACTACAATATTTTTGTAATTATAGTAACTGTTGTAATATTTTTGAATAGTTTTCATAAAACTGGCTGTTGCATTTTTTAATTATGAAATGAAAATACATGGGCGGCACGGTGGCGCAGTGGGTAGCGCTGCTGCCTCTCAGTTGGGAGACCTGGGGACCTGGGTTCGCGTCCCGGGTCCTCCCTGCGTGGAGTTTGCATGTTCTCTCCGTGTCTGGGTGAGTTTCCTCCGGGCGCTCCGGTTTCCTCCCACAGTCCAAAGACATGCAGGTTAGGTGGATTGGCGATTCTAAATTGGCCCTAGTGTGTGCTTGGTATGTGGGTGTGTTTGTGTGTGTCCTGCTGTGGGTTGGCACCCTGAATGGGATTGGTTCCTGCCTTGTGCCCTGTGTTGGCTGGGATTGGCTCCAGCAGACCCCTGTGACCCTGTGTTCGTATTCAGCGGGTTGGAAAATGGATGGATTACAAATACCTACTATAAAGTAATATTAATAGATCAAATGTGGACAAAAATGCAAAAGTAATGTGTAACGGCTGAAGGCTCAAGGGAGAGATTGAAAGCCTAATCATTGCAGCTCAGTACCAGCACTAAGCACTTAGTAGTACCTCAGAACATCTTGAAGCAGCAAGTTGACAGAAAGTGCAGAATGTGCAGCAAGGCTGAGGTGTTGATCAGCTATATATTCACTGGGAGTACAGCATTGGTTTTGGATGCTTAAACCAGAGAAACAAGGTTACCATTTAGCTGCACTGGATTATCAGCAGTGTGCTAGGTGGACAAATGCCTACAAAAAGTTGACAACACCTGTTTCAGATATGGAGACACTATCATCATATGGGATATGGCAGTGCTAACTGATCGTACCATTTAAGCTGTCTGTCCTGGTAGTTGATCCCAAAAAGGAAAAACACTGCCTACTTATCAATGTAGCTGTCCCAGATGACAAGAACAACATCATGCTCAAAGAAGCTGAAAAGTATCACAAGATATGGCAATCGAGATCAGCATGATGTGGTGTACCATGACTAGAGCTGCACCTGAATGGCTCTTGGTACCATCAAGAAAGAATTGACAAGAATCTGCAGGAGCTGCAAGGATACCACACAGCCGAGCAAAGTACAGAAGATTACACTGGTGGTAACCACTTGCATTCTTTAGTGTTGGGTTGTCTCTGGTTAGGTCATAGTCACCTCAGTAGCCACCAACAAATGATAAACTAATAATAATAATAACAAACATAATATTGAATATTGGCGGCACGGTGGCGCAGTGGGTAGCGCTGCTGCCTCGCAGTTGGGAGATCTGCGGACCTGGGTTCGATTCCCGGGTCCTCCCTGCGTGGAGTTTGCATGTTCTCCCTGTGTCTGTGTGGGTTTCCTCCGGGTGCTCCGGTTTCCTCCCACGTTCCAAAGACATGCAGGTTAGGTGGATTGGCGATTCTAAATTGGCCCTAGTGTGTGCTTGGTGTGTGGGTGTATTTGTGTGTGTCCTGCGGTGGGTTGGCACCCTGCCCGGGATTGGTTACTGCCTTGTGCACTGTGTTGGCTGGGATTGGCTCCAGCAGACCCCCGTGACCCTGTGTTCAGATTCAGCGGGTTGGAAAATGGATGGATGGATATTGAATATTTAAAAGACTTCTTTATCCAAGGCAATATCAGATACATTTTTGGTTACAGGTATTTTTTTAAGGTTGGACTGCAGGCAGGTTAAGTAACTTAAGTCACTCAGAGTCACAACCTGAGTTTAAAGTCTGGTCCCTCAAGCCAATACACTGCACTGCACTATCCAGTTAAACAAAATCAAGCCATGTAAATTAGTCAGCAGTTATAAGTGAGTCACATTTATTTTATCACTGCTGGCATTAATTCAGTTTAATGTGAACACCAATTTCTTCTTAATCTTGCCAGAAATTTGAAACTTCAAACTACAGAACAGAAGCTCTTTCACAACAGATATGTTGAAAACAGCATTTTCAAATGAACATCTATAAGTGGCAGTTTCAGTATGGTTCCTTTATTGGATTACCTCAAAGCGACCCTGAGTTAGTTTAGAATGTACTGTACTTGCAGCAACAAGGCCTACTCTGCTGATATGTGTTAACACTGGCCATGTATAAGTCAAGCTGTGTACTGAGGGCCTGGCTTGATTGTGGTGAATTTCAAAGAACTGTTTTACATTTTCTGCATGACAGTGAAGGTGAACATTTCTGAGGCAGGTTTAACTTGGGTAACGTGGTAATGAAGTGCTACTGAATCACAATATTTTCACTTCTTTTCCCATACCTAAGAATGTTCTGTTACAAATATATCTTTCAACTTTGTGGTTTCTGTCTTATGCCTGAACACATCCATTCCTTCCAATCCTATATTAGAGAAATGCCAGAGCTCCATGAGCGGAGATCACCAACCCATCCTGGCTGGAAATTCCATTTTTACACAATGGGTAAATCTTTGGATTTTAATGGAACTGAATGAAATTAACCATGGCATTTGGGTGTTGTGTATTGTGTTGTTTTAAAACATGACTTATTAATTTAACACAAAGGACAAGAGAATTTAGAGAAATGGTCAGAATAAAGAAAGGCTAAAAAAATAGTCATAGAAAATGTAAATGAATACATCAAGGTTCCAAAATATATCACAAGAGTACCACACTATAAAACAAAGACAGCAAACACTAGGAGGCTCATAGGGCAAAAATAAAAAATGAAATGATTTATGTATATATTTTAGTTATGGGGCGGCACGGTGGCACAGTGGGTAGCGCTGCTGCCTTGCAGTTGGGAGACCTGGGGACCTGGGTTCGCTTCCCGAGTCCTCCCTGTGTGGAGTTTGCATGTTCTCCCCGTGTCTGCGTGGGTTTCCTCCCACAGTCCAAAGACATGCAGGTTAGGTGGATTGGCGATTCTAAATTGGCCCTAGTGTGTGCTTGGTGTGTGGGTGTGTTTGTGTGTGTCCTGCGGTGGGTTGGCACCCTGCCCAGGATTGGTTCCTGCCTTGTGCCCTGTGTTGGCTGGGATTGGCTCCGGCAGACCCCCGTGACCCTGTGTTCGGATTCAGCGGGTTGGATAATGGATGGATGGATTTTAGTTATGTGTAAACATAATTATTTATGTGCCCTTTACCAATAAGATGGTATGTCAGGCAGTAGGGCCGCCATGATGTAGAGGCTGGTAGTCTGTTCTGTGCCTTTATAATCCTGGCAGAGGATTAGATCCTCCGGATTGAGAATTGCAGTGGAAAAATCTTTTTGTGAATATCGTTGTGAACTTTCTGTTTTTCAATTCTTTGTACTCTATTTTCTGCATTTTGACATTTGATTTGTGGATTGCATTTTGTTGCTGTGGTTGAGCTTCTGGCAAAACTTGTGTTTTGTCTTCTTTTTGTGATAATAAATCTTCCTAAATAATAAATAATTTAATGAACACGTCCATAAATAATCCCAGTAAATACAGGTGCTAAAGTGGAGGTTAAATATCCATAAATAATTAACAATAAATAATCCATTAAAATGAGGTTGAAATCGCACAGAATCTGTCATTCCCCCAAACCATATCTTGCCTCTGTGTTCTCTCACCCTGATGTCTCCCCAGCTCACCACAAGGTATCTTCCGCCTAAGTAGATGTCCACTGATAGGTGCAGTCCACTCTCGCATGGGCTTGAGCCCTAGCCACTTCGTTTGGTCACCGCTGCTCCATGTCAATTCATATCCCCTCGCTGCCTTCTCTCAGTGCCTGCAGGGACCACACGAGCCAAGCCACCAACATATGGCCTTAAGGTAGGAGCCCACTAAACCAGGTGGGTCACTCCAATTCTATGTTTGCTCAGCAGGAGTGACACTGCCCCTCAAAAGTCAGCCACTTGTTCCTGTCAGGGCCAAAACCAACTGCCTTTCTTCATCCTATAGCACCAGCTTCACAAAGATCCTGCCTCTGTCTTTCTCGTCTATCTTCCATTTAACCTCTGTCTCAGGATTGCTGTATATTGCTAGGGATGCAGGTGTGCTGGTTACCAACTACAGAGTGCTAACAATGCAATTGACTAGACAACATAAGTCTGCATTTGAAAGTGATATCAGCTGATCACTCCATTAACATCTAGAGCTGCTTCACCATCCTACCACACACATCCACACTCCTCTGAAGCTGATGTGCTCCATATTTATTTAGTTTTAAAATACCCAACACCAAAGACCCTTCTGATGACATGTCTATGTAGGAAAAATCCTATTTAACCTTTTAGGGAGAAGAGATTTTTAACAGTAGGCCTCAAGCCTGAGACTAAATTTTAGAAGACTTATTTTCATGTTGGGGTTTGGTAGGACTTCCCAACATTCTTGGTGTTTCCCTGTTTTATACCATTGTCCCATCTTCTCACAAAAAGCTGAATTCTATCATGTTGCTAATACAAAGTGTTTGGGAATTCAATTAGGCAGGCAGTGTGGTGTAGTGGTTAAGGCTTTGGACTTCAAACCCTGAAATCAAATCCCGCTACTGACATTGTATGACCCTGAGCAAGTCACTTGACCTGCCTGTCCTCCAATTGGAAAACTAAAGAAAATGTAACCAATTGTATCATAAATGTCGTACGTTGCCTTGGATGAAGGTGTCAGTCAAATAAGTAAATGTAAATGATCCTTTAAAGAGTCAAAGCATTGATTGCAGGTAATGGTAAATCAATACATAAATTGATTTACGACAGTGAGAAACAGCAAAATGGAAACCACTAATAAAACGTGTTTGTGAAGAAACAAAATTTAGAAAATTTCCAAAACTAGAACCAAAACACAATTCTCTAGCCAAAGATCCTGAAACACAAAGTATTTTCGGGCCTGTTTATAGTAAAGAAAGATTAATAAGGATCATGAACAAATAAGAGATAAAAGGTTTCTCATCCTGGAGCTATCTCTCAACTTCAGCTTCCTGAAGACTTTTATGTGTACAAGTAATCCTGTCTTCTTCTTCTTCTACTTCAAAGATAAATGTGTTCCTTCTTCTTTCACTGAAAGAGGAATCATTCCTTTATACAGATTGTTCAATTTATGTATGTTTTCCTGTAGAAAGTCAACCATGCTTACTAGTGCTTCATTTCTAAAAGTTAAGGCACTGCAGCAATCTACACATACACACACTGACATATGAGATAGATCACGTGAACTTCCAAGGGGCTTTTCTGTATATTTACTAAAAAAGAGAACACAAATCTTGTGTTCTTTTCATTAACAGCGTTATTATTTTGAGTACATACAGCAGACCTCCTCTTCTGATCACTCTGCTACAGAAAACAGTGAAAGAAAGCAAATTCTACAATTAAACTCCTTCTGTGTTATTGCCAGAAAGAGGAGAAAAACCTGTCAGCACACTTAAGTTAGCTGTCCAATTGTGAAATGAGTTACAGTTTCTACTTCTCCTCATTTATCAGGGTTAACCCGTTTCTTCCTCTGATCTGCAAAGTACCCAAGACTGCTAATTACTTTTCTTATTTTACTGTTGACAATTAGTCCTTTTCAGTGATATTACAAGTCCAGGTTTAATTGCACAATCATTAATCATTACATGTACAATGTATTATATAACAGGAAGGGCAAATGCCTTCTTTCTTGCCACAACCAATATACTGTACTGCCAAATAAAGACAAGCAGCTTGACATAACCTTTAGAACATTAGAGCAATAGTGACAAGAAAAGGCCATTTAACCCTACAAGCTCGTCCGCCCTACTTTTGTAGAGTGTCGCAAATAACATTACGTTGAGATTTCAAAGTTTCTAAAATTCTGTTCTTCACCATACTATTTTATTCTATGTGTTTAAACATCTTATATAAAAATGGGCAAACCAGAAGTGATTGGTATTGGTATTGCCGTTTTCACTAGTTTCATAGCCCTTGTTAAAATCCACTAAATTTTCACCTGGTACTTGACAACAATCTATAGATTTTAAACATTGCAGCAAAGTGACTTGACAGCAGACATGAGTCTTATATCTTTGACAATGGAAGCCATTTAAAAGCTACAAAGCAGGAGCCCTCAATGGTGTACTGCTAAGTAAATGAAGGTATTCTTAATATTCTTTGTGTCACTATCTCGTGATAGTGAGCAAAATCCAACCTCTATCCCAATGTTTCTTAAACTGTGCATAACAAAACCATTTTTGGTCAATAAATGGGTCAGATTGAGTCCTAACTTGCAATTGTAGTGCTTGAGAAAAGGTTGCAAATGTTTTGTGGAAAGCCTTTTGATGGGTCGCTGTTTGCATTGCCGAAACAAACCAAATGGGACAGCATTCAATGGAGATTCTCCAAAGGGACACTGACCCTCAATCAGGTGATATTCTACAAGGAGGACCCCCACTGCCACAAGGAGAATGGTTGTTGGCAATTCTCCATGGGGAAGGGATGATGTTCAAGGGAACTGCGCTGATAGGCAATATTGGGTTGTGAGATAAAAAAGTGTAAGAACCGCTGCTCTCTCATGGTGGGAGTGGGGTTCATATAAACTCACCCACTTTGAGCATTTAATATCTTTACAATATTCTGTGTTTTAGCTCATTTCTGTACTGTGAAGTGTGCCTACCACACAGCTATCTTCATTTTCTCTTCCACAATGACAAATACATTTGGAGGACTTTGATACTATTTATATGGAGGCAAAACTAGAATAGTAAATCATTTTCACTTCCAGCTTTTTTATTCTTAAGCACTTAACTTGAGGGAGGGCACTCCTGTTTGTCTTCTTACCTAAAATGAAACAAGCCCATTATGAAAATAGGCTAGTTAATACCAAAATTAGAAGTTAGTGAGGGATAATTGGTAGCAGAACACAAGGTATCAAAATAAAGAGACAAAAAGCTGTCAAAATAAACCTCACTATACAGCTATAACTACTGTTTTCCAGATGAAATGACTCATTCATGGGCCCGGCATCTCAGAACAGTGCATTGCCCTGGACCCACACCATAAATCATCTCAGTTTGCAGATTTACACTGTGGTAGCTGTCCATGGCCAGCAGTGAACCCACAATGTCGGGATTACAATGGTCTTTAGGAGCAGTCTCTGATCAGACTGAGTTAACAGGAGAGTCCCAGCCTTGACTGTGCAGATGCTGCTTCTGAAAACTGCAGGTGGTATGTTACCTGGTGACATCAACTGAGCATCACACCACAGCGACCTCTCTGTCAAATTCTGCTTATCCTTTCAATCTGTACTGCCTTCCTATCACACTGAACCTTTACCCAAATCTTCTCTTAACTCTAAGTACAAATGTCCACCAGCCATATTTTCAAGGAACTGCCTAAATTGCACCCCAGGTAGTCTTCTGGCCTGACTTCCAGAGCTCCTTCTGGTGGCACAGGTTTCCTCTACGTTAAATGGACTCTGAATGTGTTAAAAATGGTGGGAATCACTTGTACAGCCAACTTGTTGGGCTGGTTTTTAGTGCCCTTAAGTGAGCTTGAGCTGTCTTTGGGGTGGGGATTTTTCCAGGACCTGGCAACCTTATCCTGCATCACTAAGCCCAAATGTTTAAAAGGCCTAGTTCAGTTATTAACCTTCTCCAGCCTGCCCTTTAAAAACTGCGGGATGACCCTCTCTTTTCTTCCTAGGCACCTTTTGCTCCTGCTTAACAGAAGAAACTCCTTCCACCTCTTATTGATCTCCATTAACTAATTTAACATGCTAGTGCAGCTGGAGTGTCTGCCTTCAGTGAACTCTACTGCTAGAAAAGATACATCTGCTTCTAATGGATGGCTTAGCCTTACTTTGATGTCCATGACATTCAATTAAAAAGACAAACAGCTGCAGATTTACTCTAGTTCTAGATCTTTCTGGTGTCTCTAAGGCACATATCATGCCCTTTTAGCTTCCTGCCTGTATTATTTCATTCATTTTAAGGCAAACAGCCCTCTACCACCTGTTTGTCCCCATAATTTTTAATGGTGCAGACTTGTCTCCTAGATTATGGATAATAATGGAACTGCCGTCTGACAGATTTTAGAACTGGTACTACCTTTACCAGCCTTGCATCCTGTCACACTTACAACCTCCAGACCCCAACCATGGGCTCAATTATTTCTTACACAGTTCATGTACATGCTTAGGAGTGTGCAAATGTCAGTGTCAAAACTAAACCTTTACATTTTATTGCTTTAATCCCAGCTGTCTTGCTAATCACAAGTCTATAAAATGAGCAAGCAAATCCAGGCAAATTACAAATTCATGTTGTGAATCTATTGAATCTGTTCCCAGCAGCCATACCACTTCAGAACACTTCATCCACCTGAAGCTAAGCATGTTCAGGCCCAGCCAGTACTTGGATGGGAGACCATCTAGGAAAAGCTTGGGTTGCTGCTGAAAGAGTTGTTCATAAGGCCAGCAGGAGGC
The DNA here is from genome assembly GCF_900747795.2 of Erpetoichthys calabaricus. Taxonomy (NCBI): domain Eukaryota; kingdom Metazoa; phylum Chordata; class Cladistia; order Polypteriformes; family Polypteridae; genus Erpetoichthys; species Erpetoichthys calabaricus. The sequence continues at coordinate 218,203,580 of NC_041397.2, read as the reverse complement.
ACTTACCCTGTGATCTGAATGTGGATCCCAGTGCAGTGGTGGGGACACTGTGCTGTAAAAATAGTGCTGAAATGAGACTTAAAGTCCTGACTGTCTGTGGTCATTAAAGATCCCTGGGCATCCTTTGTAACGAGTAGGGTGTTTCCTGATGTCCTGGCTAAATCACCTACCATGGCCTAGTCATTCTGGCCCCCTAATTATCTTCTGTCTCTAATTGGCTATCTCTCTCACCACTTCACCACCTAACAGTTAATGTGTGGTGAGTATACAGGCGCAAAATTGGCTGCTGTCGCATCAAACAGGTGATTGCTACACTTTAGTGGTGGATGAAGTGACTCCCCATTCACTGAAGTGCTTTGAGTAGTGAAAAAAGCACAATAGAAATGTAAAGAATTATTATTATTAAAGATTCCAAATTGGGAGCATGACACTAAAAAACCTTTGCAATCAGCATCCCAAAGTTAATGTAAATCTAGCAGCAGTGACTGGAACTCTTGTTATAAACAGTCTCGTATTTGAGACATAGCCATTACATGTAAGATCTTTGATAAAACTGCAAGTTGATGGACAACTGCTTGAAGAAAAACTTGATAGCTTTAAATGGTCATTTATTCCACTAGATGCCATAGCCACTGTACTCTTGGTACTACTAGACACCAGACGTATACGGACCTTAGATGCATACTCTCTTACACACGATTAATTCACTCTTACTGGGACCAATGGTTCAAATAGAAGGGGCGATAGTAAAGTATATTTCTTACATACATCCTCCAATGCACTCAGATGAATCATCAGTGATGTAGACTGGGGTCACTGGGTGTTTAGGATCTTTCAACATCATACACCCTCATCTAGGTGACCCAGCAGGAGTAGATCAGACCCTAACCTGTGTCTGAGAAGCGTTGTTCAACGGATCACTTCTCCTCAACCACAGCCACCTTGAGGCCCTGTCCACTTCCTCTGTGCTTTTCCTGAAGGCAAGCTATCTTATTGCCCCCTTCATGCCCTTGGAGATGGAATGCCTTGCAGAGGGATTGTCCAGCATACCCTCCATGGGCAAACACTGTGCCCTCCACCCTTATCTGTGGCATTCCACAGCCAAGTCTGTATACCTAACTCAATTTCTCTCTGTGGCTTCCTCCATCCTGTCTTCCCAGGGGACTGTGAGCTTGACCACCTGTCTTGATAACTCAGACAGCAACAATATGTCTGGCCTAAGCATGGTCACAGAGATGGACTCTGTAAACTGGAACTGCTTCTTCAGGTCAACTTTCAACTGCCTGCCCTGGGGTGTTGCAAGCAACCCTGACTGTGCCCTTGGTTGCACCTGGATCTTCTCCCCTGCTTTATCAAAGAGAATCAGTCACTGTACTGGCTGAGAGACCTTGTGCTAATTGATGGCCAAGCTGATGGTTTCCACTACTTGATCATGGCACCACTAGCAGGCATCCCAGGGATATTGAGTAACTGCTAAGAATATGCTCCGGTGTCCCTGTCATGGAGTATAAGCAACATGCCGGTGATTCAGCTTTGCCCCACCTGTAGAGGTTAGATGGACTGGGAAGCATGTCATAGACTGACTGGACCAGAAATTTTATGCAATGGGGTTCTTCCTTCCATAGCCCTGTCCAAGATATTCAGTCCAATGCCTGATCAGAAACTATCCACAAGGACATGAGGAGAAAATATAAACTCCAGACAGGCAGTACCCAGGCTGGAATTTGAACCCAGGACTATTGATATTACCATCATACTGTTCAATTCAAATTCAAACTTAACAAATATTGAACCTTAAAAAGTCATCATCATTGCTCAAGCTTATTTTAATCTCTTCAATCTGAATACCTTGGCTCTGGAGCATTTTTGCTTTTGCCATATGCGTCCATGTTTTCCTTTTTGTTTTGCAAGTCTCTTACTTTAGCTTTTTGAGTTGTTCTCTGCTTGCACTTCACCTACCACATTAGAGGAGGAGAGTAAGGCAGTGAGAGAGAGAGGTCACTTGTGTTAGTTTTTCATGTGTGCTGGATAAGCATGAAACCATTCCATGGGAAGATAAGGATGTCTATTTTGTGTGCTGAAGAGGTAAACTGATTTAGATGTGTGAGGATGTGTGTGCTTCCAGTGCAGGGTGGAGGTGGGAAGGCCTGTGGCATGGGACTGAATATGGAGCAAGCCTGGATACAAAGTATTGCTGAGCTCCAACCATGATGAATTGCCTGTCAGGTCTGCCAGATTATTTGCTGAATTATTGAAGTGAGTATTGCTATGTACATTTTAAACTCATAATATGCCACATGGTCTGAATATGTTTCAGGGGCAAGTCACTGTCAACTGCACGTGTAGAGGTTGACAAGTGCGGAGCCATAATTACAACTTGTGGGGCAATTACCCAGAAGGGATGGCAACATTAATATGTCCTGACAGGGATTCCAGATTGTTAATAATGAAAGGATCCTAGGCAACTATTCCAGAGCTAATGTTTAATTGTACACAACCTCTTTCTAAGTGCATGGCATTTTAGGACTGAAGTTTACAGGGTAACTCTGTAAACCTGGAATAACATCTTTAGGAGATTACTCAGATCATCCCTAACCGTAACCCTAAAAGTAGTTTGGAGATTTGTTCTGGACATCATACCAGGAATACATTTAAATGTCATTCCTGTCTTCAATTCTAGGAGCTTGGAGTCAGGACTGGAATGGATGGGAGGCAAGATCTTGTGTGGCTGGAGAAAGAGTTGCTAGAGAAAATGGAATAGAAAATATAAAGAATCAGAAGAAATTGTGGTCTGTTTAAACAAATGTGTGCCTTTTTGTGTAACCATTATGTAATTACTCGCATTTGAACTTGTTACAGTGCTCTGCGTTTGCACTCAGTGAAGAGTGTTATACAAAATAAACTGAAGTGACTTGAATTGAATGAGAAGGAGTGTCAAAGTGGTGCTATTAATAGTGGAAAGCAGGGGGTTAGCTAGAAACGCTTAATTGGTGCCAGAGCTAACTGGAGCTCAGTTCTTGCACCACTGATTTTGAGCTGTCTGTGCACCAGGACCCCAAGACCTACATAAAATATTGGGTTTTTAATTTTTGTAACATTTAAATAATCAAAGTTTAGTGCACTGATTTTATTGGTTTCCTCCGGGCACTCCGGTTTCCTCCCACAGTCCAAAGATCTGCAGGTTAGGTGGATTGGCGATTCTAAATTGGCCCTAGTGTGTGCTTGGTGTGTGGGTGTGCTTGTGTGTGTCCTGCGGTGGGTTGGCACCCTGCCCGGGATTGGTTCCCTGCCTTGTGCCCTGTGTTGGCTGGGATTGGCTCCAGCAGACCCCCGTGACCCTGTGTTTGGATTCAGCGGGTTGGAAAATGGATGGATGGATGTAATAAAGTAGACTAACTTATGAAAACACCTGTCTGTTTTTTGAGTTGCTGATGTGAAAAAGAAAAAAGTGCTGCTAAAATATTGTAAGCCACTTAACAATAAATAAATCATTTGGGCAGTATAGATAGAAGAAAAGAAATCCGGGTGTGGATGCTGACATGGCGGTTGAGAGCTATAAGAAACGGGAACAGGCAGTGGTAACAAAGACACATCAGACGAGGCTAAGGTGAGCAAAACCACCAATATGAGTATGATGCACAGATTTTGGACAGCAGAACTATTTAATATTGCAACATATCTAATTGAAATACTAATTTATTTATACAATTATGCATATAAGTATGTATTTATTTAGCCAATGACATAATTCAGTGTTAAGAGCGATGCAATTCAGTACACAAATTGTTATTGTCAGTGCACTCTCATTCTGTTACTGGGCTGTCACTATTAACTTCAGCACCTCATGATTTCCAATTTAAGCACTGTTAGCCAGGGATGTTCCAGTTGTTTAGGCAGGCCCTGAGGGGCACCAGCCTGTGTTATTATTCTCTTCTTGCAGTTTTTTTAAGTACCGTGGTGTTGCAGAGCCACTGAGTAAGGTTAGGGCTGAATGAAAGAGATCTCAGTTGATGTCACCAGAAATCATTCCGCTCACATCAGGATCAGCTTGACCAAAAGCCTGGAAGACCACCTTTAACTAAAGCTGTAAAGAAACTGCTTCTGAGGACCATTGTAATCCAGATGTTGCAGGTTCCTGGCTATCCATTGGCAGTTACCAGAGTGTAAACATATGAATTGAGATGGCTGATGGTGTGAGGACATGGGAGTACACTTGGCATAGTTGGCTGGCTTTTTCCTGTGGAAGGGTAGAGTGTGACGTGGCACAGCCACTCAGTAAGGCGGGAGCTGAGTGACAGACAGAGCTCAACTGACATCACGAGAAAGTGGTTCACTCACAGTGTTCAGAAGCAGTAACAGCCGAGGCAAAGACATACAGTAAAGAATCTGCTTCCGAGGGGTGTTATAATCCAGATTCTGGCGCCAGTGTTTCTACAGTGTAAATTTGCAAAATGAGATAGCACGTGGTCTACATCAGTACAAGTATGCAGTAACACTTTACAGCAGGGGTGGGCAAAGTCATTCCTGGAGGGCCGCAGTGGCTGCAGGTTTTTGTTCTAACCCAATTGCTTAATAAGAAGCACTTATTGCTCTAGAAACACTTCTGCTTCATTTTAGTTGTCTCCCTCATTAAGATTTTGAACCCTTATTGCTTATTTAAGTCTTAAACAGCTGCATTCTCAGTTTTTAATTGCTCCTTATTAGCAATAAGATGCAAATGACAAAAGAAACCAGCAGTTATCCATTTTGCTTGTTACCCTTTACACCTGTGTGTATTTATCGTGCACTATTTGGTTTAACTAAATACTTGGAAGGATGAAGGACTGAGAATTACCCATCCGTTTACACTTCAAAGTATTTGGATGATATCCTTAGAATGGAAACAAAATCTCGTATATGAGAATGACTTGACATAGCAGAGTTAAAGCACTAATAAGCCATGAAATGTAATTATTGGCAAGGATTGTTTTCTAATTAAGGAACTGGGTTGGAATAAAAACCCGCAGCCACTGCGGCCCTCCAGGAATGACTTTGCCCACCCCTGCTTTACAGGATTAAAATATTTTGATAACAGATGGATGGTATAAAAAGATCAGAATCGACACACTTAAAAAAGGTTTGGGGCAACCACTTGTATATTATCCCTGGCTGCAAAACGTTTTGAAAGGAAAAGAGATATTCACAAGACTGAGTCCAAAACAGAACTGAACTTGAGTTGCAAAGATAGTGGTTTTAAATAGTCAGACCGGAAGTGATGTAGGGGAAATGGAAATGACCATCTTCTGACGTCAGTCGAGGCACCAGAACCGGAAGTGATGTCAGTTGAGGCAGCGGAACTGGAAGTGACGTCTTCAAGGTTGAGTCAGATAGGATTTTCAGTGGCTGGTCTGTAGAGATAACAGGAGGAGGTTTAGTGCACCCCCTGGCATGGCGTGGAATTACCTTCACTTGGTCTATACAATGTCCTCCTACTCGCACATGCATAACAATGGGTAATTTTTGGTGCTGGCACACAGTACAGGATTAGTTCCTTTCTTCATTATGATGGGATCGGCTTTGGCTTACATGGCCCTGAATTGAAATGTTTAGGTATGGAAAATAGATTCCCAGCCCATTGTTCATTGGAATGAGAGGAAGACTTGGAATTATCTTTAACTGTTGCCATATTTAGAAGTCTTTTCTTGATATGGAGAAAGCGTATGATTATGTACAGTACTTGCAAATTTAGACACTGATTAATCATTTGTGACTGATGCCCACAATGACATTTTTTTTTAATTATTAACAGCATATTTAATTATTTGTGTTTAGCTAATTTATTAGCTTGTTTGTCAGCTTAAAGAGTTAATCAAATAACATCCTCCAGAACAATGTTAAACTAATTGCTATACAAGATAAGCTTTCCACAACGTAATAGTAACTTTACCTGCAATCTGAGTGCTTGGACAAGCTAATGTTTGTCTAATTTGTGGCACCAAGTAGAATCCAGATACTTTATATTGAATGCTACATTTACTGAACTTTTTTCCACAGATCATGCTTTATTCACTTTACAGGACAGGCCTGTCCTAGCTTGTGGTCAAAAGCTATTAAGACGCATCCCGACATTTGTCACTGTTGAATGATAATCAATTCACATTGAGCACAGCCAAGCCAAATGCTTTTTGTGCAAGCTGACATACTGTTCGCCCGGCCATGTTAGAGGTCCAGTGATAGCATCATGTGTACGGTGCATCAGCATACTTGGCAAAAAGCACGCAATATTTTTAAATAAAATCTTCTGTTTATGAATAACAATTTTCCATTGAGGTGTTATTTTCCTGGAGCATGATCTTTAATTTAGATGAGGCTAAATAGTGTAAAAAGAAAATTAGGATGGCTTATTTCCTATATTCCAGTCTGAAGGTGTGGATAATTTCCGTAATTAATCACCATCTCATTGCGTTTCATCAGATATGGCTATAGCCTTTAAGAACGTGCACTGCCTTTATGCAAGTCATTCTGAAGGAATACACATGGGCATACTCTGTAAATCTCATCCCTGGTGCAGCAAGAGTCTGAGTCAGACTTCTTTACTTAAAGGATATTACAAATGAAAGCAATATCACAATCTAATGAATGAATACATTATTCCATTTCAATTGTCACTGTAATTTTAATGAAGTAACGGTACATTAGATAATCAGCTTAGAAATAGTCATACACTTCTTACAGTTTCTGATACCTCATAAAATGCATCGGTTCTTAATTAACACTTCCAGTATTTTGTTTATTTTTATTTAAGGATGAAAGACAGAGCTGTAAAATAGCACACCAATTAAGTGAAGCTGAAAAACTACATGACCATAAATGTGATACACTAAGTAGGTTTCTAGCAAAGAAGGAAATGATAAGCCACTTGAATATTGCATTTTTGATGCAGCAACAAACTTAATTAAGTGGCATTAAGGCAGTTTTTATAAAACATTCCTGTGCTTATTTCATTGGTTTCATGCTTTCCTGTAATTACCGTCAACTAGTTTACAGAAGCAGTTTGTACTCTGATTATTCTAATTGTGGGAAGTGTGATTTCTATGAAAAGTGAATGAAAAAGCTTAACAAAAGTTGATAGAAGCCACAGATTTCTTTTTAAAAGCAAAGCACTTAAATACCAACACAATAACTCAGCAATGGGTATACTAGAGTTATTTGGATGTACAGTATGCAAAAACAAGTGGAAATTTCACTTTAAATAGGCAGAATTAGCATTATTAGAGTTTTGCTTTGTCAGTAAAATTACTTTTATTTGTGTATCTGTTCTGATCACTTCTAATAATTAACAGTCATACATGGCACACTTCAAGCATTCATATTTTTGGTTTATATGTTTCAGAGCATCGTAATGGCACTGTGATAATTGCTCCTGCCTCAAAGGTTCAGCATTCCAGGTTTGAATCTTCTACTTGGTTGCTGTTTGTGTGAATTATGGAGGTAATGTGGCGGTCCTCTTCATGTCTGTGAGGGTTTTTCTTCAGGTACTCCTCTTTCATTCCAAAAATACACTTGTTAAGCTAAATGATGATTCTAAACTGGCCCCATGTGGGTGTGAAGGGAAGTGGGCCTACTGAATGACAGAAGATCTGCAATGTGCCCTAACCAGCTGAATAACCTTTTGACCTTCTGAGACTAAGTTGGTTTGTCTATATTTTGAGTATAACTTCTTTATATTTTTTTGTTTCTGTGTATTTCTTCCTGTTTTCGTAGGTGAAGTATTGTTTACATCATGCAGTGTGCAATGCTGTAACATTTTCATCACCAAGTGCACTAATTTCTTGCTACGAGAAATAAACACACATAAACACCAAAATGTATTTACAGAGTCCCAGACAAGTCCAGTATAGCAAATGTGATGAACAGTCCAAATGTAAATGATGAGTACTTATGGATGATGGCGGTTACCCAAAATAGCAAAAATTAAAATAACAAACAATCCTACTGAAAAATCTTGAAGTATGTGCATGCTTCAGAGGTGCATCTCCCCTACAGAATAAGCAATGAACAGGTAAGTTGATGAAACTCACGCATTCACTGCTCTTTACTGATGCTGTAGCACTGGACTTTAAACCTGAAATTTTACTATAACTCCACAATGGGGTGTTATGAGCACTGGAGTACTGTATGCAGAGAAGGAATAAGATCAAGAAATCCACAATTTAACCCTCATAAATATTCTACTTAAATTTAAGAAAGCCTTGTCTAGAACAAGGAGCCAGGCCTGGGGGTGGTATTCACCAGAAAGCGCCTGCCGGTCAGGCTCAGCCAGAAAAACTGCTTGGAGCCACCACATGGGCTCACCACACACAAGATGAAGGGTGAGCATCAGGTGCCATGCCAGTCTGGTGTCAGGCAAAAGCTGGATGGACCAAGTCATACTAGACCTTGGCAATGGACACTGACTGTTGGGAATATTACTTATGTTTGAAACGGTGAGGAGTGAGGCAATGCGATATAATTAGACTCACTTCTATGTGAGATAGATTGAGAGAATTGTATATATATTTATATCACATGTATTTCAGGTTTAAAAGTAATCAAAACATTATACAATGTTAAATGGATACATTAATGCAGTTTGAATATATGTATGAAGTTTGTATGCTTGCTTTTTTGTTAAAGATAAAAACAATGGTACAAAATTGGTTAATGTTTTCAATGCTGTGTAAAAGATGAGAACTGCAACAATAAAGAGTTGGGACAACACTTTGGTGGCCCCATATAATTGAGTGAATGAAAACAACAAAAGGCATGAAAAAATGATGGAGTTGTCTTCTCAGATGCAAGTTCGTTATTGATCTGGAACAAAATGGCAGGTTCCCTGGTCAAGCAGTCATGGGGCTGGTCCAGGTGAACAGAAAATGGAAGTGACATCAGCAACAGAGTGGCTGTCAGTCTTTCATTCTGCAGAGAGAGGAGAAGAGAATACATTAGAACATAGTGCCAACCCCTGGTCCAATGGGCAATTACCATCACCAAGGCTCTTAGTTGTCTGCTATTCATATGCAGGTGACAACTCACAATGATATATTTTTCAAATTAGTTTGATGGCTCTGATTTGATAGGTGATTGCATAATTGATTTTAGTTGTCTGCCACATGGTATATGGGGGCACTTTTCCGAATTTCCTAATTGGTTACACAGACACAACTGAGAAAACACTTCTGTTATGCCTCATTTATTAATCATTCCCCTTTTTACAAAGGTATAACATATGCACCGCATTTGTCCTGGAACCAGACTTCATAATCTAGGGCAGGGTATATCTTAATCTGGAGTTCGCCGTGGGGAGAATCCTTGGGCCTGGATGTGGATACTCATAAATCCCTGGTTTGCTACTGTATAATTTGTGTTTAAGAATGGTGCATAATAGAGCTTACTTAATGTGAGTTTCTGATGCACATGGGAAATCTGTCACTGTTGTTTGCATGTATGTGTCAAACAATGATCTTGAGGAGAATGATGGAAACATGTCGAGAGACATAACCGGAGAAAAATAGCCTTTCTGATTTTCCTGCTCTGATCTCGTCTGATCTGAGAGAATAGTTGTTATGTTAGAATGGATTGTCTATAATGAACTCCTCAGTTTAAACGTAGCATCTGTAAGTGCATGTAATACATGGAGTGCTTTGTTCAGTATCAGCTTTGTAGTTGCATCATGTCAGATGTGAAGTATGTGCTGGATATTTGAGAAAATAGAGGTGCTGAGTCATCAACTGAATATCACAGGGTGGGAACCTGGCTTAGACAGTTGGAGTGCCATAGAACACACCTTAAATATTCAAAGGCGTAGTGAAGATGTGCTGAAATGCTTTGCAGTTGAGCTTGGTGCAGTTGCAAGTGATCTAATAGCTGTAAACCTGAGGTCATGGTTCTGGAAGTGTGGTCTGTTCCCTTCAGGTAAACGTTAAGCAGTTTTCCCAAGCAGAGACATTCAAGTACTTCTGAGTCTTGTTCAAGAGTGAAGGTAAAGGTGATTGTCAGGTTGGCTAAGTAATTGAGGTAGCTATTGCACTAACACACATTGTACTGGACCATGGTGGTGAAGCAAGATCTCAGACTACATTTCCATCCTCACCTATAGTAATGACTTTGTATATTGAGTGAGATTGTGAGTACCAGTGACCAAAATGAGGTTCCTGGGCTCATTCGCTGTGGTAGGACAATATGGGAGGACTTTGGAATTGAACTGCTGCTTATCAATGCCAGCTGAGGTATTTTAGGTATGTATTTAAGATGCCTCCAGGTATGTCCCATGAGAGGTGTACAAAGCACCGCTCACTGGATAAAGAGCAAGGGGCACCTAGGACACACTGGTATTATTGGCTCTTTCAGTTGTCCTGGGGCATCTGAGGATAGGTAGGCTTCATTAGTCCAGTAGGCTGCTGTGGTGACCCATGACAGGAAAAGAAGAAAGTAAAGGAGATGATAAAAAATATAATATAGCATTCTCAGGTTCTCATAATACAGTTTAGGGTAACAGGATAAGTAAAATAATATCTAATAGCAATCAAATATAAATATGAATTATGCATCAGATGGAACAAGTAACAATCAGACAATACAAGTAACTGAACTAGTGTGGAAAATAAATAATAATGCAGGTTCTTATTTACAGAAGTCTTAGACACAGATTACTGTATCTGATTGAACAGTATAAGGTTCTCAAGTCCTGCGGTATTGCATTGAAAGCTTCAGTATCACTTGATGGATGGCGGCCATTTACTACTTGGGTAAGTGTGGTGATTTTGAGAATAGAATGTTCTTTCTTGGGGCATCTCTTGTCATAAATTTTCTGTATGAATAGGAACATGGCTCCAGTTATGAACTGGGGTGTTTTATTCACCTGCTACACGGACAGTGCAGTTGCCATGTAAGACATTTTGTGAAATAAACATGTTCTCCACTGTGCATCTAATGAGGACTTAAAGAGAGACAGATTGACTTTCCTCAGCTTGAACAAAATGGGAAAAAGTTTCTGAGCCTTGTGCCCAATATTTATGTGTGTATATGTGTATGAGTCAGTGTGCCCTACAATAGACTAGTTCCCTTTCTAGGGTCATTTCATGCTTTATTTCATGCTTGCTGGGTAATCGGGCTATAGTGGTTCATTATTTAATTGCATGTAGTATGAACAATATTGAACAATTCTGTTTTTCATATGTTGTTGTAGATTCAGCATAGGTGGACAATCCAAGAAAAAAAAATAATGCCTTGGACCTTTCTAAGCCTAGCTTACAGCTGCATATTACTTTAAGAAAATAAGAGATCTACTAACAAACAGAGACAGCCTGACTGCACAAACACTGTTAGTTTTACTTTTTATATTCATTTTATAATCAGTTATTAAACTTAACATCTTGTAGACTGGACAGGTTTGCAGTATGCATGTGGAAGACAGAAGCTTGATACAGATATTGCCACGGCCTGACATTCTGTGGTCATTCCTTTCTTCTGTCATTTTATACTTTAAGGATCCACTGTCAAATAATTCTATAAATACAGCAGACAGAATAAGTGATTGGTACAGTGGCCTTTTACAGGTGTTTTGAACATTGATTCAGTTGTTTTAATTCCCTTATTAATGCACAGTCAGGCCTGTCATTATGACATTGAGGGGGCATTTACTATCTGAGCTGTGAAACACCCCTGGCTGCAGGCAACCTACCTCCATATGTCAGCAGCTCTCATGCTCTTTTTTTAATTAGGCTTGTCTTATCCCCATGAAGGTCACATGCTCAGAAATGTAAAGCAATATATTTGATGTGCATACCAACATATGGCATACATACGAAAATAGTTTGTACAATAGCATGAGTATACTGTAAATGCATAATTTAAAATGGCTAAAGAGAAAACCAGATCTGCATATGCAGAAACCAATATAATTTATATACAGATTAATACTGAACACAAAGTTGCTGGTTCTCTATAAAATAAAGAACAAACTTTTAAAGGTTATGTTGATTGTGTAATTTTCTTTCAAAGTGAAATACATTCACAATAGCAACTAGAAACTGTATCCCTCTAGTGTCATCAATTTGGAGGTCATAAAGTCATAAATTATATTATTGTATGTCGTTTATATGCAGCGTAATGATAAGCATACGTCCTGGGTGTGACATTAAATTGCATCTGACCCTGGAAACGGTCCTCCAACTTGCGGGGAAGATTTGGAGGTTGGTGACAGGATTGGCACTCCAGCCACCATAAAAACTTCACGCATCTCAGAAATGGCAGACATGACTCCTTTCTGTTCACTGCAGGTGTAGCTCTGTGAAGCTACCCGTAGAAAGGCTGCTTGCATGATGAAGTGGTGGGGGGCTCAGGAGCCTCATACCTTCATAAGTCAAAACCGCCAGAGAGCCAATGGGGTTAAGCCTGGTGGGGATCAGAACTGGTGTTGGTGCTGATCCTTCGCACATTGCATGGCAGCACATGGGTTCTAACATCTGGGTAGGTGCATGGAATGTCTTGTCTCTCCTTCATGATGACCATCTTCCTCTGCTGTCAGAGGAGATTTGTAAACTTTGCATTTCAGTGACAGCACTCTCTGAGTTGCATAGACCTGGGATTGGTCAGATCACTGTAAGTGGGTACCCCTTTTATGGGTCTGGTCACTCTGATAGTTGTCATATTCAGGGAATGGCTGTTGCTGTGGTGGATCAGCTCCTCCCAGTGTTGTCCAATGTCACTTATTTCAATAAGCATATTAGGAGACTCAGATTACGGCATTCTCTGGGTGCCTTGTCTGTTGTCTCAGTGCATGCTCCAACCATGGTGAGTGATGTCTCAGTGAGCGAGACATTCTATAAGGAAATTTGCTCAGTGGTTGATGGGTGTTCATGAGGTGACACTCCTCTGGTCATGGGTGACTTCAATGTGACCACTGGTACTGACACTATGAAGGTTGTGTTGGTCCCCATATGTCTGGCGACTGTTGTGAAAGTGGCTCCATGTTCCTTGACTTTGCAAAAGGTCAGAGGCTGGTTCCAGCCAACTGAGCCACATAGCTAGAGTTAGTACTCCAATACAGGTGGTATGGTGAAGGAGACTGATCAAATCCTCATGGGCAGACACTGGAGGCTCCTACAGAACTGCAGGGTCTACAGAAGTATCCAGAAGTGTCCAGTTTGTGAACTCTGACCACAGACTTGTTGTTGCTACTCTGAACATCCAGCTTAGGCAATCATCCCAACTCACTGGAAAATGGGACTTGATGGGAAAATCCAGGCCTTTAATGACCTCTTAGGCACAGCCATCAGCAGTGTGTCTGTTTGCGGAGAGAGTTTCAACCCCTTTGAGTGGTTTACTTAGCTCAGCAATGGAATTCATGTCTCTGGTGACTCTTCCTATGAAGTCAGTAGACGGATTGGCAGATCAAGGGGGGTCATGAGGTCACTGGAAAGGGGTGTGTGGCGCTCCCGACATCTATGCAAAAGAATGAAGGTCAAAGTCTTTAGAGTCCTGGTGCTTCCTGTTTTGTTTTGCTATATGGTTGCGAGACATGGAACCTAAAGTGACCTGAGCCAAGACTGGACTCCTTTGGTTCTGTGTCTCTTCGGAAAATCCTTGGGTGCTGCTGGTTTGATTTTGGCCTGTGCATTCCCAAATTAGGCACATTACCTGCATTATGGTAACTTGCTTTGCATGTCACTTTGGATAAAGGTGTCTAATATATAATAATAATACTCATCGCCAGCATCAAGCCAGATGTCTTTCTTCCAAACTAAAGCTAAACAGTTGTGATCACCATATGCCAGCTGTAATCTCATCTTGCTCTAAGATGATTAGAGAGGAATCTGACTTGGTCTGCTGCTGCTGTAGCCCACCCATTTCAAGATCTGATACTCCTATTGTGTATTTATAGAAGCTGTTGTGAGTCACCTGTAAAAGGCTAGCTGAATAACCAGAGATCCATTGAATAACCAGAAGCTAAAAGTTGTTTTGGGAAGCAGGCAGAAGAAATGATCCAAAGGACAGACAGAAGTGTCAAACAGAAGAAGGAACAAAAATAACAATCATCAAAATGTAAGCAAATTCTAAAAATAGGTAGTAAATCAAAAATGTCTTTATCAAACTAGAATTTTTTTATGTCCTAACCAAAAACATTTAGAAAAGAAACCACATTTATACCACATTTCCTAAACTGAGGTTTATGACAGATGTGCGGTATTTGTGGCTTTTCAGTTGCTTTGTTCATTCTCCTTTAAACTCTCATTAACTGCTGCTTATTGAATGTTTCTGTTAAATACACCACTCTAGGGACTGAAGTAAGTGAAAAGGTGGAAAACAGTTTCTAAGACACTGGAACCAACACATCTGGCACCAATAATATACCATAGTCAAAGTTTGTTATATCACTCATCTCATATGATACATTCTAATATTTGCTTGAGCAATAACTAAACCTCTAGATCATGTCTGCATGCTATTCTATGATTTGCTTCTTGCAACTGAGAGGGCCCCGTGGAGGATGTTTGCAGACTGGAAGACCAACCACATGCGTTACCTGATAGGTAACCACCCATACAATCAGATTGAGATTCAGACTACAAATGCTATGAACATATATATATATATATATATAGTGTGGCGGAAGTGCTTCAGTCCAGGGCTTAGCAAATGTCCAGGCTCCCCCTTGCTGTGGGCACAGACCCCCACAGGGTTGAACTTCCAAACTCTGCTCCTGTGGCCCCAACACCCTTTCATGTTCCAGGGGAGATACTGCTCCTCTCCTGGTCCTTCTGAGCTTCAGCTGTCCTCCACAATATATATATATATATATATACACATAATTGGCTGCTGAAGTAACAGCCTATCTGTATTATGAGCAGGTATAACTAACAAAGTGGTCACTGAGCATACTGTATATTCCTTAAAGCACAAAAGTGTTGATTAGTAAAATCAAAGCATGGCTGAAAAGATGATCACCATTTTTGCTTATTTTTTTGCCAATAATGTATTATGCCAAAATAAAAAACATGCATATGTTTCACGCAGCACAGTGGCGCAGTGGTAGCGCTGCTGCCTCGCAGTAAAGAGACCTGGGTTTGCATCCCGGGTCCTCCCTGCGTGGAGTTTGCATGTTCTCCCCATGTCTGTGTGGGTTTCCTCCGGGCGCTCCGGTTTCCTCCCACAGTCCAAAGATGTGCAGGTTAGGTGGATTGGCGATTCTAAATTGGCCCTAGTGTGTGCTTGGTGTGTTTGTGTGTTTGTGTGTGTCCTGTGGTGGGTTGGCACCCTGCCTGGGATTGTTTCCTGCCTTGTGCCCTGTGTTGGCTGGGATTGGCTCCAGCAGACCCCCATTACCCTGTGTTCGGATTCAGCGGGTTGGAAAATGGATGGATATGTTTCACACAAATTATTTCTTAGATAAAGCGTCAGTTTAATTTTATCAAACTTAAGCAACTACAGAAAAAAATATAAACATTATGGACATAACAGAAATAACTGGTATACATGATAAAATGCAGCATATTTTCTGCTATGTGGCATGAATTATGTAACAATAATGAATGAACAACATTCTACAATATTATAAAATGTTTTACCTTGATTGACTCAGGATTTAGTGAAGCGAGCAGCATTGCTTCCTCATATGGTAATTTTATGAGCCCAGGTTTAATTCTCAGCCTGGTCACTGCATGGAGATTATACATTCCCTGTGTGTCCATATCACTACTTCGTTTTCCTCACACATCCCAAAGATATGCACGTTAGACTAGCAAATCCTGATTTGCTTTATATTAGTGAATGTGGGTGTTTGCCTAAATGTTCCCTATGATGGACTAGTGCTCATTACATGTAAAGGAGATTACATCTCTGAGATTGCTACAGATGTACAGTATGAGGTTTGTGTTATCACAAACCCGAATGTTCCAGATAGAGCTGTCAAAGATTGTGGTGTTTTGTGGTTGTAGCACTTCATATTGGCCTGTTAATATGAGAGCGTGTGTTTGTTTGTGTGTGTGTGTGCACCCTATGATAGACTCTACATCCCAAGCAGGAGTAGTACTTGCCTTGAATATAGGAATGCCAAAATAGCAACTGGCTCTTTGTTATCCAGTTTTAAGTAAAGCAAGTTGAGTAAATCGATGAATGGTTAACTAATAATTTCATTTCAATTCCATTGTTTAATTCAGAATAATCTTTTTTAATTTTGTATTAATGCAGACACAATTTTAAAGCCTGCTCTGCTTGGGCAAATATATGCTTTTTAAGTATAGGTTCTGAAACCATGCCTTGTGAGAAACCTCTTTGAAAGATCCAGAAGCAAAAGTAAAGAACACATCAGATTTGTTCATTAGATGAAGAAATATCTGTCTTACTGTTTAGCAGAAGGATCTATCCTCATAGATGTCTAGCAACCCCCGGTTGCTAAGGCACTGCATTACAGATATAACAGCTTCTGTTGGAAACCAGAGTCCCTCAAGGGATACGATTTTATAGCTTGAGTAAAGCAATAGATGTGAAAAATGCCAATGCATGCACAGCATTAGCTCTAAGACTACACTTGTGAATATAGAACTTTTTAAGGTGACTGATTTTAATAATAAATGGAAGATATCTTTGCAGTTACTTGAGCTACTTTAATCTTTCATTGGCAAAGAAACATTGATTGTTAGAAGACTTCAAATAATTGTCAGAATAACATTTGGCTGGTGTTCATTGCATTAATGTATTTTTAAATAACCTTGTCGTGTGAATATTTATTTAGCATACTGTGTTATAATGTTCTCAGTATTTTATGTGGTCCTGCTGGTAGCATATGTGTGCTCTTGACTCTATATATGACTTCTGCTAACATTTTCCTCTCTCTTTGAGTTATTTCAGACTCTGAGTGTTAATCATTTTTTCAGTTCCATTACAAAGCAAGCAGTACTGCATATGGCACATTATCAGTGTATCCCTGGTGGAGGAAACTACACTTTTCCTTAAAGAGCTAGCATGCTAATTTGGAAAGTAATGGAAACAGATTAATTGTATGTGTTTCCCGATCAAAATTTCATTCTGCTTGTCCAGTGAATGAGAAGTTGGACTGATCAATCTGGGATGAGAGTTTAATGTTTCACTCGCACTCCTCTACTGTAAATGAAAATTGGTTCATCCTTAGCACCACCACTACAAATTTGACAACAAGGCAATCTAATTGTCAGACTGAAGAAATTTTATAGCTATTTTCTTTCCATTAATAATGCTGGAAATGCACCATAAAGGGCTTATGCACTGAGCACTGTTCAGTTACACTTTCCCAGCTTACACTTTTTGTTATCGGCCAGGCCATCCCTGCTTCTGATTTTGCCAAAGATAAGAGAGCAGTCGCAGAAAAAGTGAGGCATTATAAAGGCATATTGCTGTAAGGAAAAGGAGCCCCAGTAGCGTTTTTTTGACAACTTCTGTTGGATACTTTGTTGGCTGAAAGTACTCAGTGTTAGTGTGTTAGAGAGAGAAAGTGTAACATTGTTCAAAATGTCTTCTTTCTCTTCTCCACTCCCACCTTCAGTGGGTTGAAAGTGTGCCCATAACTTAGCCTGCCTTTTTAATTAGCTTGCTGATTCAGTGGACCTCTTGAAGTGATGTTACCGACACAGCATGCCAGTCTCACTGGCTATCAGAGATATAGAAGATGTAAAGGATGTCACTAACCATATTAAAGAAAGACAGTCTCCTAAGAGAAAAGGTCAGCTCGGCTCCTTCTTAAATAGTTCCTCTGTGTTCTGAGACCAGTCCAACCAGCCATTAATGTGGACTCCCAGGTACTTGTAGGCGTGGACCACCTCTACATCCACTCCCTGAATAGTGACCGGACATAGAGTCTCTTTGTGATTTTGCTGATGTTAAGATGCAGACAGTTTTCTTTACACCAAGAAACAAACTTCTCCCATACTCTGTCTCAGCCCCTTTATCAATACACTCCAAAAGTGCAGAATCATCTGGGAATTTCTGCAGGTGACATAACCTGGTGTGTTATATTTGTATTCTGAGGTGTACAGAGGGAGGAGAAAAGGGGACAGAACTGTTGCTTGTGGTGCTCCAGTGTTGCTCACATCTGTACCAGAAACACAGTACTTGAGTCTCACAAACTGCAGTCTGCCTGACAGATAGTCCATTATCAGGACAACATAGCCTCATCCATATGCATATCTCTGAGCTTACCTCTTAACATGGATAATTGGATGTTATTGAAGGCACTTGAAAAATCAAAAAACATAATCCTCACAATGCTGCCAGTTTTGCCCAGGTGGGAATAAGCCTTGTAGAGCAAATATTTGCAAATTCCACTTCAATCTTTGTCTGATAGTTAAACTTCATTGGGTCCAAGTGGACATTCGTATAATCATATAATCCAGGACCAGTCTCTCAAAGATCTTCATGATAACCAACAGTTTGTAACCATTAGGTGAAGAGACATCTGCCTGCTTTGGAGCTGGAACAATACAGGATGTTTTCTACATCAGTGGCACCTTTTGCAGCCTTAGTATTAGACTAAACAGGTAACAGAGAACACCACAGGCATTAAGTACCCGAGTGCTGATTCCATGCAGTCCACCAGGTATTTCCATGTGCATGGCCCTCAGTTTTCTCCTCACTTGGTCATTAGTAGTGGACGGCCAGTAAGGTAAACTCATCACTGTCCATGCCAGTTAAAGTGGTGGTAGTTGTTGATGCAGTAAAGATGGTGTCACGGGACTGGTCATTGGAAAAAGGTGGTGGTGGGAGAAGAGAACATTATTTAAAAATTGGGTTTAGGGTAATAGCTTTGTCGACATACCTTTCTAGCACCTGAGCCCTAGATAGCTTCTGTCCAGTAATTATCAATTCATTAATTAGATTAGATTGAGGGTGGCACGGTGGCGCAGTGGGTAGCGCTACTACCTCGCAGTTAGGAGGCCCGGGTTCACTTCCCAGGTCCTCCCTGCGTGGAGTTTGCATGTTCTCCCCGTGTCTGCTCTGGTTTCCTCCCACAGTCCAAATACATGGAGGTTAGGTGCATTGGCAATTCTAAATTGTCCCACGTGTGTGCTTGGTGTGTGCGCGCCCTGCGGTGGGCTGGCGCCCTGCCCAGGGTTTGTTTCCTGCTTTGCGCCCTGTGTTGGCTGGGATTGGCTCCAGCAGACCCCTGTGACCCTGTAGTTAGGATATACTGTAGCAGGTTGGCTAATGGATGGATGGATGGATTAGATTGATTGATTGATTGATTGATTTGCCCTGATCATCCACCACTAAATATCCACATTTGTGAACAGAACCTCAACCTTTCAGCTCGCAGAACCATCATGAATAGGATTCATAGGCACCTTAACTGTCTGAGCTAAAGGTGATCCCATGTACACTCTAGGCAAAAGTTTTAGAAGTCCTCAGTTTTTCCAGATTTTCTTCAAATGTAATCAGCTGAAATGCAATGAATGACCAAAAATGGTGAAAAGACAGGCAAAGAGTTTTATGTAATAAACAGAAGGTGGAACACCTATGCAAATTGTCTACTTCAACTTGCAAGGCTTAATTTACTTTAATTGCTGTAGAACATCTGTAGGTTGTATCCTGTTAGTTGTTCCCTGAAGAAGGCCCTTTTGCAATCAGGTCAGGTCAGGTTAGGTACAGTTTGCCGCACCCACCAAACGATGAAACAGCTTGGGATTCCGGTTGGCAAACCCAAGAAACTGCTGAGAAATGTAGTTGAAGCAGAAACCTTTGACAACCTTTAAGAAGAGTCTGGATGAGATATTGGGACAGCTTAGATATCAGCTAAACAAATGAGCCAGATGGACTGAATGGTCTCATCTCCTTGTGACTACGTTTCTGCGATAAGAATAATTATAACTAACTAACCAAGGCCTGAACCTTCACCATATACTATATGAAAATGCAATTTATTTTTAATTAAAGCAAGTTAATGGGAAACAGAAATCTGAGAGCATTTTGTTTTGATAAAAAAAAATTTAAATAAGCCTTTTATTAATTAAAAATATTCTCATATTCTTGACAACAAACAAACAGTATATTCTGGAAGTAATTCAAACTCATTGTTTCCTAAAACCACTCCATGCTTCAAAGCCCAAACATTATTGAGAAATTTCAGTATTTATCTGTGCTTTTTTGGAGTTCACATTGATTTTTGTTTTTTTTTTTTGGTTCGAAGATGTGATTATTTATTTTATACAGGTGATTAATATTGTTTGTTTGTGAGAGCTTCATCATAATACACTTGACTCCCAGCAGGAGAGTTTCTGCTTTACCAAAAACCTTTATTATTTATCTGATGCAAATCTCAGCTGGTGGTTGAATTAACCTGTCACACTTTCAGTAAGCTCATTGATTATTTGTATTTAATTTATTTTTGACAACTTTACCTACTCTCATTCACCATGGTGTTCCATCTCCTCCTTCTCTTAACTGGTTGTTTAAGATCAAATGTGACACAAGACGCAGGAAAATAAATACCACACTAAGTTTTTTGTTGCTTAATTGAACTGGCACATGTACCTTTGTAAAAGGTATTACAAATCGGCATTACTGTATGTCAGGCGGTGATATGTTTATGAATACTGATAGTAGGCAGCAGTTCAACAACATTTTATTTTTGAGAGAAACAGCAGTAATAAGGAAGATTTGAAATGAAAGTCTTATTTAGGGTCGTTAAAAGTTAATGACATCAATCTATTATAATTAATTCTATCTGCCTGCAGGGCTCTGCTTCAAGTCAGAGCCCATCCTAGTAGACTCTGGGCACCATCAGTGACATTTAGTTTTCCCTAAGGTTTTCCATTTTCACCCTTTTTTAAATATGTATTGATTGTGTCTAGTTTACAAGATTATACTCACCATGTTTATACAAAATCCATATTAATTACTTACATGCTACATATTCTTTGGTTAAACATTTAGTTTTAGCACCAGCCAGACAAACCCTTCCATCCAAGAGAGCCATGTACATGAAGCATTTGACCAATCTAGTCATTTTAAAAATACCAACTTATTATTATTTGATTTTTAGGTTTGAGTGCTTGAAAACATAAGTAGTCAATAATATTAAATGTGCTTTTATAACCACTCATCCAACCATCCATTTATATAACCGGCTTATCCAGGACAGGATTGCAGGATAGCTGGAGTCTGTCCCAGCAATCATCTGGCACAAGGCAGGAACAATACCTTGACAGAGAGCCCCTCATTTTATTACCATTAAATGGATTAAAAGAATAACATAATAATTATAGATAGCACCTTATTTGACCCCAGAGGAAAACTGGCATTTCTACAGAAGCTCAAAAATTAAATAAATATAACAAAAAACAAATTCATGCCAGAATGAATAAAAATAAAGAAAGTTGAAATGAAAAAAAACTTCCAACTTGGCTAAAGATAAAAAGAGCAGTCATATCACAGTGAGGCATTACACAGGCATATTGTTATTGATATAAAGGAGCCCCAGTAGCGTTTCTTGACACACTTCTACTGAATAATTCATAAGCTGAAAGTACTCAGTGTTAGTGTGTCAGAGAGAGGATGTGCAGCATTGTTCATAATGGCAATCAGTTTTGTCTTCATTCTTTCTTCTTCTTCTACCTCTAAAAAGTCCAGAGTGCATCCCATAATTCAGACTGCCTTCTTAATTAGCTTGTTGATTCAACAGACTTCTGTTGAAGTGACTTACCTGCTCAGCATACCACAGTGTAGAGCACTGGCCACCACGGAGTTGTAGAATATGTGAAGGATGTCACTATGTATAAAAAAATGACTGCAGTCTCCTAAGAAAAAATTCTGCTCTGCCTTTTATTACATAGTTCCTTTGTGTTATTTTACCAGTCCAGCCTGTAACTGATATAGAACCCTAAGCACTTGTAGCAGTTCACCACTTCTACATCCACTGCCTGAACAGTGACTAGACATATGAGGCTCTTATGTGCAATGAAAGTCGATAAGCAATTATTTGGTTGTGCTGATGTTAGGTTGCAGATGATTCTTTCTGTACCAAAAAGCAAAGTTCTCCACCTGACTTCTATACTTTGTCAACACACCCCTATACTGCAGAATCATTGGAGAATTTCTGTAAGTGACATGACCTGGTGTTACACTTATAGTCAGTGAACAGAAAAGGAGACAGGACTGTTCCTTGTGGTGGTTATAGACCATTATCCAGGACACCATTGTTCATCCACCTGTATATCCCTGAGCTTACCCCTTAACAGTGCTGGCTGGATATTATTGAAGGCATGGGAGAAATCAATAAACATACTCTTTACAGTGCTAAAAAAGAATAAAACTTGTGGAGGATGAAGATAATTGCACCCTCCACTTCAATCTTTGTCTGATAAGCAAAATACAATGGATTCAGGAGTTCTGTCACAAGACCAGTCCTATAATCGAGGACAAGCCTCTCAGAGGTCTTCATGATGTGAGACATTAGTGGTTCATAGTCATTATTGGTGAAGAGGCGCCTACCTTCTTTGGATCTAGAACAATACAGGATGCTTTACACAGCGGCGGTACACAAACTGAATAGGAAACAGAGGAAACCACATACAGTAGTTGGTCAGCACAGGCCTTAAGAACTCAATGGCTGACTCTATTAGGTCTTAAAGCTTTTCTTGTGTGTCATCACCTCCATTGTCTATTCACTTTGTCATTACTTATGGATAGCCCATATTGATGATTAGAGGTGGACTCTTCACTGGCTGTACCAGCCGAGGCGATGGTAAGCGTTGATGTAGTAGGGATGGAGTGGGGGCAGTGGTCATTGGGATAAGGTGGTAATGGTGGAAGGAGGGAAAATCAATTAACAATTGGTTCAGGGCATTAAACTTGTCCACATTCCTTCTAGTACCTTAGCCCTAGCCTGCTTGAGTCCAGTAATTACGTCAGGTCCATTCAAAACTTCTGACATGTTATTCTGAAAGAATTTATTTTCTATTCTCAGCTTTTTTCCTGCACTTGCTTTACACTCTTTAGAATGCCTTTGTCACCAGAACTGAATGATCTCTTCTTCTTATTTAGAAGACATTTTAGTAATCCATGGCTTGTTATTTGGAACACAGCACACTGTTATTAAGGGCAAAATAGTGCCAATACAGAATAATATAGTCTGTTATGTAATGGATGACTCCCTCAATGTGTGCACACCAGTCTGTCCTTTGGAAGCAGTGATTAAGAGCCATTTCAACCATTAAGGCTCCACTTTCACTTACCAATTAACGAACCTAAGGTATTAGATAATTAATTAAAAATCTGAAATTTTTTACTCATTTTCCATGAGTACAAATATATGAATGTGAAATTTACACTTGAGAGTATAGTTGTTTGGTTATTCATTATTTTGTAAGTCAGCTCTGATGGGCTTAAAATGGAAATCAGTGGTCCTCAGAAGCATGCTGTGAACAGAAACAGGAAAACCCTGTTTATCAACTTTGACGTCATGTGGGTCACAATTCTGGTGGATTGAAGGTAAAGGAAAAATGACCAGATTTAATGAATGTGGATGACACAGCCATTTGATAGTTAGTTCTACTGCTTCACAGATCCAGTGTCCTGGGTTCATTATCTTTGTAAAGTTTGCATCTTGTCTGTGTTCGGTTTTCCAATTCTTAAATAGCTCCAGGTGGGTGTGTGTGAGTGGGCTCTGCAATGGACCTGTGCAAAGACCTGGCAGAAGGAGGGGATCTGGGTGTGAAGGGGGCTTATGAATGTATTTGGTATTGTTATAAAAACGGTGAAAGCAGATTCACTGAAACCTGATTTAGAATTGCTAGAAACTGCTACATTAACTCCGACATACAAACAGGAAATGTTACAAATTTACTTTTACTAACACCATCCTCATTTGTTTTCTGTCCACCATATTCTGAATAACAGAAGCTCAGCATGCACTGCTGAAAAAAGTACCTTATCATGTTTCATTTTGGCTTAGCTCTATTGAATATTATTTTTTCCACAGTATGTTTCTTATCATGCATGCAGACGACACAATGTAAAAAGTAATACTGAGTGTAGAGAGGTACTGAGAACATAATAATGTTATGCAGGTGGACAATAGAGTTTGCCTTTTCAAAATTACACTACTTTGCTTTGATACAAAATGTATTATGATCAGTTCATTTAAAAATTTATTATCAAGTGTACATTATACAATGAAATTCCTTTTGCATGGTTGACCAACATGCACCACAGCTCAAATGTCACTTCACAGGATATACTGTATAAAATATAATATTACAAAATAGAGTAGGTAGCAATCAGCAAAACAACTGAGGTTCCTTTCACATACTTTTTTGTTAAATGAACACAAAATTAATTTAATGTCATTTTTCAATGATAAAAGTCAATGAAAAGGGTTTGTTTTTTTAGTTTTTAAAGGTTTTTGGGAAATGGAAAAAAGTAACACTGCTCTCTAAGGATTCAGCAACACTGTACACCCCTTTCTGTAATATCGAACATGAAAATAAAGAGGAGAAAGCGGAGAACATTTTCTTTTGAAAGAGCAACATGGCTAAACACAGCCCAAAACGAGAGAAAAACATTAGCCCTTAGAGTAAAGCCTATAATCCAGAAATTTTAGTGGTCATGAAATGGCAAATTTTGAGATTCTTTTTCTGAAGTGGAATAAAACTCTACATTTTGATGCAAATTCAATTTTGTTCAAATCGCTGGTTTATCACTAATTATATGATAAAAGTAACCTGCGAGATACCCAATGTCCCCAGATCATTTTTGGGTTGTTTCCTTTCTTGTGCCAGTGTTGTTGGGATGAGCTCCAACTCTCCATATAAGCATGAATTAGAGATGCTTTGAGAATGTTAAGTACCAAAAAAAATGTTACAAATCAATAATATAAGTCTTATAACCTGAAAAATAGCAAAACTATTTGGTTCTCGCAGGATTTGAAAAGTAATTGATAGAGAGCTTAGCGGCTTTCTGTAACCGAGACTTTGCTGATCTAGAATTTCTTACTCCAGGAGTCTAGAATGCCCTCTGCTTCACTGACAACAAAAGCTGCCCACTAACACTATTAATAAAAAATCTGAAGGTCAGAAGCCTGAAGCCCAAACAATATATGTGTAGCGTACCACCACTCAGGCAGAGCACCATCAACAAACCAAGGCTAATTTCAGGCTGGCATTGCTCATCAGAACTGAAAAGTCTATGGCACACAGAAAGAAAATTAATATAACCATCTCCAGTTAGTTTGCTCTTACTGACCAAACTTTTATTTTGAACAAATTGTATGCTAAACATCACTGGATGTATTATTATGTTTGTTGCAGGTGCGGAAATGTAGGGTTTATTATGTGTGTCCTAACATAGTTGCCTAAAGTATATCCATTTCCTTAATAATAACCATAAGCAATACTTTTAAATCTAGATGTCCATATTATTTATAAGTGTTATTATTTCAAAGCTGTTATAAGCTATTGTTGATTGCTAAGTTGTCAGTTTATATGAATGTGCGCAGTATAAAATTTAAATGTGTGATTTTTCACTTTGCTACTCAGCAAAAGGCAGAAGATTATTCTTTTAGAATAAAACAAAAAAGGATGGTTGACTGGAGAGTTAGTGTTTTATTAAGCTAGACTGTAATTGTACTGTTTGTAAAATTGTGCAAGAGCATGATTTATTACTTCTATTATTGGTGTGTAATTGAAAACCTCAAAAAGTAAAATTATAAATACGTAAATATACAGCATGTTCCATTATTGTTTGTTATTTGTAACTACATAAGAAGCCGTCCTGCTGACGTAGCCCCTAGCACTGCTGTGCTTAATCCCAGTTGTAATCTTTTAATTGAGTTTTTTTAAGCATTATATTATTTAAACAACATATGTTCATTTATTTATTTTGCCCCTTTCAATATCCCCATCATTTTTTATCTACTTTCCCCACAAACAACATAAGGAAACAACAAGAAAAAGAGAAAGACCTAAGCTAACACATTATATAAAATTAATGGTTTGATTCCTATGAGTGAAGTTTAATTAATTAATGATTTATTTATTTAGATTTTTTGTACCTCCCTAAGCCTTAAAAAAAAAAGCAAAAAGTGCTGTAGAGTTCTTCAATAAGCTAGCAGTGTTACAAAGGCCATTACATTAAAAGGAATTCTCAAGAATGTTCAATGATCTTCTATAATTTCACAATGGCACTAAGTGTCTGCTTGTGTCATTGTTGGTCTTTTCAGAATACTTCCATTATTTCTAAGATGAATGATGTAGGTTATTTCATTTGGAAATTTCACTTTTTACTGTTAGTTAAGTCTCATTTTATTTATGTCATATGACTGTTCCATCACAATTATGACATCACCAGAAGTCACAATACACTGTGAATATGGCAGCATTCACAACAGTTGCCATAGTAGATTAGCCTTAGTAGATAAAACTTGAAATCTTTGAAGAACCCTAGCATTAGTTAGTTTCATCTCAAGTACACATTTTTGATCTCCTTTTATGAACTTCAACTATGATTTTTGCTTTGATTTTGGCTACTCATTTCTTTCTCCTGGAGTCTCATTATTAAAACTTTGTATGGATTTGAGCATGAACACCAAAAATATGAAAATCTTAATATAAAAAAAATCTAATTAATAAAACTTGGTGTACGCACATATTCTATGCAATTGACCTTTATAAATCACAATCATCTTGTAAATGTGCGTACGTCAACACACCTTGAGCCCCACCTGGTTGCCACTCTGAAATAACCATATATGGACTATGCTAATGAACCCCATTAATATATTCAATCATTATGCCACAGATCTTCATTAACTGGTAGAGCAGTCTCCCACCTGATGCATCCAGCCACCACCAATTGCATTTTAATGAGTTCTATGGTGCACTCTGCACTGCATTGAGGAGCCTCACCCCTGCACTCTGGGGTCAAGTAAAGGCATAAGGTCCTAGTGTCTAAGTGGGTAGCCACTATTACCTGGCACATGTAATGACATATTTGTTGTTACAATGAATACTTGTAATATAGACCATAGGAAACATTGATGGTTCAGTCAGTTATCTTACCAACCAGCCAGCCATCACATACAGTACTTTAGCAAATCATCACTACTGATCAACACTACTTTGCCTCAAAACAAATTAATCATGGTATAACCCAAGCCATTGAACCAATGATGTCTGTCAGTCTCATTCTGGTATCACATATAACTTGTTCATTAATGGAATATCTGCTTACAATTAACAAATGCAGTGTCATTCTCACTAGATGCTCTTGCTGCGACATTAGTGCTGTTACCTGCCGCAATTACATTACACTGCTGCAAATTGATTTTTTATGTTGCCATACCACACAGAAACTGAATACAGTGTCTCATCAGTTGTTTATGGCTTCTAGCACAACATGTATGATGGAGCTGAAGCTTGGCTGAGATATTCCTAACCTGCTGGCCAGTTCCCTGTAGTAGGCACCTGTTTCTAGAATGCCAACCATTAAGTAAAAATCTGGATATGGAACAGGTAGATGCTGATTTCCAGCAGTCTGTCTCTCTAATGCCAGGGCCAAATCATCACGAAGATGGCCAGTCCTTAAAACTCATTTATTTTGTATATGACCATTTGTATGGTCTTCAAGTAGTGCTAAATAAGCCAGGTTGTGTCAAACCATTAGGCTATAAATAGGCTGTAAGGAAAAATATTTATATCTTTACGTACACAGAGAGAGAATCATGGCTGTGTTTTTACTGCAGGTTGGTTTCCAATCCTGAGAAGTGACAACAGGTAGCCAATATTAACTAACAAAAAAACGTTTTTCAGTGCAAATACGCAGCACTGGCCCTCTTAAAAGGGATCTAGAATAGAGTCTACACATCACATCTATAACTTTTGAGGTTTAGTATGTTACGTCAACACATATTACAATAATTCCTTGGTGATATGAATTATTACATGCATGAGTTGTCATTTAGCTGGTTTGGCTACATTTCCCAACTTGATGAAAGGGGTCATCATTCCTACTTTCTCTAAAATGTTCCCTAACCGGATGGATCAGAGTTGCCCTTAAAATACACAAGCTTTCCTGTTAAGTTTTCTTTCATAAAAATCTTCACCTCTGCGTGGAAATCTGCATAAAAATAAAAAGACGCTCAAAATGAGCGAACACAGCATTCCACACAAAAGTTATTTTTAATAAATATGCCCCTAGTTTTGTTACTCACTCACAGTAATTCCTAGTGATCCGCACTATCAGTGGCCTGTGATCTCAGAGACTGTGTTCTGTGATTAAACACTTCCGACAGTATTAAGGTCAGCTAAATGCACTTCCTGGCCATCTGAGGTTACAAATTTACCTGAGAATTAATGAGTAAGTTTCTTTGTTTCACTCTTATTATAGTTTCTGTTTGGGCTGAGGTGAAAGATAGGACGGACCTTCTGGCCTAATACATTCCCACCTGTATCTTGGTGCTTTCTAGGCAGGACACCTACACAGTCATGCTTAGGGTCAACATTTGAATATCCACACAACTTATCAGTCTTAGCCAGGTCAATGTCTTTTGCTTTTGCAGTTTGCTACCAGAAACCTTTATCTGAAAGATCTGTATAAGAAAATTATAGGTTTCCGCGGCCTGATGCCCAAGCACCTAAACAAACACAAGTCCATGCTGGAGCCATTGCCTTACAGCTTTTTAAAGGTTTCAATAGAGGGTAACATTTGGTTTATTGCTGAGAACTGATGTTTCACAACTCTAGAGTCCTGAGTTTGAATACTGACTCAGTTGATGTCTCTGTGTAGTCTGCATGCTTTTTCCTTGTCCATGTGGGTTTTTCTTCAGCTACATCAGTTTTTCTTCTACAGTTCAAAGCCCAGTGCCTGATGTTACTTGTTTCTAAATTGACTGTATGTGTCAGGATAGGCTCTGGTCTTGTGAACTTTAACTGTATAGTAGGGTGATGGTTAGTGGATGTTGTTTCAGAATTGAATTTTTGGTTCATCTCGACATTTAAATAAACATGATTTTTCATATTTATTCCAAAGAATTTAAGATTGCTATCTACTTTAGGAGATTCTGTTTCCCCATGTCTAAGAGCCTGCCAAGCACCATTTATGAAATTACTGCTAATCTAGTAACTTGCAATGGAATGTTTAACCTGTTATTGAACCTAACCTCCCTCATAACTCCCAGACCTATTTAAAACATGAAAAACTTCACACCAGCTTTTCCACAAGCATTTCACACAACCCCTGATGATGTAGTCTGATTTTTCTGGCATTTCTAAAGGTCTTTAGATGATATAAAATTACTAAGAAAAAGTTCAAGCTAAATATTAAATGGATAAAATATTATAGATGTGTTGGAAAGCTTAAACTAATAACTGCTTTGTGAAAGAAAAATGACAGCTCATTAAAATGTGTTTGGTTAGCCTCAATGGAACACCACATAAAACTTTTCATTTGCAGTGTATTTATTTTTGCCATGTAAAAGCATTTATTGAAGAAGACCCACAGGAATGAGGCCTTTTAATCATTGCCTTAAAATACATCAGATTCGTTATCCAACAAAAGTACTTTAGCTAAGACTTTTTTATCTTTTTTTATCCATCATCATATCATCTAGATCAAAACGTCTGCAAGCTGCCTTCCCTTCATCTTAAGATTATCATGAGAATAACAAACCTGTCACATCATAGAAATGTGGCTGAAAATTGACCTCATCTCCAAGCAAATGAATTGAAGCAACCTGCAGGTTACATTTTATCAGTAGATTTTTGAATCTAAATTTACTATCATTTTTTCCCATCTTTTAAACCTTCGTATTAAAAATTAGTTACGTCTAGGCAATTGATGAAATCATAATTAAGCTGTTATTATTACCTTTAAGCAAATTAAATTGATTAAAGAATCAACAGCTAATGGAAACATTTTAAGTGCAATACTAACAGGAAACTTTAATGCCATCTTTAATATTGCTAGGATTATATCTCTTGATTGTGTTGGATACACTAAAGGAAGGTCTGAAGAAAGTTCCTGGGGATATGTGGGCCTACATGCTCAACATGAAAAGTGAAATGAATAAAACGTATTTCAAATATAAATATGGTGAGGTGGCTGTCACGTTGTCTAATGCTGCTGCCTCACTTATAGAGTATCCATTGTTCAAATTGTGTGCTGTGTAGGCTTTTCTTTAGATCAGTGGTTTGTCTCCCACATCTCAAAGATGCCTGAGTCGTCATTGTCATGGACTGGTGCCTGTTAAAGTTTACTTCTTATCTTTGTACAAAAATAGGCTGTGGCTGCAAATGACTCTTAATTGGAATAAGCAGACTTAAGAATGCAATGAGGAAAATATCTCTCAATACTCTGAATGTACTGAACCTTGTCCCAGGAAAGCAGATCATTTGAGAGTGACAATAACAGAAAGTAACACTCTCCAGCAGTCTCTCTGATTCACAATTTTCTTTAAATCCTTCCAATTTTAGGCTATTTTCATACTTTCAGTTCCTGCCCCCATTGTTCCGGGGTTGATTCCTTAATAAATATTCAAAATCCCGTTCACTATACAAATTTCAATATTCAACTGATAAGGTGGATTCAGAACTCTTCTTTCATGGTGATCTCTTATAGCTTTGTTATACCATTTAAGCTTGTGAAACTCTGAATTCTATAGAACACAGAATCTACTTGTAATAATCAAATAATCAAAGAAAACAGATATCCTTTTCCGTTTCAGAAATGTTTTCACCCTTTAATTATCTTCATGTTTACATTTTATATAAACAATTTAACATACATTATGATTTACATGTCCTAATAAGAAAAAAACACTTCACCTTATTCATGGTCCAGTCATAAGCCTTTGCTGTAGACATCTGAGAATGAGATTTAAATATTCTTCCTGAGAGTCTCTGCTGTACAGTACATATTTGCCAATGCCATTTGTCTTCTTCTTCAGAGCACATTTTAAGTTATTGCCTAAATTATTGTTCACAGCTCTTTGGATCTTTTCCAGTGATACAAAATTAGTATTGGAGTTTTTACCACTGGAATTAAGACATAATCATCATAACCAGGGTCAGGAAATTAGGGACTATGTCATAGCAAACACTTTTGTTTGTCTGCCAAAGTTTGTAGCATACAGTATACACAGCGCCACGGAGGCTGAAACCTTACTATAATGGAAAAAAACACTTGTGCAGTGTGAGCTCGGGGAACGCAATGTAAATACAATTTGCAAATGAGAGCACAGACTTTTTATCCTAGAATCTCAACTGCTCACCAGCAGATTATATAGATCAGCTAAATTATTGGACAGCTTACCCCTGCCCTCTGTTGTATTCTACATGAAGAAATACCTCCTGGATCATATTTTGTGTGCACTCCCACTGTGCACTGGCAATCTATGTTATGGGTCGCTGGTTCTTTGCAACAATTTTTATAGATTGACCCCAATTTAGAATTTTGAAGATCTGGGGTATTATTTAGGAGAGACACTCTAACACCATGAATAGTGTTGCTGCCTTGCAGTGCCTGAACTCCCAAATAACTGGCTTTCTATGGACAGCAAATGTTTTTCTCGTTTTGATAACCCTAAGTGCCCAGATATCATGTATCCGAGATTGTTGGCTCCAGACTATGAAAAGTGTGGTTACATACAGTGCCTATAAAATGTGTTCACCTTCTTGTAAAGTTTTCACACTTTATTGTTATATAATTTTGAATCACAGTGGATTTAATTTGCCTTTTGCATATTGATCATTACCTGCGGTGGGTTGGCACCCTGCCCAGGATTGGTTCCTGCCTTGTGCCCTGTGTTGGCTGGGATTGGCTCCAGCAGACCCCCGTGACCCTGTGTTCGGATTCAGCGGGTTGGATAATGGATGGATGGATATTGATCATTACAGACTCAAAGTAATAACAGATCTCTGCAAAGTGATTGAAATTAATTATTGATACGAAACACATAACAATTGATTGCAAAGTACACCTGAATCATCTTTGGCACAGTCAATTGGTTTTAGAAGTCACATCATTTGTCCAATAGACATCACCTGTCTGGCGTTTTAATTGATTGTAGTGTAAATGCGTCTTACCTGAAAAGTCCAACTTTGGTGAGTCAGTATGACTACCTGACCTACAGTATGAAGACAAACTCTGTGAATATGTGATTGAAAAGCAGAAATCAGGGAAGGGATGCAAGAAATTATTTCCAAGTCAATTGATATCCCTTGGTGTCCAGAAATTGAAAGCATGGCACAGCTGTAAATCCACCTAAAGCATGCACTCCATAGAAACTGAGTGACTGTGTAAGAAGACTAGTGAAAGAGGACACCAAGAGACAATAACTGTTGCCCGGTTGATTCACCAGTCGTAGCTTTATGGGAGAACCACTGTTAAAAAAACGCATAGGACATTTCTGCTGGAGTTTGTCAGAAAGCATGGGGGAGACTCTAAAATCAGCTAGAAGAAGATCATATGGTTTGATAAGAAAATCCCCACCAGGAAGTATGGTAATGGTAGCATCACACTGTGAATTGTTTCTCTACAGAAAACCCTAGAGGTCTAGTGAGGGTAGTGGATAAGGGGAATGCAGCAAAATACAGGAAAATCCTGGAGCAAATGGAATGAACAAATTTACTCAGTTTCTGAGTTCGAGATGTCCTAAACAGTCAATATTCTGAACTCTTAAAAATATATATGGTCAGTTAATTATCCACTCATCTAGTATTAAACACACTGCAGTTAATTCAGTTTACAACAGACCTAAGCTAAGCAGCATCATACACAATGCAAAAACCAATTCTGGCTGAGGTGACAGCTTGTTTCAGGACATACACTCACTCAAACGGTACTAACTTAGTGTCACAAATTAAACTGAAACACTTATCTTTGTGATCTTTAAGGAAACATGGAGTACTAAGAGAAAATCCAGAAAAAATGTGCAAATACCACACAGATGGAGCTTTGAAGAAGCAGGAATAAAACTTCATCAGAAATGAAAAGAAGTGATACAGCTTGAAAGTATTTACCAATGAAATTGCTTTATTGAAGCCATTAGAATTCCTATGGAATTCAATTTGATTATGTTAGCACTGATTTGAAGCTTTTATCTGGGATTGCTGGATTGTGAAATTTTTATATTTATATTTAATTTTTATATTTATATCTCGCACATATTACATATAACTACTCGAAGTCATTATTGTTTTTTTCCAAATGTTTATGTGGAGGACGTGGCAGAGCCATTACTCATTGGGTTTTAGTAGAGTTGCTGTTAATGAGGCATCATACACTTAATAAAATTTTGAAGATTTTGATTTGAATAAACTGAAGATGTCATTGTGACAGAGTGGGTCAGTGGTAAATGCTGTTGCTGCTTCATAGCTCTGGGGACCTGAGCTGAAATCACAACACATTCTCTGTCTCTATGGAGTGTGAACATTCTTCTTTTGATCTTCGCACATTCTAAAGACTTGCATATTAGGCTATTATGAGTTATTGTGGGTGTGTGTCTGGAGGTGTGTCCTGCAGTGAATTGATGTCCTACTATAGGTTGAGTACTACCTCGCTTGTGATGGATTAAGCAAATTATTCAGATCATCTGAGTGAGTCAAAATACTTATTGTTAGCTTTCACTGCTTGCAGCAAACAGGTGGACTGAACATTAGAACAATTTTGAAGAGAACTTGACATTCAACCCAGCAAAACTTATCAATCCCTCATGTCCTAATTTCTCCAAAATGAGGACATATTGAGTTCTGAATGTCCCTAAAGATTTATCTACCACACTACTTGGCACCTTATATCATGTGTGTATAGTTCTCTGTGCAAATAACCTTTATGCAGAATTGACCCTAACACAGTTTCCTTCGGTATATCCATGTTTTTGTTGAAGAACTCATTTTAAAATAACATCTTTGTTCCTCTGTTCTAATTCTCCTCAAAATTCACTTGAATCAAGTTGACTCTTAATGTCCATCTACTTAAATTGAAATGATACAACTCCTTCAATCCTTTCCTCATCTCACAACTCACAGTCCTGGAATCAGCTTAGTTGTTCTTCCATGTAATTTTTCCAACGCTACAATGTCTTTTTGATGACACCTTACAAGTATGTAATATACCTGCCCTTGACTTGTTATCCACCAAACAAGTTTTACAACCCTAACATCCTATTAACTCTCCTAACTCCACTACAACTGTTTCTCTCATCATAAGCCTTTTCTTCCTGTGTTTAAGACAGTTTTGCATCTGTTTCATCTGCGGTGAAGCAAACAAAAGGGAAATAGAGGCAATAATATGAAAACTGTGAACATGAGTCAAGCCTAAATTCAACAGACAAAAGTACATACAACCAGAGTCAGAAAACAAAGCAATAATTCTTAGTACCAGAACACACATAAGCACACACTAACAAAGAAGTGTTTTATTTTTTGCCAGACTCGAATATCAGAAAATGAGTAGTGCTGACCTTTATACTGTGAACGTGATGACATCACAGGTCACAACCTCTGCTCATCCCTTGATGGCAACAACAACAAACGGCATTGGAAAGACGTAAACCAAAGTCAACATTGCCAAATATTAATCTCATATGAAGTTCAAGTGCAGAAATGAATTCTGTGGTCTTCAAAATCCCTAATGGGAGAAAGAAAATTTAAAAAGTGACAGAAAAAGACAGAAAAAAATAAATATGAAATAGTCATGACATCACCCATCCATACACTTGAATAATACACACATGGGAGATTTTATTAAAAGCTTTCTGAAAATCAAGATTAATAATATATTTGTTGCATCCTCACAGAAACCCAGCATATTAGTGAAACACAGCCTCTCATTCTAAACACGTTTGAGATATGTGTTAGCGTTTTATCATATGATCAGACGCACCTAAAACGAACGGTACCAGGTAACCTTTAGCTTCTTTTCTTAATGAGGGATAGGAAGAAATATCAAAACCACCTTTAGAAATATTACCTATAACCTCTTAGCTATCTCACTGTCCATATTGTACTCCGCATATTCAACTCTAGAGACCTTTAATCACAGTCTGCTTATTGACTGGGACTGTCTTTACTTTCACTTTTTTTACTTCCAACCCAGTTTATCACCAATAGAGGGTTACACAAGAGCATCCACTCATTCATTTAAAGAACTGCAGCTATACAAGGCATGAACAATCTAGCTTCTCAACTATGCTAATAGGAATTAGGATGAAACCCTGATTTAAGTTTTCACTTAAATTTGTATTTATTTGCATCAAAACCAATATCAGCCATTATAAGCACTGCAAAGAATTACACAACCTGTGTGGGTTTGTGTAGTCTTCATTCAGTCCCAGATGACAATTCTCAGGTAGCTTCTTCACTTTAGATGCAAATTACATGTGATTAATCAAAAAAAAGATTTCTTGCAGTAGATAGTGAGCTCTTTTCCAAGTGTTTACCAGCTAAGAGAGTGATGCATTTAAGTGTCCGTTTCACTTAGGGAAAGGTTTCTTGCAAGTGCCTATTTTTGCTGAGCTCTTTAAGAGTGTCAGAAAGGAAGCAACTGAACTGAGAGAAAGCTCTATTTCTGCAACAAGCAGCAACTGAGAGAAATCTTTGTTGGAAATAAAAATCTAATAAAAGGTAACCAGTCTCCTCTCCCTTCTCACACAAAATAAGCACTGACTTACTTGTTTTCATCTCAGTTAGCAGAAAGTGCCATTACACTTTTCAGTTTCTGAAAACACAGAAGGTTACTGAATCATTATAACAAGCTCAAGGTTATTTTTCACATAGGAATTTCTAGGCATTGAATCCAAATAAAATGAATCCTGATTTTACTTCCAGCATGCACTGCACTCCTTTTCAGCTTGATACAAAACTTTCAGGCTTCTGGCCTATCACCTGAAATCTGCCAGGTGGAAAGGTTAGCGTAACTCTCATACAGTTGTCAGTGATACTGGTTTACAGCTGCTAAAATTGAGCTGATCTCCTTTTTTTTTGTAATGACATAATATTTGCTAACTTCTACTCTGTAAGAACTTCCCCTTTGTACAGCGACTTTTGAAAAAAATGCATTAAGGGTTGTGGAAAAGCTGTGGACAGGGTGAGAAAGCTTACTTAGGGCACTGCCTCCCTCGGAAAGCAAGATGGCAGCAAACCCAGGCTGGGATCCCCACATGGGTGACCACAGAACATGCTGGGTATTGTAATCCAAGGGAACAGCCCTGCTGGGTCCCGTTGGGAGGCAGTGGGCAACATTCAGCAGAGAGAAGAAGGAAGAATTGGTGATTTATTTTCGGTTTATTGTATAATTGTGGCTAATTGTTGGAAAGGTGTTCATTGGAAGATGCTTTGTGGAATAAAAACCTTTCATTTTATTACATTGTGGGCTTTATTGCTGTGTCTATGGTATGGGACTCTCTGGCACCCTTTTGTGGTTACAGGATATATAGCATATGTGCTCACTAACCTCTTTAAGTATTCTAAGATGAACATTACCTGGTCTGGTATACAATTTCCAAATTTCAGTGTCGACCCTTAATAGTCCCTGTAACTGCTAGGTTATTGACCACAGAAAAATGGGAATTTATAGCATGTGCTATGTCACTATCTCTATATTTAAGTTCACCCTTCCACTTCTTTTACTACTAAAATAGTGATAAAAATCTCTTTTGGTCATCTTTCATATTTTCTGCAATATTCCTCTCCAATTGCCTTTAAGCTTTCCATTTTAACCGTTACTCACATGACAGTTTATGTGAAGTCTTCATGCAGTTTTCTGTCAAAACATCGTAAGAAAATTATTTCCTTTTACTGTTACAATAATACCTGTCATTAAGACTGATAAATGTGGTTGTTCCTCCCTTTAAAGATCCTAACGCTTCAGGGTTACACACAATTCTCACCTTAGTATAAGTTGAAACATGCAGACTTACTTATTTATTTTCATAATAATTGAGTCCCCCACTAAAGCAGTGTATCACTCTAACCAAAAGGTAGGACCCCTCTTTTCAATGCCACATTTATTTATATTGTTTTCCTGGACTGATAGTGTTATATTTTTTGACCCTGCCACAATACCTGCTCTGTTCCATTCCATATTGTTTCTGAAATATGAATACTGTAATAAAGCCCAGTTGAGACCAAAATATTCAGATGCAAGTTTAAATTCATTAATAGCAAAGTCATATCATATCTCAGCTGTGAATAGACTGGGCTTCGCAGCACATGATACAAGGTATTGTGGACTCATCGAATAATGAAGTAATCTAAAATAGAACCAAATTATTGTAAGTTTCATTTCATAGGGCTGAATAGTACCAGACAGCTGAAATCCACAGCGGGTGAAAAATATCCTGAACAACGGATTTTTTCATATCCAGCTATGTGAGTAAAAAGCTGTTGCATTTTTGACATGCTGAATTACTTACTTTTATTAAAAGCAAGCTTTTCAAGCCTGGAGATTTCTGCAGACTGGGTCCAAATCCCTGGCCCAGTCACTGTAAGTGCAAAGTCTTCCCGTGTTTGTATTAGTATTTCTCCAGGTACTCCAATTTTTCTACAACAGTTCAGAGATGTGCAGATTAGGTTAAATGACAACTCTGAAGTGACCCAGGATGTGTGTGTTTATGGGCAAGTATGGGTCATCTGGTGCCCTGCCTAAGGATCTTTCCTGCATTGCTACTGTTATATTGCTGGCTCACAAAACTCACAGGTTGGAACTGATATTGTATAAATGAAAGTTTTCTTCCTCTCCTTGAACTGGATCAAGTCATTCACGACTATATACATTGATACATAGGCTCATCTTCTGATGTATTTGTATCCTGATGTTTTACCTCAAATATGTCAAATATTGTTCTTAACCCTGCCTATGACCACTCTCATCATATTATGCCAGCCCTAACCCAATATTTGTATATTACTAATACTGTGTTCACATGCTAGGAGAATTTCAGTGTTACCACTTGTAACATCTCACCTTCCCATCTTTATTGTGTTCACATACATTAATGGTCGATATTTTGGAAGAATTGCAAGGTTTCTGCTGATCTGCTACTTGATTTGCAGCAAAGCCAATCAACAATTAGATGTATTTATTTTTACAATAATGAAAAGCAATCCAAATAAATTAAGTTCTGACTGAACTACTTCTTTTTATTTGACAGTATTAAATGACCAATGTTACACTACAGATTGGTTAGCATTGTTTTCTGTGAATTGTTACATTTTAATAAATTTCCCACTGAGAATCTTCCATTTCTTGTCTGTCCCATAGCTACTTTGAGAAGAGGTTGTGAAATAAAAGAAAAGCAAGCCCTCTTAGTACTCATTGTGCCTAATTTGATATATTTTTATTTCAGTTTCTCTTTCGGTGTTTTGTCCTCTGTTTTGAGTTCATGTTATAGTTTCCTTTCTGCATCTTTTAATCACACATCTGTTCTTGATTCTGCCTCATGGAAAGTATTAAACTTCATTTTATGCTTTTATTTCTAGCTCTACTTGTGGTTCCTGTTTATGTTGGATACAATGCAGCATAAAGGTAGACCAGTGTTACTAGCACATTGTCCATTTTACTTGACTGGTTATGTTATATTTTCACGTATATCTACATTTAGGCTTATGTCACTGGGGCTATAAAGTGTTTGATGCCTTAAACACTCATTGGACACTTTATTAAGTACACCTTGCTAGTACCAAGTCGGACTCCCTTTTGCCTTCATTGTCTTCATTATCTGCCATAATCTTTTGTGGCATAGATTCAACAAGGTGCTGGAAACATTCCTCAGGGATTTTGGTCCACATTGACATGACAGCATCACGCAGTTGTTGCAGATTTGTAGGCTGCAGGCTGCACATCCATGATGTGAATCTCCCATTCCACCACATCCCAACTCTATTGAATTGAGATCTGGTGACTGTGGAGGCCATTCGATTACAGTGAACTCGTTGGCATGTTCAAGAATGCAGTTTGAGATGATTTGAGCTTTGTGACATGGTGCATATCTCATAAGAAGATTGGTACACTGCGGTCATAAAGAGTTGGACATGGTCAGCAACAATACTCAGGTAGGCTGAGGCATTTAAATGATGCTCAGTTGGTACTAAGGGGCCCAAAATGTGCCAAGAAAATATCCTCCACACCATTACACCACCACCACCAGCCTCAACTGTTGATACAAGGCAGGGTGGATCCACGCATTCATGTTGTTGATGCCAAATTCTGACCCTACCATGCAGAATTTTAGACTTATCAGACCAGGCAATGTTTTTCCAATGTTCTGTTTTCCAATTTTTGTGAGCCCATGCACCTTGTAACCTCAGTTGCCTGTTCTTAGCTGACAGGAGTTCAGCACCTGGTGTGGAGCCCATCTGCTTCAAAGTTCAATGTGTTGTGCATTCAGACATGCTCTTCTGCACACCTCGGTTGTAATGAATGGTTATTTGAGTTAATATTGCCCTTCTATCAGCTCAAGCCAGTCTGGCCATTCTCCTCTGACCTCTGGCATCAACAAGGCATTTTTGCCCAGAGAACTGCCGCTCACTGGATATTTTGCTTTTTCCTGTGTAAACCCTAGAGATGGTTGTGCGTGAAAATCCCAGTAGGTCAGCAGTTTCTGAAATACTCAGACTAGCATGTCTGACACTAACAACCATGCCACATTCAAAGTCTCTTAAATCGCCTTTCTTCCCCATTCTGATGCTCAGTTTGAACTTTGCCAGGTTGTCTTGGCAATGTCTATATGTCTAAATTCATTGAGTTGCTAATTTGTGATTGGCTGATTAGATATTTGTTTTAACAAGCAGTTGAACCGTTGTACCTAATAAAGTGGTTGGTGAGTGTATATATTGCTGATTTGATTATACTTTATCATCCTCGCAGATCACTGCAAACATTTGATCAGAACCTATTAACGATGTCAAAGTCATGTCTAAAAGCAAAGGGTGATTGGGCCTATTCTTGGGTAGGTCCCAAGTTAAGGAACACATTACCCCTTGTCATCTAATCAGCCTCATCAATTACACTTTTAAAATGTAGATTGAAAACCTGTTTGTTTTCTTTGGGTTATAAATGATTTGTTAATGTATTCTTTTGTGCATGTTGTATATTCTACTTCTGTTGTATTTTTTTAAGTTGTCTTCTTAATTTATATATTCCTGTACAAAACTTAGGTCATCCTTGTTTTTTTTTTTTAATGTGCATTATAAATAAAACTTACTTATTTACTTATATTACATTTGCATTATGACACTGTTAATAACCTTTTGGTTTGAGATGATTTTTGTTTAAAATTACATTAATATTACATTTTGTAAACTCATGGAAAAATTATTTTATCGTATTTTTTTTATATATGTACTACTCTGCACAGCACAGTTTTACTGCAGAAGTGAAAAATGATGATGTCCTAAAATGGACACAGTACTTTTCTCTAGTTTTAACTAATACTAAACTGTTTTTTATTTTTCCCTTTAGACTAGTCAGATGTTTGACTATTTAGACAAGTTAGTACAATTAGTTGAAATATTAGGTATAAATTAAAAAACATTTTGCTTTGCTGAATAACATAATTGATGCCTATGTACTATTAATAATTTAAATATTTTACTGTCCTTTCATTTTCTTCTGGCATTCCCTAACCTTCCTTTTTAATTAATGTAGAAGGGTAATTATTAGTTTTGAAGGTTTTGTTCTTTTTCCAGACAATGTGCTAATATTGGAATGTATTCATGTTTTATAAGTGGAAAGGCTGTAAACCCCAGTGTTGCCTGTCACCCAACTGGCACTGCACTTGAACTGGCCACAGGCTCTGAGCAGCGACTGACTAAATGAATGACGGTGAAAATGTAAGAATTTGAAATGAGAGTCCTGCACAGGGGTTGCTGGAATCAGTGCCCATGTTAGGGTAAGGCACTTAGAAACACAAGAGGATCACAGATTGGAATCACTGTGTCTCTTTTCCAAAGGCTGTCAGATAGGCATGTAGTTAGGATGTTCCTTGGTGCCATTCTCAGGTGGTGTACAAGGAATAGCCAAATGGGAGAAAACAAAGAAGAAGACTCTGGATAAACAGGAGGGATTATATCTCTGAATTGTTCTGTGAGCAGGTGGAATATTCCTTATGAGAAAAATCATGATGATAATAAAATGCTTTAAATTTTTTTTCCATAAATCAGTAATTGTTGCCTTTTCAAAAAAATACAACATCTTAGTTGTTATTATCATATTTATCCAAAACATTGGGTTAATAATGAATTTTCATTTCTCTCCTTGTTCTAGGAATTAAGCAGATTTACAATATTTTGTAATATTCTACAATAGAAAGGGGTTACTAGAACAGATTACTCTAGCAGTTGTGACCCACCAAGGGGCGTACAGCTCCTCAAACCCGGACACAACAGACACAGAGCCCAGTCTTGCCTCATAGCACCCCTTTATTTTAAGTAGGGAAGCACTTTTCCTTTGCTCCCCACTACACAGCATAGTACAGTACAAAGCACCAATACCCTGTTCCTTTCTTCCTTTCCTTTCCTTTCCTTTCCTTTCCTTCTCTCAGCTCCACTCCTTCTCCAGCAAGCTTCGTCCACCTCATCCTGACTCTGGCTCCTCTTGTTATGGCAGCTGGCCCCTTTTACACAGCACCCAGACGTGTACCAGGTGTTCCATAATCTCTTTCTGGCTGCACTGTCAGTGTGGCGGCAGCCCTGCAGAGGAGGGCTCAGCCATTCTCTATATGCCCCGTGGAGGTGGCCATGGGCCCCAGCAGGGTAGAGCTTCCATTCTCCAAACCCGTGGCACTGGTGTACGTCAAGGGGGCTGCCCTCTGTCATTCCAGTGTGGAGAAATCCCAGTTGGCTGTCCGTTACACAGTATTTTTTTAGACTTCATAATTACAAAGTCTTATCAAATGGTTGCATTTGTAATTGTAAACTATTATTCATAATTGATAATCATATTAAAAATTATTAACAAAAGACAGCTCTAGTATAACCTGGTCAGTAGGCTACAAAACAACATATAAAAATATATTTCCTTCAGGATGTGATATACATTACAGTTACTTCAAACATTCATATGAGTCCATATTTATTTTATTTATCATCTTTTAATAGCAGGGCAGCACTGTAACACAGTGTCTTTTTCTGCCGCCTCACACATCCAACTCCCTGCAGTTGAAGCTGCATGTCTTGTCCATGTGCAGTTTGCACAATCTTTCTCTATCTGCATGGGTTTACCTACATGTACTCCAGTTTTCCTCCCACATCCCTAAAGACGTGCAGATCAGGTTAACTGATGGCTTCAAACTGATTCCTTTGTCAGTGCAAAACAGTTATGGCTGTGATTGACTAGCATCACAGCTAGACTGCTTTCTGC
The DNA here is from genome assembly GCF_900747795.2 of Erpetoichthys calabaricus. NCBI lineage: Eukaryota > Metazoa > Chordata > Cladistia > Polypteriformes > Polypteridae > Erpetoichthys > Erpetoichthys calabaricus. The sequence goes on along the minus strand of NC_041397.2, from coordinate 218,161,238 downwards.
TTCCAGTGCTCTGGTTCAGGCCTGCCTGAATTTGATTTAGCAGGTTTAAGAATGTTATGTTAGTTTTTAATAGTAAGTAATATGCAAAACATTTGACATATGTTGCCAAACTGTTTATTGCAAAAATAGATACTGTATTAATGCAAGAGGAATATCAAAATGTTGTAATCACTAAACAGCAGAGAGGTTGGACTTTGGGTTGTTCCTCCACACTCGGCTCCTTAGTTGTGTCACCTAATATTCCAATGATGAATACAAGACTGGACCTTTTTACCTTCCGTTTCTTTAAAAACTATTTGAAATTCAGAAATTCAAATAATACTTAACATTCTTGGCATTTCCTTTTTTCTAGTATAGTTTGTAATATTTCTATGCCCTGAAATGTTAATAAAACCAATCTAAAAAAATAATATTATTTATGACTTATATTGTTCATGGAATTCCGTACTTTTAGAATGAATACATGATGCCTTCTAGTTGAAACAGTCATCTCTTAATTGAAACTGGCAGTCTGAATATTTGTCATCATTTTCCTGATGACACAATTCCAGATATCCCAAGCTCTGTACATTTGTTTTAATCCTGTCTGTGGTTCATTTCTTAGGTGTTGTATTGATGTGTGCATCCCTTCTTAGCTACTGCAGCTTTACAAAAGTCAGAAATGTGTTTTTATTTTAGCATGCCTGGCATCAGTCTTTTTATTAAACCATGACATACAAAATATTTCATTACATGGTGTGAAATTTAATTGGATTTCACCATCAGGTGAAGGATAAGCCTGAAGCCTTTTAATTTTCCATTTTCGCCACAACAGACAAATAAGGAGAGGCTATATTAAGATAATGCCTTTTGTAATTCATCAAATGTTTGCAGCTGCCTCTATAGTTTACTAACCACCAGTGTTTTGCTTGCACAGCAGTACTCTGCATATTAGCCATTTTTGCAACTTCTAAGGTGAACATTGGCAGCTGAACGCTTGCCCCTTGTCATGTGGGTTATGCCTCTAGTCACTTTCATTAATCTACAGCGAGGTTAAATTGTATAAATAATAGAAATACAAAGCAATCTACATGCTTAGCTATTTGTGATCAAATAGTAAAGGAGAGTAGAAAGGCAGGCACTGTGGAATAGTTTGATTTAAAATCTCAAGCTGTCTCAGTTCCTGCCTGTGAGTCACTTGGTGACCAAGAGCCTGCCACATATCCTTCCTGTGATCCAACATTAAAAATATCTGCAAACAAAAAAGTACCATGGCTGAATTTGTATCTTATTTTTAATAATGATGTCAGGCAAATATATAATAATGGAAATAGATAAAAGGCATGGATACATATTGCCTGTAATGATAGATAATCTCAACTTTGTGAATTCTCTGTCTACTGCTGATTGCCCAAAATAATTTTTCCACTTACACTTTTTAACCATAGCCAAATAATTATATTGCTGGCAACCTTACACTGTCATTTTACAAAAAAAGTCTGTTACTTTTGCATCATACATAATAATGCACATTAACATTTATGTTGTTGTAGGAACCCAAAAAAATTGCCTATTACTGTAGTAAAGTAGAAACAACTATAAAAAATACCTAAAAGCATCAAATTTAGAAATATAACTGAAATATGGTATCCTTAAAATCAGCAAGCAGAAATCAGTGTTTTTCATAGATTCATTATCTCTGATTTAAAGGAACTCCTTAACTATAATTAAATATTCAACATTACAGGCATAAAATATAAAGCTGTATACCTAAGAATGTAAACAGTTTGAAAATAACAGTTAATCAACAAAATAACCTGTTTTGTTCAAATCTAGATGCACTGCTCACATAATCTATACTTAATCTATTTTAACTCTTATTTTATTATTTTCTCTAATATCTAGTTGAAATATCAAAGCCTGAGATATGATCATAATGTTTCTTACTCAGAATTCTTTAAAATGCAAATGGCAATATACTGTAGGCATTGTTACGGAATGTCTGATACCTAATACTCTGAAGGTAGGGAGACATGTTTCAACAATTGTAAATTACTGTATAAATATTAATAATGATGTTAATTCATTGACTCCACTGCCAAAGGACATTATACTTTCATACTGATTTTTATTGCATTGAGATATGTGTGTGTGTGTATGTGTGTGTAAGTATACAAAATCAGATTTGGTATTATAGTGAAACACTTTGCTTAAAAATAAAATAACTAGGCCATGTATACAGTACAGTATGCGTCACTTTTGTAGGAGTTTAACAAATTTCAAGCATTCTGGTCTGTCTCTGTCTTTCAGTCATGCTACCTATGAGTTTGTGATGCAGCACAAGAGGTATTTATGAAAGGAATTAGTACAGTGGATCCATTCTGTTACTTTAAAATGAATTCAACAAGAATAAGGGGACACCGTTGAAAACTTGTAAATTTCCCACAAATGTTAGAAAAGTTTTCTTCTCAAGGAGAACTATGAATTCATGGAATAATTTACCAAGTAGTGTGGTGGAAAGAAGGACATTAGGGATCTTCAAAACTCGACTTGATGTTACCTTGGAGAAGTTAGGTGAATAGGACTGGAAAACGTTCTTAGACTGAAACTTGCAATGCTTACGCCATTCCAGCAGGTGGCACATTGAGTTTTTACCCTGGTCTCTTGCAAGGCAAGTGCTATGGTGATTGCCAGCCCATAAGTTATGGTAAAGGTTGTGTTGTTGCAGTCCAATTAAGAAAAGAAAGAAAGACATTTTGTACATTGTGCAGAAATTTTCTCTGCAGTTATGCGGAATTTCCCCAAATTTTCTGAAGTCACATGTGTACAATTATCCATCCACCCACCCATTATCCAACCCACTATATCCTAACAACAGGGTCACGGGGGTCTGCTGGAGCCAATCCCAGCCAACACAGGGCGCAAGACAGGAAATAAACCCTGGGCAGGTCGCCAGCCCACTGCAGGGCGCACACACACCCACACACCCACACACCAAGCACACACTAGGGACAATTTAGGATCGCCAATGCACCTAACCTGCATGTCTTTGGACTGTGGGAGGAAACCCACACAGACATGGGGAAATCATGCAAACTCCACGCAGGGTGAACCCGGGAAGTGAACCCGGGTCTCCTAACTGCGAGGCAGCAGCGCTACCCACTGCCCCACTGTGCCGCCCATGTACAATTATATGATACTTTTAATTATAGATTGCAGCATTTATATGCAAAATATATAGTTTCACATATTACCAGTATCCTCTATCTGAAAAGTGTTGTCCAGAAGGTAAAGAATATAACCTCGGTCCGTTAATTTCATCCTGCATGTTTTTGTCCAGAATATGTTCTGCAATGGTGTTTGGACTTTACCTGAATTGTTCCTAAACATTTAAATCAGATACACATTAATGTCTGCAAAGATTTCTATATAAAGGCAACATTGCTGTCATTAAAATCAGTACTTGCCATCTTTTTACCCAAAATCCTTGGTTATACATTTTGTAGTTCAACATATTAAAACACATTATTGCAAAAACAAACTTAAGACAGTGCTTAGCTAAGCTCATAACGCAAGTATTAACAAATTTGCTTTCAAACATCATATAAATATATTTCAAATAGGAATGTGCCTGATAAAGACATATTCCAAAACTAATGTAAGTCCTTCATTTTGAATATTCTGAATGAATATGCTTTTGATATTATTTTTGAACCTCTATTCACAATTCAGGCTTCTATGAAATTAGAAAAAAAAATACCACCCAACTCTGTACATTTGTCCCTCAGTGTTAAAGATGTGTCTCTAGGATTTGCCCAAGAAAATATCTTTCAAACAACTGTTTAGAAAATTGTTAGAATAAACACAGTATGCAGATCTAGTGGGCTTTACTTTTTGTAAACTGCTCAAGGTATTTCATTCATCTTTGCCTTACATATCATGTCATTTTCTAACCTGCTTAATCCAGACCAGTGTCGTGGGGGTCTCCAGGGGTCTACCCCAGCTAGTACAGGGTGCAAGGAAGTAACAAGCCCCGGACAGGGTGCCAGTCCATCATGGGGCACAAACACATACACACACACCAGGACAAATTTAGTATTGCCAAATCGCCTAACTCGCATGTCTTTTGACTTTGAGAACAAACCCATGGGGAGAACATGCAAACCTCACACCATGCCACCATGCAGCCCTTATTTCTTAGATTATCATTTTTAATTTTAACTGCATGTGTTTTCCACACCAGATTCCTGCATTTCTGCTTCTAAATTACTCCTTGGCAAGCTTAGTTGCATTACAGTGTAATCTGCATTAGCCTCCTTTTGTGTAATATATATTGCATTATTAGCTGCCTATCTTAGGTTCCAAGTGAACAGCAGTTTTTATTACATTTTACAAATCATAATAATTTGGCAGATTAATTTATCATTACTATAAATGGCTGTTTTCTAACTGTAACTGTAGCAAAAAAAAAGTTATAAGAAAAGGCTATAGGAAATGAGTGATTTTTCAATTGCTCCTATATTCATCTGAAAATAAATTGTAAATTGTCTTTGGCATTTTGAATGTATTTGACTAGCAGCAGAGTAAAAAAGAGAGCTAAAGAATAATAAACGGTTTTAACAGTTAATTTTTATTATTGCTTCACAACTTAATATGCCCCTAGTGGGAATATAAATGAGTGGGTGAAATTGAAAGGAAGTAATTACTATCTGACTTAATGCTTAGGTAGAGCTTGCAAATTTAGGAAAATGGGTTTGAATGTCACAAGGAGAAACAAAAAGCCATTTTGCATGATTGCATGCCAATACTGTATTTGTCCATTTCCATTCAGGCCTTACCCGTTTAGAGGATGACTTATTTAATACTCTGTATGTTCTCTGGATGGGGTCAGTCCACTTGCTGCTTATTATGGATTTGGGATGCAGTGAGTGTGGTATACACCTGTTTAGATGATGCCACCAGGGATTTTTAATGATGACCAGAAAAGTTACAACCCTGATTTTCAGAAACCAAAACCTTCTATAGCAACCATGCATAGAGGAATGCAATTTGCCAAGAATGCTGGTACAAAGATTAGTAGACACACATATTCACCATCTTAATAGCCAACCGGTCTGTTGACTTTAATGCCCAAGCCTAGCTGATACACAAGTCATACAGTTCATGGCTTTAATACCCCACTCAACACAGCGTACTATCCTTGAGTCCAGACATCCCTCTTTTCTGAACAACTGAAGGAGATTCTTACATCTTCCCTAGGTGTCATAATAATTTCTTATAAGATCAAAGATGACACCAAGCACAGCATGACTCTTCAATGCAGTTGGTGTGCCAGTGTGTCAGAATTGCCCAGAATAGTGGAGGGGCATATGTTTTTTACCGGGGGCTTGAGATTTAAAGATGTGCAGGAATATGTGTGCTGTGGAGTTCTCCAACATTATCCATGCCCTATTTACATTAAAAAGCAGTACATTCACAAAATCTGTGATAATCAATAATATAAAAACTTCACATTCATTTGTTACAGATGCTGTATTTCTTTATGAATTCATGTTAGTTAAATAAAGTTTTAAAAAAATCAAGGTTTTTCCTAAGTTTTTGGCCAATGTTTTCCATTCTAAGACATACCATATTAATCATGCATTAAATTACTGCATATTTTAAATGATCAGTGATTCTCTCTTATTATTAAGCATTGTGAGCTCAGAAGAGAACACTGGAGCAAACCTTTAATCTCCTTTTGATTTCTGTTTTCTAAACCATATCATCTTATTCTGTGTTGGATGAAAACATGAAAATTATGGGCACCGCCAAAAGGGAGTCTAACTATACAGTGCATGACATAAATTACAGATTTCTAACTATAATTGTAATTATTTGAACAAGGGAAAATTAAAAACAAAGCAACATCTACATACTAACAGTGCAGCTTCAAAAATAACAGCATTGAAATTGAATAGAACAAAGCAAGAAGCAAGGAGCTTCGTTTGGTAGAAAGTTTATACATTTCATTTTGAATTATACAATTGTATACACAGTAGGAGGATTTCTCAGAAGCTTAAAATGGTACTAAAATATGAATAGAGGGGTGGAGGGGTGGATGGCTTTACAGTGCAATAACTGTAAAAACATGTCTTTATAGTTGGATTGAATGGTAGGCAACAAATGTTACTTTTTCAAAAGTATAATTTATGCACCTTAAAAACTAGACTTTTATATTTAATATGAACATTGCATTCTCATATAATGTAATATTCTTCTCATGCACTTAATTTTGATGTTCCCTTCTAAAATTTGTAGACTGAATATAGTTGCATGTAGAATTTTTGAACCTAGATTCGAAAATGTTTCATAGGTTTTACATTCAAAATAATTTAATTCTTGTGATTATTATTAGCATCTTTTTAAAACACAGTATCACTTTCTGTTTTTCTGACAGTGTGTTGAGTATGTTAAGTGTGATATAGACAGTTACTTATAAGCAATTAATGTAGTATAAGTATTTTGTTTAACTATAAATAAAGGTTAAAAACAACTCAAATTTATGAAGCCTTTATAACAACATTAGAACAATCTAGACTAGAACAGACCATTCAGCCCATCAAAGTTCACCAGTTCTATCCACTTACTTCATGTCTTTTCTTTATCTTCTTTTGCTTAAGATGAAGAAACTCAGCTCTTTTAATCTTTCCTCATAAAACATCCCCTGTAGCCCTGGAATCAGCCTAGTCGATATCTTCTCTGGATTTTTTCTTGTGCTGCTATTTCCTTTTGTAGCCTGGAGATCAAAAATGCTCTAGGCACTCCAAATGAGGCCTCACCAGTGAGTTATAAAGCTTGAACATAACCTCCTTGCACTTGTACTCAACACATTGTGCTATATAACCTAACAATCTAAACATCATGCTACATAACCTAATGTTCTGTTAGCCTGCTTAACTCTAGAATCCCTGAAACCTATGAAAAAACTTGTGATCCTGGCACACCTTAAATTCCTTCACACCTGTCCATTAGCGTCTTTTGTTTTGCAAATGTGTCAATCAGCATAAGCAGCAAGCAGCCTGCTGTCCCATCTCCCCTCTTGACGGAGCTCAAGCCAAGGCTACTTATCTGCGTGTGATGTTCCTGGAGTTGTATAGGGTAAATGGAATACATGCATTTCATGTATGTTCCACTTCTACAAAGATCTGGATAAGTCTAGGATGAAAGGAAATGCGAGAAATGCAAGAAATGCTGAACACGTACCTAAAGCAGAAACTTTTTCCATGTTATACTAATAATGACGTGAACTGTATTATGTGTGAAGATTTTAGTCCAAATATCAAATAAATAAATGTGCTTATATTCAAGAATATAACCAAAGAAAAAAAAAAATTTGATTGTGTTCAGTGTTTCTTGCCTCGCATTTCCTTTCACCCTAAACTTAAACAGATTTTTGTAAACATGAAACGCACATGAGCTCCTTCAAGGGAGGGGATGGAACAGCAGGCTGCTTGCTGCTTGTGCTGATCGATGCATTTGCAAAGCAAAAGACACTGATGGAGAGGCGCGAAGGGATATAAAGTGGGATTACGAGTTTTTTCGTAGGCTTCAGAGATTTTAGTGTTAATTGCTTCTGAACACTGTCTGGAAGTTTAATAGTGACCAATCCATTACAACTCCTAAATCCTTCTCATAAGGTATACTTTCAATTTTCAGACCTCCCATTGTGCATTCAAACCGAACATTTTCACTTCCAAATGTAACACTTTACATTTACTGACATTACATTTAATCTGCCACAAAACTGCACAAGCCTATAGACTGTCCAAATCCCTCTGTAATAATTCGATGGATTCTAGATTATCTGATAATCCACCTATCTTGGTATCATCTGCAAACCTAATCAGCTTGGTACTTGTATTCCTATCCCAATGATTGGCCCCTGTGGATCACTACTCTTAACATCAGCCAATTCTGATAAGGTTCTTCACACCATAACCCTCTGCTTCCTGTTTCAGAGCCAATTTTGCAACCATCCACAAACAACACCCTAACCTCCCACTTCTGTTAGAGTGATACACAACATTCATGTGACACCATATCATATGTTTTCTGAAAAGAAAAGATAAATAATATCACATGTACCACCCTGCTCATATCCTTTTGTTGCTACATTATAGAATTCCAGCTTGTTGGTAAAATATGACCTCCCTCCTATGAACTCATGCTGATTCCTAAAGGTCTCCTAAGCCACAGTCTTCATTGTAATGGAAATCTCCCCAGATTCCAATACCTGAAATGGCATAAGAACCACTTCTGTCTTGCAGCAGGTCTGGCTTCAAGCGTAGCATATAGTTAGTAAATACTGGGACTGACTGTCTGACTTTGTATGAATATGATATGGTTTCCATGTGTCTGACTACCCTTAATAACAGATACATATAAACATGGCATGAATATTTCATTTTAGCTTTTTTGTTCTCTACTGTCCATTAAACACTGAGATGGATTAAATGGTTTAAGTGATGGGTAGATGGGTAGTTTTCTATCAGATTTTAAAATGTCAATATTACATATGTCTCTCTAAGGAACAGCTGGACCCAGGCTCAGAAAAAGGCTAATGTCCACTGTCTCCATCTCTGTTAGTTACCAACACTCCTGCTAGTTACCTGTGTGAACACAGCACACTTCTTTCCAGAGTATTGTCCTCTCTTTCTCTTTCTGCACATGAATGTTTCATGTTAAGTATCATGCATGACAGTTTTCACTGTCCTAAACATAGTATATAAATAATACAATTTTTAAACAGTATACAGTAAAAGTCAGCAGTGCTTTATAAAAAACACTAGACTCTTACAGCTGTTAGATAAAGTGTGCTTTTTACCCTTTGTCTTTTTATTGTGGCTTTCTTCCATTGATTTAATCATATTTAATCATTTATTTATAGTTTAAGTTTTCATTCGGCTTTTGAATACTTTGTCCTTGTAATTACTTGGAATGGTGTTTTGAGGAGGTGGCCTGGCTACATATGAAATATTCAATGCAAGTTTTTAAGTTAATAAGAAAAGAAATGTGCATGTATGCTTTGCCAGAGGTGTTTATTATTTATTAATTTCAAAAATATGACTTTAAAATAAGACCCATAGATTTCTGAATTTTGAAAGTATGCTCAATATCTACAGTATTTCTCTTTCACATCTTTCTCATTAATTTGCACATTTTCTCATTTCATATTTTATCTCTCCTTTGAATTACACCTAGGCATTTTATGTGGTGTTTATACATTTTTAGCACTGGCAGGGAGGCTGCTCTACAGGCTGAACATTAAAAGCGATTTCACAATCAAATGGGTTGCCTACAAAATAATAAAACTCTTTGGAAGATGCATTTTAACCTCAAATATAACAAATATAATTCAGAAGACACTCAAGGGAAAAGAATTACTTGCTGACTTTATGTGCAATAAATATTCATAGTTTCAGATATAGCCCGTTTCTAAAAAAATACATTATCTAGAGTTGTTCACTATAGTAATTCTCATATGACTGCATGGTATTAATAAAGAGATACAATATATACAGTCAATGTACTCAAGAGTTAGAAGGACAGCTAAGTAAACTAAGCACATCTTAGAAATCCTACCGTATCTGTTTATCGAATAAAACATTGCACACAGGCAGACATTAACTTAGTAAATGAAACCACACACCTTAACTTGTGAGCTCATTCAGAGCCAGGCTGCTATTGACTGTACGCTGCAGAGAAGTCTTTGGCTTCCTTTACTACTGTACAGTAATGATAATAACTTATGAAAGGTTTGTGCAACTACTGTATACGGTTCTCATCCAATTTTCTTGGTAATGTATCAATGTGTTTTTTTTTCTCAACTTTTTTACCTAAACTTACAGATGTCACACCATGAAGATCCTATAGCACAGTCTGATTCACAGCAGAAATATGCCAGTTAAAATCAAAACCACAGCCGAATCATTAGCCAGGTATTTGTCTTCCATTATCTTCCATTTAGACAGATAAGCCTCAACAGACCTTTAGAATTAAAAAAAATGAAGATGCATGGCAGGCTGCTTGTTATTATTTACCATACTCTTAAGGAATAATTGTCTGTGAGCAAGAACCTTGTCAAAATAATGCGGAGGCTTTCACCCAGCCAAATCTATTTTCTTTTTTATACAAAATTATTTCAGAATAATATGGTTAATGTTGCAAGCAAAATAATAATGTGAAACACTACATCTTTTCATGTGACTAATGAGCAAACACCATAGGATTCTTTGGGTGCTCTGCTTGTTCATTTACTTTGGAATGTATCTTGGATACTTCAATATCATACGGTAACTTGAAACTTAGCTGACTAATGCGCTTTAAAATGGTGAAGTATTGATTTGCTTTTTGCAAAGTGTGCAATATCATGTCAGCTAATGACTACCATTCAATGGCTTACCTAATGGCACTTACCAGTCTGTTTGGAATCTGCACCATGATATAAATAATTTACCAGGAGCTGATTTCTTCTCAGCTGTTTAATTTAAGAAGTGGTAATTAAACTAATCATTGTCTGTCATTTTACTTTGTTACAGTATTCAGAATTGGCTTATTTCTTTGCTTTTACTTTTTTTATAAACTTAGTAATAAAGTAAATATTTTATTTGAGCTAAATTTTGTTTAGATAGAGAAGCTCACCAACACTGTGCTGTATATAAAACATTACATCATATTGTATGTATTCAAATTTCTGAAGAAAACATTCAACATTTGCATGTTTTTTTTATGCATGATTAGTTTACCAATTTGCTCCGTAGTTATATGAAGTTAAATTAGAAACAACAATAAAAATAATATTTCATATAGCCATTAAGACTTTTTTCAAGCTAATGTATGGAAATGTAAGGTGCAGAATCAGTACTTTTCCTGTACAAAATAGTATTCAAAACAGTAGTCTTTCCTTCAAGAGCAGTAAATCTTTTCATTTGCAGCAGAATATTGTATATTTTGTCTCAGACTGCCACATTTCCTACTTCCTTAGGCTAGAGTGCTACAAAGTTTTCAATTCAATTTATTGTCCAATAATCCCATTCTCAGTACACCAAATTAAAGAATGTACACATTCCAAAATTAATAATCTAAGCAATGAAAACAAAGTAATACAAGCACAAAATTTTTATAAATTATTTTCATCCACTTTTTTCCTGATCTCGCTTAGTTCATAACTGGAATATAGGGAACTTCAAAATAAATTAAAGTTAAATGTTAATTTAAAAAAATTTTGCAACAAGAACACGTGGACACGGAGCAGATTTTGTACAAATAATCCCAATTTTGTGTTTACACAAAGAACCACAGACACATGGAATAATATAGTACCAAGTAGTGGGGTAGACAATAGGGCTTTAGGGACCACCAAAAAAAATCAAAGTAGAAAATCAATTCACAGTTCAAATAACATAGACACAAACTAACGAGCATTTAATCCTAAACTCTAATCCAAAATCAAGTAAAGTCAAGTTGGGGAGCATGCACTGGTACAGTGCATTGCCACACCCACTACACGTCAAAACAGTTCGGGATTCTGATTGCCAACCCCCCAGGCAGACTCGCGGTCCAGTCCTACCCTCTGGAAATGACCCTCTATCTGCCGCAGCCAGGTGTTACGTGGGCGACCCCTTGGCCTGGTCCAGCCACTTGGGTCCCCAACAATGAGGATCTTATGAGCCGGATCACCCTCTGGGAAACAGGCCACATGGCCGTAGTGCCTTAACTGACGCTCCCCTCACAATGCAGGTAATGTGCCTCATTCGGGACTCCATGAGCAACCGCTCATTTGACACAAAGTCAAACCAATGGTACCCAAGGATTTTCCAGAGAAACACAGTACCAAAGGAGTCCAGTCTTCGTCTCAGGTCACTGGATAGCATCCATGTCTCACAACCATATAGTAAGACAGGAAGCACCAGGACTCTAAAGACATGGACCTTCGTCCTTTTGCACAGATATCAGGAGTGCCACACACCCCTTTCCAGCGACCTCATGACCCCCCCCATGCTCTCCAAGTCTGTCTACTGACTTCACAGGAACAGTCACCAGAGACATGAATGTCACTGCCAAGGTAAGTAAACCTCTCAACAAGGTCAACACTCTCTCCGCAAACAGACACACTGCTGATGGATGTGCCCAAGAGGTCATTAAAGTCCTGGACCTTGGTTTTTATCATCCAAAATCAGAAGTCAAAAATATTTACTTTAAACTCTTAACCTCAGCTACCTATCAACACAACTCAAAATATCCCTAGACTTGGCCAACCTGGATGTGCCCAACACATACCTTTATACTGTCACAGCAATGACATCACACGCTGCCCACATCCTGTTGTTCCATTGCAACAACTCACCTAGTAACCAAGCCAAGCCTCCCTAACTCTGTCAGCATCTGGGGCAGCAAAGAAATTTGAGCTGGGCCTAAGACTGAACCTTCTGTAAAGGCAGGTAAACATCTATATCTGGTCAAAGTAAAATGGTAATTAATAAAGAAATGGATGAGAACTGATAAGATGTGATCCTACACCACAAGAAAAAAATTTTGTTTGAAGGTTCTAAATGTAAGTAAGGTCATTTGTTTAGTAATTGAGAAGATACTGAAAGTTAGGTGTGTTAACTCAGGTTTACCAATGTATTTATCTATAGAAGACATTGTAGATAATTTAAAAAGTGTTAATGTTATATCAGCACAGAGACTCCAAACCTGGACAGAACAACAAAGTGATACTTGTGTGGTACTGAGAAAAGCGCTATATAAATGTAATGAATTATTATTATTATTATTACTTAGTGTTACTGAATTTTTGAGATCAAACATTAAAAGTGTTTTTTTAGGATATATTTGCTTTTCAATTAGAGAGTAGCAACCTACTCCTCTGAGATGTTTTAAATGCTGGGATATAAAATATACTGTAGAGCTGAAATTGTAAAGAAAAGATTACATATGCAAAAATGTGGAGAAAATCTTTGCTAAGGAATTACGAGGAAAGGTCAATGGTATAAAGTGTTGTAATAATGGAGGTGCACCTTGTGCAGCTTATTTAGGTTGTCTTCTTTTAAACATGGGTCAAAAATTCCAAAATGGTAAAATATTGAAAAATATAACATTTGCAGAGGCAGTATGAAGAGCTAATTCTGTCCCAGTACAAAGACTCTGCAAAGAATTATTGAACATAACTTGGCAAAAAGGAAATAAAGTAAGGAAAGAACCAAGTGATGTATTGTTTTTTGAACAATATGGATGTTTTGGCTTTTGCCGGCATACAGTAGTAGTGAATGGATCCATTAAGGCAGAAATTTTGTGATGGGTGCTGAAACTAAGTGTTTGGGTTTGATTATTGCTAATTAAGAAATTAACTTTTATGACAAGATGATTTGGGGAGCGACGATAAAGGAAATCTGCATTTTATGTAAGGTGAAGGTTTACAAAGGAATCCATCTTGAGCTTTGACATAATTGTCAATCTTCCCATGGAATGCTAGGAACGTATTAGCAAATAAACAGGAAATTTAAGAAATACTGAATAACCTTCCAGACATTATCTGTATACAAGAAATCTGGTCATGAAAAGGTTTATATTTTATGAGATATAACAGGGGGTTGGGTATAGATGGTGTATAGGCAACCTTTGTAGAAGAAGGTATGCTATACTCTGTTTTCCCCTGAAGAGTGTGAATGTGTAATTATAGAACATTTGAATAAATAATGAGTTAATGAAATTCTGAACTTTTTTGGCAATTGTCTGTGGAGGGAATGATGAAAAATATGAAGTTATTATGATTAGAGATTTTCATGCACATAGTATTTTATGGATGGGTGTGGTTTAATTTGTTAAAAGAACAGTGGCAAAACCAAAAATTGCAAAGTGAGTGGGCCTGGAAACACAATAGGTGGACAAACAATAAGCAGAAAGATTTGAGTGGGTCGGTTTTATGACAATCAGGTGAGGTCCTGGGTTGTCCCCTTGAAAATTATGTTACAGAGGGGCTGAATAGCTTTGCCACTGTAATAGAACAGTTATAGAAGAATTCCTTGCAAAATATAATATAATGTGTCTACATGATTAAAATATAAGGCATCACCAGAATGGGGCTTCATGTTTTAGTTTTAACTTTAGTATCTGCAGCTCTAACTGGATTTTGTAAATAATAAGAAAAATTGTTTAGGAAATGATCGATTTCCTGTGCTGAGAACACTTGGGGCTAATTTATATCATGAGAATGTAGATGGTTGTAAAGGATGGTACTTTAAGCAGGTAAATTGGGAAATATTTTGTTATTTGTGCAGAAGATGATTTGAACAAATATTTGTAAATGCTTCAAAGGACAAGACTTTTATGCAGTAGTTGAAATTTTGATTAAAATAGGAAATCACACTATGCCTTTGTAGTCAGGGAGAAATAGAAAGTAATATGTTCCATGTTGTACTGAGAAATGTTTTAAGGCAATTAAAGTGCAGAAATAAGCTTTTATAGTTTTAAAATTGCTAGAGACCTAATAGAATTGCAAAAAATGGCTATTGCACAGAAAGTTATTTAGAATGCTAAGAGAAAGTTCTGGCAGAATTTCTGCAATTTTATTGGACTAGAAACTTGAATAGACTTAATATGAAGGTATCATTTTCAACAGGTTCCTGGGATGATAGAGACCAAGATGATGGCAGTGAGAAGTTAATAGGAGGCAGAATGTTTGGGGGAAAATTGTGCAAGGGTTCATAGTTTACAAAATGTAAATGACTATGTTTAGGAAAGGAGGTCGACATATAATTATTATTTTTCGGAACTGTTAAAAAAGCATTTACAGTAAAGGAATCTTCTGGGAAGTTTTTCTTGTTATTGAAAAGGAGCATGATACACTGGAAGGAGGGATGCCTGATTAAATTGATTTGGGTGTTTATTTGGAGTAAACATGAAAGTGAAATAATAATCAGATTATAATAGATAAAGAACCCCTCAAGGTAGTGTTATAAGCCCCCTTCTATTAAATTTGATGATAGATTATATTTTAGAAGAAGCTGAACCAGGATTTGGTGGGGCTTTTTATATTAACAATCAATATGGAAAAGAGGGCAAACAGTAGCCATGTGACATGAACTATGCCAAGGGAATTATCAGTGTTTAAAAACTGGTCATTAAATTGAGCTTTTTGATTTCCTATTTGAAAATCTAAGCTTCTCAACTTTTGAAACTGCTTTTCTGGATGAGGGCCATGGTGGCAACAGGCCAAACCGGTCAGCCCAGACATCACTGACCCCATCTACAGATTCCAGCACTTCTTGGAGAATTCCCAAGTGTTCAGCGTGTCTGATGTCTGCCCAGAGGGAGCTGTATGGGGGTAAATCCTTATGAAATGCCCAAACCACCTCAATCTGTTCCTTTTGATCCGAAGGACTAATGATTCTACTCTGAGGCTCTCCTTAATTGCTGAGTTTCTTACACTGTCACAGAGTGTCACGCCAGTGACTCTGCAAAGAAACTTCATTGCTGCCACTTGTACTCGTATTTTATTCTTTCAATCTTTTCACACTGTTCATGAACATAGGTGAAGATAGGGATGTAAATCAACCGGTAAACCAAGAGTTTTGTCTTTAAACTCAGCTCCTCCTTCACCACCATAAACTGGTATAAGACCTGCAGAACAGCTGCTGCCAATTCAATCTCACGTTGCCTTCTTCCATCATTCTTGAACAAGATTCCTAGATGCTTGAACTCCTCAACTAAGGGCAGTTGTTTCTCCTCACCTGGACAGAGTAATCCTCTCTTTTCCGTGAAAGAGATCCATGACCTCAGACTTGAAGGTGCTGATCCTTATCCCTGTGGCAGCGAATCTATCAAGAGCACACCAAAGGTCACAAATAGATGTGAAAAAGAGAACAACATTATCTGCATAAGGCAATGATGCTGCCCCTAGCCACACCAACTGGACATTGTCACATCCTAGGCTGTGCCTTGATATCTTGTACTTAACAGTCACAAACAGGAGCAGTGACAAGACACAGCCTGTATGGAGTATGACACCCAAAGTCAACAAATTCAATTTTAACGCAAGTATTCGGACACAACCCACACTTTATTCATATAGGAAACAAATAGCATGCAAGAGCGGCCCTATTACCCATATTACTGTAGCACCTCCCACAACACATCTTGAGAAACACTGTTATATGCTTTACACATAACTGGACAATCATTGATGAAAGTATCAGTTTTTAAATATTCTGAATTCTAGTTAAATGAAAGACTGACTCATATAACTGGTATTACATATTTAGAGGATGAGTGTAAAAAGTTATTAACTTCATGTATTCTTTGGTTGTTTTTCTAAAGATATATCAGGATTTAATATGTTTCACTCTTTGATTATAATTGTATATATCATGGAAAAACAGCTACTTCATTGTACATTAGAACAAATATAATATACTGTAGGCCAATGCCCTTTAAAAAAGGGGCATTCAGGACTACACCATGAGAGGCTTTAGGTTCTAAAATGAGAGAGTTGCCTCTGGAACTCAGAAGAGACATTTAGTCCTATATAAAAAAAATATGGAATAAACAATATGCAGTTTAGCCCAGTAATAGCTTGACCAGGAGTTCCACCACTGAAATCTTCTGAGACAGATGTAGATCTTGAATTATCAGAGTATAAAGCAGATCAAAAAATGGATGGGCGTATCCTTCAAATCAAATATCAGAAGTTTTGCAGCGGAAGAATCCTCAGAAGACCCAGAAAGTAATCATGTGATCTTATGAATTTTTATTCCCCCTGTAATACAGAATTACAAAAAAGTCTAACTAATGGATTGTCAGTATATACAGCAGAAATTATGGCAAATATTATTGGACTGCAGTGGGTTGACTGTTTAGGTGAATAGTGGGTGGTATAGCAGTGGCAAGAATGAGGGATATTTTAGAAGCAAAGTTAGGGGTTGTTGGTTAGTTTTTGTTTTTGTAATCTATTTTGTGCGCAAAATGTTGATATGAGCAGAAGAATGAATAAATTAATGCTCATCAATTAGTTCGGTAATTATTAGATCATTTGTTAAGGCTCCCACTTTTTTCCTTACCTTTCTCTGTACAAGGAGTTTCTGACTGTTAGACTTATATCATGGTAATAATAATAATTCTTTACATTTATGTAGGGGATATAAATATTATATATTTATATACAGGGAGGACCCGGGAAGCGAACCCACAAACTCCTTACTGCAGAGCAGCAGCACTAGCACTACCACTACACCACCTGTGAGGACTATAACTGAAGCACATTCATGATAAGAAACTGAATAAAACCATTTATTGACAAACAGAAGGACATAATTATAGATATAAGAAATAAATACAGAAATAAACTGCATATATAGTATATCGACATAGAAAACAGGAGGCTAGACAAACAAGAAAGACAAATAACACAGAAGAGCCTGGCTGTTCTGAGGATTTTCTTGATTTTATAGTCTTTTCAGTTTACCTCATATCACTCTCCTCTTCTGGTAAATCTCATTATTTTTAGGTTCAATATCATTTTGAGTATATGTTTGGGTTTAGTTGGGTTTGCTTATATTTAATGTTTTGACAGAATTGTCATGCTGAATTGTCATTTTGGTGAGGTCTGCTATTTGTTGTGAATTGTTTGGCTGTTTTTGGTCATGTGACTTTGACCTTATGATATGTGACATCATCACTGTCCACATTCTTCCATCCATTTTCTAAGCCCACTTTATTCTGAGTAGGTTCGTGGCTAACAATGTCAGCACAGCATCTGGTTATCCTAGTTTGGGGTTTTTTCGAAAGAAATATTTGCTGCATATGTTCATGTTTTCTTTAGTTAGGGATTTATTTTTGGATAATGTGGTTTCTGAATCTTGCTTAGATTTCTAACTTTGATTCTTCTTGTGCCCTGCATAGTTCACAGATCTTATTAGCTTTACAAGTTTTGACGTCTGCCTGTGCTTTTAGTCCCCTGTTTGCTTTATTAACAATATTCTTCACATAGACTTTCTCTATTTGTAACATATTCCTTTCAGCAGTACAGGGATAATACAAGTAAGGCTGGCCTTGTTTATATTTTAAAAGAATACATAGTTGAGCATGTCTATGTCATGTCTGCTTCACATTGTAATAGAGTTGATAGCTGTCTTTCACTTTCTTGTTGCAAAAACTCTAGGAAGATAAAACTTGCACCAGTGTTGAAGTTCCAGTTCCAGATGAGAGTGATCTGGCTGCTGCTTCACACTGGTGTCCAGTGTTACTACGTCCTCTGCCTTGCTCGTGCTCATTATGTTTTATGGATGAATTCTCACTGGATTCATGCTGGAGTTTTTGTAAAGTTTTATTCTGTTTGCTGCCTATATTCCGTGAGCCCTCTCCCCTGTCCATTTGCTTGTGAGCTGCGTTCGGTACTTGATTGTTTCAGTTTTGTGCAGCATGTTGGTTTTTCAACCCATGCTAAGGACCATATTCTGGATCTTGTATGTTCCACTGTTCTGCAGAATATTTTTACATCTGGTTCTGTTATTGGTATCTCAGATCACAAACTGATTGAATTTAGTTTCACTTATCCCCTGCCTAAAATAAGTCTAAAATCTAAAATAACCTATCGTAATATCAAGAATATAGATCAGTTATACTTTTTTATGTCTGTTGCTGCTTCCTGTCTCCAAGAAGTTTCTGGGTTGTCTTGCCCTACGCAGATTTTGTCTCTATATAATTCCACATCACAAATTTTGGATCATTATGCACCTGTTAAATCCTTGATTGTTCCAACTACCTGGACCTCTCCATGGTTTACAGCAGAATTGCATACCATGAAACAAACTGGTCGCCACTTGAAAAGGCTCTGGAAGAAGACTGGTCTGGCTGTTCACGCCCTGGCTTACACCGAACACCTGAAGGAATACAGATGTGCCTTAATGGCTGCATGTTCAAAATACTATTCCACCTTTATTGACTTTGGTACTTGTCGCCCTAGATCTCTTTTTAATATAGTTAAGAAAATTTGTCAACCTGCTGTTAAAAATCCTTATTCCTCTGTTGAGCACTGTAATCTATTTAAAATAAAGAATTATGACCATATATCAAGGTTTTTCTACCAACCATACATCATCTCTGTCGACCATTTCTACTTTTAAATCTCCAGTTTATTTATCTAAATTTAACCCTACTATATCAACTTATATTGCTGAAGCAATATCTAAATTAAATCAATCTACTTGCCACTTAGAACCTGCCTCTACTTTACTGATTAAGGCTTATACTGATAAAGTGAGAAATGGGAGCGGAAAGTTTATCAACTGTAGTTTCTGCACCTGTGTTATTCCAAGTGATTTAAAAACTACTGCTGTAAACCCTGTTTTAAAAAAACCTGGCTTAGATCTGTTACAGCTAAAATTTTATCATCCAATCTGTAATCTTTCATTTATGGCTAAGATCTTAGAAAAGGTTGTTGCTGCTCAACTTAATGATTATTTAAACTTGCATGACTTGCTTGAGCCTTTTCAGTCTGGATTCAGAGCCCTACATTGCACTGAAAGTGCTATACTTAAGGTAACCGATGACTTACTTATAACCACAGATTCTGGGATGGCCGTTATTCTAGTTCTCCTTGATTTAAGTGCAGCATTTGATAGAGTTAACCATAACAATTTACTGTCCCGACTTCCAGCTATTGAAATCTCTGGTGCTGCTCTTTCTTGGTTCACATCATACCTCAGTGATCGCCAGTATTATATCTTCATTAGGGAACACAAATCTGCAACTGCTTCACGCACACAAGGTATCCCTCAACGGTCAGTTCTAGGTTCAATTCTCTTTAACATCTATATGCTCCCAATAGGTGAGATTATTCGTTAGTATGGTCTAAGCTTCCACTGCTATGCTGATGACACACAACTTTATGTAAGTGTTGATGCAACTGCAACATCTTCACCTGTTGCACTGACTGATTGCATTTGGGAAATCAATCATTGGAGGACAGATCATTTTTTACGACTTAATCCTGATAAAACATAAATCTTATTAGTTGGTACCAAATCTGTCCTCTTTACCCTTCGTGGGCTAAAAATTGACGTTGATGGGATCCTGGTTGAACCATCAGCATCAGTCTGTAATTTGGGTGTCATCTTTGATCAGCTTCTTACTTTTCAATCACACATTAGCTCAATAGTACAGACAGATTTTTTTCATCTCCGCATCATTGCTCATCTGCATTCTTTCCTCAGTGTGAAGAATACTGAAACACTGATTCATGCTTTCATCACTACCCATCTGAACTATTGCAATGCATTGTTTTATGGCCTCCCGACTAAATATATCAATAGATTACAATATGTTCAGAATTTTGCTGCTCGTCTTCTTACACATACTAAAAAATCTGCTCACATCACTCCTGTCCTTTATAATTTGCATTGGGTACCAGTTTTTTCAAGAATTAAATATAAAATTCTTCTTCTCACCTTTAAAGCCCTTCATGGTTTAACCCCTCATTTTCTGTCTGAGCTGCTGCTTCCTTATACTCCTGCTTGTGCATTAAGATCATCAGAACTAACTTACTCATTGTACCTAAATATAGGTTAGTTGCTATGGGTGGCAGATCTTTCAGTGTGATAGTCCCTAAAATTTGGAATGCTCTTCCTCTCAGCTTTTGCAAGGAAAAATCTAAAAAACACATCACTTCAATGAGTATTATTAATTTTCTTGTAATTTCTATTGTCTTGTTAATGTGTTTATTGAATTGTAAAGTGTCCTTGAGTGTATGAAAGGCACTACATAAATAAAACATTATTATTATTTTTATGTATTTAGACAAATTCTTAACATTTGGATTTCTACTGTCTGCCTTTTTGTATTTTTGACCCTTTTGCTAACATTTTTTGACTTTCAGAATTAATGAACCTCTGCCTGTCATTGACTACCTGTTTTTGTATCCAAACTTTTGATCTCCTGGTCAGTTTTTGAAGTGTCCATTTTGGTACAACAGGCTTCTTTTCTTTCCAGTGATTTAACATTTCTTCTGGAGTGTTTGATTCAAAACAATCACAACAAGCAGGCTTGTACACTGTCATTTAAAGCACAGTTATGTTTACAGGATATATGTGACAGTGCAGAAATGCACGTTGCATGTGAGTCTGTTGCACAAGTAAATATGATTTGGACTGCTAGATTACTGAACTGAAATAAGTGAAGCAACAGCCTGGAGGCTTTTGTGTTTAATAGATAGAGGCCTGGATTACGCTTCATTCTGTGATGAACTGAACACTGAGTAATACAGTAAAGAATCTGCTATATTCTATGTCAGGAAATAGAGACATGCCCCAGTTCTGAAATCTTATTGGAAAGATCATGAGTCAGATCCTGGCAGAAAATGAAATCCTTAGCCTTGCCTTTTTTTGTAAACTGTTAGTTAATCTTGAGATATTTTTGTATTTTCTGACCTGAAGGCAGCATATAGTATGTATGAATTTAATTACAATGTAAACATACTGAGCAGAGTCAGATATTATATAAAACTAATTATATGAAAGTATAATTATACTTTTAGTCAATTGCCTTCACACATTTTTTAAATAAATCCTCAACTTCTGAAAAGTGTAAACAGAAATCATAAAAGTGATATGAAAATGTACAAAATACGATAAAGCCATAATAAAACCTAACCCAGATTTTGAAGCCATCTTCACATCCTTCAAAATCAAGCCTGAAATAGCAATTACAATGCATATTTGAATTGGCTTTCCTGAACATTCATTTAGTCTTGCTGAAATAGATCCAGATAACTGTTATCTGGAGGCAAACAATTATAAATGAAGAATATATGTAATCAGATGCTGAATAAACTAAAATTCCTATGCAGCTCAAAAATGCTCATCTAAAAATGTCTAAAGTAATAATAAAAGTAGTAATAAAGTAATATTCTCTTGTAAATGTATCAAGCTACAACATGTTTTAACCAATCCTTCCATCCTCTTTTCTTAAGTTACTGATACCAGCCAAGAGTAACAAGGATCCCAGAACGTAAGGAATGGATGGAAGCACAACACTGAAAGCAACACAACCCAAGCTTACAAACATCCATCCATCCATCCATTTTCCAACCCGCTGAATCCGAACACAGGGTCACGGGGGTCTGCTGGAGCCAATCCCAGCCAACACAGGGCACAAGGCAGGAACCAATCCCGGGCAGGGTGCCAACCCACCGCAGGACACACACAAACACATCCACACACCAAGCACACACTAGGGCCAATTTAGAATTGCCAATCCACCTAACCTGCATGTCTTTGGACTGTGGGAGGAAACCGGAGCGCCCGGAGGAAACCCACGCAGACACAGGGAGAACATGCAAACTCCACACAGGGAGGACCCGGGAAGCGAACCCAGGTCTCCTTACTGCGAGGCAGCAGTGCTACCACTGCGCCACCGTGCCACCCAGCCTACAAACAGTACAACAAAAAATGTCAGTGTTGTAGGGCCGTGTCACCTACTATATTCTTGTGCTACCCCTGTGCTTAAACAGGCATGACACCAAACACATTGGGAAGAATCAAGACATTTTAGCCAAGATGACTACCCAAATACTACACTTTTTTTGCCAAGGAGATTGACTTCTACCACAGGCAACCACGTGATACAATTTCTTAGTCATCCAGTATATTCTTGCCTTGGTCTTTTGACAAAAATTATCAACAGGAAAACTTCAATAAGATTTCAATGAACAATTGGTTGGTCTTTCCATTTCCTCTTCCTGATTTCT
Source organism: Erpetoichthys calabaricus (assembly GCF_900747795.2). Taxonomy (NCBI): domain Eukaryota; kingdom Metazoa; phylum Chordata; class Cladistia; order Polypteriformes; family Polypteridae; genus Erpetoichthys; species Erpetoichthys calabaricus. Next base: position 218,138,476 of record NC_041397.2, on the reverse strand, counting down.
TCTTCTTCATCTGTTTTCTGCACATAGTTAACTCTATTGAAAGGGTCACATGTCATTTCATTTATATTATTGCTCAGGTACTATTTGTGTTATTATAGCTTGTATTTTATAACATTTTCTCAAGATTTACAATTCTTTCCATGAGTTCTAAAAAATTTTAATTTGGGTTTAGATCATCAGAAAATTCAAATAAACATAAACATTATAATAATGTTTTAGCCTTGTTGATTTTGTTTTATTGTCATGTTCTGAATCTGTTTTAGTAGACAACGCTTCCTGAAATTGCAGTTGACGTGATACGTGTACCTGCTGCATGGTGCATGTTCCCAGAAGTCTCACTCCATGTCATTGTAGTGACGATATTTAAGCCAGCCATTCAAGTCTTCCCCGTTCCATCCTCACCATGTTCTACAGAGGCACCATTGAGAGTGTTCTGACCAGCTGCATCACGGTCAGATATGGCAACTGCAACATATCCGACCGCAAGTGCCTGCAAAGGATAGTGAAGACAGCAGATAACATTATTGGGGTGCCTCTCCCTTCACTACAGGACATATTTTACAAACGTAGTGTCCGCAAGGCCTGCAGCATTGTGCAGGACCCCTTACACCCTTCACATGGACTTTTCACACTTCTGCCATCCAAGAGAAGATACTACAGCATCAAAGCCAGATCTGCCAGGCTGTAGGAGAGTTTTTACCCCCAAGCTGCTAGAATTCTTAACACCAGGCTACCCCCTGGGACCTTCCACACGGCCTCAACCACCTCTAAAAACAGAACTTTTATACATGCGAGCCACTGTCCTGCAAAGACAAGTGTGCAGGTAGAAAAGAACTGAAAATCTCATACTGACCTTTAAGTATTTTGACACTCTTGTTATCCTTCTGCTGTGAAACATTCTGACCTGTCATTGTTTACACATGTCTTAAACAACTATTATCATACACTGATAATTTCTGTATTATCTATATCTATTATTTATTATTTATTTATTATATTACATATCTTACACATCAATATTGCTGCTACTTCTTTGTCTTGTCTTTGCACAATGTCTTGTCTTGTTTGTGTTTTAATTTTAAATTTTAAATTTAATTCTATTTTTAATTTATTATTTGCATGTCATGTTGTTACACTGTGGACCCTGAGCTTCGCAATTTCGTCTGTCTGTATACTTGTATATGGCTGAGATGACAATAAAGTTCACTTTGACTTTGACTTTGAAGTTTGTGGATTTTTAGCTCAACTTTTCACAATATGTAGTGGTGTTTTTTTGACTGAACCAATACATGTTTCCCTTAAATGTTTGACTTTTGTCTTAAACTTTCAAAATTTATATTTAGTGTTTTGGGTGTGGGAATTTGGTACTGTCTTGACTTTTTGGCTTTTTGGGCCTGATAGATTTTAACATGTTTGGCTTCATTTCCTGGTCCTAGCTGCTTAGGAAAGTAAAAATGTGAACAGGTGAAAGTAGGCTTTTGGTAACTGACAACAGCTGCTTTAGCACTGAGAGTTGTTTGCTTCAATGGTGGTTGCTTGGTTTATGAATTTGTCATTTTCCTGCTCCATGGTTGCTGTCTTGTTTCTGTTTTATTTATTTATTGTTTATTTTCCCCTCCCCAGTATTTTACCCTCAGTTGTATTCTTTAATGACAAAGCCTCATTATGGATTAGGGCTCCCAGGTACTGTAGCCATTACAGCCACAATTACCCAAGGGTCCTATATTAGACATCTGTCTTATACTAGAACATTGCTGTGACAATAACTAATTCTAGGCCCTCTGCATGCTTCAGTAAGGATTTTCAGATGTCTGTAATAACCTTTATAGTCCATCTCTTATTGAGACTCTTTAGTTTGAATATTTGTCCCTTTTGTGTAATATTAGATACTAGCCAATGCCCGGTGTAAGAATAGGAACGAAAAACAATGAGAAAGGAATTCAGAAATCAAGAAGAAATAAATACTTCTTGAAAGACGCAGTGTGCATATAGAATTTCCGGCCAAGCAGGATTATACGTGAAAGTGATAAATAAATCAGGCTTTCCGAATTTACATACTATGGCCATGGCATCCTGATAGTTTTGTTGCATGTATCTTGGACTTCCTGGAAATGTGGACGGTAATATGATCATTTTGCCTACACATACGTTGTTATTTTCAGCGTTTGCTTGCAGTGCATCTAATAGTTCCACGCGCAGATCTTGTTGATGTAATCTAAGATAGTTGAGACACGCGCTCTCTGTTTTAACATACGCATCTACGACGTACTGTTGGAATAGTTTGCCGCTGGAGTGCAAAATACTAAATATATAGTGCATCCGGAAAGTATTCACAGCGCATCACTTTTTCCACATTTTGTTATGTTACAGCCTTATTCCAATATGGATTAAATTCATTTTTTTCCTCAGAATTCTACACACAACACCCCATAATGACAACATGAAAAAAATTTACTTGAGATTTTTGAAAATTTATTAAAAATAAAAAAACTGAGAAAGCACATGTACATAAGTATTCACAGCCTTTGCCAAGAAGCTCAAAATTGAGCTCAGGTGCATCTTGTTTCCCCTGATCATCCTTGAGATGTTTCTGCAGCTTAATTGGAGTCCACCTGTGGTAAATTCAGTTGATTGGGCATGATTTGGAAAGGCACACACCTGTCTATATAAGGTCCCACAGTTGACAGTTCATGTCAGAGCACAAACCAAGCATGAAGTCAAAGGAATTGTCTGTAGACCTCCAAGACAGGATTGTCTTGAGGCACAAATCTGGGGAAGGTTACAGAAAAATTTCTGCTGCTTTGAAGGTCCCAATGAGCACAGTGGCCTCCATCATCCATAAGTGGAAGAAGTTTGAAACCACCAGGACTCTTCCTAGAGCTGGCCAGACATCTAAACTGAGCGATCGGGGGAGAAGGGCCTTAGTCAGGGAGGTGACCAAGAACCCGATGGTCACTCTGTCAGAGCTCCAGAGGTCCTCTGTGGAGAGAGGAGAACCTTCCAGAAGGACAACCATCTCTGCAGCAATCCACCAATCAGGCCTGTATGGTAGAGTGGCCAGACGGAAGCCACTCCTTAGTAAAAGGCACATGGCAGCCCGCCTGGACTTTGCCAAAAGGCACCTGAAGGACTCTCAGACCATGAGAAAGAAAATTCTCTGGTCTGATGAGACAAAGATTGAACTCTTTGGTGTGAATGCCAGGCGTCACATTTGGGGAAAACCTGGCACCATCCCTACAGTGAAGCATGGTGGTGGCAGCATCATGCTGTGGGGATGTTTTTCAGCGGCAGGAACTGGGAGACTAGTCAGAATAAAGGGAAAGATGACTACAGCAATGTACAGAGACATCCTGGATGAAAACCTGCTACAGAGCACTCTTTACCTCACACTGGGGCGACAGTTCATCTTTCAGCAGGACAATGACCCTAAGCATACAGCCAAGATATCAAAGGAGTGGCTTAAGGACAACTCTGAGAATGTCCTTGAGTGGCCAAGCCAGAGCCCAGACTTGAATCCGATTGAACATCTCTGGAGAGATCTTAAAAAAAAGATGTGCAACGACGCTTCCAACCTGATGGAGCTTGAGAGGTGCTGCAAAGAGGAATGGGCGAAACTGGCCAAGGATAGGTGTGCCAAGCTTGTGGCATCATATTCAAAAAGACTTGAGGCTGTAATTGCTGCCAAAGGTGCATCGACAAAGTATTGAGCAAAGGCTGTGAATACGTATGTACATGTGATTTCTAAGTTTTTTTATTTTTAATAAATTTGCAAATACCTCAAGTAAACTTTTTTCACGTTGTCATTGTGGGGTGTTGTGTGTAGAATTCTGAGGAAAAAATGAATTTAATCCATTTTGGAATAAGGGTGTAACATAACAAAATGTGGAAAAAGTGATGCACTGTGAATACTTTCCGGATGCACTGTATACGCTCAGCAGGCCAGTATAGTGCATGACATGGAAGAGGATGAATAGGAATTGAGAAATGCTGTGTCAGCTGCATGTGGGCAGGACCGGTTTTAAAGTGGAAGCAGGACAAACCAAAAGAGAAACATATATAAGAGATCACTTGCTTGCCAGGTGGGGAGAGGCGAGGGCAATGTCTGAAACAAGCAAAGGTCAGAAACTACACGGGGCAAGGAGCACCAATTAACAAATTCAAAACTCAAAGCAAGGAGCAAAGAAACAAAGCAAAGGTCCAGACATCTTTTTGGAACTACCTGTTAGCCTTGTTTAACACTAAAGAGAGTGAGAGAGAATACTGTAACCAAAGACATCCAAAACTAGAATGTTAAAATCTTTATATATCATATATAGATGGAGTGTGATGACATAACACACAGGTGTGGCATCCCTGTCAAGAGACTGGCAACATATAGACATGGTAAACAATATGGCTGCAACCATGCAAGATTTAACAGAAAGCAGAATTGCAAAAAACAACATGTTATCACTAAAATATTGATAACTATTATTAACATAAAGAATAAAATAACTGACACATGTCAAAATGAATACATTTCTAATGATGTAAAATGTAGTTCATGGTATTATTGGACTTTAGGGTTACAATCTTTTAGATTATTGTTGTGACTTAATTTGATTTCTCTGCCCATACTTATCAAGCATCTCAGGGTAGGAAAACAATCCTAACTAGGTCAAATAAATCTTAGAGTGAAGCAAATTTGGTCTTACTCTTTGGAGCAGGAGTAAAAGCATTTCATCAGTTTCTTAATTTAGGTAATTATCCTTTGACTTCATTAAATTTAAAAGAGCTTATGAGCTGTCCTAACTCACTAGGAGCTACCAGAAGGTGACATTCGGGCTGAGATTGGCACGGTCATCCTGGGAAAGAATGAATGTTTTGGAAATGCTGGGCAACAATGAACTTGTAAAAAGTCATTGATTTTACAGAGATGCAATAATATACATACAAACCTTGTACGTGTGATAACTGCATCTATACAGAGAAGCCACGTGCTGTCATCTGAAATGAATCTGTTGGAAGTGTTATGTGTAAAATGCAGTAGTGAAGATTTGGGTATGTCACCACTAACTTTACCTCAAAGTCTGTACCAAAGTTTGAATGCCCTTACAACTTTTCAGATAATACACAGATGTAAACATTTCTTCCCACTCCACATGAGGTAATGTTAAAGCAATGCTGCCCTCATTCAAATCTTTATGCATATTAAGATAATTGCCCCAAGTGTGGATGAGCATGCATATGTTGTTGGTAAGTGATATCACAGTATTAACAAACAGGTAATCATGGATGCAAACTGTACTGTGGTAGCCAGAATATTACCAAAGGATAAGTCAAGCTGGATGTGTAATTGACAGCAAAATGTCCTAAAGATACACTGAGCTTTGTATTCTTCAATCTCATGGATTTTTCATGTAACACTTACTAACCTGGGAAGCTTCAAGAAAGCAAGCAAAGACACTCAGGGCTTTGGATAAAAAGAGCCTTGCAGAACATAAGAGACGATCACAGAGTTAAGACAGAAACGTCACACAACTCTGGAAGATGATCGGGTGGAGTGGAGTGGTATGGTGGCTCTGAGGCTAAGGAGCAGTGCTGGTATCCCGAAGGTTGCTGGTTCGAATCCCCGTCACTGCCAAAAAAAAGGCCACTGCTCTGCTGGGCCCTTGAGCAAGGCCCTTAACCTGTAATTGCTCCAGGGGCGCTGTACAATGGCTGACCCTGTGCTCTGACCCCAAGGGGTATGCGAAAACTACCAAATTCCTAATACAAGAAATTGTATAAGGCGAAATAAAGAACAAAAAAAACAAAAAACTGGAAGAGTGAACACTACTTCAGAAACACACAAGAACTGCAATGTTTGTTTCAGTAACTGTTATTTTATGAGGTGTTTACCATGGGAATAACAGTCGAAAGTGATTCATTGTTAAATAAAGTGTCCAATATCGAGCTTAACTGTCATTTGGTGTGTGTGTCTCAGTGTTTTCATCTCAGTCTTCGTTGCGAAGTGGCAATAATTACATGCAGCTTAGCGCAATATCCAACCTTATTATGTTTTCCTTCTTTATCTTCTTCTTCTTCTACTACTACTATTTTATTACTTTTATTTTTATTATTATCTTTATCTGTGTGGTGAAGCCTTACCATTAGTATCAAAAAATGACAAATCATTATCATCAGCACCAATCTGAGGCTTGGGGTGCCGTAAAATCGGGGTGTCATTCATTCTTAAACGTGACCTCCTATTCCTTGCTGGGACTGGAAGTAGGATGCTCTGTAATTTCTTCTCATGTCCTATTCTAAAGTGGTGAAATTCTTACCCCAATTAGACTTTTAGTTCAATTCCTAGGACTACTTCTGAGATGCTTGATAAATATGGGTACTGACCTTCCTTTTGAACTTTCTATTTATTTTCTGTTGATTTGACTTATAATTATAATAAATCTTATTAATAGTTCATTTAATTTTTTTTTTGAGTTTGGGAATTGTTTGTCATGGTTTTGACCTTCTTATTAGGGATCAATCATAAGGACGTCATTGGTACCTCATAGCACTTTGACTTGAGTTTGACTGCTTTTTTTGAGTGTTTTCATTCTCCACATGTTTGCATGGATTTGCTCAGGGTGATTTGGTTTACTCCCAGAGTCCAAAGATGTGCAGTTAGATTAACTGGCCTGAGGTGAATGAGTGTGAGCTTTCCCACCCATGGCTTAACTTGATATCTATTGTTCTTACCTGCCTTACTCCCATTACTGTAGTGCTAGAACAGGCTCTCAGTATCCCTGTATAGGATAAAGAAGGTTTCAAAAATGAATAAGCTAATGGATAATATTGCTGTCAAATCAAGTGAAAGCAGCATAGGTTTACATTTGTTACTTAAGCTCTAATCAACAAGTATTTTATCAAGGTTTACAAAGAAAAAATAGTTATTGCTTAAAGTAGAGAGAAAAATGCTATATAAATGCAAATAAGTAAGTAAAGTATGTGAAGGAATCCAGAGGCACCTTTTAATTTGAAAGGTGTAAACACTTGAATACAATAGAGGAGTATAGTAATCTTCTTATGAACCATAAAAACATTAATGTAGGAGGTGTTACAAAGCAAAGAATAATATTTTGCTTTTTATCCATTTTCTTTTAAATACAATTTTTGTAGTATCCTTGAATATTAAAATACAATTATGAAAATACTGGAATCCTCAATAAGAATGACGATGTAGATACCAGACAAAAGTGCTCCTCATTAGAAACTCTTGCAAGCACTCCATTGAAATCAACATTCAGTGCTGCATATTTTTGTGTAATGGCTTCTAGCTGCTCCTAACTATATTTCATCACTAATAAAGAATAAATTAAGACTTCAGTATTTAGGGTCAAGATTTTAAAAAACTGGTCATAAATTTCATGTTTCTTGCATACCATATGAACTTAATAGATAATCATTTTAAACAAGACCTCTTTAGAGTTTTAATTTGATTCAGTATGCTAAATTTTGGCTAGCATGTGTTTGCTCAAAATAATAATGCTTTGTGCCCACTGCTGACAGATTATCCTGAGGTACCCCATAGAAATATTATGTTTGGAAAATACATATATTAATAATTGTCTGTCAAATAGGAAGTTCTAAACAGTCACCATTCTCAGTACACTTGATTGCACATACTGAAATGATTTTCAGTTTTGACACATGCAGATTTCAGTTCTGCTTTTGCTTTGCATTTGTTCATTTTCATGCTGTGATCTATTTTTAATTGTTAATTTTATTGAATCACCATGTTGCTATCTTTTAGTTTTTTAGTTTGTTGTGAATGGCTGTGGACATATTATTTAGTATTCATATATCCTTTGCTGGTCACATGACATGGGTGTTACGTGATATATTATATTATTGCTCCAAGCCTATATAAGATGGTGGCACTCTAACCCCATTTTTCAATTTTTTGGATGTTTAAACTCTGTGGTATGTTTAGTTTCTCAAATACATTTTTGTGAAGTAATGACATTATGTATTTTTATTTATTTAATATTTGGTTTGCATTTGTTTAATGATTTTACCCATTTTTGAGCTTTTCCCATTTCATACAATAATACTCTCTTTTCTCTTGTTCACTCTGGAATTTATCTTGTATCTGGCATTTTTCATCAGTGGCAGAACACATACATTATATACATTATGAATTTATGAACATACCGTGCCGACAGTTTTCTGATCAGGTTTGCTCTTCAATATCTCCAATCTGCCTCTGCCTGTCTACTGACCATCCCTACTCTTGCGAGATGTGCCAGGACTGGACTGTGTTTTTCTATTCTTGCTCTAAAGCTGTGAAATTATCTCCTTTTTTTCTATTTGTACTGCACCCAATTTACTTGTGTTTGAGTATCTTTTGAAAACACAGCTTTTCATTAGATATTTTGGATATGCTTAGCTTCTCTCCTACAGGACTGATGCTTCTGAATTAGCAAAGAGTTTAGAATACTGAGTTTTGCCTTTTTGTCTTAGCCTAGCTATAGGTATGATTGTGGAGTAGTTCTACTTTCTTCTGCTCACTTTTTCAACTTGTTCTCTGTTGCTTTAATGCTTGCGCATTCATTCTTATGATTATTATAATTTACTTTGTAAGACACCTTGGATAAAGGTATCTGCTAAATAAATAATAATTATTATAATAAACGTATTCATCCCCAGGAAGTTTTCATATTTTATAATTTATTAAATACTGCATCACAGTAGATTTGATTTGGCATTTTTTGACACTGATCAACACACAAAGACTCTTTAAAGTGAAAGTGAAAACTGCTCTTCTACTCTATATGAATTATAAATACAAAACACAAAGTAATTGGTTGCATAAGTATTTACCCCTTTAATATGACACACCAAATCATCACTGATGCAGCCAATCAGTTTTAGAGGTCACTTAATTAGTTAAATAGAAGTTGTCTGTCTGTAGTCATGGGGTTTCATTGATTGTAGTATAAATGCACCTTATCTGGAAAGACTAACTTATGTATAAATCTGCCTAGAACAGGCCTTCTACAAAAACTGAGTGATCATACAAGAAGGCAACTAGTGATGGAGGCCACCAAAAGACTGATGTTAACTCTAAAGGAGTTAAAAGCTTCAGTAGCTGAGGCTGGAGAGACTGTGAATACAACTGTTGTCCAGGTGCTTCACCAGTCGCAGCTTAATGCAAGAGTGGCAAAAAATAAAAATACACATGATATCTCAACTAGAGTTTGCCAGAAGGCACATGGGAGACTCTAAAGCCAGGTCCCTAAGGTTCTGTGGTCTGATGAGACCAAAATTGAGCTTTTTGGCCATCTGACTAAATGCTATATCCAAACACTGCACATTAGCACAGACACACCATCCCCACCATGAAGCATTGTGGTGGCAGCATCATGCTTGTGAGGGTAAAAAGAATGCAGGAAAATACAGGGAAATTCTGGTGGAAAACATCATGCAGTCTGCAAAAAACCTGTGTGCTGGGAGTATATTTGTTTTCCAGCAAGACAACTGCAAGCATAATGCCAAAGTTACACTGGAATGGCTTAAAGACAACAAAGTTAATGTCCTGAAGCAGACAAGTCATAGATCTCAATTCACTTTAAAATTTGTTGCTGGACTTTAAAACTTGCTGTTCACTCACAGTCCCCATGCAACCTGACAGAGCTTAGGCAGTTCTGCAAATGGGGAAAAATAGCAGTCTCCAGATGTGCAAAGCAGACTCACTCAAGTCTGTCATGGCTCACCAAGATGTATCTACTAAATAGCGAATTGAAGGGGGTGAATCCTTATGTGATCATTTATTTTGTTTTATCGGTGTAATTAAATTAGATCACTTTGCAGAGATCTGTTTTCGATTTGACATTAAATAGTCTTTTTCAATAACAAAGAAAAAGAAATTAACGGTGTTTCAACGTTACATAATAATAAAATGTGAAAACTAGGGGTGAATACTTTTTATAGACACTGTTTTACTGTTTCTTGTAAATATAACAGAATACAGTATCTTTACAAATTTTGAAGCCTTTAAGACTCTAGTACAGTAAGAAATATCCACAACAATTAATCAGCGCATACCATAATTTATGCTAGTTTCCCTTACTGTGTGATTCTGCAAGTGACAAATGCACTTGACTTTATTTCAACAGTCATTTGTATTCTATGATAACATTTAATGTGGTTATTCAAATTCCAAGCTAAAGCTCCAGGCACATGTCTAAAACATCACCAGTTTACCTTTTCCATGGTGTACTGCTTTTTTGGGTACTAAAATACAATCCACACTCACTTCAATCTAAAACAATAAAAGACAATTATTTAATTTGACTGTAAGGTACAGTGTATGCTGTGAAGGATGCTCTTCATTTGAAGATAAATAGTCATAGAACCAACTGTACTATGCCTGTTTTTTTTTCCCTGGGTAAAAATATGTATACTTTCTAAGTATTATCATAATAAACCAAAAACAGATTATAGGGTTTTTTTATGTTGATGAGTAAAATGATTTAAATACAATCATAACATTTTTAGTTATGCTTTTATATCTGCTTGCCAAAATGTGAAGAGCTCATCTGTCAATGATTATTTGAGATTTCATTTGAAAACAGAGAAAGTCAGATTTTTTTTGGTGAAGGGACTACTTATAAGTTAGTAAGTTAGTTAGTAATTTAGTATTTTTATTGTCAAATGTCAGAAAAAACAAGGGATTATTTTTTCCACACTTTACCTGCATAACAGAAGCAAACATATAATGTTTAAAATATTCTTCCACAAACATACAGGTTTACAAAATGTCAAAACAATATTTCTGACCAGAGCGTTCAAAGCCTACAAGCAGTCAGATTTGTCACATTATTCACGAGGCTCCAAGAGAAATTACATACCAGTTTTCAAACCAGCTGTGAAAGGAACATGAATGGTAGGACAACAAAGGAAAGACCTTACACACATTGTTGCTGTGGCAGTTTACAAGAAAACTGCCACATGTTCAGTGTCTTTGTAGTGTATCAAGTCAAAGCAACTTTCTGGGTGACAGTAACAGGCAGTGGTGACAACTCAGAGGAATCAAGCCAGATGTTCAAATTGATGCTTAGAAACGTCTTTCTTCAAAGATGTCAGACTGTGCTGTGTCCCTCTCTACTCTGATGTCCTTAGTGAGTCCCCTTTGGTTGATGTTGATGGCCAGGCTGGTTGAAGCTCTGTGAGATCTTATCATATGTAAAAGCCACTTTAGTCACAGCCACTATGTTACCATGGCCATTGCCTCAGAAAGTGCTGCGTAGCACACATATTTTAGTTATTAAAAACTAGACATAACATACCAAACAAAACAGAAACAGGATATTGTATTGCTCCAAATACTGTAGAACTCGATGGCAAAATGCCATTTCTGACGGAGCTGATTTAGAGGTGATCTAAAGAGGTGAGAGGCGAGGGTGACATCATAACTCTGTCAATTAGAGTTAAAAAGTTAAGTTTAAAGTGTCCCATTGGTAGTTACCTTGTAGAAGGGTGTTCATGTGAAATTTCGCACTGGAAAGCTCAAGTTTCCCGTATCTTCTATAGCATATGAAGCAGCATATGATATCCCCTTACAATCGGATGAAAAAGCCATATGTTAACTCTAGTGCCTGTAGTGTAATCAAAACAAAGTCATAAAATGTGTCATTTTCATACTGTACTAACAGTATAACTGCAAACAACTGTAAGTGGGAAAAGGGCAACCTTTCTTTAAAGAATATACAGTATATAATGCCAGGTGGTGCCCCAGAGCCAGCAAACAAGATGAAACTTTGCACTTCATCATCTATGTACTGTATATATTAAATATGAATAAAACAAAACTTTGATTCATTTTCTAAATCTGCTTTTTGCATTAGTGTGTTAAGAAGACCTGGAGCTTTTCCCAGCAGCTTTTGCTACAAGGCTGGAAAAAAAAAAATGGGATTCTAGGAAATTATTTCTACACACATAACCCAACTCAGTTTCACAGGGTCAGTTCATACTTAACAAATATTTTGGATATGGGAGAAAAACACATGTAAATTAATGCAGACACAAAGAGAATGTACACAATGTGCAGGGTATGACCTGGAATTTGAACCCAGATTTGCTGAGCTGCAAGAAGTGACCAGTGCCCCACCATACCTTTCCCAGTTTGTTAACAGAATAAATTGTTTGTGTCTGAGTAATAGTCACATACTCTGTGACCTTTGACACCCTTAATTTGTTTGTTTGATGCAGCTGAGATGTGTATGACCTTTTATGCATTCTGATACATACATCTAAAATAGCTTGTTTCAGTGTAGGATGCATCACAGACGTTAAGGAGTACTTTTGCATAAACTGTAACCACTGTTTTCATACACTTCCTACCAACACATTTTCATTTTGTGTAATCTTCTTCTTCTTCTCTGAATTGTATGTTCTATATCAACCTTCTCCAAACAGCTTGGTCCTCCACTTCCTCACCAGTCAAACACAGTTCCTTCAGATCTTCTTTTACTATATCCATCCACCTCCATTTTGACCTCCCTTGCTTTCTTTTTCCTTATACTTTGATTCCTATCACTCTTTTGCCTAAATAGTAATTGTCTCTCCTCATCACATGTCTATACCACTTCAACCTACTCTCCTGTACTTTGTTAGATACAGTAATTGTTGTTAAACAGATCCACTATGCTGATTGGTGTTGGGAAAGTTGTAGTAAACTGTATGCCTGTCAAAGTCACTGGTAGCCTGTTGCTGCAGACAACATGTGGGTGCTTTTCAGTCTCCAGATACTGCAGAGCATAGTTTGTAAACCAGTCCAGCGATGGTACTGGTCCACAAATCAGTTGTTGCAGACAGTTGTGAGTGTCATTTTTTTCTTCCTTATGAAATACCTGCATTTCACTAATAATAAATTTCATGACGATCATCAAAAATGTGCAACAAGTGCGTGTTCCTGTTTGTGACATAAGTATTGGCAAAAGTCTAATAGGTTACAAGGGAAGGTTGTCGTGGATATAGTGCATCTCATCCATATAGGCAAGACTCAGTGTCAAGGTCCTCATGCTATTGGAATAAAGCTTTGGGTACATCTGGAACTCAGTACTTTACAATGGTAGAGGGACCAAGTAGAATGGCAAATTCAGTCAATATGGCATCACTACATTATCTGTGATCTCCCTGACAGATCCTTTGCTTGACTAAGGTTACTGTATAATGATGGACAGTTTCTTTATCTCACTTGAACTTCTTCAGATTTTACTTCAAAGGAAAACTGATGCATACAGCATTGTATGACTGAACTGCTGTGATATGCCTGGTAACTCTAATCACATGAACGTGTCAAGCAGCATGGTGCAGTAGGTATGTGGCAAAAAGGCAAAATGATTGCAAACAACTGGAAGGACAAGAAAGAAATCTGCCTAATAAGCACTGTTCACAATACTGAAACTGTCAATGATCATGTCAAAGGAAATGTGGAAGTCAATAAGCCTTGCGCCTAGGCTACAATAACACAATGGGTGGTGTAAATCATGCGGGTCATGAACTAACATTCTACCTTGTCATGCACAAGCAACAGAAACATATTACAAAAAATGTTTTGACACATCTGCTTGAGCAGTGCCTGTGTGCGTTAGTGACTGTTTCAAAACATACCACACAAAGCAAGTTTACTAATTCTTCATCAGTACAGCAGTGGACACTAGACATACCATTCAAACTGTGGTTGTGTTTTGTATATAAATGTTTCTGTTACACATAATAACATTTTTTGTTGTTGGAAAAAAATAAAATGCTTTTGGCTTGTTTTCCATGGGTACACATAACACTAAGGTGTTTAAACTTTGCAAGAGATTCATTTCTAAAAAGAACATAATGGTTTGAATTGTGTTCATTTTAAACTTTGAGTTTTGCCTCTAAAACCCTGATTACTGATATCAGATCTCAGAATTGCTGACTCCATGCCTTCTTTGATTATTCTTTCAGATTTCCCTTTTGTTTCTACCACTTGTAAAAAATTTTTGACTGTTCACACATACCTTCCTGATGTAAGCAAAGACAATCACAGGAGAGAGTTGCAGAAGTTACCAGGGAGTTCATCTGCCTGTCTGCTTCGTGCCCAGCTTCAAAGCTGTTGACCCAAAAGAAGATCCATGACCCCTGACTAATTCCACCTTACCGTCCTGAGACAATAATTGTCTCTCGCTAAATAGAAACATATTATTTTCCTGTTTTTCTGTGTTTGACAGTGCTGGTGTCTTAACTCATCTTATTTTTTCCCTTGCCTTTTTAAGTTTTTTTTTCCCAAAACTCACTTCTTCTGTTTTCTATATTTTATTTTAAAATGTACCAATACTATTTTAAGGATATCATGGGTTCACGTCTCGTGTCCTCCCTGCGTGGAGAGCACTTTGAGTAGTGAGGAAAGCACTATATAAGTGTAAAGTCCATTGTGAGAGGCGGTGTTATTTCTCTAGAATTATAAATAACAATGCTAGTAATCCCAGAGTCTTATTCAGTACAATTGATTGTCTGCTAAACCCAGGTCACTCAATGGAATGCCTCCAAAATACTTCCAGTGGAACTTGTGAGGCTATTGTATTTTTTAATCAAAAAATTAATATTAGAAACAATATAGTACATCTCCCCAACACTGATCCTCTTAAGCCCCAGTACTCCATTATAAACAAATTAAATTCTTTCACCAGGATAGATTTACCCAATTTATATAAAATAATTTCTCAACTGAGACCCTCCACCTGCATCCTTGACCCAACACCAACAAGTTTCTTCAAAGAAGTATTGGGCGTGCTAATTGATAATATTCTTGACATAGTAAACTCGTCATTAGTTACGGGGGTCTTCCCAGACTGTCTTAAGACTGCTGTAGTTAAACCCCTGCTGAAGAAAAATAATCTCGACTCCTGTGATTTGGAAAATTTTAGACCTATTTCTAACCTGCCTTTCTTAAGTAAAATTCTAGAGAAGACAGTCATTATGCAGCTTAATAACCACCTCAATAAACATGCTATTCTTGATAAGTTTCAGTCGGGTTTCAGAACAAATCACAGTACAGAAACTGCACTCGTTAAAGTAGTAAATGACTTGCGGGTAAATGCAGACAGAGGCCATTTATCTGTTCTCATCCTCTTAGATCTGAGTGCCGCATTTAATACCATTGATATACATTATTCTTAGAAATCACCTTAGTCAATGGGTGGGCCTCTCTGGCAGTGTCTTAAATTGGTTTGAATCCTACCTGGCAGGTAGAAAATTCATTGTTAGTTGTGGTAATTACTATGACACATGATATTCTATATGGTGTTCCACAAGACTCTATCCTGGGTCCGCTGCTCTTTTTGATTTACATGCTTCTGTTAGGTTAGATTATCTCAAGGCATAATGTGAGCTACCACAGCTATGCTGATGAGACACAGCTGTAGTTATCAATAGCACCTGACGACCCCGACTCTGTTGATTCATTGACACAATGTCTTACTTGTGTTTCTGAATGGATGAGTAGTAATTTACTCAAACTAAATAATGAGAAAACTGAAACTTTAGTGATTGGCAATAATGGATATAATGGGGTTATTAGAAATAAACTTGATGCATTAGGATTAAAAGTCAAGAAGGAGGTAAAGAATTTAGGGGTAACTGTTGACTGACCTAAATTTTAAATCACATATTAATCAGATCACTAGGACAGCATTTTTTCACTTAAGAAATATAGCAAACATTAGACCTCTTATATCATTGAAAGATGCTGAGAAATTAGTTCACGCTTTTGTTTTCAGTCAACTAGATTACTGTAACGCACTCCTCTCAGGACTACCCAAAAAAGACAACAATCGATTGCAACTAGTGCAGAATGCAGCTGCTAGAATCTTAACTAGGAAAAGAAAATCCGAGCACATTTCTCCAGTTTTGATGTCACTACACTGGTTACCTGTGTCATTCAGAATTGACTTTAAAATACTGCTTATGGTTTATAAAGCCTTAAATAATCTCGCTCCATCATATATTTCGGAATGTCTGACACCTTACACTCCAAATCGTAACCTTAGATCTTCAAATGAGTGTCTGCTTAGAATTCCAGAGCTAAACTTAAAAGAAGTGGTGAGGCAGCCTTCTGCTGTTATACACCAAAAATCTGGAATAGCTTACCGATAGAAATTTGCCAGGCTAATACATTGGAGCACTTTAAAACACATTACTTTAACATGGCTTTCTCATAATTTCATTTTAGTTTAATCCTGACGCTCTGTATATTCAATTAATTATCATTATTATTCTTGGTGGCTCCAAAATCCGTACTAACACCTACTCTCTCTTCTGATCTTTTTCCAGTTTTTTGTGGTGGCGATCTGAGCCACCACCATGGATCAAAGCACCGTGATGTCCCTCCATTGATGGATTAAAGACCAGAAGTTCACGTGACCGTCATCATCAAGTCCTTCCATGAGAACCCTGGATGCAATGATGCAATGTGGTCATTTATGTTAGGTAGAATGCCTAGAGGGGGCTATGCGGTCTCATGGCTTGGAAACCCTGCAGATTTTTTTTCTCCAGCCGTCTGGAGTTTTTTTTGTTTTTTCTGTCCTCCCTGGCCATCTGACTTTACTTTTATTCTGTGTTAATTAGTGTTCTCTTATTTTAATTCTTATTTTGTCTTTTTTTCTCTTTCTTCATCATGTAAAGCACTTTGAGCTGCATTATTTGTATGAAAATGTGCTATATAAATAAATGTTGTTGTTGTTGTTGTAAAGAATTATTATTATTACTAGGGGGTTCGCCCCCTGCTCACTATGCTCACCAAACCCTTCCCCCCCAGTCTGTGCTATGCGCCAGCCACTGTGCTATGTGCCAGCTGAACACACCCCAAGGAGACGTGATCCCTCCTCCAAAACCCCCTCTTAAACAGTAATACAATGGAAAACATTTTTTTTTTACCTCCTCTATGCTCGATCAGCTGCTGGCTTGCTGCTGCTGCCGTGCCGCATTATCTGCAGCTCATGTGGCACTTTGAACATTTAAAAGCCTGTACAGCAGCTGTCCTACTCTTTGTCATTTATTTCCGGCGACAGGCGTGGTTAAATCTCTTGGCACAAACTCTCGTTTTGCAGGACGCGCGTTCTTGATATTTTTTAGTTTATAATTTAAAAACAGAATAAGAATCTGAAAATCTAACAACATCACATTAAAGTTCAATACATTCTGAAAAGAATGTTACCAAACATATATTTGTAGGTTTTAAAGTAAGCCCGATATACAGCGTGACAAAAAACGTGACATAAAAATGTAACTTAAAGTCGTTGCACTTTTAATCTTAGGATTTTATATATAGAGAGTAGATTTATTAAACATCTAAATTAACACAATCAAATTATGTTTTTTTCTTCTTATTTATAGAAGATTAGGCCTCTGTGGAAATAACGAAAAAAAGAAGCTCCACAAAAATAAAGTTTTGGGGACTGTCCCCGTATATTGTCCAACAGACAAAATAAAGCAATGAAAAACGGTGTAAATGATCATAAGTACTGAAATGGGTAACATTTGACAAAGTTCATGAAACAAGATGGCGTTTAAATGCAGATGGGAAATGAGTACAGGAAATGGTTGGCAGGAAATGACGTTGAATTCAGGAGCCAGAAGTGAAGTCATCTATAGTGGCCGGACGTGATGTCAATGGCGGGCACCGGAAGTGACGTCATGGTGGCCATTTTGGAACCCAGAAATGGATGGAGTTATTTTTCTTCGGTTTTTCTGTTGGGAGATCAAGAGATTCAGGTAAGTACCACGTGACAACCCCTTGTCTCACGATGTTTCACTCACCTTTACGCTTTTTGACTGCCTCCTAAATGCACGTGTGTGACATGACCCCCACCCCTCAGCCCACACCCATTGGGTCGGGCGACCTGCAGCGAGAGGTCGTGAGCAGGGGAGAGAGCATCTGCGTTGGCCTGCAAGGAACCTTTACAATAAACAACACTAAAACGATAAGGTTGAAGGTCCAAAAACCACCTAGTGACTCGGGGATTAGACTCTCGGTAAAGGGACATCCACTGTAAAGGAGCATGATCCATCACCAGAGTAAATTCCCAATCCAATAGGTAGTACATTAACTGCGTGATAGCCCATTTGATCGCCAAGGCTCTTGCTCCACCACGGCATACCTGGTCTCCCGGTCCAGCAGTTTCCAGCTGAGGTACATAATGGGGTGTTCAGCACTGTCGACGCATTGGCTCAACACTGAATGCAGTATCAGCCTTGTCAGGAGATTTTAAAACAGGTGCTGATGTAAGGGCCAATTTTAAGTCACTGAATGCATTTTCACCCTTGTCATCCCATACCATTTTTAAAGGTGTTCTTTTCTTTGTTAAATTAGATAAAGGTGTAGCAATTTCAGAGAAACAAGGTACAAAACAGTGATAGTAGCCCACTAAGCCCAGAAGTGCTTGAACCTGCCTCTTAGTCATCGGACGGGGCCAATTTATGATGGCATCAATTTTGGAACATTGTGGTTTAACAGTGCCCCCACCCACCAGATAGCCCAAATATTTGGCTTCTTTCAATCCAAAGAAATATTTCTTAGGATTAATGCGAAGTCCAGCTTGTGCCAGTGTGGAGAGCACAGTTTTAACCTGCAATACATGCTCCTTCCATGTGCCAGAATAAATGACTGCGTCATCCAGTTAGGCGGCAGTAACTGAATTGTGGGGCCATAGCAGTGTATCTACCAGATGCTGGAAGGTTGCTAGCGCCTGTGCAAACCAAAAGGGAGAACCGTGTATTGCCAATGTCCACTTGGAGTACTAAAAGTGTTTTTTTCTTTAGCGGAGGCCGTTAAAGGAATTTACCAATACCCTTTAGTCATATCAAGAGCAGTTAGGAATTGAGCGTTCCCAAGTCAATTGAGTAGATCATTCACTCATGGCATTGGATACGCATCGAATTTAGAGACCTGGTTAAGTCGTCGAAAGTCATTGCAAAACCTCCACGACCCATCCAGCTTAGGAACAAAGACAATTGAACTAGACCAGGAGCTATAACTTTCTTCAATAACCCCTAATTCCAGCATTCGTCTAATTTCCAACTCTACGTCTGCATTCTTTGCCTCTGGGAGATTATAAGGTCTTTCTCTGACAATTACCCCCAGGTCAGTAATGATGTCATGCTCAATCAGAGCAGTCCGTCCTGTTAGCTCGTTCACTACTTCCGGTATTGACAGGATAGCCATTTCTAGGTCGTTTTTGTTCCAGGGTCAAATCAGGTCTGAAATTAAGGCGAGACTGTGATATGAAAAGGGAGCGAGATTGGCCGGAGGAGGGATCAATTTCCCTGTCCTTCCACGCCTTCAGCAAATTTATATGATATACTCGCTCACTTGGTCGACGATTTGGTTGTTTAACCAAATAATCTACGAGTCCTTTCCTTAATTTCGTAAGGGCCTTGCCAATGTGCCAATAATTTAGAATGGGAAGTTGGAACGAGCACCATTACATGATCACCCAGAACAAATTCCCGAATGGTGGTGTTTCTATTATAATAACGAGACTGTGCTGCTTGAGCTTTCCCCAAGTTTTCTTTTAGTATGGGCCTAATTTTTTCCAATCTATCGCGTAATTGTGCGATATATTCAAGTATATTTGAGGTATGAAGGACCTCCTCTTCCCAACCTTCTTTTAACATGTCCAATAGCCTACAGGGTTGTCTTCCATATATTAATTCAAATGGAGAAAAATCTGTAGAGGCCTGTGGGACTTCCCAATAGGCAAACAATACGAGAGGGAGTAACTGATCCCAGTTTCTCCCATCCTCGCTAA
Organism: Erpetoichthys calabaricus; assembly: GCF_900747795.2. Classification (NCBI taxonomy): domain Eukaryota; kingdom Metazoa; phylum Chordata; class Cladistia; order Polypteriformes; family Polypteridae; genus Erpetoichthys; species Erpetoichthys calabaricus. Next base: position 218,118,668 of record NC_041397.2, on the reverse strand, counting down.
CTACTTTGCGTAACATCTGTTTTAACATTTGATTAAATTGTTCCACCAACCCGTCTCTCTGGGGGTGATAGACCGATATTTTCAAATGTTTTATCCTGAGTAATTTAGCCACCTCCCTGAAGTCTCCGAAGTGAAGGGAGTCCCTTAGTCTGTCAGAACCTCTTTGGGGATCCCTACACGTGTGAATATCCCTACTAATTCCCTTGCAATGTTTTCGAAGTTGCTGAGCACAGGAGAACAGCTTCTGGAAATCGAGTGGCATAGTCTACTAGAACTAAAATATATTTATAGCCTTTTAACGAGGGTTCTAACAGCCCTACAAGGTCGATACCAACTCGTTCAAATGGTACATCAATAAGGGGAAGGGGAAAAAGACGAGCACGGTCCCTCCTAGGAATCTGACGAAGTTAGCATTCTGGACAAGAAGCGCAAAATTGCCGGACCTCCTCATTTATCCCTGGCCAATAAAATCGGAGCTTTATTCTCTCCAATGTTTTTTTAGAGCCTAAATGTGCTCCTAGAAGGTGAGCATGCGCTAGTTCACATACTTGTCACCGAGAAGTATGTGGTACTAGAAGCAATGCCCTCACTTCACCCCCGGGTTCTGCCACTCGATACAAGACTTAATTTTTAATTACAAAGAAAGGCATAGGTCCCATGGGATCTAGGATTGTATGACCCTTGGTAGACACTATTGCATTCCTCGCAAATTTTAAGGAATCGTCATTCCATTGTTCTCTTTCAAAAGAAGATGGGGTAATTAGAAATTGGGCCAAAAAATTTTGAATAGCGTCTCTATTGACCTCAATGGGAGGGGCTTCTGCCACCATGTCCTCTACATTAACTGTATCAGTTTCCGCAGAGGACGATGGGACATCAACTCCCTCATACTGAGTACCTGTATGGGTCCTAGTGACCGTTGTACACGATGTGAAGGCAGTCGGAGTAGAAGAACTCTCCATTATTAAGCCCAAATTCTTTCTAGGAACAGTTGCGTTTTTACCGCTGTTAATTTTTTCCCAATCTCTCCCTAATATGACTGGGAATGGGGGATCCGGTAGTACTGCCATGGTTAGTTTGGTCATGACGTGATCTACAGAAATCACGCAGCTAGCAGTTTTATAATAACAGATATCCCCATGAATACACTGTAGGCTAGTTTTAATTCTAAGCCATTGTCGCGGTAAAACGAATCGGGAAGCAAAAATGGAAATGTTACTCCCGGAATCGAACATTGCCCTTACCTTCCTGCCATTTATAACAACTTCACCTGTATAAAGAAGAGACAAAGGGTTAATCACAGTGGCACAGTACCTTTCTCCCTTAACCAGTGAGCAATCCATGGGTTCATTGGTGCAATTTGGAGACAGATGACCAACCTCTCCACACTTGAAACAGCGGGCTCTGGAACTTGTCGAGAGGACTCTGGGGCTGTCCCACGTGCCTGTGGGGTACGGCGAGAGGACCGTTCCAATCGCCCCGATTTGCAAGCCACCTAGTGACATTCAGCGACCTTAATCAAGGTGTCCATGTTTTCGAAATTTTGTTTCCAGATTTGCTGGGTGATATTTTCAGGGAGGGCATGAATAAAGGTCTCACATGCCAAGAGCTCGGCCATTGTGTGGGAGGTGTTAATATCAGGCCTTAGCCAACGACACACCTTACTCCACGCCTCGAACGCCTGTGTTCTTAAAGGTTGTTCGGAATCAAATTGCCACTCCCTCCATTTTCTCGCCTGTTGTTCCGGAGAGATGCCGTGGAGTTTGAACACCTCCGTTTTCAGAACGTCAGAGTCTGTGGCCTGCTCCTCAGTTAAATCGTAGTAAGCCCTCTGCGCTATCCCCTTCAGGTAGGGGGCCAATAGGTACGCCCATTCCAACCTTGGCCATGCGCTCCGCTTCATGGTTCATTCAAAAACCAAAAAATAAGTCTTGATATCATCGTCCTCAGTTAGGTACGTTAACTGGGTCGGTAATGACTGAGCAGCCTCCGTCCATACTGCGGCTGCAGCCCGACTCGGCTAGCTGTGTCCGAGTTTTGCCCATCTGTACATTCAAAGTATGAAGCTCGCACATAATCATGGAAAGTACAGTATTGAGGTCCTATTTTTCCGTCAGCTTCAAAAAAATATATCCTGCCGGCTACCCCAATTGTGTAAATAACAAAAAAAAAGAAGCTCCACAAAAATAAAGTTTTGGGGGACCGTCCCTGTATATTGTCCAACGGACAAAATAAAGCAATGATAAACGGTGTAAAAGATCAAAAGTACTGGAATCGGTCACATTTGACAAAGTTCATGAAACAAGATGCCGTTTAAATACAGAAGGGAAATGAGTACAGGAAACGGTTGGCAGGAAATGACGTTGAATTCAGGAGCCAGAAGTGAAGTCATCTATGGTGGCCGGACGTGATGTCAATGGCGGGCACCGGACGTGACATCATGGTGGGTATTTTGGAACCCGGAAATGGATGAAGTTATTTTTCTTTGGTTTTTCTGTTGGGAGATCAAGAGATTCAGGTAAGTACCACGTGACAACCCCTTGTCTCGCGATGTTTCACTCACGTTTAGGCTTTTTGACTGCCTCCTAAATGCACGTGTGTGACATGACCCCCCCTCAACCCAGACCCTGCAGCGAGATGTCATGGGCATGGGAGAGAGCATCCGCGTTGGCCTTCAAGGAACCTTTACATTAACTCTTTTAGGGCTAATTTTTTTTTGTTTCTTTTCTCCCAGGGCTGAATATTTTTCCAAAAACTAACATTTTTTAAAAAAGAACACAAAGCAATTGTTTAACATATCAAATCAACAAAAAATATTTACTTTTGACAAATGTTACTGTCTTGCATGTTGTATGAGCCTGAATTCTCTATGTGTTGTTTTGATGCCTATTTTTCAATTGTCTGTTGCTGCATTTTCTAACATATATTGTTAGTGTGTACTGTAGAGAGACAAGTCACCCATTTGCCATCGTGCCATGCCACTGCCACCAAGTTTTCTGCCTGCATGAAAACCGTATTGTCACCTCTTTTCATTTTCTGAAACTTTATGAACTTTATGTATGGCATTATAGCCTGGCTCACCCCATGGGATTTGCTTCTGTTTATTACAGAAGTGAATAAAACTTTGCAGCAGCACGTACCTAAGCCACCAGGGGACAAAACACGTTTGGACCAATGCTCCCTGAAGTTATATCACCAGTTCTGTCCCATCTCTATTTGTAATGCCACAGCGCGCTTCATCTCGTCTTTCGTTGTGGGTTTCCACTTTGAATAACGAGAATGCGATGCAAACGCAGCCCGCGATTCAAAAAAAATCTCTGCCTACCTGTTTGTCTCGTCTGACAGTAGCTGAAAAGCAGCATCAGGAGAGAGCAGCCTGAAGTACAGCAGCTGGTGATCTGTCGTGTCCAAAAGCAAGCCATGCTGTCTTGTAAACTCCGGTAGCCATATCGCTCTCAACGGATCAATGTATGTGTATTTATCCCATGCGAACCTTGCCGTAGATGCATCGGCTATGCGAAGGCACTCAACTGGCAGCAGATCCGCTCGCGCGGCATCGGCTGGTGTCTGATCAGCTGATGCCTGCTTCTAACTCTCTTGCTCGATCTCCTGATCACTGCCAATAAAGTCCGATTCTGAAAAATCAAGAGTCCGACTCCGCGGTAATGCGCAAAACAACGTCTGCCACGTGTTTTCTTTTCTGCACTTGCTTCGCTGCCTTTTCACATGTCGGTGCCATCTTGCCTTTGTTTACATTTCGCAACTCATGCACACGCAATGTTTATTTGCCGAGTCAACGAGTCTAGCATTCCTCCAAGCACAGAGGGAATGCCTGTGACGTGACAGTGAGATTTGTCGCCATTAACAGCTGATTGTCGCCCTTTATCCCTGGATGTCGACTTTTGTCGACATTCGCCTTCAACCCCTCCTGTCGACAAAAGTCGACATCCGCCCTAAAAGAGTTAAACAACACTAAAATGATAAGGTTGATGGTCCAAAAACCACCTAGTAACTCGGGGATTAGACTCTCAGTGAAGGGACATCCACTGTAAAGCAGCATGATCCGTCACCAGAGTAAATTACCGATCCAATAGGTAGTACCTTAACTGTGTGATAGCCCATTTGATCGCCAAGGCTTCTCGCTCCACCATGGCATACCTTTACTCACCTTTAGGATTTTTGACTGCCTCCTAAATGCACATGTGTGACACCTCTCAACTAAGCTATATATTTTGCTTTGCTATTTTTTTTCCAATGAAAGGCCATAAATCAATTTAGTTCTTAAATGACCATAGAGCAAGGAGTTGTTAAGCAACTTTCTCTCCTGTAGGTTTTGCAGTGTTGCTGTATCCAGATTTATAAAATGTTTCAATTTGTATCTCATTATTGTACTGGTTACATTTTTGTGTGATAGAATGATGCTAAGTGTTGCATTTTGTATGATGTCATGTTTCCTAATTAAGATCAAGCAGTGTAATAAAGGGCAGGTGTACTTCATTTTAAAAAAAAAAAGTAAGAACTTTTTTTTTAAGAAATAGTTTTTGAAAGTTTAAAAACATCTTTTGAGAATTATTTTACTTATGAGGAAGCTGTTGTTTACAACTATGGGTTGCTTTGCCCCAATTACAGTGGTCACAGGAGTAAGCCACAAATGCTTGCAGCTCTCTAAGATTATGTAAATGATGTCAGGAGCCGCTAAGATTCACACCGCCAACGAAGACGGTGATTTATTTATTTTAAAAGCAGAGATCCCAGGAACGTCCCCAGCCTTGGATCGACCCACACACTCTCACCACAGAGACAAATAAACACACTGGGAATGACAAACAATTATAAATATAATGACATGAATTGAGAAATGAAAACAGTAATACCACCCCTGACCCCTTCGGCGATATTACACATACACAAAATAAACACAAACACCACACAGCCAAGTCCATATATAAGAAACAGGTTGAAAGATGAATAGTGACCAAGTTATGTCCAGCGAATCTGTAAGTTGCAATGGAGAAGGGAAAATACAGTCCTACCGGTATTTACTGATGAGGTTGATGGTTGATGGTTGATTCGGGAGCGCTCCACTGTTCCGAAAAATCCAATAATCCAATACAGCTCTCAGTGAACAAGTAGACAGACAATCCAGTCCCCAACAAACGAATACAGTCCAAGACAAAAATGATCACAGTTCAAATAATAGCAGGAGAGACGACAAATAATAGCAACAATACAAACCAAAAACAAACTTTTTTTTTCTCTTTGCCCTCTGCCCTCCTTTTATCTGCCTGTGGCTACCTTTGACCCCAGCAGCCCCAGCAGGGACTGCTGGGAGATGCAGTTTTTAAGTAGCACTGCTACACTGTGACTGAAATTTGCTAGAAAAATCATGCAATGTGACAGAGCCTTTACTGTTTTTGAAAATATACCATATATTCCTTTCTTGACGTAATCATCTTCATCATCCATCCATTAAATGTGCTCTCAAAAACATTTTTTAAAAGTTCTGATAGCACTGGGCACAAGTCGGGATAAAACCCCAGGCTGCCAGTCTTTTGCATGGCACAATGACTCACAAATTTAAAATATGTAAGTAATCTAAAACTCACTTTGGGATGTGTGGGAGAAACTGTAGGTACAATGAGATTATGCAAACTCCATGCAGGCAGTTGTCTGACTGGGTCTTAAACCAGTTTCCACAAGCTATGTGGCTGCAGCACTAACCACTCTGCCTTTGTGACATCATACTGCCCCTTCGGTTCATTATCTTACACTAATTATTTCTTTCTGCTGCGGAAGATTGGTGGCCTATTTTTTTAACTTGACTAAGTCCATCTTTGGCAGTACTAATTGTTATTTCTCATTACAAATGTTCATTAGTGGAAGTACTTTAGAGAAATGTATTTTGGTTGAAAGTCTCTCTTACGCTGATACATTCAAAGTTTCTTAACATTGTTAAATGCTTCAGCATTCTATATCAATATAATTGGTGCAACAAACACATGTGGAAAGATAATAATACACTAATAGCAGCTAGACATTTTCACCCTTGCAGAAATTTTGAAATGTATAGAAACCACCTGCACTAATACGGAATCCACCTTACTTCAAGACTCATCTTTTTCCTTTACTTTGCAAAACTTCCTTAACAATTTCTTCTTTCTTTTAATTCCCAAATGTAAAAAGGGTTTGAAGCAGTTAATCCGATCAATTCTTCTAGTCCACATTTCTAAAGTGAGCCACTCAAGTATGCCTCCAAGTCCTCCTTTCTATTTTTATTTTTTATTTTCTTAAGCAGCTCTTTTGTTTGGTGAACTATTCATAGGTCGATCTTCTCCAGCAAAAGATTCTATGAATGTGAATTCTGGGACCCATTCCATGCTCTGGCTCCAGCCTATGACTTTTTTTAACACCTCATTATCTTCATTTCTTTCATTAAGATTGTTTCTTTTCTGCATTATTCAAAGTACTTATTATTCTGAACAGTCCAACTTCAGAATTCATAGTCGTTGCTTAATTCTTAGAGAGAGTCTGATCTCTTTTATTAACAACGCTTCATCTTTAGCATTTTCCTCTACTTTTTCCCATCCTGTTTCTTTCAAACCTCATTATTTTCTCATACAGTTGATATAAATAGGATGGGCACGAATGAACTGTGTGGATTCTTTCTCGTTTCTTTCAATTGCATGATTAACATCATTTACAAATGCAAACACTCTTTGGTGAAATAGCAGTTGGCAGGTGAAATACATTTTCTTTATTGTACCCCTTTCAGACTTCATCAATAGGTGATGATCATCCAATATTGATGAATCCAGAAGAATGAAATGAGATAAGATAATTTGATTACTGTTTTCTTTTTTATCTCTTGCCCCATTTAGAAGAACTCTTTTGTCTCATTGTTTAAGTTTTGTTTCATGTTCCTTCTGCAGGGGTCTCATCTTTCAGTACATTCACTGATTCTACTACAACTAGAAATGGGACCTCAGCAGGGTGTTAAAGTGCCTTAGTCCTCAGGATCTGCCTCAGTTGAAATTATCATCTTTTGAATCTTTTTAATCTCTCATCCATCACAAAGAAGTATGACAAGGCCCCTTATGTTCTTATCATGACAAGGAAATTGCCATTTCTGTGCAGAGGCACAGTTCTGATCAGTTGTATTATCACTTGAGTAAAAAAGTGAGGGACTATTGACAGCTTTTTGTAAAGCATTAGTTAATTGACTGTCAGAACTATGTCACAGAAAGTCTTAAAATGAAAGAAAAATGAATTAAGATAAAATGTACTTTATGAAGTTTTTTTTCCTCCATGTGTATTAGAAAAACATTGAACTTATGTTAGTTTAAAGTAAATTGGAAAAACTTTGAAATATGGAGGTTTTAAACACTATTAATATTGGAAAAAATGTTTAAGTGGGAAATATCTACAGCTAACTCTCATAGTCCAATTACATACAGGTCAATGTCTTAAAAACCAAACACTAGAATATTAAAACAAGATGGTAATGTTGGAATGATATCCCTTAGAGCTACACTGTTAGATGCTTCTTTTTTCTGGTATGGGTACATTAGACAAAATGGTTAAAGCGGTGAGACCACAGTGATATAAAAATTAACTGTCAATGATTGTTTAACAGGAATAAATAAACACTCACCAGAAACAGTGAAGACCGAGTCCACTCCTGTTTACCTATAAACTGCTGTTGTCTTTACATTTTATTTCTTTAATCCCAGCTAGTTTGTTAATCACAAGTCTATAAAACAAGAGCAAGTAAATTCAGGCAAATTACAAATTCACATTGTGAATCTATTGAATCTATTGCTAGCAGCCATACCACCTCAGAACACGTCATCCACCTGAAGCTAAGCATGTTCAGTATGTAGATGGGAGACGATTTGGAAAAGCTTGGGTTGCTGCTGGAAGACATGTTGGTGAGGCCATCAGGGGCATTAACCCTGTGCTGGATCCCTGTTCCCCAGTGCAGTGACGGGGACACTGTGCTGTAGAAATGGCACCATCCTTAACTGAGACATAAAACAAAGGTCCTGACTCTCTGCGGTCATTCCTGGGCATCCTTCGTAAAGAGTAGGGTGTATCCCGATGTCCATGCTAAATTGCCTTCCATGGCCTAGTCATTCTGGCCCCCTAATCATCCCCTGTCTCTGATTAGCTGTCTATTTCTCACAACACCACCCCCTAGCTCATGTGTGGTGAGCTTACTGGAGCAAAAACTACTGCCATTGCATCATCCAGGAGGATACTACACATTAGTGGTGGTTGATGTGGCTCCCCAACCACTATGAAAAACGCTTGGAATATTGAGAACAGTGCTACTATATAAATGTAAAGAATTATTAATTATTATTATTAAGAATATTTCTTTTTTACTTGAGTTTAAAATTTTCATGTGCTTTTTCTTTGACTTCATTATATTTTCAAGTGCACATTGCTACTTTTACTCTAACATATTTTGCTGGAGACACTCCTTACTGAAATATTAGTCAGTAAACAGTCAGTAAAGGGCTATACAAATAAGCACAATGTTTTGCTCAGTCAGTTATATAAAATACAGACTTCCCACTTGAGGAATATTCATGTATGCGAAACGTCAGTGACAATTTTCAGATGTGTACCAACCTTTGCGTTAACTGCAAATCATCTACACAGTCATTCCAAGTACACCTTGCCAAGCCTGTAAAATGGGGTGGGGGTGGGGGGCTGGAAGATTGTGAAAGGCTTGAATGTTGATGATGCACAAACCCAGCCTTGGTTATTTTCACAGATAATACTGACACATTCAGACACTGTCTTTATGGTAGCCTGCCAGACATGGCGGAGCACAGTGTTTGGAGTGGGGAAGGACATTGGAGATGAACGGTCAGTGCCTCATTTTGTTGCACAGCAAATGCCGCTACTGTGACTGGTACAACAACATTATATAGCACATTTTCATACAAATAATGTAGCTTAAAGTGCTTTACATGATGAAGAAAAGAAAAATAAAAGACAAAGTAAGAATTAAAATAAGACAACATTAATTAACATAGGGTAAGAGTAAGGTCCGATGGCCAGGAGGGGCACAAAAAAAAAAAAAAACTCCAGACGGCTGGAGAGAAAAAAAATAAAATCTGTAGGGGTTCCAGACCATGAGACCACCCAGCCCCCTCTGGGCAAGTTGCTGAACAAGTTACACTTGTGCCTTCACATGCTGTGCTTAACTCACCTTTTTCTGGGGTTGCTCACATATATTCTCATTTTATCCTGGGCATGGTGACTCCAAACAGATCATGAACTATTTGGAAAACCGAAAAGGTCATTCCTTTGAATGTGAAACCAGAAAATAAAGAGATTTATTAAACATTAGTGTTTGCTTTGATTGCTAATATTATTATTAAAATAGCTCTGTCAATGTTCATGTAGTTCAGTGTTATTTGAACAAAACCTGGGGTAATTTTTGGGGCCAGGGAATGACTAAATATGTTTTCCTTTTAATTAAATGTTATATAAATGGGATGGTACATACAGATATCAATGATTGTGACCAACTGGATAAAATATACATACAAGGTCTGTCTATTAAATAATGACACTGACACAATAACTCACGTTTATTTATAAAACAATTCTCCCCATTCGCAATTCACACTGATGCAATCTTGATTTCCACTGGTCGAAGGCATGGAGCAGATCAGTTTCTATCAGCTGTTTCAAGACATCTGACATTTTCTTCTTTACTTCTTTACTGTATCCATTGACTCAAAATGTGTTTCTTTAAGCATCGATTTCAATTTGGGAAAAGCACACGCGCACAAGACATGCAGTCTTCCCCGTAAGCCCCAGTAAGAGTTTGAAAAGACTCCATTGGTATTTTGTTCAATTTTACTAAAAATTTAAAATTGATACGTTGCTCAATTTTTAAACTTAGCATGACAAGGGGAAATACAACTGCATTAAATGGTGACTGGCAATCAACTAAACGGCAGAGAGTGTTGTTGTTTGTCATACAGGTTTCGACAGGTTTAAACCTGCATGGCAAGTGCTTATAATAAGTTCTCACTGCTTTGTTTAAGAGATAGAAGTCTCATTATTTAATAGACAGACCTTATATGTAAACAAAAGAACAGAAAAATATATAATTTACCTTAAATACAGACTTATGTCACAAAATCGAATTCGCAATTAGTAAATATTAACATCTGAATCTAAGACTAAAGAAACAAATTGCCCTGAGTTATGTGAACCAATAGGGGGCATTACAGCACCCCAAACCCAACAGCACACACATGATTTCAGATTCTAATAAAGTGATTTATTGCCACAGATACCTTAATGTATTCTTAATGTGATCAACTCCACCCAGGGGAGCTTCGTCTGACTACTCTCCCGACTTTGATCCCCAGGTGAAGTGGAGCCGCTTCCTTTATACTAGACCCAGGTGTACTTCTGGCAATATTACATTGCATCCAGGTAGCACTTCTGGGACAGGTGGAATTTCTCCATGATAGGAGAGTCAGCCTCCAGCAGCACCCCCTTGTGGCACCCGAGGAACCCAGCAGGGCTGCCTACCAAGACTACAACTCCCATACCACCCTGTAGGTGTCCAAATGGGATGCATGCCAGAGGGATGTTACCAACTAGTGCACTAGGGAAGCACATGGCCAAGGGAAGCAGTCTCCCCCTGCCCATCAATTAAGGTACCACTAACCACATCCATCCATAAAAAAAGAAGGTGGTTTATTTATATGAAGTAGATATAAAGGAAAATGGTCAGGTAAAAAACAATAACAGGCATTATCAAAATATAACCTGGACAGCATCCAACTTCAAGCCCTGGTGGATTAAAATTAAGGCCAGAAGTGGCAAATGGCTGGTTACGGAATTTGCTGTATGAAGCAACCTACTTCATTTAACTTGTTCATGCCAGAAGCGTTACATGAATCATGTTTGTATATTTAAAAAGCTTCATGACATATTAACAAATTATTGAAATCCCGTCCCTGGTGGGATGCTGGCTGACAAGTTTTCAAAACCATATATATATTTATATATTATCTTTTACTTTATTTAATTTTTGACTTTTCATTTATTTTCATTGCAAGTTATACACTCACATAACAAAGACTTAGTAAAAGAGTATGGAGAGTCGTGTTGTATTTTGTTTTAATTGCATATTAGAATAAAACACAGTACAACAACAACAACAACATTTATTTATATAGCACATTTTCATACAAAAAGTAGCTCAAAGTGCATTACATAGTGAAGAAAAGAAAAATAAAAGACAAAATAAGAAATTAAAATAAGACAACATTAGTTAACATAGAAGTTAGGATCAAACATACAATTCATAAATCAGTAGAAGGGGACACTGACATCTCGCCAACTTTGAATAATAACAAAAAAATAAACAATTTATGAAAATAAATTCAGACTTATTTTATATTAGTTTTTTTATATGCAGAGTAGGGTATTGTTTGGCCGCTCAGGTGTGCCTTAAGAGCTTTCTACTGTGATTTAGTTGAGATATCTAGAGTAGGAATACAAGGTGTGACAATTTCAACCTGTGCACTAGTGGCTAATATCACTTTAAAAGTAATCTCCTTCTGCACATATGCATTTAGTTAGAAGATGTTACCATTGCTAGACACATACCTGTAACTCTGTTTCTGGAATACCCTTGGGTTACTTTGTCACATTAAGCTGGATGTCAGAAATGTCAGAAAATCTTTGTTGTTTCATGGCAGTGTGTATTTTTGGGAAGAACCACAAATCACAAGAAGCTATTCTTAAGTCAGGTGGATGATCCATTTTGGTAAATGATTTCTTAGCCAGGAAGTCATGAACACTGTGCTTATCATGGCTTGAGGCATTGTCATTAAGGATGATCCACTTCACATCTTCTCGTCACTCATTGAATCTCTTATAGCACTCAATGACACTTAACTTTTTTTATAGCATCCTCACCAAGCAACACTTTCAACAGCTCCAACGTTTCAGTAGCACCTTGTAGCATGGGTGACACTACACAGCTGTTCCGGGAATTAAATTGTCACACCTTATAAAGCAGTTGGTTAAGAGAACTATTTAACTTTAACTGTGATCTGCAATTAGGTATGCATATGATGGGATTTAACCAGCTATTTACTATTAATGATTATAAAAAAACTTCACGTTTGCAAAAATGGTATACTATTATTAATAAAAAAGTTGAAACTAAAATCAGGATTAGACAGAAAAAGCATAATAAAATTAAATTCTTGACTCCAATTCTCACCTGTCTTTTCACATTCTGGAATTTTCTAAGAACTCTGTTCTCATAGGCGTTCATTCTGAAGCAGTCACATGACTGAAGGACCATGCATAGGTAAGCAGAAGAAGGGTACCGTAACATTGTGTTATGTTACTTTTAAGAAAATGTAATTTTGTATCAGCCGTTTTGTATTTTAGCCTTGAAACTGATTTTTTGCTTTTATTTGTCTATAAGATGTACTAGATCCTTAACTGTTTGGAAGAGAAAATTCACCTACTTTGCTGAATGTCCCTTTACTGTGTTCAAATCATGCAATAAAAAAACTTTCAAAATTCCCCTTTAGCGTTTGCATGCGTCATGCAGGGCTGCTGTTGGTGTCCTTTACAATCCATTGATATATGACTTTATTGTTCATTTATGCCTCCCAGGTAATACTAACATGAATGGAGCTACAGATGCTGCCAAAATTAATGGCACACATTTTATTAAACAGAAAAGAATAAAAGCTGCTCTGCAAAAGAAATATGTGGAAAAAGGATTGTCCAGCAAGTGGTACCCTTTACAACCTGACAGCAAAAATGATGGATGTTTTAAAAATATCTGAAAACGCCATTGATATTGTGAATGTTCACATTTACAGCTGGGTTCGTTTTAGGCTTGTTGTTTCATAAAAGGAAGGTAAAGGCTATGTTCAGAATGATTCTGCATTACAGCAGTACTTTCTAAACTGGATGTAGAAAGAACACCTACACACATTTTTCAGTTTGCTATGTATCTGATTATACAGTGTTTTCGGTAGGCAACATTTTGGAGTGTAAATGAAGCCTTAGACTGATAAGGACATTGTGCCCCTTGTTTTGTGAAGGAGCGCACACTGCTGTCTACAAGATCGACACTGTGTTGTTTCACTAAAACAATAGCAATAATTTCAGTTTGATATCCCACTAATTGCTTTCATTAATTCATGCCCAGTGACAGTTTTGAATATGTGTGTGGAGGACTGGTGGGCACTTATTGTTCTTTTGTTAACTGCCATGAAGGAATCACTGTCAAAATTTACAATTAAGACATGAATTTTGAGTTAATCTGTGACTGATGGATAATGATCAAAATTACTGTGTAAGGATCCTCATCTATAATATGTAATTGTAGTTCAGAAATCCAAACAATTAGTGATATGATGGTCCACCTTCAGTGCTGGATACAGAACACTGAATTGTCATGTTAAGATATATTCCCTCCCATTTTACCAGCTAATGTGAAGAAAAATGAAAATAATCATCTCCATAAATTATTTTTTTTCCAAATAAAGAAAATCAGTTCTTTCTGATTCATTTTATAAATGAACCTGAGTTCAGTGAATGTTTATATTTAAATTAGAAACATATTAAAGAAACCCTTAACTTAAACAAAGTCTAAATGAATCCAGCTAAGAGCCTTTTGATAAAACCCAAGATATATCATTCTCTAGGCCAGCCTGCAGAGTTTTATATTATCTAGGGCCCTTCTTCAAAATATTTGTACTTTTTATTAAGCATATTATAGTTTTTAATAGATCAACATATTTTACATATTTATTTGAAATGTCCTGCAACTTCAACACAAGGTTATTAGTGATTCTGGTAAACAACCATTGGATGTGTGATGATTTTACTCTTTTGTACTAGTAGGAATGTTTCTTTTTTTAGGTTTCTGACTTTTAGGGTAAGTTCTAATTATATTTCAGGGCCTTGTATTCCTTGTAAGCTACTTTTTTTTGGCTACATACTGCCAAAGAGTTAAAAGGGCACTTGTCACTCTCAGCCAGTTCTCTCTGTCACTATATTTCCTAATAAGTAGCATTATGAATTTTCTTTTTTGTCTTATACTGCCTGAAATATGATACAGTCAAGGCAGTTGACTCTATGTCCTTCCAAACCTCAAATTAATTATAACCAGTGGTAAACTACTAAAATGTAGCAAATTATTCTGATTTTAAATTATCTGAAAGTAGGCCCTAGTGTGTTTTGGTCACTGAGTATTTCAAATCATTTGTTAGTAACATTCACGTGGCAAAAGGTAAGGACTTCTCTGTGTATATTCAGTAATGTAAGATGGCAACAATATGTTAAACAAATGAAGTACAGGTAAAATTCCATTAATACTGCCTCAAGTGGAGGAATTCAAGTATCTCGGGGTCTTGTTCACAAGTGAGGGAAGAATGGAGCGGGAGGTTGACAGACGGATCCGCAGTAATACGGGCTCTGCAACGGTCCATTGTGGTGAAGAGAGAGCTGAGCCAAAAGGCGAGGCTGTCGATTTACCAGTTGATCTACGTTCCTACCCTCACCTATGGCCACGGGCTTTGGGTAGTGACCAAAAGAGCAAGATTGCGGATACAAGCGGCCGAAATGAGTTTTCTCCACAGGGTGGCTGGACTTTCCCTTAGAGATGGGGTGAGGAGTTCAGTTATCTGGGAGAGACTTGGAGTAGAGTCGCTGCTCCTCCGTATTGAGAGGAGTCAGTTGAGGTGGTTCAGGCATCTGGTTAGGATGCCCCCTGGACGCCTCCCTGGGGGGGGTGTTCCGGGCATGCCTCACTGGGAGAAGGCCACGGGGCAGACCCAGGACACGCTGGAGGGATTATATCTCTCGGCTGGCCTTGGAATGCCTCTGGGTCCTCCCAGAGGAGCTGGAGGAGGTGGCCGGGGAGAGGGAGGTCTGGGCTTCCCTGCTTATGCTGCTGCCTCCGCGACCCGACCTCAGATAAGCGGTGGATAATGGATAGATGAATGGATTGATGGATGGATGGATGGATGGATGGATGGATGGATGGATGGATGGATGGATGGAAATTTCATTGTAATGAGATTCTGTATTTGTCACTATAGTGCTTTCTTTCACTTGCATCCAGACGTTTGCAACATTTTAATAGCTTCTTTCGCATTAATTTTAATCTCCTCCTGTCTACAAGTTATGCTGATGAGAATATTTCTCAGCATTTCCTTGTGATAATACACTTTCAGGGTGTGAATGATGCCCAAACCCAACGGCTGAAGCACTGCTGTGCAATTGGGTGGGAGGAATTCAACGCAAACATTATCTAAATGTGGAAGCATGCTGTTGGCAGCACAGTTCTCAGTCAGAAGCCAAATCATACTTTTCTTCTTCTTCATATTGTGAGGTTTCTAAACTGTTTTGGGACCCCCCCACCCCCCCCCCCCACCCCCCACTCAACTGGGCGACACGCTGAAGTGCGTCGCAAAGTACAATTGCCACGTCTGTGGAAGATTGTTTGTCCGTTGCTGGAGCAGGGCAACAGTAGGCTCACAGCGGTGCAGTGAAGCACCACAGAAGCGAATCCTAAAAGATTGGGGTCGCACTATAAGTCCCTGTGTTGCACCCCAAAACATGAGGCTGAATCTCAGTAATTTAGCAAAACCAGCTTTATTCAGCTTGAAACAGGAAAAAGAATGGTTAATTATTGTAGTGTGATCTGCCACTCTCCTATAAACAGACACAGCAGTCAGACAGAGTCATGGCCAGGTTAGTGGCCAAGTAATTCTGTTCCCTGCATTTACAATGTTCCTTGCATCACCCATCGAGATCTTTTCTGTTTGCTCTGGTGAAGAGCCGCCCCAGAGTTGTGAGCCTGCTGTTGCCCCAGCAATGGATAAACAGTCTACCACAGACGAGGTGATCTCACTTCGGGACGCTCTTCGGCATGTTGTCCAGTTGGGGGAGGTCACATTTTCTTGAATGAGTGCTGCATTAATAGGAATGTTTCTTGGACGAGCATCACTGAACCACATAAAAACTGCTTTTTCAATGTCTTCAAATACAGCAGTTCCCATATGTTTGCAACCTGAGATTTTTCTTCTTTTTTTGCTCGGTCTTTCAAGAAAGTTGACAGTGTTGTTGGCAAAATTCTGAATTCACTGGCAACATCTTTTTTCATTTTGCCACAATCGAGAGCGGCAAAAATGTAAAGTTTTTTTTTCTAATATGAACTGTTATTGTTTTTTCGTGTCTGCCGTTTCTATAGGAGGGTGATAATGAGTTAAATTCCAATGGATGTTTTTCAAATGTTGATGACCAATAAGCAAAAGGTATCACTGAAAACCACTGAAAACAAAAAAAGCAAAAAAAAAAAACAGTACAGTGGAACCTCAGGTCATTCCAAAACTCTGGTCGCAACCCAATTTGGTCGTGACCCAAAGTAATTTCCCCCATAGGATTGTATGTAAATACAATTAATCTGTTCCGGACCATACGAGCTGTATGTAAATATATATTTTTTTAAAGATTTTTAAGCACAAAATAGTTAATTATACCATAGAATGCACAGTGTAATAGTAAATTAAATGTTTACTTACTTCTCCTGTAATGTTTACTTCTTCTGCTTGGGCTCTCTCGCTCGTGCTCTCTCTCTCTCTTGCTCATTCCCGCTCTCTCTCTATTTTTGTTTGCTCTCTCGCTCTCTCTCTCGCTTACTCACTTGCTCTTTCACGCTCTCACTGTCTCTCTCTCACTCGCTCGCGTTCTCATGCTCTCTCTCTCACTTGCTCGCTCGCATTCTCGCTCTCTCTCATTCACTCACGCTCTCGCTCTCTCGCTCGCTGCACAGGGAATGCACAGGGACAGACTGAACACATGCGGAAATCATTGGCGCATACGAACCGGAAGGGAAACTGGCTTGTTCGTCACCCGAGTGTGTGGTCGTGAACAGATGCAAAAGTTTGGTTAACTTTTTGGTCGTAACCCGATTTGTACGTGGTCCAAGACGTTCGTGACCCGAGGTTCCACTGTACGAGGAAAGTTCGAAGAAAGAAAAAAATTACAGTGTTTCTGTTTGGGTATCATTGTGCACAACTGAACTGCGGCCACAGAACTAACTGGATGATTCATTCAGGCATTTCAAGGTCTTTTGGGCACTTCGTTGTAATGAAAGTATCTGCTGAATTTATTTTGTAGTAACGAAATTTCTATAGACTCGTGTCATATGGGGAAACTGTCGGGACCATTAAAATACTTCGTTGTAATGAAAATTTCGTTGTAAAGATATTCATTGTAACAGAATTTTACCTGTATATTCATAATGAATAGTGGTAATAATAAACTTTAACTCAGATATTGAGCGTATACATTTTATTCTTGGTAATCTTTGGTTCATTCATTAAAAATTCATTATGTGTTGCATTGATTTTTTTTCATTTTTTTTCACTATTCGAGATGCTATCCTAATCACAAAATATACATCACTATCAAACAACCCGCACTGTGGATGTCTATTTTTCCCAAACAGGCCAACCCATGTTTTCCAAAGGTATGCTATTTAAATGAAGCTGACTGAGATAAGTGTGTTTACTTCGGAAACAAAGAGAAATAAACTTTAAAAAAAGATAATAATTTTGTAGTACAAAAAGTAGTTTTTCTAACCAGATGACTTGATTGACAGAGCCTTGATTGTAGTCACTAAAAATTGCCAGTGTCATTAAATAACCAGAGCCAAAACACTAAGATGAAAATGGAGAGTCAAAGACAGAATATGATATACTAAACTTCGACAAGCACTGGATGTCTGGTTGAGTCCATATCTCTGACAAAGCACATGATGCTGCTGCATTATAATTTATTAGCTCGTATCAAGAGGGCAGGCTGTAGCAAACGGGCAAGTTCCCATTGCAAATGAATGTGAATAGAATAAAATAAAATAGAATTCAAAATTCTTTCAAACAAATAAAACTTAACCTATGAGGTTGATGGAAGGATTGCAGGTCCACAAGTAGAAATAGAGGGGCATCAACCCAGTTGTCCCCATTTAATCAAATGAAACTTGTAAACAAAATATGCACTTGATGGTGCCAAAATGAAAGCAAAAAGGGTTTCCTTCCCTTAAGAAATTTTTCTTGTCTTTCCTGCTTTAGTCAATATGGGTACAAGCTCTGCTTTGTGGTATACTCTTACATCGAGTGATGCCTCCTTAGGGGAACAGCAGGGTATATAGCTGGGGGGTGAAAGGGGCAGAGTCAAATGCCCGAATTGGGCATCTTCTCAGCACTGTGGAAGGAACAGAAGAGAATAAGGTTAGCGCCAGCACCCCCTCTCAGCCCAAGGTGGTAGTACATACCTCAGAAGAGTCCACAGGATGATCCACTGACACGCATGCATAGCACCTAATATGTGAAATTAAAGTATGAAAATCAAACTTTTGAAATATAATACACTCATATACAAAAACAATTAGCCACAGCAAAAAAAAAATGTGAAACAGACAAGACAGGTTTTCCTGAACAGAAGAGAGGTTTAATATATAAGTTCACTTTCTTTTTCTAATAAGAATGATATACGAGGAGCATTCAAAAAGTTCCCTCACTATTTTTTAACTCTATTTATTAAGAATTTCAAAAATAAATTACATCACTTTTCTACATAGTCACCTTCACTTTCAATGCAATTTTCCCAGCGTCGTACCAACTTTTTAATGCCCAATTACTGATCATCCCACCTTCACCGTTTCCAATGCAAATATAAAAGTGCAGAAACGTTTTGAACATCATTCCTATTTTGTTGATTTTAAAATTCCTCTATAATAAGTACATTGCATTTCAGTAAAGTATGCACTACATTTTATTAATTTAAAACAGATTAAATATCTCCTCCCCATTTCATTCAGAGAGTAAAAACTTAGTTCAAAGTTATCACGCAAAAAATTTGAAAGGTCCAACAGGTTAGCAATGGCCCAGTTTGCTCAGTTGTTTTAGCACATTACTATTAAAAAACTTGTGAATTGCTCCTTATGCAGTGAAATGGATTTTTGTCTAATTTTAAGTAAAATGAAACATTTTCTTATTGTGCTATATAGGGTGAATTTGATAGATAGATAGATAGATAGATAGATAGATAGATAGATAGATAGATAGATAGATAGATAGATAGATAGATAGATAGATAGAGTGATCCCTCGCTGTATCACGCTTCGACTTTCACGGCTTCACTCTATCGCGATTTTTTCTCATACACGCTTACATCACTACGCATGTGCTTTATGAGAATTTTTATCTAAGCCCCACGATGGCTCCTAAACGTGCTGCTTTTTCTAAGCCTTCTGACAATGAAACTAAGCACCGGAGGAACATGCTTACCATCCAGCAGAAGGTGAAACTCTTGGATATGATCAAAGATGGCAATACCCTACAAAAGCCTCCTCACGCATATGAAAAGACAGCGCCAGCAACTGCCTATCAAGATGTTCTTCAGCCGCGCACCCAGACACCCACTGCTTACTGCTAGTACTCCTTCAGTGGAAGAAGACAACGACGCACCTGCTGAAGATACTGCACCACCTTGTCACGCTTGGGTCACAGATTTGCACAGAGACACAGGAGGTTGTAGAAAAAAAAGAACTTTATTCAAAGCACTGCAAACATTTGTCTCTTTTCAAAAGTTTAAACGTGCTCCATGACAAGTCAGAGATGACAGTTCCGCCAGGAGCAGAGAATGTCTGAGAGAGAGAGAAACAAAACAACCAATTCCAAAGCTGAGAGGCGCTGCACAATACTTTTAAGTAAGCGGAGTACCACGTGAGAGGTTTATCGCGCGTTATAGCGCAAGTAAGAAGGGTAAGGAGCAATGTGAAGGTAGACTGTCAGCTGTTTCAGGGGTTTTCCCAGGGGTATCTGTGTCCTCTGAGGGTGCGATCAGCGCTCCAGCTTACAACCTGAAGACTCTCCTACTGAGCTTGTGCCTTCATAGGTTAGTGGTTGTGTGTAAGAACTGTGTGTGTGTGTAATTAAATGTACAATACAATAATAATAATATGATATTTGTAACATCTAATATGTCTTATTTTCTCTTATTTTGTCTAATATAATGGGTAATACGAGTGTAATGGTGACTAAAGGGTGTTATTTCATGTCTAGAGGGCTCTAATAATGTTAAAAAACATATTTAGAAGGTTGTAAACAGGTTTTCTATACTCTAACTGCGAAAATATTCGATTTATAAATAAAGAATCCTACTTCGCGAAAATTCATTTATCGCGGTAGAGTCTGGAACGGATTAACCGTGATAAACGAGGGTTCACTGTAGATAGATAGATAGATAGATAGATAGATAGATAGATAGATAGATAGATAGATAGATAGATAGATAAAGATACTTTATTAATTCCCAAGGGGAAATTCACATATAACTGCGAAAATATTCGATTTATAAATAAAGAATCCTACTTCGCGAAAATTCATTTATCGCGGTAGAGTCTGAAACGGATTAACCGTGATAAACGAGGGTTCACTGTAGATAGATAGATAGATAGATAGATAGATAGATAGATAGATAGATAGATAGATAGATAGATAGATAGATAAGATACTTTATTAATTCCCAAGGGGAAATTCACATACTCCAGCAGCAGCATACTGATAAAAACAATATTAATTAAAGAGTGATAAAAACACAGTGTAAGTTAAAAAGTGAAAGGTGGAGAGTGCGAGGCAGGTATAACAGTCAATAACATTGTATAATGTTAATGTTTACCCCCTGTGGAATTGAAGAGTCACATAGTGTGGGGGAGGAACGATCTCCTCAGTCTGTCAGTGGAGCAGGACATTGACAGTAGTCTGTCGCTGAAGCTGCTCCTCTGTCTGGAGATGATACTGTTCAGTGGATGCAGTGGATTCTCCATGATTGACAGGAGCCTGCTCAGCACCCGTCGCTCTGCCACAGATGTCAAACTGTCCAGCTCCGAGCCTACAATAGAGCCTGCCTTCCTCACCAGTTTGTCCAGGCGTGAGGCGTCCCTCTTCATTATGCTGCCTCCTCAGCACACCACCGCGTAGAAGAGGGCGCTCGCCACAACCGTTTGATAGAAAATCTGCAGCATCTTATTGTAGATGTTGAAAGATGCCAGCCTTCTAAGGAAGTATAGTCGGCTCTGTCCTCTCTTGCACAGAGCATCAGTATTGGTAGTCCAGTCAAGTTTATCATCCAGCTGCACTCCCAGGAATTTATAGGTCTGTACTCTCTGCACACAGTCACCTCTGATAATCACAGGCTCCGTGAGGGGCCTGGGCCTCCTAAAATCAACCACCAGCTCCTTTGTTTTGCTGGTGTTCAGGTGTAGGTGGTTTGAGTCGCAACATTTAACAAAGTCTTTAATTAGGTTCCTATATTCCTCCTCCTGCCCACTCCTGATGCAGCCCACGATAGCAGTGTCGTCAGCAAACTTTTGCACGTGGCAGGACTCTTGAGTTGTATTGGAAGTCCAATGTATATAGGCTGAACAGGACCAGAGAAAGTAGAGTCCCCTGTGGCGCTCCTGTGCTGACATACTGAGGTCTGTCTGTAAGATAGCCCACGATCCATGCCACCAGGTATGAATCTACTCCCATCTCTGTCAGCTTGTCCCTGAGGAGCAGAGGTTGGATGGTGTTGAAGATGCTAGAGAAGTCCAGAAACATAATTCTTACAGCACCATTGCCTCTGTCCAACCGGGAGAGGGATCGGTGTAGCATGTATATGATGGTATCCTCCACTCCCACCTTCTCCTGGTATGCGAACTGCAGAGGGTCAAGGGCGTGGCGGACCTGTGGCCTCAGGTGGTGAAGCAGCAGCCGCTCCATGGTCTTCATCACATGTGACATCAGGGCGACAGGCCTGAAGTCATTTTGCTCACTAGGACGTGATACCTTTGGGACTGGGGTGATGCAAGATGTTTTCCAAAGCCTCGGGACTCTCCCCTGTTCCAGGCTCAGGTTGAAGATGCACTGTAGAGGACTCCCCAGCTCCAACGCACAGGCCGTCAACAGTCGTGGCGATACTCCATCTGGACCCACTGCTTTGCTGGCACGAAGTCTCCTCAGCTCTCTGCTTACCTGGGCTGCTGTAATTGGGGGTAGGGGAAAACTCTCTCCTATGCTGGTATCAGCAGAAGGATGGGTGGAGGATGCAGTACTCTGAGATGAGAGTGGGTTAGGGTGGTCAAACCTGTTAAAGAAGTTGTTCATCAGGTTTTCTTTCTCCCTGTCTCTCTCGATGGTGGCACCCCGCTTCAAGCTGCAGCCAGTGATGATGTTCATCCCATCCCACACTTCCTTCCTGTTGTTATTCCGCAACTTTTGCTCCAGTTTTCTCCTGTACTGCTCTTTCACCGCCCTGAGCTGGACTCGGAGTTCCTTTTGCACACGCTTGCATGGATTGATACTGTACATCATTCATTAAACAGTACAATCCCATTGGCTATTTTCCAAAATGTTGCATAGATTTTAATCCAAAAAATTCCTAAACATATGATATCCAGTGAAGTACATTGGGTTACAGTGGATCATAATTAAGATCTTCACCAGGGTGCATATTGTCTAAGGGGAGAAAAATGTTTGCAATGTACAATTTTGAATTGGAAATGTTTGATTGCTATTTTATTGTGGCTGGCTTCCATTCATAATCAGACAATCCTTCTGATAGGTCACATTTCCAGTGCAGCCTAAGGTTTACTATTGGTGCCCTGTTTCAAAAAGACTGGAAAATGATAGTATTTCTAGCTTTATTGCAGTTTCAAAGTACAATTTCTACAGTAGATATCATTAGTGAGGTATCTTTTAGCAAAACCTCAAATGTACGTACAATAAAAGAAATGCTTTAATGAAGGTTATATTTCAGTTGCTCAAAGGATACAAATATATTTATAAATTTATATGGATTATCTGAGCTTTCAACAAATAGTATCACTATGAAAAAGGCTGCCTTCTAATTAGCTCTGCTTCATGCAGCAACATTGATTGATCGATAATCAGTCAGCATGCAGTAACTGGTGCAGAATAGTTCATTCCCTCTTACACAGTTTTTTTAATGGCAGTTAACAAGTGTAGAAATGGCTGCTGATTTTGTTAAAAGATAATTTTTAGGTTTATACACAGGATGAGTTTGACTTGAACACATATGTCATTTGATGCAAAGAATTCCACCACCTTTTAATCTATAATTTAAAACTAATTCTTGTACCTTAGCTTAACTCTAATACTACCATGACTTGACGTCAAATAATATAGAATTTATTACACAATAACAGTTATATGCTTTGCTTTTTCAATTTTTATATTTGTAGTATTTTGCAAAGGTATACAAACCTGCAGCAAATTTCCTAATTTGAGTATATAATAAATCCTACACTTAAATTGGGTTCTCTGTGATATTCTTTTTCCAAAGCATTGCATTGAAAGTCAAAATTAGTTTTTTAATGTGACATTTTATGTTGGAAAATATGTTTTTAGAATACAGAAATATGATGTTTGCATAAGTGGTTTCTCTCTGTGTTGTGGAAGTTCTAAGCTTACAATTACCTCTTATGCCTTGCATTTGGCCTCCACCAGTGAAGGCCATGGGTCTGAATAATTTGTAAGGTACTGTATTTAGAAGTCAAGCAAAATGACACCTTTTATTGGCTAACTAAAAGGATTACAGTATGCAAGCTTTTAAGGAGTTTAAGTTGCCTCAAAAGCTTGCATATTGCAATCTTTTCAGTTAGACAATAAAATGTGTCATTTTGCTTGAATCTCAGTACATCCATAATGGATAAAATGGTACAACACCCTAGTACTACAAGGTACTGTATAAATTATGATGGGATGTGCCCTCATGACAATCTCTTATAACCAAAGCAACCCACAGATGGTAAAAGATACAAAATACTGCATAACAAAATATACTGCAGGGAGAAACAAACACAGGATGATCACAAAGTAAAAATATACAGAAATAACATAACAAGCCATGTAAACCTAACCATAAAAGTTTTAAATCACTTTCAGTCGGGTGGAGTGACTTGCCATCATGCCCGCCACAGTAGAACATCAAAGCAATCCCTTTCTCACTTCTTGTCTTTCTCTCTCTTTTTCTTTCTGGACTATAAACATTCATATTCCTGCTAGTTGGTTGGTCAATCCTTTCTTCTGCTTACATCTTCCCCACTTATGATGTTTCCTCAATGGCTTTACTGTTTCTTGCCAGGAATTTTTGGTAATTACTGGAATATCTGCCACCTATAATCCTGTAGGAGCACTGCAGATTTCTACCCATGTCATCTGAATCTCCTAGTCATGCCGGTAGTCCTTCCTAAATACTTTTCAGGGTGTAGGACCCATTGTCATTCTTAGGTTCCTATGTTGGTAACTGCTGAATGTTTCCAGATGCCATTTTGGATCTGTCCTTCTTTCTTTCTTTATCCTTCCTGGGGGCTTCCTGTGGGTCCTAGCCCTATTCTGTACCATCCTGGTCCTGTCCTTTACCTTGGCAACCTAATACAAGTCAAGTGCCCATTCATAATATGAATATAAAACCTTTGTGAAAAATATCACCTCAAAAATAGAATAACTATTGTTAATGACATTTACTGTAACTCCCAGAGGATTTTTTTTAGGAAAATATTTAATATCGAATGTAACGAAAGTCCATTTTGTAAAAAATAATATAGAAACTGTTGAGCATATATTTTGGGCCTATGAATATTATACTCCATTTTGGAACTCAGCAAGGGATTGGATTAATGAAAAAGTAAAGGTTAACATACCATAATATTTGCACAATGTTATTGCTAGGTAAAATACTGCTTTAGTTTTAACAGAGTAATTATTTCTTTATGGCTAAATCTCTTATATATAAAAATCAAAAGTGAACAAAACACATTCTAGTTTCGGGAAATATTTATTTTGTGTTTATATATTTTAAAATATGTTCAGCAATGTGTACAAAAATGATTACTAATTAATAATATAGTACATACCATTCTCACATATTATAGCTATCAAGAAGCAAAACAGATAAAGCTGAAGTAGAAATGAAGTATGAAAGAGTAATAGAAAAATGATGCATTTTTACCAAGACAAGAAGAAATAATATATAATGTAATGGATGGCATGCATGGGCAGATATCCTGGCCAGGATGGAACAGGGACCCTTACCTGGCCTGGAGGCCAGAACAATGGAAAGCCTGTTGGAGACAAAGGTTTGTGGATACTTCCCCCTGATACACTAGATGGCAGTGTCCCTAGTCTTTGGAACCCATTTGGCTATCCACAGGGAATGCTGGGAACTGGAGTCCAGCTGGGGGGCAGCAGCGATTCACAATCCCTACTTCATTGGACTATTGCCTGACCTGGAAGTGCTTCAACTGAACCATGTCCTAGCACCAGAAGTACTCCTTGGTCTGATATAAAAGGAGCTACTCTACCTCACCCAGACGAGTTGGAGTCGAGTGTGGAGGATGGACAAAGCTTGCCTGGGAGGAGTGTGGGAAGAAGAGAAAGAGAAGGAAGAATTAATAACACATTTTATTTATAAGGGTCCTTGTATTGTGTTTGTGCAGTTATTAAGAAGAAGCCTTTGTACAGTATTATAATTGTAATAAACTTTTTATATTGAACTCGAGGCATGTGTCTGTGAAGTTGTGTCTGAGGTGTGCTACAACACCCCCCCCCCCACACACACACACACACACCCTACAGGTTACAATAGTTAAAGTGAATGTCTTTTGTAGTTCCTATACTTTTGCAGTGTAATTCAGTTCATACACTATAGCTAAAAACTTATTTAAAGCTGTACATTGAGTTATATCCTGATGAATTTGGAATCTGAAACAGATTTATTTGTGGAAGTGTTTACTCTGGGGATTTATAGCAGGGGGACGGTTGGAGCTTCCAAACTTTCAGCAGTGTTACTAGGCAGAGAATTCACAGGCGATAAGATCTGGGTGTGAATACGTATGTCTCAACATTGGCTACTATAACTAGGGAGTCTTTTATTTCTTCTACTCTGCAGCCTACAGAATATGCTAGTTATAAGAAAAAATCAGCAGGAATGGGATTGTCATTAGATTAAAATCCTTAGACGTTTATATAAAAAAGATTTTTTAATGCCATTCAAAAAGCTTTATGAGAAATATAATTTGCATCACACATATTTACCTTATTACTTGCAGAGATTTCATTTTTCCTAATATACATCAGTTTGCATAACTAGTCACTTTATTTAGTAAAGTAACATGAACAAGCCTATTAAAAAGTCTTCAGGGAAGGGGAGCAATTTGAAAATTAAACTAATATCTACAGGTAAACACACTGTTAGATTTATTAAAATAACGTGCATAGTCACAGCTAAGAAGTGAAAAGCCACTCTTCATCCTCTCCTGGTCAAAATCCAGTGCCCGCTCACTCTGTATATAATTTATATTTCACCCCTGTGTCTGTGTGAATTTCCTCCCACATACCACAAACATTTGTGTTAGGTAAATGATGCTAGCTCTCCACAAATCTGAGTGTGGGTGTGTGCCAATTTAAGATTTATTCTTGCATCGCGACCTCTTATGTTATTTTATGGTATACAGTATTAGGTTGATCAAATACCTAATAAAGAGATCAGAAGCATATTAAGCTAAGCAGCATGTTTCAGCTTCTAAAGAAGTATAAAGTGTGAACTGTAATACATCAAAGTGAAAATACAAATTCACTTTAAATAAGTATTATTCTTTGACATATAATGAATAAATAAATATAATGATACATAAATAAAATGATAAATAAAATAATGATACAGAAATGCATATGTCCTTGTAACAGTTGTTTCCTCAAGAGTTATTTCTATACAAAGAAGTGATACTGAATAGGTAATTTTTTTTTCTAGATGCCTAACCCCAGTTTAAAGCTATTTCCAACTTTCTCTTATTAGCTCAGATCGACACTTAATGTTTATTGATTGAAAAATTGAAATATACCTTTCAGTTAGGTTGGCACTGTTGTTAACATTGCTGCCTCACAGTTCCAACCCTCTAGGTTCGAATTCTACACTAAATTGGTGGACGCTCTTCCTGTGTATAGATAGATAGATAGATAGATAGATAGATAGATAGATAGATAGATAGATAGATAGATAGATAGATAGATAGATAGATAGATAGATAGATAGATAGATAGATAGATACTTTATTAATCCCAAGGGGAAATTCACGATGTAGTAGTAATGTGTAGGCATTTCTTCTCAGGGCACTTGGGTTTTCCCCTCTGTTTCGAAAAGACATACATGTTAGAATAATTGACATTTGCAAACTGACCCTGTGTGAGTGTGATTATGAGTGTTTGCGAGAATGAACTCTCTCATGTAATTAAATGCTGTCCAGGACTAATTTCTGAACTGGATGAAGCAGGTTTGAAAATTTGAATTAATTTTTGTGCAGCATGTTAAATTTGTTTAATTTGTGTTGTGTTACCATCAGATCATTCATTTGTGGCTGGAAATGTTTATCCTGAACAATAATTTGGTTAACTGGACTGAAAAATAAAAGTACCGGAAGGAATTAAGTAAAAGATTGTCATAGCACAAAACAAGAGAACAAAATTTGAAACTTTGAAAAACAAATCCTTTCCCCAAATAGCTAGGTTTGTTTGGAATGTATCCAGAAACTTGGATACCGGCAATAGCATGACACTTTTTTAAGTAGCATCAGCAATTGAGATGACACACATACTGTAGCTCCGCCATCAAAACAAGTGGTTGGCAACAGTCTCTTCCTTCATAATGTTATTTTGGTCCATGAGAAGGTAAAACATCTGTGAGGAATAAATTTGTTTTGTGCAAAACGCTCAACTCTATGAATTTTGTGAAGTGATTAGTCTCCCTTTTAGAATGTGAACTATGGTTAACTAATTCTTTGTAAGTGGAGTGCCATTTTAAAGAGTTTCTATTGACTGTACAGAGCAAGATGTTGTATGTTGTAATCAGTCAAGGTCATAGGTAAACTAATTGTCTCTAGTGTTCAATCTGTTAGACAGCAGTGCAATGTAATAGTCACTCGGACTTTATTATGAATGGGGTCTAACGTGCCTTTTAAAACAGAAGTGGTAGATTACTTGGGAAAAAAAACATTTTTTTGTGGAAGTGATATATTTAATAGTTAATAATTAGCAGTTATGGATGTTCAGTATTTAGGCGTGGAATTCTTCTGTTTCTGTCAGTGTATTGTCCACTACATAATCATTGTATGAATGCCTTCTTGTTATTCATGTAAAAAGCTGCAAGTGCCAATTATTTGTCTTGTATTGCAAAAACATTCCTTGCCCTTGCAGTGAGTAAACTAGAGAGCATCACTGCACAATTAGTGACAGAGAGCTGCATCCAGCCACATCTAGCTGGTAGCTTTTATAATGAAATGTTCACAATGTGCATGCAGGGCTGTCATAAGTGCCAAGTTGCTCACAAAAGGACTTCAGTTTGTTCATCTCATCCAAGCAAGGGTGCACTATGAGGTCAAGTGACTTGCTCAAGGTCACATAATGAGTCAATGGCTTTGAACCAATAATCCCCTGCTTTTAAGACCCTTCCTTCACCCACTGGCCCATACAGCCTATTTTTTTTCTTTGTAGACTAATACTGGGTCAATGATGCTGAACCGTGAATCATTCTTTTATAACAGCAGCAGCAGATTATGGCACTTCATTGTTTTTCAGCCTTTTAAAATCATCAATGAATAGGCTTTTGGCTCCCAATGTGAGGACCTCTTTTGAAGGCTAGCTGCTTCACATGTATTTTCAACAAAGCCTATTGTGCATGTACTTTTAAGGGAAGAATACTTAATACCAGAAAAACTGATTGCACATTTAAAAAATAAGATGTAATTGCAGTTGTTCATATTTTAAGTAGCATATTATATATAGTAAGTAAGAAAAATAATGTTAGGGTATAAAATACGTTAAGTATTCCTAATAAAGTAATCTCCATAAACCACAACAGAAAAAAGTGTTCCTCTAGACCTGTAAAACATACTGTATAATACATTTTACATCTGTGATGGCTCTATTACGTGAAGTCAAAAAAGAAAGCAGTCACCATTGCATCTATTTACTGTGATGTTTAGAACTGCCTCCATTCATTACAAATTATAACTTCTGCTCTCTGCGTACAGTAAGCACATTCTTGTCATTTCCATGTGGAGTTTTCGCTGGGGACTCATGTTAACCTCCCACATCCCAGAAACATGCAGCGTAAGGAAATTGATGAGTCTAAATTGTTCCTGTGTGAATGTTTGTAGGTGTGTGTGAGGGTAATGGACTTGGCTACTGCCTTTCACCCACTCCTGCCGGGATACACTTCAGTTGAAACTGGATTAAGTGAACGCAATAAATGGATTGACAGATGGACTGTCATTGCAGCAATACTGTATTTTATAGAGCTTCTTTATTAATGAGCACAGAATGCTTTACAGGAACAAATCATGATGAAACAATACATTGCAAAAATATCACAAAGAATGGAGTAAAACCATCAACTATTCTTACAAGCATACAAAGCAAAAGATGTTTAATAAAGAAAGATGAAATGAAGTGTCACATCCTATGGAGTGTTTCAGAATGCTAGAAAGAATGAAAAGTTTCGATACGAATCTGCTTGTTGTGTCCAAGAGATTTAATTCACAGAAAATGGAGAAAAGAAACATAGACAAAAAGGTGATGATCAAGGTGAATGAGCAATTATGGTGCAACAACTTGTGTCTTACTCTGGTTTTTATTGAGTTAATAGATGTTCTGGCTTGCTCATTTTCAGGTGTATTGTAAAAGAACAGCATGATACTGAAAAATACTCTGAAGCTAAGAGGAAGTTGATGAATGTATGCAAGTGGAGTGGGATAGAGTTGGTGAACATGACATTTGATGACTCTGGCTGAAGTATGATATGGCACGTGTAACTTCTGAGGTATTTATAATGATATGGCAACACTGCTTAAAATTCACTCTCCTCCTCACTCCAGCTGCATATGTGTATTTGAGATGTTTATTTTTAAATATTACATCTCATTTCTTTTTTCCCTAATGCACATTTTTCCCTAAAACATGTCATATCTGACTAACAAAACAAAAAAGGATCAGAAGATCTGCAAACATCAGCTGATCTCACAGCTCAAGAAGTTGCCTCATAACATTTTTTTTTTAATGCGACTAGCACACATGTAACGAGTATTGTGACAGTTTTCACAGAAAGAGCTGAGGTTGCTGTATGACTGTGAAAATGAGTATGTCACAACCCGCATTTTCCTCCTGGGACGAAGAAGACTCAAGCTTAATCAATACTTTTTGAAGTTCATATCATCCTGTAAATAAAGCATTGGACCTTGTGTAGAATAAGTACATGAAGAGGATGGGTTTACTTTAACAATAAAATATAGAGGAGGGATAAAAGCGAGAGGTCAAAACATATAGCATAGCAAAAGGCAGAGAAACTAAATCCTGTTTTCTCTGTCTAACCTTCCTTGAAAATGATGTCTCCAGCCATCATGTGGGGTGGCTTTGTGACAGTGCAGGCATGCTCCTTGCTCCCAACTCCCATTGGGAGCATCTTTAACCCACCACCATTGATAGTCATAACTAAGATGGGCTGGCCAACATAGAACACATACAAGCAGCAAGGGGTAGGTGCAAAAACTGACAAGTTCTTTTATTGAAACGATTCCAATCAAAAATCATCCATCCATGACCCTACCCACTATATCCTAACACTGGGGTCTGCTGGAGCCAAGCCCAGCCTGCACAGGGTGCAAGGCAGAAACAAATCCCGGGCAGGGTGCCAGCCCACTGCAGGGTACACACACACACACACACACCAGGGACAATTTAGAATCGCCAATGCACCTAACCTGCATGTCTTTGGACTGTGGGAGGAAACTGGTGCACCCGGAGGAAACCCACGCAGACACAGAGAGAACATGCAAACTCCACAAAGGGAGGACCCGGGAAACGAACCCGGGTCTCCTAACTGCGAGGCAGCAGCGCTACCACTGCGCCACTGTAATCAAAAATCAAATACGTTCAAATTAAAGAGTACAGTGCATCAAAAATCTTCAATAAATAATCCCATAAAACAGTGCAAATGTGGAAATTAAAATATCCATATAAATCATTCCATTAAAATTAATTATAAAATCACTAGGCAGGACACAATCTCTTAAAAACTCACAACCTTAGTGCCTCTTCTAAAACCGACATCTCCTTTGCTTACTCTGCACGGGATCTTGTAGCAGAGGAGACACCCAACCGACAGGGAGAGCCAACCTTTCTTCATAGGTTCGGGTCCCTGCTCTTCATGGCTCCCAGCAGGATGCCGCGACAAGCCTTCAGTCCTTCAACTCCCACTGCCACTCCTCAGCCTTACTTCAGTCCCCAAGCATTGGCTTCACACTCTTTTGAGGGACTTTCCACCTGGCTGCCTGCCTCCTTTTCCCCGTGCCAACTTTCTCCCGTTCCTGCCTTCACCTCCATCTTTTAACCTCTGTCTTTCTCTCCTCTGTTCCTTACCTCCTCCATCTGTGCAATGCAGGCTCCTTCTATTACCTTGATTGGGTGCAGGTACGAGACGCCACTTCCTCCGTGGCATGAATAAAGCACGTGACTGAATCTTACATTTGCACATGTATGTGCAATCAGTCAGGCACCGCAACCATTCCCAGAATGGAACTCTTTCTTACACACTTTCTTACCCAGTTCTGAGTCAGTACGATTTAGGGTACAGTTATTCATTTAAAATCTGCACAGCGCCATGGACCACTTATCACAGACTTGAACACATATTTACCTTCCAAGTACCACATTAAAGCATCCCTTTTTGCAGCAAGCCTTCTCACAACTCTAGCCTTTCCCTCAAATTCCTATTCCAACCCTAGACTCAATTTACCTTCTGTCACAACTCAGGTTTAATCTCTCTATAAAAGTCACTTCTAACCATGCCCCAGAATTATTTACCATAATGTTTGTTTGACTGCATTAACACCAGAACAGAACCCCCCCTAGTGTTTCTAAATTTGTCTTCACTCCTGCGCCTTGCTATATTTAACTGATTTTTCTATTAAAGTGGATTAAAAAGGTCAGTAGACAGAGGTCATTTAAGGGCAAATTAAGAAAAATAGCTTAAACAGAGCAGGCATTGATTCACAAAATATCTAAAGTATGGAATAATAATGAGACCGTTACATTACACACACATAGTCGTAACAGAACACAGCATAGTCATGTCCCCAGTAGAGTGTGTTTCCATTGGAGCCCAAATCAAAAATAGCAGAATAATAACATGATCACTGTGTGATGATGATCCATAAGCGTGCCTATCTGACAATATATGAGGAAGTTCCAAAAATTGTTAAAAAAAAACTTATTATAAAACTTTTAGTTACTTTCAAAATACTCTCCTTGAAATACAGTAGGCTTGTTCCAGTTCTTCTCCGATTTCCCAGAAACACTTCCTGTACTTATCTTTTGTTACCGTGTTTAGAGCCTCCTGCTATTTTGCTGGATTTCTTTCAAGGTAGCAAGTCTTTTTCACTCAATTTTAATTTCACGAACAAAAAAAAGTCATAGGGAGTAAGATCTGGTGAATACAGGGGGTGTGAAGTAACAACCAATTGTTTTTGGCCAAAAACTTTTTGACTGACAACAGTGTGTGCAGCTGCATTGTCATGGTGCAGAATGAATTTTTGCACGCACCATTTCGCCAGATGTTTCTTATTGATGCTTTCCCATTGATGCCTCTGCAGATCAATGCAACATCACTAATAGTGTCGATAAGCAAAATTTGGCAAAGCATTTGTTTTGCATGAAATATGCTGTATTCGGTGGTGACCTTGCTTGCCGAAAATTTTCCTAAAATTCATCGTGTGGCCAGCATAAACAAACATTTTTTTTCCAGCACTCCCATGATACTTTGTGACTCCAGTGTAACATCAAAAAGGTGTAACAGCCATACATAAAATATTTACACATGTGTACTATAAGGACACTCCACTTTACATTTTACACTGTGGATTTTACGAATTTGCATCTTGCATGCATTTAACTAATAATAATAAAAAAATGAAACTTGTGTATTTTCATTTAAGGCTCATAATTAGCTGACCATAATTACAATATTATGAGTAGTACCGCCAGATATATAATAGTGATCCTGCTGCACCGCATGGCTAATTTCATATGCTGGCTGAATGTATGCACAATTAGCCACGTGACCAGCAATGACTGAAAACAAAACTTAAAGAGGCCCTCCCCAAGCCACAAAACACGAGACCCTGATAACATAATAAAGAAAGATTTATTACTATCTGCGGTGGGTTGGCACCCTGCCCAGGATTGTTTCCTGCCTTGTGCCCTGTGTTGGCTGGGATTGGCTCCAGCAGACCCCCATGACCCTGTGTTCGGATTCAGTGGGTTGGAAAATGGATGGATGGATGGATTTCTTACTGTTTACAAGGCCTTTCTATCTTCCTGATGGAAAAGTAAGAAACATCTGCACAAACAGAAATAAAAAAGACTTGTCAGCTGTGTGGACAGAACTGTGCAGTGGGTACATGCTGGGCAAAGCTCAACTTCAAAAAATGCTGTGTGACACAGCCAATCACTGCACCAAAGACTGAAACTCTGTTAGAGCAATGCTATATTTTTTCACTAGTTTGTGGCCATTTGTTGAATTTTGTTTATGGCTATCATTCAGTCAGTGACTTTTGTTGTTAAAGATCCAGTGGTGCAGTAGTTAGAACTGCTGCCTCACAGCTTAACTTAAGGGCTTTGAAAAAAGATACTTTCCTACCACTCAGAGACATTAAAAAGACCATTGCACCATTTCAATCCATTCAAAATTTGATCAGTTCCTTCTTCCCCATTTACCTCAATGCATTTGGTGTATTCCGTAAAGTACTCTGATATTTCCTGTTATTTCACTGAACTCATGGTAAAGAGAATTCTGTGGGGTTTGCTCATCACTTGTCACTGATTAACAGTCTCTTCATAGGGAACAAACTATTTATGAACCAGTACATCAATGTTGAAAAACATGATCCTCATTGTCTCTTGAAAATCTGCTATAATGGCTTGGAGAGAAAAAAAATAGCCAAAGTCCCCTGCCTATAGAATAAACGGCAGAAATATGCACTCAATCAACTCCCTTGGAACTTGTAGGCATATGATACCTAGTGGCATATTCAATAACTGCTACATATATATATATAAATATATATATATATATATATAGCACTTTTTTAATGTTTGATTAAGTGTCTGATTAAACCACTCAACTGAACCATCAGTTTGAGAATTATATACTGAGGTTTTTAAATGTTTAGTGACTTAGCAACCTCTGTGAATGTATCTGAAGTAAAAGGCATTCCCTGATCCATAAGACCCCGCACGTTCCTGTGCAATATTTTTGAGTTAGTTTGTTGCAGTGGGGCAAGCCTCTGCATACCATGTACCATAATCCATTACAATCAGAATATACTGTATTTATGTCCTTGTGCTGAGAGCTTGAGCAAGCTGACATTATCTATGCTGATCCACTCGAAGGCAATGTCAATCAAAAGCAAGGTAATGAAAGGAGCATGGTCCCAATACAAAATCTGTCCTAGTTGACATTTTAGACAAGAAATGCAAAAACAATGGACCTCCTCATTTATCGCTTGCTAATATAATAGCAGTTTAACTCTTCCCATATTTTAATCTGTTCCCAAAGAGGTAGAAGAGTGCTAACTTGCAAACCTGCTGCTGGTAGATTTTTGGCAAAAGCAACAGATAAATGACCTCACTCTCATGTTTGGTTACTCAGTGTATCAGATTGTTTTCCAATCACAAAATCTGTCCCAGTTGGTATGGGAGCAGCATTGTTTTAACCATGTACTGAGTCGTCTGCATTCCTTGCAAATTTGTGGGAATCTTCATTCCAATGTTCTCCTTTAAAAGACACAGTCAACTACCTGAATTAGTAATGCAAGTCACTCAGAGGACCAGAGTGAGCTCCTTGGATGACATTTTAGTCTGTGATGTCTCACCTAACACCTCTAAAGAAGGGTCAGACATAACCATAAAGAAATCCACCTTGTTACACGGTTCACCCACATCATCTCCTACTTATTTACATGTAAAACACAGTATGGGGACATCTTGAGATAGGGATTACTCATCTACAGCCATGCTAGTGTTTTTAATTTGGTTAAGTAATGCCTTTACTCTTTTTACTTTATGCCAGTCTCGCCAGATTATTACTGGGAATGGAGGACTATGAATAACAACCACCACCAGATTTCAGGTTTACCCTTGATATGTGATAATACACAAAGTGGTCTTGTACTCATGGATTTTCCTATGGGTGCAGGTAAGACTGGTCTTACCAGGGGTTCATTGTTCGAAAAGGCATATCAGTGAGCAACACTGAAAATGCTTCCAGAATCTATTAAAGTAGTGGCCTTATGCTCATCTATGATTACTGCACCTGTAAAGGGGTCAGTAGGCGGTTCAGTAACAGTCAATCCACATTACCTTGCCCCAGTGCCTATCCACAGTCCATTGGTTCATAATGACGGAGACAACTAGGTGCAGTGCACCCAAGCTCCACACACTTTTTGCAGAGTACCTATGGCAATTTCCTGCCTTTAAAGCTTGGACATTTGGGGCAGTTGTGAACAGTGCTTTCAGCAATCTTTGTGCTTTATGATCTCTCTGTGAGAATATTCGCACAGTCCTGTTCAAACATCACAATGAACATGTCCATATTCTTCCAAGTCTGGCATCGAACCTGTCAGGGAAGCCCTTCTAGGAAAAAATTAATTAGGTAGTTGCAGGCAACAATCTCAAAATTTTTCTCTGCATAGTTTTCTTCCAGTTTCAACCATCAAATGACCTTACTCCACAGGTGTAATGCCTGCAAGCATGGTCGTCACTCCTGACTGAACCTCCATCCTTAGCAGTTACATGGTTGCTGAGCCACAGTTGCCATATACCTGGCTTTCAGTACATCATAATCTTCACCAGTTTGTTCGTCGAGGTCATAATAAGCCCTCTGCACTTCCCCTATTAAAAAGGGTGAGAGAATTCGTGCCCTTTCCTGCTTTGCCCAAAGATTTCTCACATCAGTTCTCCCAAAAATCAAAAGAAATGCTTAGGACGAGTACCTGGGAGGGATCAAAGGCCCTTTCTTCTCTCAGCATCTTCTGTGCGGTCTGTAGAACTTCCACTTCCAAGAAGAAGGTTTCTTGTTTGCCTGTCTTTCTCTGGAGGGTATGTAACTGATCTGTCAGGGTTGTCACCATTGTTGCACACTCCATAGGTTCACTTATTTTCCCAGTATTCCTGCCAACTACATCACAGTAATAAGTAGAAAAAGCACATATAAAGATTTGGGACAGTAGCTGGTGGACCGTGTTTAATTTGCAGACAGTTCACCAAAAATAAATTAAAAGTGATCTTCGTATTAGCCAACGCCACACTCATGTGTCTTCTCAGGTAAGAGTCTGCTGACTCACTGCCACCAACCAGTTGTGATGTTTCTTATCTGGTTCCTGCATCAGCAGCAGTGATGACATTATTCTTCAGGCCACTGTTGTTGATCAACAACAATATAAGATGCTCAAAACAGCAGCAAAGTGGTTCCATGTCCAAAGCAAAGGCTAAACATTACAAAGAACTGTATTCCCAGCTGGACGAGCCCAGAAGTGCCAACAAACTATTCCGCTTTGCCAACATGCACCACTTTTCAACCACAGATATTGGACAAGTTCAGAATATCAAGGCAGAAGACCAAAGAATCCTATAGGACCAAATCGATATCTTAAAGTGCTGGAATGCCAATTTCTCGAAGATTTCCAATAAAGAGTTCATGCACTTGCCCATCCCAGAAGCCGACCCGATTGAAGGCCCAGTTCCCCAGATAACCACCAAGGACATTGAACAGGCAGAGTCAGGAAGATAAAGAGGTCTCGAAGTTACTCTGCAGTAGTGGTGCCAGTCTGCTGGCTTCCATGGACACTGTTATATGCCGATGATGTTATACTTACAAATTAAACCCAGCAGGCCTTAGAAGATCTTACACAGTGATGGAAAACGCCACTTGAAGTATATGGTGTCCAATTGAATATCAAGAAAACAGAATATATGGAGTGTGGCACATAGACCGACGGGACTATCCAAGTCAATGGACAAGAGCTCAAGAAGGTCGCCGAATTGAGATCATTTGTCTGTACAGATGGTGACACCCTCCTGGACATCTGAGCTTGAGTCAACGCAGCCTGGCTGAAGTGGTGCCAGGTCACTGGTGTCTTCTGTTCCTGCAAGATCCCAAACTATCTCAAGCAGCCATGAGATAACTGTCTTCAGCAGCCATGTATGTGGCCAAATACTGGCCAGCCTCCACCAAGCATGAGCAAGCTCTGCATGTCATGGAGATGCGAATGCTGCGATGGGTACTCGGCCTCAACAGATTCAAACATGCCATGGAGGAAGATGTCTGGAAGGTCATGTGCATGGCACCAATTGATGAAAAGCTGCATAGTGCATGGCTCCGATGATATGGACACATCATCGAAAGTAATGACAGCTCATTGGCTAAGACAGCTCTACACCTGAACCTACTGAGCAAGCGACTACAAAATGAAGACCAAAAAATATATGCGGCAAGTCAACGTCACCCCCAGGGATGCCCATGGCCAGAACAAGTGGCAATTGGTGTGTTCAACAGTTGACCCTATAAGAAAGCAGGAAAACAGCTAGGAAGCAGAAGATGCCATTGCTCCCCAAGCCTCCACTGCTCAAAGTGGTTTTGCAATTAATATACAAGCCCTGAAGATGTCCTCAGTTCACAAATATGTGACAATATACATATATAGTGAATTTCACTTTTAGTTATCAATCTTTATACTCAATGTTTGAATGTATACTGTACATTCAAACTTGATTTTACTGTATATATTTAGATTCAAATTTTATACATTTACAATTGATACCATAGATACAGAGTTTAACTTTATATATTCAGACGTGAAATATATTTGCCTATTTTCACCCCATAATAGAGAGTATCTCTTATATATATTTCTCTTCCAGTTCATCCTGCTTCCACTTCAGAACCGGTCCCGCCCACACGCAGCTGACACGGCAATTCTCGATTCCTATTTGTTCTCTTCCTTGTCATACACTATACTGGCCTGCTGAGTGTAGTACATTCAACAAGTACTCGACTTTCAGTCGACGGTAAAGTAGATTTACCACCTTTGCGGGAGCCACCTGTGTCTTTACAACAGCTTCTTACACAGCAAACATCAGAAGCTAAAAATTATCGTGAACACATTTGAGAATACAACTCTTCTCTAGCGTTTGCTTCCATGGGTGCATAGATAACTCAACCTCCTGGCCACAGACCATACTGTTTTAAAATACACGGGCAAATTTATCACCAAATCTCTCCATTATACACTAACACATCTACCTCTCCAAGATATGGACAGTTGTATGTTTTTGACACAGCATAAGCTACTGAAGTACGCTTACAAAATAAAGCAAACTCTGCATGCAGCGAAAATGTACTTCTCCAGCTAGATTCCATGCTCAGAACCATCAACCCCTTCGTTAAATCATACAAACACATGCATGAAATCGTTCAGTCCAATCCAACAGTATCTATACGAATGGTTTTCAAGGAAAACCCTGGGCAGGATTTACGACGATACAATGCCTTGACATTGCAACGATTTTTGTCGGAGAAGATGGCGAAACGCCTGCCAAAAGGGACATTTGCATCTATCCCATAGGCAACTCCTGTAAACAGATTTCCACGCTCAATATGAATTGTGATCCTATGGTTTACCCACTTTTATTCCATTACGGAGACAGTGGCTGGCACAAAGATTTACAACATGTTCCCAATAAAAGAAGCGCCAAGCGAATAAGGCTTACTCAATGCCAATTTTACGGTAACAGATTAGCAATGAGGAATACATTTAGTATTTTGCACTCCAGCAGCAAACTATTCCAACAGTATGTCATAGATGCATATGTTAAAACAGAAGGCGTGTGTCTCAACTATCTCAGATTACATCAACAAGATCTGCACGTGCAATGCAAGCAAACGCTGAAAATAACAACGTACGTGTAGGCAAAATGATCATATTACCGTCCACATTTGCAGGAAGTCCAAGATACATGCAACAAAACTATCATGATGCCATGGGCATAGTACGTAAATTCGGAAAGCCTGATTTATTTATCACTTTCACATGTAATCCTGCTTGGCCGGAAATTCTACATGCACACTGCGTCTTTCAAGAAGTATTTATTTCTTCTGGATTTCTGAATTCCTTTCTCACTGTTTTCACCACCGTAGCGTCGGCTAGTATATATTATATATATAGTGCCTGTATCAACAGTAGCAGAATACATACCAGAAAGGAGGCCATCAGTAACCTGCCCTGCCCTGGTCAGTAAGGGTTGATGCTACTGCTGTGTCCTGGATAATGGACTATTAACAGATAGACCATGGTTTGTGTGGCTTAAGAACTCTTTATCTGACATGGTCACAAGTAGTACAAGTGTTCCACATGGATCTGTCCTGGCTCTCTTCCTGCACTCAACCAACTCTGGATACAATACTGAATCATGTCATCTGCCTCAATTTACTGATGTCATATTCATAGTTGGGTGTGTAAGCAATGGGCAGGAGAAAGAATACGGGGCACTAATGAAGGACTTTTTTGAATGGTACAAACTGAACTACCTGCAGCTCAACATCAGAAAGACAAAGGAGATAATCCAATTTACTGATGTCATATTCATAGTTGGGTGTGTAAGCAATGGGCAGGAGAAAGAATACGGGGCACTAATGAAGGACTTTTTTGAATGGTACAAACTGAACTACCTGCAGCTCAACATCAGAAAGACAAAGGAGATAATCACAGACTTTGAAAGGGTCAAGCCCAGTCTGTCCCTGGTTCTCATTGATGGGTAAGATGTGGAGGTAGTGAGGAAATACAAATAACTCAGGGTGCATCTTAACAAAATTTTTATGGTACTCACCCTGGGGAAATTAAATTAATGGGGGTGATGCCAACAGATTAAATAAACTGATTAAAAAGGCTAGTTCAATACTGGGAGTCAGGCTGAACTCACTGGAGGAAATGGTAAAACAATGATCACGCAGGAAGCTGCTTACTTTCATGGA
Source organism: Erpetoichthys calabaricus (assembly GCF_900747795.2). Classification (NCBI taxonomy): domain Eukaryota; kingdom Metazoa; phylum Chordata; class Cladistia; order Polypteriformes; family Polypteridae; genus Erpetoichthys; species Erpetoichthys calabaricus. Next base: position 218,078,444 of record NC_041397.2, on the reverse strand, counting down.
AAATAACTCTCACCCCTTTTATGAGGTTGTGGCTGAACAGTGGAACACATTCAGTAACAGACTGAGACAACTATGTTGCTCCAAAGAGTGTTATGTGAGATTCTATCTTTTGCCATCAGGCTGTATAATGAGTCACCCCTAGGCCAAGGCGGCCTTGATCGCTGTGTGCTGAATGCTACTAAGCTGGTCTGGCAGACATCTTAACAGACAGTGACACTAAGTGCAATATACTGTCATCCCACACTGTAAAACTGTAACTTATAAGTATGTGCAGTTCAAAATATTTTATACTTAGTAAATACCTACATTTTGTTAATTTAGTTATAGATAATTAAAGATATATGTGTGTTTGTACCTTGTTACCTTTTAGCTCTGATGGTGCAGCTGTTTTAATTGAATCTGTGCCTCCAAATTACAGCTTTGCTTGTGCGGATCGCCAAAGAAAGAAAGGCCATTCTTAAGTAAAATTCTAGAGAAGGCAGTCATTATACAGCTAAATGACCACCTCAATAAACATGCTATTCTTGATAAGTTTCAGTCGGGTTTCAGAACAAATCACAGTACAGAAGCTGCACTCGTTAAAGTAGTAAATGACTTGCATGTAAATGCAGACAGAGGCCATTTATCTGTTCTCATCCTCTTAGATCTGAGTGCTGCATTTGATACCATTGATCACAATATTCTTAGAAATCGCCTTAGTCAATGGGTCGGCCTCTCTGGCAGTGTCTTAAATTGGTTTGAATCCTACTTGGCAGGTAGAAAATTCTTTTTTAGTTGTGGTAATTATACTTCAAAGACACATGATATATATGGTGTTCCACAAGGCTCTATCCTGGGTCCGCTGCTCTTTGCGATCTACATGCTTCCGTTAGGTCAGATTATCTCGAGGCATAACGTGAGCTACCACAGTTATGCTGATGACACACAGCTGTATTTATCAATAGCACCTGATGACCCCGACTCTGTTGTTTCACTTACACAATGTCTTACTTGTGTTTCTGAGTGGATGAGTAGAAATTTTCTCAAGCTAAATAAAGAGAAAACAGAAATTTTAGTGATTGGCAATAATGGATATAATGAGGTTATTAGAAATAAACTTGATGCATTAGGATTAAAAGTCAAGACGGAGGTAAAGAATTTAGGGGTAACTGTCGACTATGACCTGAATTTTAAATCGCATATTAATCAGATCACTAGGACAGTATTTTTTCACTTAAGAAATATAGCAAAAGTTAGACCTCTTATATCACTGAAAGATGCTGAGAAGGTAGTTCACACTTTTGTTTTCAGTCGACTAGATTATTGTAACGCACTCCTCTCAGAACTACCCAAAAAAGACATTATTTCGATTGCAACTAGTGCAGAATGCAGCTGCTAGAATCCTAACTGGGAAAAGAAAATCCGAATTTCTCCAGTTTTGATGTCACTACACTGGTTACCTGTGTCATTCAGAATTGACTTTAAAATACTGCTTATGGTTTACAAAGCTTTAAATAATCTCGCTCCATCTTACATATCAGAATGTCTGACATCTTGTATTCCAAATCGTAACCTTAGATCTTCAAATGAGTGTCTGCTTAGAATTCCAAGAGCTAAACTTAAAAGAAGTGGTGAGACGGCCTTCTGCTGTTATGCACCTAATATCTGGAATAGCCTGCCAATAGGAATTCGCCAGGCTGATACGGTGGTGCACTTTAAAACTCTGCTGAAAACACATTACTTTAACATGGTTTTCTCATAACTTCATTTTAGTTTAATCCTGATGCTCTGCATATTCAATTAATTATCATCACTATTCATGGTGGCTTCAAAATCCGTACTAACCCCTACTCTCTCTTCTGTTCTTTTTCCGGTTTTCTGTGGTGGTGACCTGTGCCAACACCACCTAATCAAAGCACCATGATGTCCCTACATTAATAGATTAAAGGCCAGAAGTCCATGTGACCGTCATCATCAAGTCCTTCCATGAGAACCCTGAATACAATGAGGACTAATCATTTATGTTAAGTAGAATGCCTAGAGGGGGCTGGGCTGTCTCATGGTCTGGTACCCCTGCAGATTTTATTTTTTCTCCAGCCGTTTGGAGTTTTTTTTGTTTTTTCTGTCCTCTCTGGCCATTGGACTTTACTTTTATTCTATGTTAATTAGTGTTCTCTTATTTTAATTCTTACTTTGTCTTTTTTCTCTTTCTTCATCATGTAAAGCACTTTGAGCTACATTATTTGTATGAAAATGTGCTATATAAATAAATGTTGTTGTTGTTAGCATATTTAAGATTATTATAATTCTTGTTATATGGATATTTTGTATGCTGCCTTAACCCTACAGTTTCTAGGGATTAATAAACTTTTTATCTATCGATAAATATTTAAATACAGTATATACATTTATAGTAATTAGAAACACAGGACAGCATAACTATTAGGGTACTGGTGTACCCCAGTTTAATTGCTTAATTAATGAAGCCTGTTGGTAAGGAAAAACAAACAGTTGTAAATTCAGTCAGTCTGAGGCAGGAAACACCATCTGTACATTCCTCTTTAGTCATACAGCGACTGAAAACATGTTATTGCCACGAGGGAACCTATTATGTTGTGACTGTCAGAGTCTGGACCAGTGGTGGAGTTTAAGGCAAAATCATTGTTCTTGTTTCAGTTTCTGGTCTTCCTGGCTGAGAACAGAAGGGAAAAATAGGTAAGCTGTGGTGCTGCATCCAAGCTGTTCCATAGAGTATGCTTTTAATTGATCCCCTTAAGAGGTGTAACAAGCTTACATGTTTGAGAATATATAATGGATTATTTATGTTCCTAAAATAAATAATGTAAATGTCCATGATTTTGGTAGAATATGATTAAAGGTGACATTATGTGCATCACTTGTGATGCTAGTTCATTTCCAACATCGGAATGCATAACTTCATCAATACAACAAACATGTCAGTCTCTCAGTACTATGACTATTAAAAATTATTGTAAATTGTAATTTTGTGGAAAAAATGCCATATCAAGTCCTTTTTTGCTTAATGCTTCCTAACTGACTTTTTCATTAACTAGTAAAAGCATTACATTTAAAATGCAAGCACAGATGGAGAAACATTTATATTAGTAACGCAAAAAAAAAAAAAATCTAAGATTTGCTATAAATCAGGCATCTTAAATACTAACTGAAATGAATATCACAGCCAACATTTATCCCCTAAGTGCCGACTGACAAAGCTGATGAAACTTTTTATAGAGCCCATCTGGTCCCATATTCAAAAAAGCTACAGTACATAACAGTTACAATTTAGAAAAAAGAATATCATAAATTATTTTATTTAGAATTCTGTTGAATCTTTTTTACCAAATATTTCTTTTTTATATTTAATGTTTCAAAATTATTGATGACTAATGGTAATCAATTAAATAGTTATTGATTATGATCTAAACTTCAACAATTCGTCAATTTGTCCTTCCACCTTAAAACCAACTTACTTTTTCTAGTCACAGGACCCAAAGTCTATCGACAGAGTATCATATCCAAGCCGGAACTTACACTGAAAAGAGGTGCTACCCCAATTGCATGGTCCACTTCCTATGTACTTAAACTTGAAACATTTAAAGTTGCCTATCAATTTGAGCTGCACAGCTTTGAGGCATTGGAGTAAAATCAAAGTCATCAACCCGTCTCATTAGGAGACCCATGCAGATACTGAGCGATCTGGAAAATTATATCAGGACAGAAATTGGGTTGAAATTTGAACCAAGGTTCCTGAGGCTGTCAGGCAGCAGTACAAAATATTGCGTCACCATGCAGTTTAATTATTGTGTAATATAAAACAACAATAACACAGTTATTAATGTGTTACTATTAAACAAGGTGATTAATAAATACATGCTAGCCTTTCTGATCTGCATTAATACGTTTGGTATGAGGTACTACTGGTGAAGAAAAACTGTGCCACAATGATCTGTGAGGCTTTCTTTAGACCCACTTTGCATTCTTGCTGATTTGTATTCTGTCATCCCCTTGAAGTTATCAGATAGACAAATGATAGAATGTAAAACATGTTTCCTTTGAAAGAGAACAGGATGTTCACCAGAGAGAGAACAACGAGGATCTAATAAATGAGATCTCAAATAAATGATAGGCCTAATGGTAATTGTCCAGCAGAAATATTTTAATGGTAGAAAACATTAACTTTTTAAGTTGTGCCAAATAATGAAACACAATAGTGAAAAAATGATTCATGATACAGTATTTAAAGTTTTTATATATGGGCTTGCAGGTTAATCCACAAATCCATTTATGGCCAGCTTAATTACATTGCAGTGCTATGGGAACTAACTCGATATAATAAAAATGTGATAATTTTGTGGACCCACCCTGCAAGTTCACAAAATATGCACAAATATTTAATACTAATAGATAATCATTACAATAATGATTATTCATATGACATGTTCCTACTAAATGTTGAAACAAGCACTTGAGCACCTTGCAGTTATTCCAGGCATGGTGCAGCTCAGCAAAACTTTGCCCCCACCATGCAACTCAAGCGCATACCCTGCAGACATTTAACAAACTGCTGGAAGAGAGTCTGGAAAAAATGAGCTGTGAATTAAATGGATGGTCCCTAGTGCTTTTTTATGTTTCTATTTAGTCCAGTATTTAATTCAGTCTAAAGCAAGCAGTCCAGATGTTACTTCTTACCTTCCACCAGCCAAAGAAAATGTTGATTCTGTTACAGTAAATGATCAACAAAAAGCAGTATATCACACAGGATATATCAAATGCTCTTGACAAAATCTTGAAAAGAGTTTTTGTATTGCCAGTGTCCAGGTGTTATTGACACAGAACTTTGAATAAACAATTAGTCATCCTGCAAATCAACATTGCTTTTCATATGTAAAGAAATGCTAGATAAGTGTTAATATCAATTGGCCTTTAAATGCAGGATTTGTCTAAATAATGACGGCTTAAGTTTCTGTTTAAGGGATTTCCATAACCAATTAGAGAATATCCCTTTTACTGCTAATTGGAAACTGTTCGATTCAATGCCCCCTATTGTACATTTTAAAATGTGCCATGATGTAGGTTAAGCATAATGATTTTTTACTAAAAAGCTATGTTTCTAGTCATGGGAGTTTCAATATCATTTCAGAAGAATTTGCTAAATGATTTTCTTTTGATAGTCAATTTGCTTAAATGTATTGTGATTACTTAAATATTTACACATTTTAATAATTTGTAATATTAGCAGTGTAATGAAGGGTCCAGTTGGAACTGAAGCCTCACAATTTTTTTGAAGTTGGATAACTGGAGCCCTAACAGCGTGTGCACTGGCAATCGCAACAGCAACTTCTGTGGCCTTGTCTTTAACATTCAAACACTTCAAACAGCCAGTTTTTTTCCTGTAACGTGGGAAAAGGATCTTTCAATTAAAATCTCAGAAAAGGAATTGACTCTATTTGAGCAACGCACTCAATAATTCAACTTAAAATCTGTCAGCGATCACACTTATCTCGTTTAAAGTTGTTCAAATTATACACAGCGCAAGAAACAAACTACAAGCATTGCAAACTATCTTCAGCCTTACTGGGCCTCACAAATTAACATGATTCTGGGCAAAAATGTTTGAATGCCTATCAGACAGCCTTGGTGTCATAATCATTCCTAAGCCATTACCAGTTGTGTGTGGTGTAGCCCAAGATGGGCTTAAAGTGGAGAAAAACAAATTGATTGTAAATGTTTATGCTACACTAGTAGCACATAGACTTATCTTGCTTAACTGGAAGAATCCTAGCCCAGCTTTTATGAGTCAGTGGGTAATTGATGTTCTATACGATTTGAAATTGCAAAACAAAAAAAATCAAAATTCTCAGAGGATATGTCCAAAATTTGTTTTAAAAAACGGCAAGACGTAATTTAAAAAAATCAAAATAAGCATTCATATAGGTGGAAAAGGATGTATTCCCTTTTATTTATTATTTATTTTATGTTTTCCTTTGCTCTCTGCTCTCTTACTTTTGTGGGTTTAAAATTCTTGCTTTATTTTGTTTTTATTACTTAAAAAAATATGTTTTTTTCTAAAAGTAATTCAACGTGGACAGTCCCAAGTCTTCCAGAGGCTAGTTATAAACCTGGACACAGTCCCTGCAGTACAAAGTAATTCCGAGTGAAAGGTTAAAAGTTAATTCTCCCCTCCAGATGGATAAACTTTGAATCAGAAGAGAAATGCAAGGACTTAAGTTACATGAGGCATAGAGGCCAGACAAAAGACAAAAAGCTGGAAGTTGGCAGCAAGAGAAGCTTATAATGGGTACAATGAATGAGGTGGGTGACTGGACTAGCTATTTATTTCCAGTCTGGCTATAGGTTTTGTTTTGTTTATTTTACAATTTGTTGTGCACTTTAAGTCAGGAAAACCGTGTACACTTTTTATGCATTTTTTTCTAATAAAAAGGTTACTTTTGTATATTTTTGGCTTCTTTGACATAATTTGAGTTCAAAGATGGCTAAAGATTGACTCCATCTGAAAAAGGTCACTTATAGTAAGTGAAGAAGTATCCTTGATTAGCAGAGATAGTAATACTTTGCCTACATAACATTCTCAAGCCATTCATTTCTCCTCATATCATTTGTATTTCTGAAAACATAATTAATAAAGTATCTCAGTGCTTTATAGCCTACCTTTACAGCTAATTTCATCCTCAAGCTCTTGATAATTGACATAAGCAGTATAGTGCTGCAGTATAAGAAAATTCTTTTTACATAATGCTAAGAAATTCAAAATTAAATGTCTTTCTGGTAATCCCTTTTGTGTGTCAGTCAAAAAAAAACCATCTTAGTACATTTGATGGAGTGAGTGTATTGGGATTACCCTAAATGCATCTGAAATGTCATCAGTAGATAATTTTATTTTCAGTAAAGAGCTATACTAGGATTGTTAATAATGTAAAAGAAAAAGAAGGATCTAATGAGGCTCTTTTTTATCCCAAAATATATTGATGAATATGTATTCTTCATTTATTTATTTAAAAAACCAAGGACTTATTTACAGATGCATATTCATTTGTGTACAAGCAGAGATCTATCTATAGTGGAGGGACACCATCAAGATGGAACAGGGTAGGGTCAAATCCTGCTGGGAGCCTCCAGGCAAGACACAGCAGGAATGGTGCAACAAATACCAGTGTGGAAGCAGGGGGAAAATAGGGGACAAACCTATATGTCTGTAAAACAGCAAGAGGGTAATACATTTTTCCAAAATGCTTGTCCCACAGAAGGAAAATATGCTTGGTCTTTTGAATGAAAGGAAGGGAATGTACAGTCCTGTGTTGTACCTCTGCTAAAATTCAGATGTACAGGGACAATAAGAGCTGCTAGAGAAATATATAACCTGGTGTCCCTAGAGGAAGCGCTGGGTCACACTTGATACCAGAAGCAATAATTTTGCTTTGATTGAAGTGATCCCGTGATGGGGTTTAAAGGCGCATCTGTGTGGAAGGCTAATTGTGTTCTAACTCAGGGGGAGTGGGACAAACACTCATGGGACACAGGCAGGCCACAGAGAAACATGTAGATGGGAAGAGGAGAGCCTTTCTGTTGTAATGTGATAAGGAGGCATGCAAGCTAAATCACCACATAGACATATGTGTAAGACCTGTAGAGTTAAGGTCCACAGGGACAGCTGGTTTGCTGTCTCATTATATTTTACCCTTGGCTTCACTTTCTCCTACCTTCCTCAAGCCTGGTGCACCTTTCACCCAACTTCAAGTTCAAAGATTTGATCTTTGACAGCCCTCCAGCCTTGACTCCCTAAGAACACAAAAAAAAAAGAAATTTTGGTTCGTTGGGCATGCAGTGGATGTCGGAAAATTGGGTAAACACAGTACACAAACAAAACACAAGTAATCCTCTTCATAGAGTTAGATGGCCATTCTACTATACAGGAATACAGGAAGAACTTTGCAGTTAAGACCTTAAGTCTAGGTCAGGGATCACTATAGGTCTGTTTCAGACCAGGAGCCTAATGCATAACACTGTGTGCAAAATTCACACTAAAACTTGGCATACGGACAAAAGTGGAAATTTGCACAGGTACAAGAAAATCCGGATGTATAAACCTGTGCATACAGCAGCTTCCACATTCTTCCACTTCATAAATCCTGGTCAGCATGAAAGGTAACACTCGTGCACGTGTCTGTCACCCAACCCTGACTCCTCCCAGAATTACGCCTCTTTGAATATGCAAAATCAATATACATAGCCCCTTATGTTTTGGGTTCTGTGAAAAGACAATGGCAAAAGCACGGGGAAAAAGAAGAATTTCAGCGAATTCCAAGTAGAGGCCAAGGAAAACGTACTGTTTGTTGGTTTAAGCAGTGATATAAACAACAACAGGAAGTTGATTGAGTGACAGAGTGGCGGAGAAACTCGAAAGTTCAAGTTCAGAAAGTTGCACAGTGCCCAAAATAAATAAGAGGTGGTCAGATATCAAAGTCACCCTGAAAAGGCAAGTCGCAGCCCACTGTCATATGGAGTGTCATACGGAAGCATATTAGGGTACAGAGAAAAGAAATAAAACTGGAGCACAGTGTGAAAAAAAGGTTGAAATTTCCACTTTAATCTCATAGTTTATTTTGTCATTAAAGTAGAACGTCATAAACTTTATCTTAAAATTGTTTAATTAATAGTTTCTCAAATCCCATCGTAACTAAAGTGGCAGATTAAATGCTTCATATGTGTTCTTCTATGTGTGTGAATCACTACGTGCTTCTTAAATGGGCTTTGTCTTACACCAACAGGACACAGAATACATTATATTCATGATATCACAGCTCTCTGAACAATTTAAATACAAAGATGTATACTTGATATCATTTTCATCATGATAGAAATTAAAGCATGTATAAAACATTGAGGCACGTTGGCACAGTGGTAGCGACGAGCTTGCGCCCCTTCCAGAGATTGTTCCTGCCTCCTGTAAGATGCTTGCTGCGCCATGCACGAACCTCAATAAAATAATTTATTGCAGCAGTACTCTCTTTCAAACATACTAACCTCCAATTCCTGTCCTTCCTTTTCTTTCTCCAAATAACCAATCGCCACACAACCAGCTCTTTAATAAATGTCGAGCCATCTGTAAGCTTAGAATGCCGATTCTTCAAAACTTTTAAGGAACATTGAAATATCTTCATAGTACATGTTTAATTATTCCATTCATCTATCCATCCTGGGTCACGCCAGTTCTAGCAAGCATACAGTGCGAGGCAGGAATAATCCCTGAACAGGGCACCAGCTCATTGCTACCGCTGCCCACTGAATCCTCGCATATTTAATCAATAACAGTATACATTATTTAAATGAAGTTATTTATCTGCATAATATAATATATATACTTTGCTGCATTTCATCTTAAAAATGATATCAAGAGCTCCAAGAAGATAGCGCCCTGGAAATCTAAATCGACTTAGAAGCCAGTCAACATCATCTGTAAATACACGCTCTCTTCTATTGAATTGAATTGAATTCCTTTATTGTTATTGTATAGTACAATGAGATTCAATATGGAAATCCTCCATAAACCTATTTTCCTATAAAATGGTAAAATAACAACAACAACAACAATAATAATAATAGGATAAAAACAGTGAAAAATATACAGGTGCTGGTCATAAAATTAGAATATCATGACAAAGTTGATTTATTTCAGTAATTCCATTCAAAAAGTGAAACTTGTATATTAGATTCATTCATTACACACAGACTGATGTATTTCAAATGTTTATTTCTTTTAATGTTGATGATTATAACTGACAACTAATGAAAGTCCCAAATTCAGTATCTCGGAAAATTAGAATATCAATTAAGACCAATGCAAAAAAAGGATTTTTAGAAATGTTGGCCAACTGAAAGGTATGAACATGAAAAGTATGAGCATGTACAGCACTCAATATTTAGTTGGGGCTCCTTTGGCCTGGATTACTGCAGCAATGCGGCGTGGCATGGAGTCGATCAGTCTGTGGCACAGCTCAGGTGTTATGAGAGCCCATGTTGCTCTGATAGTGGCCTTCAGCTCTTCTTAATTGTTGGGTCTGGCGTATTGCATCTTCCTCTTCACAATACCCCACAGATTTTCTATGGGGTTAAGGTCAGGCGAGTTTGCTGGCCAATCAAGAACAGGGATACCATGGTCCTTAAACCAGGTACTGGTAACTTTGGCACTGTGTGCAGGTGCCAGGTCCTGTTGGAAAATGAAATCTGCATCTCCATAAAGTTCGTCAGCAGCAGGAAGCATGAAGTGCTCTAAAACTTCCTGGTAGACGGCTGCGTTGACCTTGGACCTCAGAAAACACAATGGACCAACACCAGCAGATGACATGGCACCCCAAACCATCACTGACTGTGGAAACTTTACACTGGACCTCACGCAACGTGGATTCTGTGCCTCTCCTCTCTTCCTCCAGACTCTGGGACCTTGATTTCCAAAGGAAATGCAAAATTTACTTTCATCAGAGAACATAAATTTGGACCACTCAGCAGCAGTCCAGGCGAGACGCTTCTGACGCTGTCTCTTGTTCAAGAGTGGCTTGACACAAGGAATGCGACAGCTGAAACCCATGTCTTGCATACATCTGTGCGTGGTGGTTCTTGAAGCACTGACTCCAGCTGCAGTCCACTCTTTGTGAATCTCCCCCACATTTTTGAATGGGTTTTGTTTCACAATCCTCTCCAGGGTGCGGTTATCCCTATTGCTTGTACTTTTTTCTACCACATCTTGTCCTTCCCTTCGTCTCTCTATTAATGTGCTTGGACACAGAGCTCTGTGAACAGCCAGCCTCTTTAGCAATGACCTTTTGTGTCTTGCCCTCCTTGTGCAAGGTGTCAATGGTCGTCTTTTGGACAACTGTCAAGTCAGCCTTGGACCTCAGAAAACACAATGGACCAACACCAGCAGATGACATGGCACCCAAAACCATCACTGACTGTGGAAACTTTACACTGGACCTCACGCAACGTGGATTCTGTGCCTCTGCTCCCTTCCTCCACACTCTGGGACCTTGATTTCCAAAGGAAATGCAAAATTCACTCAACAGCAGTCCAGTCCTTTTTGTCTTTAGCCCAGGCGAGACGCTTCTGACGCTGTCTCTTGTTCAAGAGTGGCTTGACACAAGGAATGCGACAGCTGAAACCCATGTCTTGCATACGTCTGTGCGTGGTGGTTCTTGAAGCATTGACTCCAGCTGCAGTCCACTCTTTGTGAATCTCCCCCACATTTTTGAATGGGTTTTGTTTCACAATCCTCTCCAGGGTGCGGTTATCCCTATTGCTTGTACACTTTTTTCTACCACATCTTGTCCTTCCCTTCGCCTCTCTATTAATGTGCTTGGACACAGAGCTCTGTGAACAGCCAGCCTCTTTAGCAATGACCTTTTGTGTCTTGCCCTCCTTGTGCAAGGTGTCAATGGTCGTCTTTTGGACAACTGTCAAGTCAGCAGTCTTCCCCATGATTGTGTAGCCTACAGAACTAGACTGAGAGACCATTTAAAGGCTTTTGCAGGTGTTTTGAGTTAATTAGCTGATTAGAGTGTGGCACCAGGTGTCTTCAATATTGAACCTTTTCACAATATTCTAATTTTCCGAGATACTGAATTTTGGACTTTCATTAGTTGTCAGTTATAATCATCAACATTAAAAGAAATAAACATTTGAAATACATTAGTCTGTGTGTAATGAATGAATCTAATATACAAGTTTCACTTTTTGAATGGAATTACTGAAATAAATCAACTTTGTCATGATATTCTAATTTTATGACCAGCACCTGTACAATATGAAAGTATAAGTGGTTCAGGTTGTGCAATATTACAACTGTAATGCAAGTTTACAATGAGGCAATTGTATTTATAAGGATAAACAGTTCTACCAGGAGCACTTGATGGACTGATTGAGTGCATTTATAGCTCTTGGGATGAAACTGTTTCTGAACCGCAACGTCCATACAGGAACAGCTCTGAAGCATTTACTGAATGGGAGGAGTTCAAATAGACTGTGCCCATGGCTGAGACAGCATGTCCTACAAGCTGTATCCTGATTGACCTGATATTTCTCTCCGCTCTTGACACAATCTGCCATAGAGTGTTCTGATCAGCTGCTGTACAGCTGTGATTCCACATTTAGATACACTGGGTTAAAATACTCTAAATGGTACACTGAGAGAAACAATGCTAAAGTGGCTTTGGTATTTAAAATAGTTTGGCCATTCTGTGCACCATTATATAGTTACGGGTTGATTACAATGAGATGCCTTGAACTGAAAAACGATATGAGGTTAATTTCACTGTATTTGATAAAGCCGTATCAGGAATGTGAATCTAAAAACTAAAGGGAAACCACACAGGAACAGTAGCATTGCTTTGACGCTGGGTGCTTCCAGTTTGCAAAACCGAGAGGAGAACTTGTGTACGGCAGGGATTGAGCTAGTGTGAAAATGTGCATGGCTTTACGGCAAGTTTTGTTTTTATACATCACGATGTGAGTATGGAAACGGACGTATGCAATATTTTTGTGCGTATGCACCGTTTATAAATGAGGCCCCATGTCTCAATTCCATAACACTTTAAAAAAATATTTTACCTATTGACTTAAATCACATAGCAAATCAAACACCAATACTGTATCTTAATAATTATTAATCAATACAGGCTAAAAAATAGATTGCGACTTCAACTTATTGTGAATCAATTAATCAATAAACAATTGTTTTACATAAATCCTTTCACAGATCACTCTATCACAAGGTGTTTTATAGTGTAGACAAGAGTGCATAAGCATATGAGTATCAGGAAGAGCTCACAAAATTAAAAACAAGGCAATGTTTCATTGAAGAAGACTGAAAAATGAAGCTGATAAACAACACAGTACAGTTAGCTTTAATACAGAAGGAAAAAGCCATAGCAGAGGCTCACAGAATGAGGTAGGGAAACTGTTCCAGAGAGTAGAAATGACAGAACAAAATGAACTTCCACAAAATTTTATGAAGACTTTAAGAATAGAAGGCTGGTAACACTTGATTTGTTAGGCCAGAGTGTGACAAGCAATAATAATAGATAGGCTAAGGTGTTTAAATTCACAGTTTTATGTTAGTAGTAGTAATATGGAGAAGGAGCTGAAAATCAGATGGATTCTCAGTGTGACATGAGATTATGCTTTGTTATCTATTCATACTTTGCATAGGTAGACAATGGAAAAAGAATTCTGCTCTGAGGATGAACAAATTTGACTCTGTCAATGTTTCTTAGGTGTTGGAAAAAAAAGTGTTTAATGGTCCTGTACAGTAACATTTAAATGCCAAAGTGATGCTTAAAATGACAACTTGTCTGGCAAAAGAAGACAACTGTATGAGTTCATAAAAGTTGAGGTTCAGTGAAGAGCCATGCTTTTTGAGCTGAGAGGTAGATCCCATGAGAAACAGAACTATTTTGGTAATCTTCATTCATAAGTCATTATTAATGATGTAGCACTGTTAAGATGTTTTTGGCTACTTGACCTACATATATAAAATTTGTTGTAAAGAACATTATGTGTATTTGGGTGTACATATTGTATTTTTACTGTTTATTATGTCACCTTCTTCTTTTAGCATTTCTCAAGGTATGACTAAGGACCAGTAACAATTCATCTGTATTTGTGATTTATAGTATGTTAAATAAAACTTAAAACTGAAAGTCTGTAAATCAAAATACTGGACAGAGTAGGGATTTCCTGTCATAAAAGAAAGGCCATGAGATTTGAGCTGAGGTTGACTAAAAGACATAAGCTGTAGGTGTGAACTCAGTAGAAAAGGATGGTAGAGGCTGAAAATGGATATATGAAATTCAGACTGTTGCTCTGAAACAAAGCATGTGCAACAATTATAGATCATGTATTTCACATAAAAAGTACCTGCAAATCTCAAGCTAATTCCTTCATTAACTAAAAACCTGAATTACTTTAACATATATTTACTACCTGAACTACAGATAAATACCTTTGAACTCCAAAATGCACGTGTATGTGTTTTGATTTATCTGTTTGTGCTTCCTCTTTGGGTTCACACACTTAATCTAGAGTGGTGATTCTCAAACTGATATCTAAATTACCCAGATACATTAGTCTGTTATGTACTTATGTTTTTTATTTATTTATTTATTTAGAACACTCAGGCTACAGATCAACCTCAACACTCCAAAATTAACTTCCTTTTTTGTGAGGAAACATGGGGAGGGTCTCTGAAACAACCAGTAGAATACTACTGTACAGCAGAGTGCCCCATCCTACTTTCCTGCAGACAATAAAAACCTTTCCTTCAATTCCACAAGTTTCTACTCTACTTCTGCTTGATTTTAGCAATCAGTGTGGTGAAAGAAACATTAAATTCATTTATACTGTGTGCACATGTGTAGTGCATTCAACCTCCATTCCCTCCCTTCTCTGTCTCTCTCTTTTGTTACTTCTTCAAACTTGCAGTCTCCCTTGCATCCACTCAGTCTTAATTACTATGCAGTTACCCTGCTTTAAATTCATATTGACATTAGCTGGGGAGTCCATCCTGGCATAGACAATGTGCCACCTCTGCTGCATCAGTGCTGTCAGCCTGTCTGTTTATTCACTGCCTTCAAGGCTGAGGAGTTATAATATATCAGTGCCTGAAAACCAAGACTTTGGAAGATAATTCAGCAATTCAGATTTGAATCTTAGTACTTGTAGTACAATAAATGGTATAATAAGTGATAATTGTAAGTAGGAATTTACACTAAGAAGTGACTGTTGGCAATATGTGCTACTGTATCTTTGACTTCAGTAGAGTGGCCCTTAATCCAAAACACACCAACAACCATTGCTCCAGAGGAAATGTAATCTTCATTTGCTTACTTAAACATCTGTTACTAGGGTGATTAAAAGTGTCTGAACAAAGGTAACATGTTCCATTTTAATTCAGTGATTGGAAACTGAAAAAATGCATGTTCGTGTCATGGTACTTTGTGTCTTGAATATAATTTAAAATTTTTTTTTTTTTGCTGAAGGGAAACAAAACCAATAAACCTATGTGGCTTTTTTATGTACTTGATGAAACTTCTTGGAGAAGAACAGTTCCTGTTCAAGAAGTGACATGTTAGATAACAGTATAAGGTCCTTTCTGTTGTCAAAATTAAAACTGCTTACTGCAACAATGTTTTAGACTGTGTAAATGCTGCTTAATTTTCTTTTACTCACTTTCACTTTGTATTTTTGCATTAGAGTACTAGAATTAGAACAATTGATAAACGTGTAGTAGTTTAATAGACCCAAATATGTTTTTTTAACTAAATGAGGAGACATAGGATTAGTGTGCATGATTCTTACCTTTAGTTTCATTGGATGTAATTACATGTACTTTGAAATCAAATAACATGTTATAATTTTACATCTTTAACTCTGAATATACAATTTGCCCATGATCATTCTGTTTTGTAAGTAGTATAACAAGAAAATTGCTATAGGATGAGCAAGTTGCACAGCTTGTTGTGTGAAAATGTGCATGACTGTAAACTATTCTTAAAGGGAGAGCCTTATACGAATAGAATATTTTATGAGTAATTAAAGAAACATACTTTTTTAAATTCTCTTTTATCAGTTTCACCGTTATGAACTTTACAACCCACCATATTTTGTTCATTACAGTTACTTCACAAACTACTGTATACAGTGGAACCTCGGTTCACGAATGTCTCGGTACACGTACAACTCGGTTTACGACCAAAAAGTTAGTCAAACTTTTGCCTCGGTTCACGACCACACACTCGGTATACGAACAAGCCAGTTTCCCTTTCAGTTTGTGCGTGTCGATGATTTCCGCACATGTTGCATTGTTCTCGGTCAGACGTGTGTGCTTGCACGTGCGTGTGTGCGTGCTTTCGCTGTGAACACGTTGTGCTCTATTTCATTTCCCTTCCGGTTCGTACGCACCAATTACTGTATTTAAGCAGGTGTTCAGCCTCTCCCTGTTCCTTGTTCTCAGTCAGACGTGCGTGCTTTACCTGTTAACTCTTTGTGCTCTACAGTATTTTGTGTGCTTTTGCAGTTAACCATGGCTTCTAAGCAAGTGAAGAGTGGTGAGAAGAAAGTGTTGTAATGTTACTTTTCTCTTTTTTCAAATGTTCATTTTTTTCCCTTGTGCTTAAAACTCATTTAAAAAGAGTGTTTACAGCGATTGGGTTGTAATGCTATTAGCGTGAACTCCTGCAATGTTACTTTCTTGGTTGGCTTTTAAATAAAGTTCAGATTTGTTCAAATGTTCCTTTTTTCTCCCTGTGCTTAAAACTCATTTAAAAAGAGTGTTTACAGCGATCAGGTTATAATGCTATTAGTGTGAACTCCTGTAATGTTACTTTCTTGGTTGGCTTTTAAATAAAGTTCAGATTTGTTCAAATGTTTCTTTATTTCCCCCTGTGCTTAAAACTCATTTAAAAAGAGTGTTTACAGCGATCAGGTTATAATGCTATTAGCGTGAACTCCTGTAATGTTACTTTCTTGTTTGGCTTTTAAATAAAGTTTGGATTTGTTCAAATGTTTCTTTATTTCCCCCTGTGCTTAAAACTCATTTAAAAAGAGTGTTTACAGCGATCAGGTTATAATGCTATTAGTGTGAACTCCTGTAATGTTACTTTCTTGGTTGGCTTTTAAATAGAGTTCAGATTTGTTCAAATGTTCCTTTTTTTTCCCCTGTGCTTAAAACTCATTTTAAAAAAAGTGTTTATACAGCGATCGAGTTGTATGGCTATAGCGCGAACTGCTGCAATGTTACAGAGGGAGGGGGCTTGCGTGCTGCTGAGAGAGAGAGAGCCTGCACATGCAACTGAGCAGGGAGCCTGGGTGTTTGTGTCAGTGTTATTCAATGTTTTTACATTAGTTTACCATTACACTGTGTATTCATTGGTGTAATTAACTATATTTGTGCTTAAAAATCTTTAAAAAAAATATATTTACATACAGTTCGTACGGTCTGGAACGGATTAATTGTATTTACATACAATCCTATGGGGGAAATTGCTTCGGTTCACGACCAAATCGGTTTACGACCAGAGGTTTGGAACGAATTATGGTCGTGAACCGAGGTTCCACTGTACTCTGGCTGAAATCTGCATGTTCTTCAGTTATTTCATTTTCAGAATTTTTTCATCTAAAGTTTACTTTGCACTGTTATGATTTATCCTCAAATGTAAAGTTACAGTGGCACAGTGGTAGCGCTGCTGCCTCGCAGTTAGGTGACCCGGGTTCGCTTCCCAGGTCCTCCCTGCGTCGAGTTTGCATGTTCTCCCCGTGTCTGCGTGGGTTTCCTCCGGGCACTCCGGTTTCCTCCCATAGTCCAAAGACATGCAGGTTAAGTGGATTGGCGATTCTAAATTGGCCCTAGTGGGTGTGTTTGTGTGTGTCCTGCGGTGGGTTGGTACCCTGCCCGGGATTGGTTCCTGCCTTGTGCCCTGTGTTGGCTGGGATTGGCTCCAGCAGACCCCCGTGACCCTGTGTTTGGATTTAGTGGGTTGGAAAATGGATGGATGGATGTAAAGTTACAAAACCATAACAAAAACTCCTAAACTTAAAAAGTTACAAAAATATACTTTGATTAGCTTAATAATTAATTCAATTATACTAAACAAAGATATCATACAAAATATGAATAATCTAAAATTGCAATCATTCAGGAGGGAGATGTTCCAAATTAATAAAGGAAAAAATTATTTTCATAAAGATAAGGAAATAAAAGGGACAATAGCAATCACTATACTTAAACAAAGAAAAAAAACGCAGGCAAGGGGTTTAAAGGAGATAAACATATAAACACTATTGAAGATATAATAATAAACTCAAGAATAAATCCTAAATGAACAAAGGCTAAGGGAAGCTTAAAAATGTGAAAATAAACAACTGAAATGACTTTGTTGATTAAAAAATGGATAGGTGGACAGATGTTTCCTTGAGCATTTCAAGCATTTCTCAAGTCAAACTGATTATCTTTGTGCTTGTATCTCTCTGTGCAGAAATGTGCTTCATGCCAATTTTTATAGTTTTAAAAGTCTTTTTTGTGAAATTTTAAATTAAAATCATAAGGAATTCATCCCGCACAACAATAAGTAATTACTATGTGAAATAAACTCAAATGGTGGTCCTATAAGGGCTACGTTCTAAATCATACCAAATTGAACTGCAGCAGTGCCAACCAATCACACCACTACACCCAACACAGGGAACAACTGCATCACTAGTCTCTACTCATAAAAGACTTAAATTTGGAAGCAGCAGAATCTCCGTCATGAGTGGAAATACAGGATGTGTAATTAATTTGTGATGCACACAGCTCCAAAAGATTCAGATTATAAAAGGTAGACAGCTAGTTCTTCATGGTTTGATCTCATCTGTAGTGTCCCATCTAGAAGCAAGAAGATGTTTAGCAACTACTGTGTCTAAACATAAGAATTTATGCTGGTGCATAGAGATCGTGAGGGCTGAAAGGTCTAAGAGTACAAGAATATCTGGCAAGTGGGCAATAGTAACTGATAAGAGAACAGGACATTACAGATCGGAAAGCTACAACAGTAGGATAAGAGCAATATATGTGCATGAAATTACATGAGATATCATGCACACAAAACTGACAGTGGGGACTGAAGCCCGTTAAATGTTGTTTATGGTGGTTGGTTAAAGATATATCCAATCAAAAAATTTAAACTAAGTAAATTGAAAATTGGGGTTTCTAGATGAAAATTTATATTTTTGAAAATGGGAAAGGTCAGGTCAGGTCAGATAAATTTGGGGAGCATGCACTGGTACAGCGTGTTGCCACACCCACCACACAATGAAACTCGGGATCCCAGTTGGCAAGCGCCCAGGCAGACACGCGGTCCATTCCCACTCCCTGGAAATGACCATCTATCGGCCATAGCCTGGTGTTACGTTGGTGTTCCCTTGGCCTGGTCCAAACAATCAGGTCAGTGACCATCCTGGAAGCTGGATCACCCTCAGGAAATCACAGCACATGCTGTAACTGACGCTCCCTCACAATGTAGGTAATGTGCCTACTTTCGGGAGTACATGAGCAACACAACACAAAGTCAAACAAGCAGTACCCAAGGATTCTCCTGAGAAAGAGGAAATGACAATACAAGATCCTGAGACCACTGAGACACAGGGGGTACAGGTTTAAATTAAGCCTTACATAACTACAAATAGAGAACAGAGACAGGCTTTCTAAAAAAAGAAAAGGATATAGCGAGAGAGGGTAAAGGAAATATAAATAAGACATCAAAGGCCCTTATTGCTAAATGAAACTGCAGCTACTCCAATGAGTGGAAGAAAGAATTCCAAGCCAAGACTGAAAATTTTGAAATGATTAGAGGTGTGAATCCCAAAGCAGATCACCCAATGCACTGATACTATGCTGCATGCAGGCAAACAAAAAGCTTGGACAACCACTTAAAGATAACACATTTTTGTTAAAGATAGGTAAGTAGGAATGCCATGTGAATATGTTGCTTAAAATCCTTTTAATTTTACAAGATTTGAATAGCATATGTCATAATGAACCCCAAGCAAAGTCTGGTGGTCCTAAGACTGAAACTGGCACATCAAATGTACTGTAACTTATAGCGGAGTGAATTTGCAGACTTGGTGGAAAATCAGACTGGGAGGACTGAAGGGCTATTCTAGATATGGATGATCATAACTAATTTTAATGGGTTTTTTTCTAAAGTTACTATTGTTTTGGATTTTTGTCTTTGTGTAAGTCAATTTCCTCCTAAAACTGTAGTTTCTCTGTTAACATTTCTTCAACCAAATTTTCTTTCTCAATGCATTCACTTATTGTGAAATGTTTCCTTCCTCTTTCCTATCTCCAACACTAAACTTCATACATAATTGAATTTAGGCTGCAGTGCTCATTTAATGAAAATAACAGATTTCTGATCATTCAAAAAAGCAGACTCCTTTATTGTATGTTTGACAAAGTAAGCAAAAAACACTCCTGTCATCTTGCATCTATGACTTTTCTCATACATAAAATTATTCAGAGACTCACATCAGTAACATCTGTATTTCTTCATTTAGAAAATTTCTTTCAATTACCATTTTTCTTTCATTGGAATATATATATTTTGTGCAATCAACTTTTTTCTCTTTAAGTTACTGTATATAGATAAAATATATTTAAGAGACACAGAAATTTATGCAAAACAAAGGAAAGATTATTTATTGCCAGAAAGCCCAAAATGGCTCTGACAATAGTTTAAAATGGAGGCAAATAGTTGCAGTGTGCTTCTTGAAGTTTGAGAAGGAAAAACAAAGTACCTTACTAGCTTAGCTTACTAACTCATGAGCAAGTTCAATTGACTTATTGTTGTTTAATATTACAAAATTAATTCTGCAAGCATCAGACAGACTGTTAATGTTATATACCATTAAAAAATTTGGAAACCTTAGTTTATATTTTTATTTGGACTGAAGTATAGTGTGATACTGAATCAAATCTATTTAACTCAATACAACAGAGAAAGACATGTGATACATGGAAGTATTTGTATTGAGTAATATAAGAAATAGAAAATACATATCAAAGCTCTTTTGTGCTAGTTTCTAACTGGAGTTAATGACCTTTTCTGAAAGAAAAAATATATATAAAAATATATTCCACAAAAAATATGATTTGGTATGTATTACCAAAAACACAAACTATGCTTACTTCTTTATAGACTGTGTTGCTGGAGCTATGGTTAAGGCAATTAAAAATTATAGGTCAAGAAGTAATATATTATACTTGGAATTTTTATACATGCTCAACAATGGAAAACTGGAAAGGAAAACAAAGCAAAAAGAACCGAGTCCACTTGTATTTAAACTCATTAATATGCAACTCTTTTTTTATGTACAGCGTCCAGTTTATTAACAACAGGCTGCTTTACCCCCACTTGCTGAGTTAAGCTGTTAATGAGATAGGTCTGCACCTCCCTTTGCACATGTTGAGAATCTTATCCAAATCCCACTTTAACTGAATTCCACACCCAATTCATTCCAGCAGTTTTACATTTGAAAGAATATTTAACTTTTCACTCATCTTTTCACAGGCTGCTAGCTGTAAGACCCTAAGCCAGGGTGAGATTAGCTTTGAGGGATAATACACTGAATTGAATCATATACAACTCCCAGCTGTCTTTTTTTCTCGTTCTCAGGGCAACTAAACATTCTTTCAGGAAAATAAACTTTTGTCAGCAGCCTATAACCTTCAGGCAATTTCAGATTTGGAAAGAGCACAAAGATTTAGCAACAAGATTCAGTGATGGAGACGGGATAACTCATGGAAGCAGAATCGCTTTCTCAACGGTCTCATCAAAACTCAATTACAATGCCAGCTAAAATTCTCAACATGGGATTTCTTGAAGTCCTTCAGGTTTATTCATGCATTTCTTATTAAGCATATTTCAAAAACACCCTTCTGAAAGTGCAGAGAAAGATCTACCAAAAATGTAACCTAAAACCATGAAAAGCATATCTAATGAGAACAACTTTTAACTAAAATATAGAGCTTTTTAGAGAAAATGCTTTTTCTCATGTTATCTAATACATTCATTTCTGTTGAACATATTTACTTTCTATAACATCTATGAAAACTTAATTCTGAGGCATTCAAATTTTATTGTTAAACATCACATTGAATAAAGTCACACAAAGTTATAATATGAATAAAGCAAGAATGTAATGAGACAACAGCATACTAAATTGAACATGAATGAACCTGAAGAGCTGAAACATTATGCTTCTAAACAGTTAATTAAAATTCTTTCTTCAGAGTTTACTGATTAATTATTATTGTATAGAAAACTTTCCTAAACACCCTGTGAAAATCTCCATCATGGAAGAGACTGCATAAAATAAAGACAAATAGATATCTTTGTTTCATAAAATATCCAAAATGTGCCGGAATCCAGTAATAGTATGGAAGGGCAAAGAATACTTTAGAGCAGATTTTGGTTATTGTGAATTCAACTATCTGAAAGTGTAGATTAGATTAGAGAGATCAGAGATCTTTATTGTCACATACACTGCAAGAGCATAGTGAAATTTGTGTGCCCCACCTGAGATAATGTAAAAAAAATACAGTTAATAAATAAGAGTAGCAGAAGATTAAAAAATAAGTTAAAAAAAGTGACGTACATTACAATTACACATAAACCTGCAGGTGGGTACAGTTCAGGGCAGGTAAGGTCAGTTTATTGGAAGTTACTGCCTGGGGGAGAAGCTGACACTGATGTGGGTGGAGCAAGTGGTGAGGCGCCAGTAGTGCTTCCCATAAGGCAGAAGTAAAAACAGGAGATGAACTGGATGGCTATAATAGGAGATGATGGATTCAGCTCTCCTCAGGCATCTGGTTTGGCAGGTGGCATGAAGCTATGGAAGGTCATTCCCAATGATTTTAAAAGCTGTCAGACAGTGTTTTGGAGGAGTCTGTGATCCTGACAAGTCAAGTTACCAAACCATGTTGTGATGCATCCAATCAGAAACTTTCAAAAGTGCAGCGGGAAAAGTTCACTAGAGTTTTAATTCCCACCCCAAAGCTCTTTTGCCTACTCAGGAAAAACAGCCTTTGCTGAGTCTTTTTGAGTATACAGGTGGTGTTGACTGACCACGAAAGGCAGTCGGCGATCAGGGCATCCAGGAACCTACAGCTGATAGCTGTCTGGATAGGGGAGCCATTGATATGGAGTGAAGTGTTGTTGTACTTGTTGTTGTTGCTTAGTCCTGTTTTGATTGTTTATTTTTCGCCTGATGAGGTTTAGCTTATTTTTTATCTAACATGTTTGCCCCAGTTACACTTCAAAAGGTTGTACAACTGATTGATGCCAAGCTTGTAGATTGCACAAGTAGTTTACAAAAAGGTGTGACTTAAGCTGGGAGCACTAAATCTTTGTTAACTTTGCAAAGTGATGCAAAAACAGTTTCTTGGTGTATGACATGTTGATATATATTTTTGGTATATACTGTATGTGGTTGACTTTTCCCATTTCTATTTATGCCTAATGTAAGCATGAGTGATTACATTTTAGCAATTATCATGCTATTTATCAATTACTTTTTAAATGCTTTAAAATAAAATATGCAATATTACAGCATATCTAATAATGTACAGTAGTTGCAGTCGTTACACCGCAGATTGTAAATAGGGACTAAAGGTGTTACCTTGCTTTGCACTTAAGATTTAGCAGCGCAGACCAGGCAGTGTGATGTAATGGATAAGGCTCTCCTCATTAAACCACAAAGCTGGCAGCTCAATTACTGTCTTGGACTAATTGTTTGACCCTCAGCAATTCACTTCGTGTACTGTGTTTGTGTTTCCACAAACTGCAATAAGTGCTTATCTTGCTATTCGCTTTGGAAGAAGGCATCAGCCAAATATATAATCATAATCTAAACAGAAAACAGATCTAGTTTACAGCCTATGGTTTGTTAAAGTAACACACATCTTTATAGTGGGTGTCAGTGTCGAGTGCAGACAGACTTGAGCTAAGGGTCAGCTTTGTTATGAACAAGTACTTAACCTCATTGAATGAATCTTGTCTCATTTATCATAGAAGACACAATAGACATTAGGTTATGTCAAACAAATATGAGTTGCATATAGGGATTTTTCATCCTTTGCAATAGCATTTTTTACTCTAGCAGTTACTTCATGAGACATAATTTTAAATACGCGTTATGTTAAAAGTATATCACTTCATCTGGAACCAGTGAAACAAAAAGAGCTAAGATAGATAATATAATATGTAATAATATAATAGATAATATAATATAATAATAATAATAATGATATAATAATAGGTGCAGATAGTTATGCCACAGGATATATCAAATGTTATCTTAACAGTTCTTAAACATTTACTTTAGGCTGATGACTAATCACAGTATTGGAATTCATTCTTTTGTTCATTGTATACCAAACATTGCTTCAAGTTCTTTTCACTGAAATGCAAAGTCTTGGGTAGGGAGGTTGCAACACCTATCACTTATTGGGAGGCTGCTCATGCTTAGCAATGACTGGCTTATCAATCAGACAATTCATGTCACAGAAGCGTGTGAAACAAACATTTTTGAAAACTCTGGTCAAAGCTGAGGACTAGATAATGCCAGAAGAGTGCAAAGAGTGTCTTCCATAATACTACATCGTTCTATTGTAGGCTAGCTTTTTGACCCAAGGTCTGACCTACTTGTTCAGGCTTCAGTGTGAAAGTGCTAACTTGACCCACACAACACTAGGTCATGACCAGGATAATTTCAAGCTTGGACAGAGAAGACTAGCTAGAAAAATACTTCAAAAACTGGTGATCAGACTGAAAATAATCTGTTAATCTGTTTTTAAAGGTGGTGTTGTTAGTATGTGGTTACCACTACTGGCTCAGAGCTCCAGAAACCAGCATTTCCATCTGGGTCATTGTTTATATGGGATTTGCACATTCTCTTCCTATTTGTGTGGGTTTTCTGTAGATACCCCTATTGCATTTCCACCAAAGAGGCATATATGTTAAATTGATTTTTTGTTGATGGAGAATGTGCCCTGTGTAGGGGATTGTTATTTAGAATAACCTATGTTTTGGCCAAGTCTGCACCTGTGGTCCTAGTGCCTTGTGTCTGTTTATTTTGTGTTTTTCATGTTACATTTTATTTAAAATGTTTTTGTTTTCTTTCTTCCTATATTGTACTTTTAAGTGAACATTGCCTTGTGTATTAATTGTTTGGTATTATTATTGTATGATAATTCTATTAGAGACTTTCCCTATTTTCTAAATGTTGAGCCCAAGGGCTTCTGACTCTGCAGCTGTGGGGTCAATCCTCAGCATTTATGAAGGGCTGAGAGGCCTCAGCTTAGTGGGGAGGCATTAGTTAGTTTCTAAATACTTGGCTCCCATCTTTTGATTCCTGTTTATTGTAAAGACTAATCTTTTATTCTTCTGCTTTTATTGAATTCCTTGGTTCTTGTTTTCAGTTAATTGTTTTTGAAATTGTGGATTTGGCTTTTCTATCTTTTGGTTTGGCCCTTTGGGCATCTCTCCATTCATTTTCTTCATCTTGTTTACTGTTTCAAAGTTCTGTTGATATTACATTTTTTAACTTCTTTGATCTTGACATTTTTTCCTACTTTGAGAGTTTTATACAGATGAGGTCCTTTTGGGGTGCACAGGCCACAAAGCCTGCTTCTAGAGTTTGAGAGTCAGGCTTACTCTGTTGGCGAAACTTACTGATATTTTTCAAGTCTGTCTACATACAGGTCTCTTTTGGGAAAGGGGCCCAACTTTCAGTTTTGAGAGCTGGAAATAATAACAATAACTTCTAAAAGTAAGTTTTAAAATATGGGTTTATTGTTATTTAGATATTTCTCTTTTGTTATAGGTATTGTTTCATAGCTTTTTCACCTTCCTTTCTTAACAGAACATGCTATTTTATTTATGGTGCAGGGTGGAGAAAGACAGAGACAAGATTCTGAAAGGGCTAACATGTGTTGTTCCTGTTTTAAGAAAGGAAGTAAATGAATAAGAAACGTTGCACCCTCAAGCATGTGTGTTTTGGAAAGCTGAAGGTAAATTACCAACAGCTTTACATCTGCAATGGACTAATGTCTCATCCAAAATTGTCATCTGCTTAGCACCCTTGCTGCAAGGACAAGCAATGGCTCCTTATGACTGTGTCATGGAGAAACTTGAATCAATAAACGTAACTGAACCAGTTTGGTGGTGATATTAAAATTTATATAAGTGTTTGCCTAATTTGAATTGAATATAAGTTTCACATAGTTACTTCTTTTATAGTTGTCATAAATCTATTTTTTAAAATCTGATCTGTGATCTGATTCATGCATTATTTCTTGATGTTATGAGATATTAATGTTATATTATGACATCATCACAGCGCAATGTTGTTTTTTCTGTTGCTTGTCGTCATTAGAGAGGAATTTTTAATGACAGTGACTGTGTTGTTTTTGTTGCTGGGTTCATTGTTATGTGGGAATGGCATCATTACGCATTGTGTCATCATGCTGTTAGTATTTAAGATGGTGGCAAAGTAATTCAAGATCTTGCCTGAAGAAAGGGCCTGAGTTGCCTCGAAAGCTTGCATATTGTAATCTTTTTAATTAGCTAATAAAAGGTGTCATTTTGCTTGACTTTTCACTGGATAACTTTGATTTGTGCATAGTTAGTTGTTCACTATTCATATTGGGTGGATTTCTTGACTTCAGATTTTGGTTATACACTTTTGATTTTGACAATATGTTTTCTGTTTGTGCAAACAAAGCAGAGGCTTGTGTTTTCGATATCTTCGATACTACTAGAACAATCTCAAGACACAATTGCTTTTTAATCGGATTATTATGCTTTTTTGAATTTGACTGTGAGGGCTGTGTTAACATAGCAGTACTTTATACGTATTACTCATAAAGCAGTCAATTAAAAGGGGTTTTTGGAAGCCAATGAAAAAATGCCTTGTACTTTATCTATGTCGATCATAAAGTTGCTCTTTAATCTCTAAGATTAATTGATTTTTATAAATTTACCGTTGAGGCTAGGTGGACTTCTTTTAAAAGTACCTGGTGGTCATGAAGCGGACAAAGTTAGAGAGGTGGATAACAAATTGGCAGATAGATAGATAGATAGATAGATAGATAGATAGATAGATAGATAGATAGATAGATAGATAGATAGATAGATAGATAGATAGATAGATAGAGTTGCTCTTTAATGTCTAAGATTAATTGATTTTTATAAATTTACCATTGAGGCTGGGTGGACTTCTATTAAAAGTTCCTGATAGTCATGAAGCGGACAAAGTTAGAGAGATGGATAACACATTGGCAGATAGATGGATGGACGGACATATTGACAGACAAACAGACAGATAGATTTGTCACCAGGGGAACATTGAACTTTTTATGGAAGCTAAATAAATAAATAAACAAACATACACATTATGATCTGAACACACACCAGAATGACTAAAAACACTGACTTGGCAGTTACAGTTACAATGAGGTATTATACAGGTCGGTAATAAAGGAGCCCAAGTAGTGCTTCTTGACGCACATAACCTGCTTATTAAATCTACTTTTTCATTTGCAATAAAGATTTTATTTGTACTCATTATTTTGCTTTGTTGCTTGTTTTTCATTCTTATTATAAATTCTTGCTTTTTTATTTACATTATTATGCTGTATCAGCCTCTAAGAAAATTTTTCTTGGATTCTGCCAGGAGAAATGCTGAGAAACAACAACAACATTTATTTATATAGCACATTTTCATACAAATTGTGTAGCTCAAAGTGCTTTACAAGATGAAAAAAGAAAAATATAAAAATAAGATTAGGCAATACTAAGTAACAAAGAATAAAGGTCCAATGGCCAGGAGGACAGAGAAAAAAAAACTCCAGAGGGATGGAGAAAAAAAAAAAACTTCGCAAGGGTTCCGAGACCATGAGACTGCCCTATCCCCACTGGGCATTCTACTTGACAATAAATTATCTAAATTAGTCCTCATGGTTTTCAGGCTTCATGTAGAAGAATTAGGTGATGATGGTCATATGGACATCTAGCTTTCAATCCATCAATGTAGGGGCTGCATGTTAATTGTTTCCAGAATTTTCTAGTAAAAGGGGTAAGCTCCTAGTTAAATGCTAATTAATTTATTTTCCCAAAATAATATTTTCTTAAAGTTATAGAAACAATTAAAATACCCTGAAACTTGGTGAATCTTACAACCTCTGCGTGCTGTATATGCTGAAGCACCACAATCATTGACCTGCTTAAACTTTAGACTTTTAAATTACAGCCCTATGTAACTGTTCATTTTCCAAACTTCTACATGATCTGAAAACACCTAAAGAACATAATGGCCAGTGTACTAAGAGCATCTCAGCTAACAGAGAGAAAGAGAAAGAGAGAGACACTTGTTACAGTTGTGATCATTATGTGTGTCTCCTGAATTTCACTTGGGTTTTCATGGCAGAGATTGATATGGATTGAACATTGAATTAACACAATGTAAGCATAACATTGGTTGTGTCATGATTGTTTTTGTTGTTATTTTTCTGCCATTGTGGCTTTAAAGCTGTACTTTATGCTTAACTATCTTTCCAGAGTGCATTTCGCAACACTAAACCTGGTTCATTCATCTAACTAATACTCCCTAGGACACAAATCTATACATTTAAATCCGTAAAAAAACATCTTGTTATTGTTATGTATAACAACATCAAATATGACCCTAAGGCAACATAACAGGCATAATGATTCTGCACTTTATTTATACATACATAATTTACAACTTTTTGACAATTAGACAACATACAAAACAATTAAAGTAAATAAGTACAAATACTGAAAATAATAGTCAAACCCAAACATTGACAAATGCTGAAAAATCTATATGTGAGACTATAAATTTTCAAAGATATACAAAGTAAATAGTAAAGCATGTACTGTATATTACTAGATTTATCGCTATTATAACAGGGGAAAATAAAAAAAGAAAACAAAAACCTTGTTGCCTAAAAAACATTTCTGAGCTCTTCTTCACAATTTACAGTTAGCCATTTTTTCTAGAATTAGAAGTCCTGCTTTGATACCACAAGGAGCACTAAAAAAGAGATTTTTTGATGGATGGTAATTGCACTTGTTTTATTCACAATTTATATAAGAGAGCACCACACATATAAACACAAACACACACATATTTTCTCTAATTCTCTAACTTTTTTCTCTAATTAAAATTTCCCTGCTAATTTGCCAAAGGAGATGAATTACATCATCCTCATTAAAGTTTATATTCCTCCTTCCACAAATAGGGACTCAGCAGAAATGATTTATTCTGTCAGTTTAATGATGACTCCTTTTGATCCAACAATTATAATATGTGGTGACTTCAACCATGTGACTTTGGAAGGAACTATGACAATTTTTTATCAGTTTGTGTATTGTTCTACTCAAAGAAATAAAAAGCAGGATCTGCTCTATTCGAATATTAAAAATGCCTTTAAACGTAAACTGCTGGCATTTTGGGCAGATCTGACCACAACCTGAATGTAGATTCCCAGCTACAAGCTTGTTATTAGACAACAACTTGTTACCACCAGAATAATGAGGAAGAGGAGTCTGGAGTCTGAAATGGTTCTGAATAATTGCTTCCAAATGAGAGAGGCAAATGATGTGCAAACCATATGGGGATAATATTGAAAGACTTCATCACAGACTATATTAACTTTTGTGTGGACATTGTGGTGTGCTGCTTTCCAAACAACAAATCATGAATCACTAAGCATCTAAAAGGTCTCCTGAATGATATAAATGCAGCATTCAAATCCAGTGACAGAGGCTCTAAATGATGCACAGTAAGTGCTAAAGAAAAAGTTGAGTGAAGGAAAGGAAGCTTACAAAGCTAAAAATAGAAAACAAACTCATTCAGAATATCATAAATGATGTCTGGAAAGGGCTGGGCATAATTACTGAATTCAAGTAATTAATGGCTTAGGCGCTATTAGGGGAAGTAGAGAAAGTTTTTACAGATTTTTCCTCCCCCATCCACCTTGTTTTAATGACCAGTGTCCTCACACCAACCCTACTACATCAACAACTCCTACCATGTCAACTGGAATGGCCAGTGATGAGCCAACCTCTGACCATCAGTGTGGGTTGTCCATAACTGAAGACCAAGTAAGGAGACAACTAAGGAAGCTATAGACAGGAAGAGTTGCGGCACCAGATTGAGTCAATCCTCGAGTTCTTAAGGCCTGTGCTGATCAACTCTGCGGTGTCCTCTGTCATCTATTCAGTGTGTCCTTAAGTCTCCAGAAAGTGGCACTGCTGTGGAAAACATCCTCCATTGTTTCTGTTGCAAAGAAGGCAAGCCCGTCTTCACCTAATGATTACAGACTAATGTGCTTACGTCTCACATCATAACTTTTGAGATACTGGTCCTGGATTATATGAGTCCAGCTGTGGAATGCCATCTGAACCCACTGCAGTTTGCCTATCAAACAAAAATTGGAATGAAGGATGCAGTTATCTGTCTGCTCCAGAAGACTTATTCTCACCTGGACAAAGCTGGTAGAACAGTGAGGATTATGTTTTTGATTTCTCCAGAGCTTTGATCATTGATCACAATATTCTTAGAAATCACCTTAGTCAATGGGTGGGCCTCTTTGTCAGTGTCTAAAATTGGTCTGAGTCTTACTTGGAAGGTAGAAAATTCTTTGTTACTTGTGGTAATTATACTTCAAAGACACATGATATTCTATATGGTGTTGTACAAGGATCTATCCTGGATCTACTGCTGTTTTCATTCTACATGCTTCCATTAGGTCAGATTATCTCAAGGCATAACGTGAGCTACCACACCTATACTGATGACATAGCTGTATTTATCAATAGCGCCTGATGACCCCGACACTCTTGATTCACTGACACAATGTCTTACTTGTGTTTCTGAGTGAATGAGTAGTAATTTTCTCAAACTAAATAAGGAGAAAACAGACATTTTAGTGACTTGCAAAAATGGATATAATGAGGGTATTAGAAATAAACTTGATCCATTAGACTTAAAAGTCAAGACAGAGGTAAAGAATGTAGGGATTATTATTGACTCTGATCTAAATTTTAAATCACATTTTAATCAGATTACTAGGATAGCATTTTTTCACTTATGAAATATAGCAAAATTTAGATCTCATAACTTTGCAAGATGCTGAGGAATTAGTTCATGCTTTTGTTTTCAGTTGGCTAGACTATTGTAACGCACTCCTCTCAGGACTACCCAAAAAAGACATCAATCGATTGCAACTAGTGCAGAATGCAGCTGCTAGAATCTTAACTAGGAAAAGAAAATCGGAACACATCTCATCAGTTTTGATGTCACTACATTGGTTACCCGTGCCATTTAGAATTGACTTAATCACATAATAAGAAAGTGCTCATAATTGGCAATTCCATAGTGTGGAATGTTAGAATTCCAAACTATGTTAAACCACCAGTTAATGTTAAATGCCTCGCAGGGGCCAAGATTTCTGACATAGAGGGCGCATTGGACCGTGTCGCCAACCATGAAGTATCTACCTTATTGCTGCATGTCGGTACTAGTGATATTTATTTACAGCAATCTGAGGTATTAAAGAGGAACTTCATCTCTATATGCACCAAAGCTAAAAGAAAATGTCAGAATTTAGTTGTATCTGGCCCCTTATCAAGATTATATAGAGGGGATGTGATTTATAGCGGATTGCGTTCCCTTCACTGCTGGCTATAAAGCTGGTGTGCAAATAAAAGCATAGCATTTTTGAACAATTGGGGTGATTTTTGGGAATGGCCTGGATTTTTCAAAAGAGATGGTCTTCATCCTAACTGGAGAGGATCTTATGTATTATCCCAAAATATGGCAACAAAACTGCCTGGCTGGCTGATTAGAGCACCATCCAGGCCGCAGTCATGTGATCTTAAATCACAGGCTGTTGTTTATCCCACCTGTTACAATCCTGAAGCTGTTACCCATAATCCCTGTTGTGGGGCATCCAGTAAATTTAGTCTTGATGCAAACCTTAAGTTACTTGATAACCAAAAAATAAGGTGTATAATTAGACCAAGAGATAAAACCAGACCCTCCACCAGGGGCATCTGTAATAGAAATTTAATTCAAATTAAAACAAAAAATATATCACCAGTTCAGAAAGAAGCATGCAGTTTTAAATGCTGCTTATTGAACATTCGCTGTCTTGGCAGTAAAGCTGTTTTGGTAAATTATATTATATTAAGTACTAAATCTGATCTGTGTCTTCTCACTGAAACCTGGCTTAGTAAATCTGACACTGTTCCCTAGCTGAGGTGTCACCAGATGGACACTCGTTCCTTCATAAGTCTAGAGATTCTGGTCGAGGAGGAGGCCTTGGAATAATTCATTGTAACAAAATGCAAATCACTTCTAAAAATTTAGGCGACAAATTTACATCCTTTGAGGCATTCATTTTAAATATTAAAACAGATTCCAACACAATTATAGTGCTTGTCTACAGACCACCAGGGCCATATTCATTGTTCATGACTGAATTTAGCAATCTTTTATCTGATTTGGCTATAAATTATGATCACGTAGTATTGATGGGGGATTTTAATGTACATATTGATGTGGAAACTGACACTTTTAGCAAATGTTTTACTTATTTGTTAAATTCAGTAGGATTTTGTCAGATTGTCAAAGGTCCAACTCATAATCATAACCACACATTAGATTTAATTATAACTTACAAAGTTGAAATTCAAAATTTAAATATTACTCCATTAAATGAAGTTATTTCTGATCACTACTTAATTACATTTGATTTAGTCCTGCCCTTGCCAATGCACTCACAGATTAAAACAGAGACAGTGCAACATCTACATTGTAATTCTGCTTCAAAATGTATAGATACTTTGAGCAAGTCGAGGGTAATTGTGGAAAACCATTTAGATCAGTTAACATTAAATGTAAACGTGGAAAACAATTTAGATCAGCTAACATCACATTATAATGTGACCTTGAGAGATGCTCTGGATGCAGTGGCTCCCCTTAAAACAAAGTGATCAAAGCACATAGAAACTCTCCCTGGTTTAATGAAAACATTCGAGCTCTTAAATTGTGTTGAAAACTGGAGCGCAGATGGAGAACAACAAAGTTACATGTCTTTCAAATTGCATGGACAGAGAGTGTTAAAAATATATAAAAGCTCTCTTTAAAGCTCGCTCAGAATACTTTTCTATGATAATAGATAGCAATAATAAAAATCCTTGGGTACTGTTTAGAACAGTGGCTAAATTAACAAATGGGAATTCAGATCTACAGTGCAAAATACCAACACATATTAGCAGTACAGACTTTATGAACTTCTTCAATGAGAAAATTAAAAATACAACATCCCAGATCTCAGCATCACAGTATA
This sequence comes from Erpetoichthys calabaricus, assembly GCF_900747795.2. Taxonomy (NCBI): domain Eukaryota; kingdom Metazoa; phylum Chordata; class Cladistia; order Polypteriformes; family Polypteridae; genus Erpetoichthys; species Erpetoichthys calabaricus. Next base: position 218,045,452 of record NC_041397.2, on the reverse strand, counting down.
AACTGCATACTAGCTTAGCAGACCTGTTTCACATTGCATCAGCACTTTAGTCATTTTAATCCTGTAACTGAGCAGGAAGTCTTAACTTTAAGTTCTAAAATGAAACCCACTACTTGTTCCCTAGATCCAGTGCCAACAAAACTAGTAAAAAGTGCAATGGATGTCCTTCCAGCACCTATTCTTAACATTTATCAATAGTTCATTATTGCATGGTACAGGACCTGATGCACTAAAAGTGTCAGTCATTAAACCATTACTTAAAAAGTCAGACCTAGACCCACACATACTTAATAATTATAGACCTATTTCAAATTTACCCTTTCTCACTAAAATACTAGAAAAAGTAGTCGCCAATCAGCTTCAGTCACACCTTATGCATTACAATTTATTTGAGAAATTCCAGTCTGGTTTCTGCATTGGTCATAGTACAGATTGGCACTAACGCGGGTTGTAAATGACATTCTGATATCCTTTGATGAAGAAAACTCCACTGTAATTATGTTGTTAGACTTAAGCACATCATTTGACACCATTGACCATTCTATTTTACTGCACAGGCTAGAAAGTGATGTTGGCCTTACTGGCACTGTGCTCCCTTGGTTTAGTTCTTATTTATCAAATCGATTTCAATATGTCCAGAAATGTGCTGACAGTACTCCATCATTATACACAGAAGTTCAATATGGTGTCCTGCAGGGCTCAGTACTGGGACCTTTACTGTTTTCAATTTACATGCTTCCACTTAGATCTATCATTAGGAAACATAATGTTAATTTTCACTCGTATGCAGATGACACCCAGTTATACCTTTCATTTTGATCAAATGAAGTTTCTCCGATGTTGTCTTTAATTAGTTGTGTTAGTGAATTAAAGGAGTGCATGGATGAGAACTACCTATCTTTAAACACCGATAAAACAGAGATGTTAACTGTTGGAGGGAATAACGCTGATCACAACAATATTTTGTCATCATTTAACTCAGTTGGAATCACCATTAATTTTACTGAATCAGCCCGCAATCTAGCAATAATCTTTGACTATAGCATGTCATTTATGCACATTACAAAGTTGTCCAAATCATGTTTCTTCCATCTTATAAATGCTGGGAAATTAAGGCATTTTCTAAATAAGCAGGATTCTGAGAAATTAATTTGTGAATTTTTTTCTAGTAGGATTGACTACTGCAATGCTGTGTTCAATGGATGTTCAAATTGTTCTTTATACAGCCTCCAGTTAATCCAAAATGCTGCTGCAAGAATTATTACAAGAACAAGAAAATACGAACACATTACTCCAGTTCTTAAATCCTTACACTGGCTCCTGGTTAAGTTTAGGGTAGATTTCAAAATCCTCCTTTTAACATATAAAGCATTAAATGGCCAAGGTCCGGCTTACTTGTCTGAATTTATTATGACTTACAAACCAGAGCGCACATTAAGATAATAATTAATAATAATTCTTTACATTTATATAGCGCTTTTCTCACTACTCAAAGCAGCAGCAGAAGATCTCGAGATGCCGGTCTGCTAATAATTCCAAGAATTAATAAAATAATAGTGGGAGGTGGAGCTTTTAGTTACAGGGCCCCTAAACTGTGGAATGGTCTGCCTGCTACTATAAGAGATGCCCCTTCAGTCTCAGCTTTTAAATCCCGGCTGAAGACTCACTACTTCAGTTTAGCATATCCTGACTAGAGCTGCTGATTAACTATACAGACTGCATCTCTGTTGTTAGTCATTAGCACTAAAACATAAGTAACATGATAGTTATAATTTGTTACTAACCTTCACCTATTCTGTTTCTCTTCTTGGTACTCAAATGTGGCACTTGGTGCCATGGCCCACCTGCCAAGTTGTTTTGCCTGCCTAAGGTAAAGTCATCCCTGATGGAGGATCACAGGAATCGTGGGGTAGAAGGGTCCTTTCATCGGATTGGCTGGCCCAGCGCTGTTTCAGCTGTGGAATGGCCAAATGGTGGAGGCAGCTTGATGGCTGAGGTCTCCAAGACTCTAAACAAACTCAAATCATATTATGTGATATCATCTACTGTTAAATTCTGCTCCATACTTGTACATTTTTTATTTTTTATACTGTATTGAGGATTTGTTCTGTTCTGTATATTGTATTGACCCCCTTCTTTTTGACACCCACTGCACGCCCAACCTACCTGGAAAGGGGTCTCTATTTGAACTGCCTTTCCTAAAGTTTCTTCCATTTTTTTCCCTACAAGGGTTTTTGGGAGTTTTTCCTTGTCTTCTTAAAGAGTCAAGGCTGGGGGGCTGTCAAGAGGTAGGGCCTGTTAAAACACATTACAGCACTTCTTGTGTGATTTTGGGCTATACAAAAATAAATTGTATTGTATTGTATTGTATATTTCAAATGCCTTTCACCTTACATTCCAAATCATAACCTTAGATCTTCAAATGAGTGTCTGTTTATAATTCCAAGAGCTAAATTTAAAAGAAGTGGTGAGGCAGCCTTTTGCTGTTATGTTCCTAAAGTCTGGAATAGCTTACCAATAGAAATTTGTCAGGCTAATACAGTGGAGCACTAAAAAAAACTGCTAAAAACTCATTATTTTAGCATGGCTTTCTCATAGCTTCATTTTAGTTTAACCCTGATATTCTGTATATGCATTTAATTATCATTTTTTTCGTGGCTCCAAAATCCATGCTAACCCCAACTTTCTCTGCTGTTCTCCTTCCGGTTTTCTGTGGTGGCGATCTGCGCCACCACCACCTGATCAAAGCACCAAGCAGTCCCTACATTGATGGATTTAAGGCCAGAGGTTCACATGATCGTGATCATCAAGTTCTTCCATGTGAAGCCTGAAAACCATGAGGACTGATTAACTCTTTCAGGGTGGATGTTGACTTTTGTCGAAATTACAGGGGTAGAGGACAGTAATCAGCCGTAAACTGTGACAAATCTCGTTGTTACGTTTTAGTTCAACTCTCTTTGCCAAAAGGAAAGTTAGCTTTGTTGATTTGACCTCGATATCCTGCATGTGAATGAGTAGCAAAGAGCAAACAACCTCTAAAATGGCATCAACATCTGGCGAGAGACCAAAGAGAATGCACAAAACACAAAGTTTGTGGACGATATTTTGCATATTATCACTGAATCAAACTCTTGACTTGTAAGACTTGATTTTGATGCAACATAAGTGAGATACCAGCATCATCTGATCGGTCCCCATCTGATCGTGTAGCTGATGTACCTACAGCAACGTTCGCCTGGGAGGACCGCCACTTACAATGACAAGAGGCACAAACCAGATTGCGTTGCACTGCGGCTGCCACCGCTGCCCACTGACTACATGAAGAGAGAGAGGCAGCCAGTCGGCCGCATATTCCTGCTGGCCATCGAGCCCACCCTGGACAGCTGCTGCCAGAGATGCCAAACAGGAGTTGACAGCAGTCACAGCAACAGATATTTTATGTTGATTTCTGTGTGAAGTCATTGCTTTGTGTGCTTTTCAGAAAAGAGAGGTTTTCGGAAAAAAATATTCAGCCTACAAAGAGTTCAGATAAGTTATGTTAGGTAGAATGCCTAGAGGGGGCTGGGCGGTCTCACTGCCTAAAACCTCTGTAGATTTTGTCTTTTTTTTCTCCAGCCGTCTGGAGTTTTTTTGTTTTGTTTTTTCTGGTCTCCCTGGCCATCAGACCTTACTTTTATTCTATTTTAACTAGTATTGCCTGATTTTATTTCTATATTTTGTCTTTCTTCATCCTGTAAAGCACTTTGAGCTACATCATTTGTATGAAAATGTGCTATATAAATAAATATTGTTGTTGTTGTTGTTATTGAATATCACCCAGCCATCCCTGTTAAGCAGGTGGATGAGCCTATAGTGTCCTGGAAAATGGACTATCAGTCAGGCAGACACTGCGTTCTTTTAGTGTGGGAAGTGACATCCTTTACATCTTCTACAGCTCCATGATTTTCAGTGTGATTTTCTACACTGTGGTGTGCAGGGCTGGTAACATCACTTCAATAGAGGCCCATCAAATTAACAAGCTAATTAAAAGGCAGGGTTAGTTATGGGAAGTACTCTGGAACCCCTGGAGGTAGTAGCAAAAGAGAGGATTAAAACAAAGTGCCATTATGAACAACACTGCACATCCTCTCTCTTACATAGTAACAGAGAAAAGCCAAGCAAAATTACACCTTTTATTGGCTAACTAAAAAGATTACAATATGCAAGCTTTCGAGGCAACTCAGGCCCCTTCTTCAGGCAAGATGTACATCTTGCCTGAAGAAGGGGCCTGAGTTGCCTCGAAAGCTTGCATATTGTAATCTTTTTAGTTAGCCAATAAAAGGTGTCATTTTGCTTGGCTTTTCTCTACATTCATAATGGCTAACACGGTACAACACCCTAGTATTACACAGTAACAGTATTTCAGCCAGTTAATCATTTATATCACATGCAATACGTCTGCATAATGCTTCACTGTGGCTGCTTAAATTTTCTTCTGTTTTAGTCATTCTGTTGTGTTTTCACACCATATTTTGTGTTGATATATACTTATTTACCTAAATATGTAGGTGTTTATTTATTTAAAGAGTTTTTGTAAAAAGCCAAAATTTCCCCTGGGTACAGATAAAGTTGTAGCAGGAATATTAAGAACTGGGTGGTAAGGATCTCACCTTTTGAATATTCACAATTGATTAAACACTACTAAGTACTATAGATGGAAACAGGACATTCCCTATGCTTAAGATATAGCTACTGTTCAAATTTATAAAGGAAATGCACTGGAATCAATAGTGTTGTCTTTTTTCTCACACAGACCACTCTGATTATAATACAAAAGGGGTGATCTACATATTTCTGCCCTTGTCCTTTATTTCTGTATTGGAAAAACAAGCCATTCAGTTAAAAATAGAATTATTGAACACAAAACAACCCATCTCCGGACATTTCAATGATAAATCCCTCACTTGTATACAGTTACTTTATTCTGTAATTGAAATTGTCAAATCAAAGCCTACGGGTTAAGGTTTTGATATTGTAATACTCAGAGAGGAGACTTACTGAGTTTAAAAATTAAATGTTGTTTCCCCATATGGGTTAAAGAACTCATTGATTTCTGTTATTTTATTTGAGGTTGACTGCTTGAATTTTAATTTAATTTACATTTCATTTTAATTAGAATGTATCTGGACTGATTGTGCTATCCTTCAGTACCACTGTTCATCATAACATGGCTACAGACTGTACTTGTTTTTTTTGCCATATTAACAGTTGTGGACTAAGATTAAGCTGCAACTACCTCTTTACATACACATGTAAAAAACAGTGAAAGTCAAATATTTGTGTGCTACTGGTATTCAAGTACATTTCACAATTTTTTTTTTGTAGTTAGAACTATTGCATTAGGAGGTTGTGTGCATATGTATGTGTGTATCTATACATATTAATAAAAGGCAAAGCCCTCACTGACTCACTGACTCACTGACTGACTGACTGACTGACTGACTGACTCACTCACTCATCACTAATTCTCGAACTTCCCGTGTAGGTGGAAGGCTGAAATTTGGCAGGCTCATTCCTTACAGCTTACTTACAAAAGTTAGGCAGGTTTCATTTCGAAATTCTACGCGTAATGGTCATAACTGGAACCTGTTTTTTGTCCATATACTCTAATGGAGGAGGCGGAGTCACGTATCGCGTCATCACGTCTCCTACGTAATCACGTGAACTAAAAACAAGGAAGAGATTTACAGCACGAGACAAACGCGGGAACGAAGGTAAATGACGTTAATTTTTGAGTGTCTTTTAATACTGTGTAAGCATACATATTAACACATGTGCAATTAAACGTGTGCATTTACGGGGTGATTTCTCAGGCTTAAAGCTCGCCTTTTATCAAACGCGGGAACAAAGGTAAATGACGTTGTTCACTGTCTTTTAATACTGTGTAAGCATACATATTGACACATGTGCAATTAAACGTGTGCATTTACGGGGTGATTTCTCAGGCTTAAAAGCTTGCCTTTTACTAAAAAGGTAAATGCAAACTGTTTTCATTCTGAAGGGCACAAACCACGTTAGATTTCAGACGTTAAACACGCAAAAATGTCGGTACACCAGATAAATAAGCGCAACATATTATCAGTTGTATTGTATGCTTACAATACATATAGAAATGTGTTAATTGTTAACTAATATTATGGGATGGTGTTTTTCGACTCGCGCCTTGATTTAAACGATTGCATTTCTTGGTGGGTTTGCATAGCTTATTGTCAATATCTTTACACCTCTTTTTAAGACTTAATTTAAAAAGGTTTTCTTTTCTTCTTAATTAAAATTTAAAAGCAATACTTCACCGCTGTGAAGGCCCTCTAGCGCTGACGTCCGAGGTTCGATTACCGTAAGCGAGTGCAGTGAGTGTGTACGCCTGATGAGCCAAGAATAAGGGGGAAAGACGTGTCGCATACTCTTTGCATTATTTGACAGTAAACTATTTTCAGTCATTCTATGATCTTCTTCTCACAACTGAAGGCACTGTGGCTGATGTTACCTCACTTGCTGGCCAACCATAAGCGTTACCTGGTAGGTAACCAGCCACTCACTTCACTCCCTTACGGGAATCGAACCTCTGAGGTCTTCTTTTCTTCTTAATTAAAATTTAAAAGCAATACTTCACCGCTGCTAACCCCTCTAGCGCTGACGTCCGAGGTTCGATTACCATAAGCAAGTGCAGTGAGTGTGTACGCCTGATGAGCCAAGAATAAGGGGGAAAGACGTGTCGCGTACTCTTTGCATTATTTGACAGTAAACTATTTTCAACCATTCTATGATCTGCTTCTCACAACTGAAGGCACCATGGCTGATGTTACCTCACTTGCTGGACAACCATAAGCGTTACCTGGTAGGTAACCAGCCACTCACTTCACTCCCTTACGGGAATCGAACCTCGGACGTCAGCGCTACAGGCAAAGCCCCTAAAATTGTGCCACGGCGTGTGGTTCGTTTATTTGACAACATGTAGATCGGGGTAATTACATTCCGTGCCACGGCGTGTGGTTCGTTTATTTCACAACATGTAGATCAGGGTAATTACATTCACGGTATTCGTAGTCTGATTCACAATCTGATTGTATGGGTGGTTACCTACCAGGTAACGCTTATAGTTGG